>NC_069784.1:68210183-68835183 GCF_027406575.1 Nycticebus coucang
TAAAGCACTATATTAATAGAATAAGATTAGAATGGGGCAAAAAATGAGTATTAGATAACAAGGTGTTTTATGATGTAATGACCCTGATGTGAGTCAAAGTTACCCATGGCAAGTGTGTGCCACATCAGCGCCTTGCCATTTCATTTGTAATAGTAACACAGCAAATACAAATAAAATAGCAATACGCTTTCATGGTTTGTAGGCTTTTAATTTGGATATTTGAAAAAAAGTGACACTTCTGTTTATGATTGGTGTAATTTCATACATGGAGTGGACTCTTGCTGCTGAAAATAATTATGCATCCTCAGATCTTAGATAAAATATACGTTATATGTGTTCATAAAAATCAACATAAAATTAAATAAAATTTAAAAATATTTTTAATTAAAGATATCAATAATGAAAAATGTCATTCTTTGTAAATAACTGAAAAGTTAGGATTAAAGTATCTTCAGTAAAATTAAGAGTCAATAGATGGTTCTACATTTTTTGATTAAGAGCAATGTAATTATGGAACTATAATCATTTTCTATTATTAAAGTTTCCCATAGTGCTACAATAACTTCTTTTTCTGTCCATTTATTAATATAAAGATTTTAATCACTTTTAAAATAAGAGCTCCTCTTTAGTGTAATAGTAAAACGTAGATCATAATTATGTACTCTGTTTATAGAATTTCACTATGTGTACCTTTACTCAAAGTGGAGGTATAAAATTCTGAAGTTTATTGAAAGACCATAAAATAGGCTTCCATATTTGGAATACAAGCTCATACAGATATTTAGTGTTAATCCTCACGTTTTGTATAAACTTATTAAACATCCCTCATAAACCATGTTAGTGTAATTTCACATGTATGTCTTGGATCATTAGATTCTATGCCAAAATTTAAATCTTTCTATGTAAAAAGTCATGTATTCATTTTTAAAGGCTACTGCACACCAAAAACTGCTGGACTGACAGTGGTAAAAGAAATCAGTACAACCAAGGTACAAGGTACAGGAAAAAAATTAAAAAGAACAACACTGCTAAGCTAGTCATCATCCCTTACGTTTCACAACTTTTATACCCAAAGCAGGAGGGGGGAACCAGGGATGTTGATGAACCAGCCTTAAAGCTTTTCACAGCATCACCACCAGCAATACTCAAATATGTCAAAACCTGTGTGAAAAATGAAAACCAGTGACAATGAAAGCATTCAGCTTGAAAGATATATTACCTCTTTCCCATGTCACACTTCAGAAACAATACAAAACACGATTACTAGTCCCAGTGGAAGGAAGGACTCTTTACAAGTGATATTACCATTTCAAAATATCTTTGTATAAAAGCAGAGCCAAATAAAGACTCTGAAACATCAGGACTTCTGAGACAGAGCTAGAATTTCTGTATAACAGATATGTTCTCAGACAGAAGAAGAATGGCAGGTGGGAGTGGAGAGGAGTCAGTTTGTACAGCACTGCTTCGTGCGTAGTTGGGATACAGTAAGAAGAATAAACATGTGTTATTGTAAGGGCTGTACATGTGCTACTAGCATGACTACTGTCAGTTTTATAGAGCATAAAATTTAAATCAAATATTTTTATGCCACAGTCAGATAACCCCAAAAGAAGTGCCCATTCAGAGCCCCAAGAGTCAAATGTTTGCAAATCAGTTGAAAATTAACATGTAATTTACTTGGTGATGCGATTCTCTTCCTAGCCATTTTCTAAGACCTCAAGGAGGCTAAATGGTAAAGGATAACATTACATTTTGAGTGTTGTTCTCTTTTACTTTTCCCCCCAGGCACTACGCAGTCTGAACTCACATCTCTAAAGTGAGGACTTTCCTATGAACTAAGAAAAAAAGTGCAACTTTTTCATCAATTGTCTTAGTGATCTGCTCAGACTGCTGTAATAAAATACTACAGTCAAGGTGGCTTAAATAACAAAAATTGATTTTCTCTCATTTCTAGAGTCTGGGCAGTCCTGCATCAAGTTCTGGCAGGTTAGTTTCTGGTAAGAGGTGTCTTCCCCTGTGTTCTCACTTAGCGGAGAGAAAAAGAGTGAACACTCTGGTGTCTTTTTTTTTTTTTTTTTATAAGAACACCAATTCTATCAGATCAGGGGCCCATCCTTGTGTGACTTCCTTTCACTTTAATTATCTCCTAAAAACACTATCCACAAATATAAGGGTGTCAGTGCTTCAACACCCCAACTTAGGGATGGGGGCAAAATTCATTCTAAAGAATGAACTATGACAAAAGGCTATATAATCTAACCTAATAAAGATATAAATAAGATGGGAGAGATTCAACACATTTAAATTATTTATAATATTTTAGAGCCTTAAAAGCAATTTTAGTGTACTGGTTTTAGTCACAAAAGACATTAAAAAAAAGTTCAAGGAAGGGCGGCACCTATGGCTCAAAGGAGTAGGGTGCTGGTCCCATATGCCAGAGGTAGTGGGTTCAAACCCAGCTCCAGCCAAAAACTGCAAAAAAAAAATTCAAGGAAGCTTTCCTAGTTTGAGTAATAACTATGTGAGTATCATTCATGTGAGCATGCATGCAGATGTGTGTGCTTTAAGTCACATTTAATTGTTGTCATCTTTTGAGATCAAGTTTAGTGATTAAGAAATATGGTCTATTGGGCGGTGCCTGTGGCTCAGTGAGTAGGGCGCCGGCCCCATATGCCGAGGGTGGTGGGTTCAAACCCAGCCCCGGCCAAACTGCAACAACAAAAAAATAGCCGGGTGTTGTGGCAGGTGCCTATAGTCCCAGCTGCTCGGGAGGCTGAGGCAAGAGAATCACATAAGCCCAAGAGCTGGAGGTTGCTGTGAGCCGTGTGACACCATGGCACTCTACCGAGGGCAGTAAAGTGAGACTCTGTCTCTACAAAAAAAAAGAAAAAGAAATATGGTCTATTTTTATGTATTCTCACATAATAAGCAATCTTATTTAGAGTATGTGTGGAAAAAGAAAGCTTGTGATGCATGCTATTCAGAGCTAAGATGATACTAGGCTCAGCTTTACTAAACATTCTCTACTACCCACCTTCAGCCAAGATGCCTAAACAATGATACACATTCACAAAATATTGCATTTCTTTTATTCATTCTTAAATGACTACAAGAGACCATGTGTATAGTGACAGAGAAAGTAAGATTTAAATAAGTAACTGAATATATACACACTGAATTAATGCAATAGAATATTCAACTAAGGTTATAAAAATCTTTTTCTCTAAATTTAAAGATTATAGCTTAGTGATGAAGCTATCATTTAAAAATTACATTCAAGAAAATTGGAGACTTATAACAAACTATATCCATATAAATACCTCCTATGTAACTGATCTTTCTCACAATTTCCCTATTTCAACAGTAAAATAACATTCATCCAGCTAAGTTCATTGCTTGCTACGGAGAAATATCTCTCAGAACCTACCAGTTGCTGTAGGTTTTGATGAAGTACATATGATATCATGTGAATAATGTTTTTTTCTTTTTTCCATTTCACTCCAATTTCAGGCAGATTTGACATAGAGGCACTTCCAAACATTTAGACTGTTTCAATGAACCTCTTTCCAAGGTGCTCATGCCAAGTGGATGTCACGAGAGTAATGGTGGTATCTATATGTTGTTCATCAAGAGTTGTGCTTTTCATTTGATAAAAATATACTGACCCTTTGTGACAAAAACTATCAATAAACAAGGCATAGAAGGAAAATATCTCAAAATAATAAAAAGCTATATATGCAGGTTTGACAAACCCATAGTCACCATCATACTGAATGGAAAAAAGTTAAAAATATTCCCCCAAAGAACTGGAAGAAGACAAGGATGCCCACTGTCACCACTTCTACTCAACATAGTGCTGGGAGTCCTAGCCAGAGCAAACAGGCAAGGGAAAGAAATAAAGAATATCCAAATCAAAAAAGAAGAGGTCAAACTATCCCTTGTTTGCCAATGACATGATCTCATATCACAAAAATCCTAAAGACTGCTTGAAAAGACTCCTAGAATTGATAATAAATTCAGAAAAGTCTCAAGTTATAAAACTTATGTACACCAATCAGTAGCATTTGTATACACTAATAACACTCAAGCTGAGAGTCAAATCAAGAACTCAGTACCGGGCAGCGCCTGTGGCTCATTCGGTAGGGTGCCGGCCCCATATACCAAGGGTGGCGTGTTCAAACCCGGCCCCGGCCAAACTGCAACCAAAAAATAGCCGGGCGTTGTGGCGGGCGCCTGTAGTCCCAGCTACTCGGGAGGCTGAGGCAAGAGAATCACTTAAGCCCAGGAGTTGGAGGTTGCTGTGAGCTGTGTGAGGCCACGGCACTCTACCGAGGGCCATAAAGTGAGACTCTGTCTCTACAAAAAAAAAAAAAAAAAAAAAAGAACTCAGTACCATTTACAATAGCTGCAAAGAAAATGAAATACGTAGGAATACACTTAATCAGGAGATGAAAGATTTCTACAAGGAGAATTATAGAACACTAAGGAAAGAAATCATAGATGATACAAATGCTATGGACTGAATGTTTATCTGTCTTCAAATTGAAGCCTAATCCCCAGAATAACTGTATTTGGAGGAGGGGTCTTTGGGAGGCAATTAGGTTATGAGAATGGAGCCCTTCTAAGAAAAAAATAGATGACAGCTTGCTTCCTCTCCCTTCTCACTCACCATGTTAGGAAACAATCAGAGGGCATCAATCTGCAAAGCACAAAGACACCCCTCAACAGAAACCCAGTTAGCTAACACCTTGATATGGGACTTCTCAGCCTCCAGAACTGTAAGAAATAAATTTCTGTTTTTACCCAGCTTTAGTATTTATGTGATAGAAGCCCTAACTTAACATGACACTACTCTTAGTAGGTAGGTCACAAAAATATATAGCATATGGCTCCAACTCCAAACTTCGAATAAAACACCAAATCAATGATTACCATTTTTTGTCCATGTGTACAATATAGAAGACAGAAGGCTTTCATCCATTAACTCCAGAGAATTCTAACAAATTTGTATTTTCATACCTCAACACAATTCATAAAATATCTGAAAATGAAAATGACGTAAATAATTATTAAATTAAATTAGGTTATTCTAATCAGAATTCTAATCAATGTAGTCTGCCAAATATTTCAGGGATGATTTTCTTGGCTAATATAAACACCGTACAAAAAAATCTCAAAGGAGTCCATCTGGCTTCTCTGAGCCTCAATGATAAGAATGACTATAGTATAAATGGATGCAGGTTCTAGAACATGCTACTTGTTTTTTTGTTGTTTTTTTTTTGAGACAGAGTCTCACTTTCTTTCCCCCAGTAGAATGCCGTGGTATCATAGCTCACAGTTGCTCGAACTCTTGGGCTCAAGTGATTCTCTGGCTTTAGCCTCCCTAGTAGCTGGTCCTACAGGTACTCACCACAACACCCAGCTATTTTTCGAGACAGGGTCTTGCTCTGGCTCAGGCTGGTCTCAAACTCATGAGCTCAGGTAATCCACCTGCCTCAGCCTCCCAGAGTGCCAGGATTACAGGTGTGAGCTACCGTGCCCTGCCACACATACTACTCTTCTAACATGGTGCATAACAATCTCATGACAGTGCTGAACAGAGACTGAAGGAGTCATTCAATATTCAAAAATGTATATCCCGGATATATTTTGAACTATTTTTGTAAGCTTCATATACAATAGAGACTGGAGCAGGTTAAGTTTATGTCAGCCCTCAAATCAATATTATTTTCTCTTTCTTATTCGCCTCTTTGTTCCTACAGCCTGGCATAGCACATATTGCACATGTAAGCAACACAAACATCTTTCAATTATACGCATGCATAACCTTAAGAACAGAGCCAAAGGGATTTGAGAGTAGGTCATTTGCTCTGGGCCTAATAAGCAGAACCATGAATGGCCTATGAGAGGCAGAGGCATGTGGGTGTGCCTTAACAGATATTTAATGAGTATTTTAATTACTCTGCTGAGTCTGACCCACAATGCATTATAGTAAGGCTATAAATTATTTATACAGCTTAAACATGTGTATCTGCTTTCATCCTCCTTTATTTCTAAAAGCTTTATATTAACCAGCATCTTGACCAAAAATACAATTATATGCTTTTCCTCAAGATAATAGAGAAAATACATCAAGGATGGAAAAATCAATTCATTAAATCTATATTTTTCATGTTATAAAGTATTTTCGCTTTGAAAATTACCAGAATTAATTGCCCTCATTTGTTCTCCATGTGGCCGTATTCAGACCTTGGAAGTGTTCAAAAATGTATATCCCGGATATATTTTGAACTATTTTTCAAAATAGTTCCCATGGAAGTGTTCTCCCTGTCCCCAATGAGAACACAGTAATTTCTTAAAGCTCCTTTCAGAAACATTCCCGGATGTAAGTAAATATGTTGAAAATAATAGAACTGAGAAAACAGTGTTTTTCAAAAGGAAATGTCATAAAGGTAACTTTTAGATGGAAACTAATTTTTGTTGAATTAAAGAAGAATGTGTTAGTAGAGGCCTGTGAAATACCAGCACAATCGTGGGTAGCGTACGGACTCAGCAAGGCTGCAGCAGGAACTTCAAACGTTACTTTGAAGATGGAAGTGGGTATAATTCCACTGTTTTTAAAATAAACATACTTGAGTTCATTGTATGGGTCTGAGCAGCATTGCTCTTAGTAAAAACACAGATGAACTGGAATTCATCAAGTTGTAGCCACAATTGAAAGAAAACCAATTTTGTTAATGGTCATATGTTCCCAGAAAGATTACAAGATATCCTAATTAACTACTTAAGAAACACAGGCAGGATGTTAGTAACTGTGCTAGGTTCGATTCTAAAGTTGTGACAAGCAATAAGCAGTCAAAATAACAAAGTGCTCTGGATTTTTTTTTAATTTGGGGGAAATTGTTTTCCTTCACTGCTGACAGTTAAAGAAAAACATCAAGATAAAGCCCACATTTGTTACAGCAAACTTATTGGCATGAAACAGAAAAAAAAAAATGGTCCAAAATGTGTTCAGGAAATTTCTTCTATACCTTCTGGATGCGTCTTCACTCTCTAGCAATTCCATGACATTTCGAATGGACTGTGCTAAGAGGACAAAAGCCGCCAACTCAGTTTGCGCCACTCAGCTTCAGAATGTTACACAGAATGAATCGAGCACCCCTAAGTATCGAATAATTGTTACAGGAGACTAGTAATGCATGAGACCAGGAAACAACTGAAAGTACCTGGCTATTGATGGTGTGCCAACCATACGGACACCTGTGCATGCAAATACTTAATGACTCATCCAACATCCACGTGTTGGACATTCAGTATGTTAGGCATATGGAAAATTTCTAAAGTGATAACAAAAAAGATGATTGACTCTGCACTCAATAATCTCAGACGTAATATTGTAGTGTGACCATAGACCTGTGACTTAGTATGCAGTAGATCATATATACTTTTGAGAATCAAATAAAACTGAGACCTTTTCTTTAGGAAGAAAAAAAACCATTTACACATTTACATATACATTTACTTCTATGTGTAATTTTAAGCTAGTGGGGAACCTGTGGCCTTGGGTCCCTAAGACAGCCTTCTGGATCCTTGAGTATATCATTCTTTTGACTGAATCCAGTTTGAATTCTGTCAAAGGGCTGCATATGGAAATCTGGAGTGCCCATGGTCTTGAGGCTTTCAGGTTCTTACCCTGTAAGTATCCACTTATTTTCTAATGCTTAGACATTATCCTAGGAGTTTATGGATTATAGGTCACAACCCAAGCTCAGATTGTCTTCCCATACCTAATTACATACCATAATTCCTCATTTGGTAGCTTCCTGCGATACTGAAAAAAAAAAAAAATTTTTTTAACCATCATATATATTATTGCATAAGCTTTATACCAAAACTTAGCAGCCGAAAACACAAAAAATTTATCTTTCATGGTTCCAAGATTCACACCAGAATTTTGTAAGAGCTTAGCACAGTGGTTCTGACTCAAGGTTTCTTCCAAAGAGATCCTGAGCTTTCGTGGGGTCGGAATATTTGCTTTTAAGCTCATTCACATGGCTGATGCCAGAAGGTATCAAGTCTCTGCTGGGTATTGACTATAGTTCTCCATTCTTCATTACCTGAGTCTCTTAGTAGGATTACCCAGACGTGGTAGCTTGCTTCTTCCAGGAGAATAAAGAGATGTGAAGAGAAAGTCAAAGTTATGACCTAGCCTCAAAAATGAAACAATCTGTTGCAATCTGTTGTAATCTACTTGTCATACACAGGAACCCTGATACAACATCGGAGAGAATTTCTCAAGAGTGTGAGTAACAGGTAGTGAGTATCTTTGGGGAACATTTTAGAAAATCACTACCACAACATTCAAACTAGAAAAATGAAAATTAAGGTTGACTTATGGCACTGGGAGCAGTCAAGGAAATTGGGGGAAAATACAAGTTTCTGAATTTAGTTAATAGTATGATACTGATTAAGTCAGTTACCTTCACACGCAAAATGAGAGGCTTTGATTAAGTAAATTCTCAAGTGTCTTCCACATTGAATACTGTGTGATTAGATGACACATTAATATTTCAATGTGTAGCAAATACAGTAGAATCTCTGTAAGTTGACCACTCAAGGGACTGGAGCAGACTGGTCAACATACAGAGGAGGTCAACATAAGAAACTAGGCCTACTGTCCTGATATGTACACATGGTGCATGTCCAGTCTATGAAAATTAAGTCAACCTAAGGAGGTGGTCAATGTAGAGAGGTGGTCAACTATGGAGGCTCTACTGTATTTGGCTGTCAGGGAAGGAATCCTAAAATTCAGTTAAACCCAGTATAGAGTAAAGCAACAAATGGGTTCAATTTCTGTACTCATGGAGACACAATTCATTTTGCCTTTTTATGAGATATAATCATTGTTGATAATAAATGTGCTAACCACAAATAAATTGTTTCTACTATGAATTTTCTTATCTACCTATGATTGTTAGCAAACCAACAAAAGAACAAATGTCAGCTATGTCTTCTAAAAATTTAGTGTTGCTGAAACTATTTTAAAATTGTGTTGGAAGAACCTGGCATGTATTAAGACGTCTCCAGCTTATAGACAACTCCTAACACAGGCCTACAAAGTTTTCTGAAATCCATTTTAGGGCATCTTGCGTATGCTGTCATCAGGAAGCAGTAGTTCATGAACAACTGCCTCAAGGACTTTTGAGGAGGATGGCAAGTTACTGAAGTGGAAAAGCATTTTAGGGGATCAAAAGATATCCTAATACCAACCCTGAGGTCTCTTGTTGCATAGTCAAGCATGGCTGCATAAAATAGATTGAATAAAACTGGAACCATTAGATACCCCTGCTTCCCAGGATTAGTGATGGATGGCTCCAACCAGATGCCATCAACTCTAAGTTGACCAGTCGTTCCATCATGAAAGTTTCAAGCTGTTGGTAAACTTCTCTCACAAACCAACTTTACTGTAGTTGTCAGAATAGAGATTCTCTGCTGTCAGCAAAAGTTGTGGTAGATTAATAATCATAGCATTGACGGCTGAAAGGATATGATATTTCTGTTCATGGGAAATGGTATCACTGGAACAAAGTGACATACCCCTAAAAAATCTTCTGGTAAGCTATTTTTGATATTTCAAAATAATCAAAATTAATAAAACATAATTCAATGTGATTCAACAAATATTTAGGGAAGATATTTTAATAAGGTCAGCAGGGTCTTTGTCCTTAGGTAGCTTACAATCACCTATAAATGAAAATAGAATGTAAACAATTACAAGGTCGATGAATAGAAGTTACCCGTGTTTTCACAATTTTTATAATGAAAGATTCCTAGTACTCATAATTAAAAATTTGACAATTCGAGAATAAAATTCCTCTCATCATGCATTCTCTTTTTCTCTCATCCTCTCACCCTTTTCCACCTCTCTCTCTCTTTCTCCCACCTCTCCCTACCAATAGGCTCCTCTGCCTTCTGTCTTTTCTTAGAGTTTGACCAATACACAGCCACACTAAGAGTATAAAGAAGGAAGCAGATTGAGTTCAAGGTACTTATTATTCTCCTGCTCCTTTCTTAACTGGTCAAAAAACATGGTCAAACTGGTCAAACAAAAAAATCTTCAACATCGCTAATCACCAAGGAAATGCAAATGAAAACTGCAATAAGATATCACCTTACTGCTGTTAGACTGGCTTATATTAATAAGTGTAAAAGTAATAGATGCTGGCACGGATGCGGAGAAAAAGGAAAACTTATACACAGCTGGGGGGACTGCAAATTAGAACAACCTGTTTTGTGGAAAACAATATGGAGATTCCTCAAAGAACTAAAAGCTGACCTACCACTTGATCTAGCAGTCCCACTACTGAGTATCTAACCAAAGGAAAATAAGCCATTTTATCAAAAAAGACACTTGAACTCGAATGTTTACTGCAGCACAATTCACAATTGCAACGATGAAGAATCAACACAATGCCCATCAATTCATGATTGATTAACAAAAAGTGGTGTATATGTGTATATATATACACACATATATATACATATACATACACATACACACACACACATATATATACATATACATACACATACACACACACACATATATATATACATATACATGCACACCCCACACACACATATACATATACACACCATGGAGTTTCACACAGACATAAAAAAGGATGGATTTAGTACCTTTTGTAACAATTTGGATGGAACTGGAAACCATTATCCTAAGTATCCCAACAATGGAAAAATAAACACCACATGTGCTCACTATTAAACTTGTACTAACCAATGAGGACACATCTTCACAGAGGGAACTAAAGCTTAGTGGCAATCAAACCAAGAGGGGTAGGCAGAGGGGGACAACATCCCACCTAATGAGGACAATGAAACTATTTGGGTGTTGAGCACATTTATAGCCATGACTCAAGATTATAGTCGTGATCCACATAACCCAAAATATTTCTCCCCCCTTTAAGACTTGGAAATAAAAAAATAAAAACAGGGCAGTGCCTATGGCTCCAAGGAATAGGGCGCTGGCCCCATACACCAGAGGTGGTGGGTTCAAACCCAGTCCCGGCCCAAAACTGCAAATAAATAAATGAAAATAAAAAATAAACTCTCTCTAGATTATTCTAATTTGAGTGTTCTGTTTTCTGCTGGTTTATAGAAAATGTCAGCCAATTTCTCGTCCCCTGTAAGAAATAGTCTTAACTACTCTTCTCCGCTTATATCAGCTTTGTCACTGGGTCATTTGTCATTTCTACTCTCCAGGGCAGATTAAAGATAATTTCAGAGGTTAGAGAAATGGAGCCCACAGCGAACATCTGCCTGAGGCACATCTTTTGGCTCACCGGCCAGTGGTTCTTTCATACTTTTTCCTCTGCCTCTTCGTTTCTGCTTTAGTGAGGACTAGGATAGGGAACCAGAGTATCAGTGAGAGAGAAGAGGAAAAGGAAAATACAGAGTAAACAAGATGTAATTCCACCGTGACAAAATTAACTCATCTTTCACTGGTGAGGATCTCTGTACCTAGGACAGGGGAGGAGAGGTAATGGAGGGGATATGAGGACATAGGTAAATTCTAGGACTGTAACAGGAAAGGGTACTAACCCCTCTCTCCACTTGAGAAGATAAAGGCTTCTTTACCTTTAATAAAACAATTAATCACTGTATTCATTTTGTGGTTAATTTTTTTTAATTACTATAATTATTTAAAATAATCCATAACATGTCTATTTGAATTTGTGTTCAGCAAGTCATTATTGTCTAAAGTGGGGAATATTATGCCATTGAAATGCTGAATGATAAATGTTCATAAGTCAAGATAGATTTTCAACTGTAGTACAGCCACACGCAGATGGACACATAGGAAGATAACGCAATTTCACTGCGGGCTGTTTACTCATCGTGCCTAAGTAATTAGTGCCCATTAGTAAATAAAAATATATGTGCATTTCATGTTCATGTTACAGTTTCACATCTGGAACATATCTCTTTGCAAAGACTGAAGCTTTTTCAAAACTTTTTGTGTATAAGTTACAGAATGATTCCTGACTAACCACTAATCATATTTCATCATAAAAATAGAAACAAACTCTTGTGAGACTCAGACAGAGATGGCAGTTGGGTAAACCAGTACTTCATGACAGAAAACAGCTTAATTACCTCTTTTTTTATTATTCTTATTAAAACAATGAATGCTCATGATAAAATAGTCGTTCAGTAAAGTCTGTTGGATTAAATACGGCCACCATCAGCTGTAGTGCTCCTCAAGACATGGGGACTATTTCCTCATTCTTTGAATCTAGCTTTGTTACTTGCTTTGACCAATAAAACACAGCAGAAGTGACTGGGTGAGAGACCGCCAAGCCTTGGCCACAAGAGAGCTTGTGATTTTTGTTTTTGCCCCTTGGACCACTGCAGCCCTGTGAATGAACGTAGATAGAGACGGTGGGGAGATTAGCCATCCCAGCCACTCCCACACTGGCCCCAGACAGGTGATGAGGCTTTGTGGGTGAGGCAGGCCCTAACTAACCCAACAGCTGTTTGTAGACACACGAGTGAATGTAAACATCCCAGGATCAAAGACAAGACGTTCCAACTGAACTACATAGAACCATAAGCAAATAATGGGCATTGCCTGAAGCTTTGCAGTGCTTTATTACGCAGACATAGACAACATATAGAAAACCACAAAACTACTGTAAACTTCTCTCTGCCCAAATCCTCCTGACTTCACTATCCAGAAATTATAATGCATTATCATGGTTAACATTTTTTCATCACCTTCTAGACATTTTATGTACTTTGGTAAATATATATACAGATAGAAAGATGGATAAATATATATGTAGATGGATAGGATGGCGCCAGTGGCTCAAAGGAGTAGGGTGCCGGCCCCATATATCAGAGGTGGAGGGTTCAAATTCAACCCTGGCCAAAAAAAAAAAAGAAAGAAAGAAAACTGCAAAAAAAAATTATGTAGCTGGATAGAGAAGGAAGGACAGAAGGGAGGGAGAGAAGGAATGAGGGAGGGAGGGGGTGAGGGCATGATGTCACAACTGGTATATTATAGCATGCTCTTACAACTGTTGCTTTAACTAAGAATACATCTGAGAGAATGTTTCCCTACCAATATATGAAAGCATTCCTCATTCTTTTCAACAAAGAATGTGTCATATTAGTACTGTTTTTAATTTTTTTTTCATGTTTTAGAGATGCAGTGGCGCCATCATTCTTGCTACAGTCTCCAGCTGCTGGGCTCAGGGACCCTGTTGCTTCAGCCTCCTGAGGAGCTGGGGCTGTAAGCACACCGCCATGTCAGCCCAGCCTTGGTACGGTTATTCCACACTTTCACAATTCCTTATTTGTGGACAGTAGATGGGATGACATTATTTCCCCCACTATAAAATGCTACTGTGTTTAACTTTTTCATGGGCTCTTTATGTTTTTAAACATATACAGGCACGTCTGTCTGAAAATTTAGAAAGAGCTACAATTGTAATTGTTGCTTAGAAGATATTTACCTTTTTAACTTTTGATAGCAAGTTTTAAGTTGAAGCCTAACACCTGGTATCCATTTAGAGCAGCGGTTCTCAACCTGTGGATCGCAACCCCTTGGGCCTGTATTAAAGGTTCACAGCATTAGGAAGGTTAAGAACCACTGATTTAGAGGTTTTACCCTGCAACTTTGGCGCTGATTTTGCTGCTGTCCAACTTGTACGGGGGTGCCCACGCTTGTTTCCATCATGTTTCTATTTCAAACCACGCCGATTATTATGGAGATGTTGCTTTTCTGTGATGCTTGGGGACAGCCTCAACTTTTAGTGGTTTGTGTGTTCACTTTTCCTGTATTCAGAACAACCAGTTTGCCCAGCATGCATGGGCCATTTAAAACCGTATTCAAAGCAAATGCTGTCCACCTGAGTGTGCACAGTGAAATCTGCCGATGGCCAGGAAAGGTTTTAGCGCTCTGCCAGATCCATTCAGCTTGAAGTCATTCAGCCTGTGGTCATTTTCAATGAGTTCTAATGAGACAGGACATTATGGAAAATGATAAGAAAGGATGCAGAGATTTGTAGGAATGTCTGAGACAAATAAATTTCATGATTAGCAAAGAACTATGAAACTTGACACAAACTTCTTAAACCTTTCAGAAGAAAAAAAACACCACCCTATTCTCTATACACTGAAATTTAGAACATGAAAAAGGAAAACATAGCAAACCTTCTGAGATTTAAACTGCAGGTGTGTGGCCCCTGCTGCTTCCCTTCCAGATGTGTTATCCACCACAGAGCTACCATACTAATTCTGAAACAGGGAAAAGTCATTTCCTTGGTTATACAGGGATGTCTGGTAGTAGGCTAAGGCAGAGCTTTGGGCCCTGCCAGTGGCAGAACTGAAATATCCCTCACCAGGCAAACGGGGCCTCACATGCTCCATGAACTCACCAGATCATAAGTCTCAGAAAGCAGCTACAACCAGGGAGTGATTCCCTCCCTCGGGCTCCAGATGTTCAGCCCTTCCCCGCACTTCCCAGGCCTCCTGCTGCTCCCAAAGGGGCTCAGATCATTCTTGCCCAAGTGGTTTTGTGGGCTACCTGTAGCTTGGGAGAAATACCACCATTGAGTTAAGTGTATATTACTGGCTCATACATCCAGTTCCAGCTACAGATGCTCCTTGACTTATGGTGGGATTGCTCCTGATAAACTCATTAAAAACTGAAACTATCCTAAGCCAAAAACACATTCAATGCACCAAACCTTCCAAACATCATAGCTTAGCCTAGCTTACCTTAAATCCGCTCAGAACACTTAGCTTACAGTTGGACAAAGTCATCTATCACAAAGCCTGTTTTATAATAAAGTATTGAATATCTCATGTAATTTACTGAATACTGTACTGAAAGTGAAAACCCAACAATTATATGGGTACTTACAACTCCTGAATGGTTATTGCTTTTGCAACATCAGAAAGATGAAAAATCGTAATTGGACCATCCTAAGTTGGGAACCATCTGTACGACACTTCTACTTGCCTTTTAGCTCAGCTGTTACAGACTCCTGCCTTGCTAACATGGTCCAAGCTCGTGAGAAACCATGGCCACCTTGTTCAGGGGCAAACTACTTGTGTCACTGAGACACCAAGCAAAGTAAGTAAATGTTCCTTGAAAAGGGTTTTGGTTAATCCCCGCAACCGTTAATAAAACTCAGGTTTTGTTTAAATTGAGGAGTATTAAGAGTTAAGAGTTATATCAATAAAGGGAAATTTGAGTTAATCTGAAATCTGAAAGACCATAAAGTTCAAATAACAACTTCATCTTTTAGAAACTGCTTCATCAGAATGAGTCAGGAAGTAGCTAAGATCCTTAAATCTTTTCTTCAAATCAACCATCTTCTAAAAATGTGCAAAGGGGACAGCGCAAGTTTAAATCAAACTCTTAATGTATTATAATATTTGTGAGCACAGAGTTCCAAGTATTTAAATTTAGCTTAAATATTGTTTTAATGATCAGATTTCTACAACAGCATAACAGCAAAGAGAGTAGCATGAAGACAGTGAGTGCTCAAGAAAGGTCGATCATCTATTATTAATTTTTAACACAATTCTATGAATTTTAAAATATCATGGTTTTTATTTTAGGAAATTTTAGTTCAAAGGACTAAAGTAATTTACTCGAGGTCAAAGCATTGCAAGGGTCAGGGTCAGGATGCAAGCATGTGTAATCAATTAGCTAATCTCCAGTTGGTGAAAATCACCTATCGTCCTTGAGGGCACACACCATAAACTTCCATATTCACTCTGTAGTGGGCTTTTGGAATAATCTTGCGGGTTAAGTTCAGAGCTGTCTCTACCACAATGTAAAAGATTGACTTTCTCATTGTTATTCAGGTAGAATCTGGAGGTACATTTTCCACCCAAAACTGGTTCTTTTGAAATGATTTTTTTCCTAACCATTTCTAATACTAATCTGATAGAAAATAAATTAGAACTAACGTTATGGAGGAAATAAAAATTCAAAAGCATTGTGATCGATTGATAGGCAATACATTTTAATTGCAAATATTGAATGAAGACTACATATTATTAGTAGGAAGTTCGTTTTGTACACAATTTATCCATGCTCCAAGAATATGTCCTAATACATAGTAGCTCTCAAATACTTCTTGAGACATACTTTTGTGAAAAGTATGTCTAACTAAAATACATAGTAGCTCTCAAATACTTCTCAAATACTTCTTAAGTGAATGAATACACTGTACTGAAATATTTTACTTGGTATCAATTAAGCCATTAAGATATTATATACTTGCGAATTTAAATTTTGAATATTAAAATTTAGTCCAACTCTAATCAAAGTTAAGGAAAATATTTTTCTGAAATAACCTGAAATGGGAATATGTTTATATATTATGACTTCTTTTTGTAAAGAATAGAATAACTTTAAGTGTCAGGGACATTAGCAGGTATTATCCTATAATAAATTATTGGTACTCAATTCCAACATTTATATATTTTTCAAAATTAACCAATATGATCATTTTAACAAAATCTCAAAAAATGCATATATAAATGTCAGCCAGGATTCTGTCCAATATAATATGTCCAATTTTTATGCTGCCCAAATGTTATTTTAAAAGTTCACACAGTAGTTCACAAACTTTAACATGAGCTAGAGTTACTAGTAGGTCTTTAAAAATGAAGTGGAGCAGCCCTGTCGGTAGTTGGCTCAGAGACTAGGAATTTGCATCTCTCACCATGGCCACGGGATGCTGATACGCTCATCTCAGGACCACTGATTTACTATCATAATGGGAAGCCCTCGATTTATCTTCAAAAGAAAAGATTGTTGCCGGTTCACATCTCTTCTTACCCACCATCCTCCCTTCTCACATGAATCTCCAGATTTGGTATACCTGATTTACTCATGTGCCAAAGACAATTCGTGTTTGTAAGAATCAACAGCTGCAGGGTTTTAGAGGGAATGTAGAATAAATTTGAAATTTGGCTTTTTATAAAATTTCATTTTATAAAAGTTATAACGGCAGTTTAAGAAGTCCAAATGCTAAATCACTAAAATTGGTGTTTCTGTTTTATGTCTGTTTTGTGAAAAGTTCGTCAAACTAGAAGTGCAGCCTTTCTCCACCATCCTCAGAGGTGCGTCAGTGCTGGGGGAGCTGCTGCGCCAATCCGGCAGAAGTCATTAGCTGTCTCAGTCTGACTCCACCTGCAGAGGTATCGTGTCTGAACACTATCATCACTTAAATCACTAAGTGGAAGTAAATATATGACCTTGACTATTTGACTTCATTTCAAATGGCTTGCATTTTTTGTTATAAAAATGACTATGGCCATAACACCATAAAGTCTGCAGAACATATGCTGCGTGACTACATGTGACTGCAGAGGGAGGACTGTGTTCAATTCAGGGTTTGAATGATTCTTAAAAAAAAAAAAAGCTCAACAAAGGGAAAAATAAATTATGTAGAACATTGTTAAAATGTCAAGATTGTAAAAAATAATGAGGATTTCAAAAATCCGTGTTTTGAAAATAAAGTGATTTCAGGAAGGGATTGTTACTTGATTAAGGAACTATTAAAAAAATGACAAAGAGTAACAATAATGGCCAACATATATGCATTCACTGTATTAACACTGATCCTTTACAACAACCTTGTTTTCAAACGAAGAAACTGAGACCTAAATATTTGGCTTGTCTAAGCACAGTCACCAACGTACCAAATAATCTCTCCAAACTTCCAGTGAAAAGTTAAGCTGCATATCTTACAATAACCAGGCTTCTTAAACAAGCCTGTGGATTTGGAAAAATAGGTTATGTGCTAGTCAGCTTCAAATATAACCTCCTTAGGTTTAACATCAAAAGAGATACCAGGGGCTCCTCTTTTACTATGTCCTTTGCTTTATTTTTTTCTTAACTATACACTGGTATCCCTATTTAGAATCTTTATGCTAACTGATCAACACACATAGTATAGCTACTTCCTTTATTTATCAAAGCAATGACAATAGGAACTATTTGGAAACATTATACAATTGTAACACATCTATGTGATGACTAATCACTCATAATCGTCTTTCCCTTTAAGAAAACTTTTGCAGGTGCAATTTAATCTTTTTTCTCCAGTGGCAATAAAAGCATAATGGTTTTATCTAATCAAAGGGATATATTAGGGATTATGTGGTTAATTCATGTAACATCTATGTTCCTTTCCTGAAATCCAAAATAAATTATTTCCATGTACTTTACCCAACTTAGTCAAGATTCTCAAGGGTGCATTACCTGCTTTTGTAAGTTTTTACTTTTGTGAGATATGTATCCGGTCCTATTTACCCAAACGCTTTTTTCATCTCTTTTGTCAAAGTAGTTTAGCATCTCAGTCATTCGAGGTTATTACTGATTTCTTTGATTTCATACCTCTCCTAATTTATTAGCAAGCCTATTTTCTATCTCTTCTTTTTACTGATATGATTATAAAATCTCATCTTTTCTCCTCAATTCCTCTTGTTTTCCTTATCTCAGACTCCTTTATGCATGTTATTAACTTTTCTTCAGGACTTATTCAATGAAATATATTCTTTCTTGGTCCACATTCTACTTCACTGACAGTAAGTCTTAACAGAGAGTGTGTGTGCGTGTATGTGCATATACACAGACATTTGTCCTTGTAGAAAGGAGACTTTTTAAATTAATTCAATTCATATGCTATAATTACAGAGACGCATCACTCCAGTCTTCCATCTTGGGCTATTATTCTCCATCTATCCATCTTCCTATATATATATTTATCACTGTTCTTCATATGACAGTGTTCATTTTATTTTTGCTCACATACTTCTTTAATATTACATTCAATCTCCTTTGATATTAAATGGTTAAATGGAGTAATGAATTGGACCCTAATTATTTTTACAAACTTTGGGAAAACAACAGTCAACACTGTAAAAATAATAGACTACAGCTTATAAAAATTAATCTAATCTTTATTCTAAAAAAACACATTTAGGGATAGGGTTGAGCTTTGAAGGGCCATAAACCATTATAATATCTAAAGGTGTTTTGCCCTCTAAAAATAAATTTTCATCTTTTTCGGGACAATATTGATCCTGTTGAGAACATATAAGCTATAACTTCCAACTCATAGCTTTGCCAACAGAAGCTGAACCGACCTGCTCACTGGCTATGTCACTAGGCTTGGGCACTTCACCTACCATAGGGCAAGAACCCAGACCAAGATCTTAAAGCCTGATTACAAATTCGTGTTCTGAAAAAAGGTGTGGATGGCAATTACAAAAATTTTGGACAGAATGGCAGATGGGGAGAGATGGAAGAAGAGAGAGAAACTAAAAGCAAAAATGTTAATCAAATTACTGATAATCCAAAATATCAAATACCAAAAGTTCGTTGAGAAGAAAAGCTAACAAAATTGGCAATCACATAGTCACTCTGGAAAATTCATTTTATACAAAAATCTCACAAAGACGTTGAGTTATAAACACCAAGCAACTGTAAAGAAAGGGAGGCAATGCAGAACACCCTCCATTAAAAAGAATATAAATTTTCTCAACAAAAATAGCTTAAAATGAAATAAGAATAGGAGAATATTTAAAAGAAATAATTAGAAATTTGAGGTTGGGTGCAGTGACTCACACTCTGGGAGGCCAAGGCCGGCCTGAGCTCATGAATTGGACCCCAGCCTGAGCAAGAATGAGACCCTATCTCTAAAAATAGCTGGGCATTGTGGCAGGCAGCTGTAGTCCCAGCTACTCAGGAGGCTGAGGGAAGAGAATCACTTGAGCCTCAGAGTTTGAGGTTACTGTAACTAAGATGCCTACTGAGGATGACAAAAAGGAAAAATAAAAAAAGAAATTTGGGGAACAAAATATATTGATTTAATTAAAAATAGAATAAGATTGGATTATTCTCCCTTCTAGGTGGGGGGTCGTGGTGAATGGATAGATAGATTTTTCATAGTAGTTACAAAACATGGAACATATTAGAGTGTAATAGATTTCAACATTTTAATGAATAAGAATTCCAGAAGAAGAAACTGAAATGAATGATAGGGAAGTAATATAAAAAGAAATTGTTGCTAATAATTTTCCAGAATTAAAGAAGAAAAATATGATACATCATCAGATCAGTATAATCCAAATACTAAGAGAATACTTCGTAAGTACAAATAAAATCAAATGTGAACACACTAAAATGAAAGTACAGAAATCAAGGATAATGAAAGTTGTAACAGCCATCAAAGGAAAAAGACAAATAATCTAAAACAGAATAACAATACTCCTGACAGCAGATTCCTTTGCAGCAAAAGTAGATATCAAAAGTCAATGAAATATTTTATAAGTAAGAAATATTTTATAAGTAAAGAGAGATGGTCACCTAAAATATCAAAACAAGGAGAAAAAGGGTGAGAAGTATATAAAAACTATATTATTTTTTCAACTTTTCCATAAATCTAAAAGAATCTAAAATCTTTTTAATGTACAGAAAAAGGAAACAATTAAGTTGGAATTTTATAGCTATGAAAGATAGGAAAATATTTATTAATGGATATGCATCAGCAAGAACACAGAAACACAGAGAAAAGTTGTAGGATTAAAAAATGATGAGCCTAGAAATTGATAAATTTTCTTCCTGTTTTTCTGCCTCCCTTTTTCCCTCCCTACATCTCTCCTTTCATTTCTTTCTTTTTTTCCTTTAGTCCTTTCTTCTTTCATGAATAATTCAGTCCAAATTCCATTAGATGGAACAGGTTAGATAGGAACCCAAGGGCTGTGAGGGGAGTAGTAAGGGCAGCTCATGTGGGTGTTGAATCTTGAGCAAAATGGGACAGCATCTGTGTGGCTGAGTGTGGGTTGCCCAAACTGAAGCAAGGAATGAAGACGTCCATTTGAAAGAGAAGTGTTAATAGCCTGGAACATAGTGCCGAAGCCCAAGGAAAACAAGGGAATAATGTGTGTAGGGGAGGAATCATGCTGGTGGAGAAAGACTGGTTATAGTAAGTAAATATACTGAGAATAATTAGCTGATACAAGATTTTCCACTGTCAGAGAATTGCAAATAAAGAGAGCTACATAAAAAGAGAAAACTAGAATGAAAAAGAATTAATGTAAACTTTAAATGGCAAACTTCTTCTTAAACCCTAGCTTATCACACTCTATCGTTAGAAACTTAGATACAGTAGAACCTCCATGGCTGGTCACCCCACTACATTGACCACCTCTTTAAATTGACCTAATTTTCATAGACCAAACATGCACCACACTTACGTGTCAGCACTGTAGGCCTAGTTCCTTATGTTGACCACCTCTGTATGTTGATCATATGCTGTAGTCCCTTGGGTGGTCAACGTATAGAGGTTCTACTTGTATTCAGTTTTTTGAAATAACCTGAGAGTTCTTTTTATCCTTCAGTAATATTTCACAGGAAATGTTTAAGACATTAAATAGTTATTAGGCCATACTTAAAGTCGCTTCTGTGGGAGGCTTCTCCACCCACAGTGTTATCTGAGGGACATCATATGCAGATGATCTGAATGCACATTCCCTACTCCCGACCCAAAGGCAGCCAAATATTAGCTTGGCTAGTTACCCAGGGAGTGATCTGTTTTCAAAATTCTGCCCTGAGCTAAGTGAGCCAATCAATTCTTATTCTTGAATATACAAATACAAAGAGAATTAAACAATTAGCTGTAAAATCCAAAATGCAAGGAATGCATTTAGAGAGGAAAGGTAAGTCAAAATAAAGAAAAAATTAGTTAGAAACCAGAAAAATGAAATATAAAAGAGTACATGTTATAACACTGGTAATTAATGGCCAAGAGTGTGGTGTAACCTTCTGAGAAGGGAGATTCTCATGGCAGAGGTAGAATGAGCTTGAAAGTACCTGGTAGGAGATTCAGAGTAGAAAGAGAAAAAGCCCAAAAGATGTAGACTCTTTGCAAAGTTGCTAGAAGCAATAATAGTGCGAGGCATTAAGTAAAGATTAGTGAATTCCTCCTGCTAAAATTGCTAGAACCTTCTCAGACCTTCTCCAATGTCTAAGTCCACATGTTGATGAAGTTTGCAATCTAAGATTTTAATCAGATTTACTTTTATTATAAATTATCACCAACTTGAGCTATCTTCAGGGAGTTTCTCCCCCTAGTAACAAATAGAAATCTAGAAAAAAATATTAATAGAAAACTTACTCTCATTTCATTCCATAAATACTTTTTGATCATCTGGAATGTGTGACGCTCTGGCAGATGATATGGAATGAACACATGTATATTCAAAGATGAATTGTGAACAAATTCTATTCCCAGGGAGCTTGTCTAATAGAAATAATTTCGAATTTAGTTAATATTAAACAATTCGTAAGATACATGTGAATAAGGAAAACAACCTTCTCTGTTTTTCCTGTATTATGTTATGTTGATTGAGCACTCTGCATTTTACCTCGCATTAGATAGCCAGAAGTGATGTTTAGTCTCAAATGCCAAATTTAGGATTACAGAAAAAAATTGAGAAGAAAAACTTAATCTTTTACTCTGACCCAGTAATTAAGTATAACAGGAAACTGACTATACCATGATTTTATTTTCCAGAAAATAAACGTGTTCACTTTGACAATACAATTATTGGTAAACATATCACAGTTTTACATATTAAAATTCTAACTTTTTATTGTTATGTCCACGTTTTTAAAATCACATCACTTTTAAAACATTAGCCTTCACAAAAGTCTCTTTAACAAAATAAGAGGGAGCTCTTTTGTTAAAGACGCCGGTTATTGAGAGTTGAAAATCATCTATCTGAGGACACTGCAGTAATTGTCTGAAGTCTTCACAGACATGAGTAATTAGGAGTGACAACTATTTTTATAGCACTGACAAGACAAGGAGAAGTAGGTTAAAAGAGGAGCAGACGGGATACAGATTAAAAAATTACAATGACATTTCAGCTCCTAGTGAAATATGTTTTTTTGGCAACAAGGAATAATTTCTTTTTCCAGAAATTTCTGAGGACAATGACAACTATATTACAGTGCCTCTCAGAAGAAGAAAGATGGATTCAGGGTTTCCCTCTGAGTTAACTTCTAATTCCAGCTCCATATGTATATTTTTTCATAAAAATCACTAATAACGCTAGAGCAAATACTACTACACTTTACACCAAAAAATTAATTGTTGGTGCATAGGTATACATCTGGAACTATCTATCTAGCTTTTCAAAGCAGCTTTATACTTACTTCCTGAAAGCATAATCCACTCATAAAATATGCACTGAATGCCAGTTATGTGCTGTATACCTAGATGGTGGCTCTGAGGATACCAAAGTAACCTGGGCTACATTACCAGGAAAGATTATCTACTAGATATTCTGCCTTTATGTTTCACATCTGGCAGTGAATGAAGAACCGAGTTTACTGACATCATTCATTTTTTCTTCCTTATTGTTGTTTTAAATTATGGTATTCAATAAACATTACTATTTAGGTAAATAGAAGAAAAAACAAACATAATTTTTTAGTGCACAAAGTCTCAGGATGTTTCACAATACGGACCCCCTACATGCAAAACAAATTGACTCAAACTAAGTTTCAAATATCAATCATACTTCATTATTTTTATACTATTGACACTTCTTTAAAGTCAAGCTAGTGAAATGACTAATTAAAATATTATTAAATTGGGTTAATAATGGTATGATATATGGATCAAAATTGGCTTTTAATTTAGTGAAAAATGTGAAACAAATCAACTGTACTCAAACACTGCACAAGACAGAGTTGGGATTAGATAGTTTATGAAATCAATCTAACTTTATATAAACAAAAACAGTAGTGATGATGAGTTCTTTAAGAAGAATGAATCACAGGGCCGCGCCTGTGGCTCTGTGAGTAGGGCCCCCGCCCCATATACCGAGGGTGGTGGGTTCCAACCCGCCCCGGCCAAACTGCAACAACAACAACAACAAAAAATAGCTGGTCATTGTGGCGGGCACCTGTAGTCCAAGCTACTCCTCGAGAGGCTGAGGCAAGAGAATCACCTAAACCCAGGAGTTGGAGGTTGCTGTGAGTTGTGACCCTACCCAGGGTAACAAAGTGAGACTCTGTCTGGGAAAGGAAAAGGAAAAGGAAAGGAAAAAGGAAAAAGGAACGGAAGAAAGAAAGAAGGAATCATGCAGATAATCTCAGTTTAGTATTCAGAAATGTAAGCCATAAAAAGAATCAATTGGATGAAATAGTGTCCCCTGTGAGCATCATATTTTGTATTATCTTGTACAGGAGATGAATTTTACAGAAAAAACATTTTACCTTTAATGATCTCTAATTTTGATAATCGAATTACCAATTAATGGAGTAATTCCAAGGGTAGATTAATGTCACCATTCTCATTCAGTTATCTTACAGCCATTCTCTCTATAAGTGGTAAATACTCAGAGTACATTTTTCTCTTAACTTTTCTCAACCCAGATTTTTCCTTAACATAATTGACAAATTTGGAGGGCACATTTTACTACAAGAGCCTGAGGGCCTGCTCCTATCATTAAAAGCACCCCAGGAAAAAAATCCAAATGCAAATTTCGACTGACCTCCGCAGAAACAACTCGTATTACTTCGCATCAGTAGCCACTGGAGATTCGTCCAGCTATATATGGATTTCCACATCTGTCAGCTATAAGTGCACTTCATCCGTCTGCTAAATCAGAGAGCCAGGAATAGATGACAGTGATCAAGCCTTTGAGCTGCTCTTAAAGTAGCCACATCATGAGGTAAAGCTAGTTTCTCCATTGGGCTTTCATTCTAAAGGTTTACTCCTGAGAAACTTAGAGAAAAGAATGTATCAGAAAAGCAAACGGAGTCTTCTTCCTTTCTGTGGTTTTTCTCTTGGAACGGAGCGCTGTCTGGGGGTGGGCCCTGCTGGCAGAATGAGCTCAGATCGCTCTGGTTTGCAGCAACCTTTGCTTACCTCCCAAAACACATCATCAAGAGGGTGATAATGCACTTGCCCTGTGCCCAGGTTTCCCGCTGGATCCTGTTACTAACCCCCTGCTGGTTCCTTCCTCCGTGAACTGATTTTGAAAATACTAAATAAATAAATAAATAATAAAGCCAGCCTTACCCTCGGGCGCGCGTTCAGGGTGGTGCGCGCACCAGCTGCTCGCGTGGAAACATCGACTCCTTTCCCCTGTCCTTTCCCACCTCCTCTCCTGGTTCCAGGAAAAGGAAGGGTCCATCTGAGGAGAGAGAAGTGCCCCGGCCTGAGTGAGACCGAGCGCTCCTGCCTCACATTCCGCTTCCCACTTGCACCATCAGACTTGAGAAAACATCTGCTAAACCAGGGTTAAGGAAACGCCGGGCATCCCTGAGCCATTCTGCGCATTGTCTGTGTAATATTTTCTACAGTGTGGTCAGGTGGAAAGAGAGGCAATAGGAAGACGCACGTGGAGAGAAATATCTTTCTGTAGACAGTCTAAGAAAAAAATGTTTTGTTTTGTTTTTTACTTAGTGTAACTAGGACACCCTTTCCCCTGCCCCCTTTAGGACGAAAGTGGAAGTGACATAATTAAGCACGCAGAAGGAAGTAAGTTTAAAACTCATCCCGAGCAGCGCTGCCTGGGCACAGGGACATCGCTCTGGGGTCCAAAGGGGACGCGTTGTCCCTGTGTCCTCTGTGCCTAGTGTTAAATGTCACCTGGCCGGTTACGAACAGGGTACCTTAGCTAGAAGCCCCACTTTTTCTCTATGTATGAAACCACTGCATTATATAAAGTGTTTGATCTTTACGCTCTGAGAGATGTTCAACTTCTTTCTAATGTCCTTGATTTTATGTTAGTTAGGTTTAGGGAGGTTCAAGGAAAAATACGGGTCTGTAGTATAAAACCAGCTCATCAGACTGTAATTCATCACATCGGCGGGAACGCAGTACTTCTTGGCAAGTCCAGGAATTCTTGGCGCTGGCCTAGTGTCATCTTCTAGCCAGAAACTCTGAAGGTAACATCATCAATTCCTTCTACGTTAAGGTTAATAATTAAGTTGGGCTTTCAGGTCATGGTAATGTATTTCATACGATCACTTTTATATGAACTACAATTCAGTGCTAGTGCCCTTACAAAATTAATATCCTCATTAATAATCTGCCCTTTTTTCACTGTAAAATAAACTTAAGTTTTTTTCTGTTATTAATAAGAATCTTAAAATATACACTTTTTAAGCCAGCTGGAATTTAACTTAGGTAAAATAGAAAGAAGAAGAAAAAACTATCTTATGATAACACAAACACCTTGGTGAAATGCTTCTACTTCCTTAAGGATTTTTCTTTGAACGTTCATTCTTATTTATGTGATATTTTCTTTCAGAAAGATGTATGAAGTTCCTGAGATAGTTCAAGAGATATTCTTCAGTTTGTCAGAGGAAGTATGTCTTCACTGGCGTGGGGACAACAGTTCAGAATAACCAGAAGGCACCTGGAAAGAACCAGTGTTTCCAGAATAGCCAGAAGGGACCTGGAAAATGTATTTACTTTAGGTGTGTGACTCAGAGAAAGCAAGTACGTTTAGCAACACATGGGCTGTGTTTACATTTACATAAGAATACATATGCTTTATAACTTTGTTATATATTTAATAAATAATATTTCCAAAATTTAAGTAAGGTTACCCAATAGAAGGTGTCAGCCTGACTGTGGAAAACATGGTCTGTGTGTCTCCAGAACATTCTAGGGGAAAATGAAGGCAGCTCTGTGTCCTGAGGCAAATTATTTAAACTGTATGTATCTTGCATTTTTCATCCGTAGGATGGAGAAAGTAATCCCATGTAATAATATTATTATGAAAATTAAATGAAAGTCTGGTAAGTATTTAATCCAATATTCAATATTCATTTTATTCCATATTCCATATTTATTCCATATTCAATAAATATGCAATCCTTTTCTACCCTTGTTTATAACAAGCATTTTAAAATAAACAAAGACAAAAGCCCATCCATTAATCACCTCTCTTATGTCCTCATTTCCTAATTATTTGCTTTCTTCTTCCTATGTAAAGAGTTTTGCAGGTGAAATTATTGAGATGTTGTCTGACTGTTTCCAACATGTTTCTGTTCTTACTGACACAAGTGTCATCTACTTTTCATTGCCAGTCACTCTGGTTGCAAAAATCAAAGAAGGCATTTTGTGACAGTCCCTCTCCCCAAATGATTCCTCTCTTTTCCTCTCTCTCCCCTGTGTCTCTTTCACTCAGGACTCTCAGTATCTTAGGCTTTTCTTTATTTTTCTAATTTTAAATCATAATTTTCTTTTAAAGCAGATTTGGGAGCTCAGTTTGCAATAATATCTCTATAGAAGGACACAACACACCATCTCCTAACTCTGCTTGAAAAATGAAATACTCTCCCCACCTATCAAACCTCAACTTAAAATAAAAAAATGTGAGTACTCATAAAAGAAGCTTAAAGCCATACTCTTTTACACTGTGCTGACTTTTAAGTTATGAGGAGATGGATGGAAAACCTACAGACAGAATCGGGGCAAGTGTACATGGCTGTGTGAGCCCCCCTAGTCATCCTCTCAGCCTCTCAAGTGTGATGGAGTCAGAGACGGAAGCAGAGCAGGCCTGGAAAACGCAGAGTGCTCTGGGAGAAGGACAACGGCTCTCACATCACTCTCTCTTCCAGCTCTTTATCTGAAACAATTTGACAACCACCCAAGCCGGTAATCCATACAAATAAAATCTGGATGCACTACCTGATTCAAATACCAAGTTTGCATGGAAATTATTTACCCACATGCCCCCCTAAATACCAATGCAACACAGGCTTGCTGGTGATGAACAAAGAAACCAGATTTAAAATTTTAATGCTAAATAGCAATTAGATTAGGATAAGAGCCTGTAAAAAAAAAAATAACAGAAGTACGAAAGATATTTCCCAAAATTCACCCCAATAATTAGGAAAATGAATACAATTGAATGTCTTTTGAAAACTGGAAATAAAATTTAAAATACAACCAAGAACTTTCAAAACATTAGAATGTACAAAAGTAAAAAAGGGAAAGAGCATCCTTAAGAAAAATAATAGAACTGAACAATAGATATTAACAGAAATTAAATTTATTCTATTTCTAACAATAGGAATAACCAAACCAAAAATAGAAGAAAAGGATTTGTAAGAATTACTATTGGAAAAAAATATTATTGAACAGGCAAAAGTAGGATATGTTCACAACAAAAATGAGACAATTCAAGAACAAATTTAATATATTCAATAACGTTTCCTTGGAATAAATAAAAGAATAAAGGGGACAGGAAAGGTTGAATAAAGATCAGAAGTAGAATAAGAGAGGGAGACTTTAATAAATCCAATCAATCTTAAAGAAGTTAAGCTAGCAAAGGCAATTAAGGATATGCAGAATTTGGATAATACAGTTATTAGATTTGGTTTTAATAGTTACATTTTAAATACCTTTATTCTCAAACGTAAAAAATACCTATTTAAAATAAACAGACCATTTTTTATTAAAGTATAAATTAATAATAAAAAGTTCACGGAAGAAATATAATGTTCAATGACTTATGCCACAACGGACACCCATGTAGCCATTGTGCAGCCAAAAAATAAAAGCTTTTCAGTCCTCTGCAAGCTCAGTTCACAGTGCCCCGGAATCATTACTTCCTGCTTCCTTCCCTGAGAGAGCTATTCTTGCCTGTTTTTATTACTGTCAGTCTTTGGAGTTGAGACACGCAGGTAGGAGGATAATGCCATTTCCTTTAGTAGCAACACTGTGATCCCCTGACAGCCATTGGAACTGAGTCGCTGCTCATAGGCTCATTTACCTAGTGCCTGCTCGTGCCTTGTATCCATCTTCCTAAGGGATGTCTTTTCCTAATGACTTTTGGAGTGCTATATATGCACGAGTCTTCCATCCCTTGTACACATTGCAAATGTCTTGCTCCACAATGTGTCTTTGGATTGTCTTAACTTTGTATAAAGAATATATTTAGTTTTAATACAGTCCAATTTAAAATCATTTCCTGTAGGATTAGTGCTTTTTGCATTATGTTTAAGTAATATATGCCCATCCCAAGATCATGAAAATGTTGCTTGGTATTTTCTTCTAGAAACTATTGTTTTGCTTTCATATTTAGACCTGCAGTACACAAGGAATTGACTTTTGTATATAATGTAAAATAGAGGCCAAGTTTCATTTTTCTGCCTGTGGAGTTCCAACAGATGTTGTACGTACTATTTATTGAAAGGCTATTTTTTCCTCATTGCTATGTGATACCGCCTTCGTCAGAAATCCAGTGTCCTCGTAGGGTGAGTTTACTTCTAAGCTATCGTTCCATTGGTAAATTTCTCTTTCCTTATACCAATACCAGATCTGAATACTTACAATTTACAATGTGCTGACACTTGGTTGTATAAACCTTCCACTTCTTATTTTTCCTTTACAAAGGTCTTGCTTCCTTATGGTTCGTTTGCATTTTTATATTAATTTTGCATTCAAATGTCAACATATGCACACCTGCTGGCATTTTCATAGGATTTCCTTGACACTGTAAAGCTATTTAGACAGTGATTTGTTTTTTCAATAGTGAGTCATGTATCCCATGAACATATCTTCTCATATTTGGGTCTTTTGAAATTTATCTTAATAAATATATTATTATACTCTTGAGAGAACATATACGCCATTTATTATATTTATTCTAACATTTTTACTATGGGTATTTAAAAAGCAGTATTTTTAATTTAATTTTATTACTCTTTTAGATTGAAGTACATTTTTATAGAGAGAGTATATTGACCTTGGGTCAAGCAACCTTCCTGAACTCAATTATTTATTTTATAATTTATAAGATTTTGGATTTGCTATATATGCAAATATACCACTTGCAGATAATAAACATTTGAATACCTATTTGCCAGTTTACATTACCCCTTTTCTTCTAGTTCAGTTGGGTTGGATAGAACAGTGGTTCTCAACTGGGGGTGATTATCCTCTACTCTCAGAGGACATTAGCCAGGTGTAGGAACATTCTGGATCATCACACCTGAGTGAGGGCAAAGTGATATTGGTGTCCAGAAACAAAGGCCAGACACGTTGCTAAATATCCTACAATGCAAATACGGCCCCTCAACAAAGAGTGTCTGCCCCAAATAATGCTGAGGTTGAAAAACTCTGGATATGAAACTTCATAAAATGATGACAAGTTGGAAAGAGCAGAAGTCCTTGTTTTATGCCCAATCTCAGAAGAAAAGATTACAGTATTTTACCATTAAATAAGAAATTCATATTAAGTGTATGTAGATGTCATTTATGAAATTGAAAAATAAATTATTTTGAGTTTGTAAAGTTTTTGTTTTGAATAGTTATTTAATATTAAGACTTATGAAATGATTTTTATGCATCTATTAAAGTTATCATATGTTTATTCTTTGTCTATTAATGGGTTTAACTCAACTGAATTTTCAAATGTTAAACTAATCTTGCAGTCCTAGAAAAATTTGACTTTGCCATGAGGGGTATATAATGCATACATGAATGTGAGTGTGTATGTGTAAATTTGGTTTGCTACATCATTATTTGCACATTTTGCAGTCTGGTTTGGTATGGAGTTTGTAGTGGCCCATAAAATGTGTTAGAAATTATTCTCTATTTTTCTCTGAAATCTGGAGTTTGGGTAAACTTAAAGTTATGTCTTCCTTAAAAATTTGGTATAATTCTTCTGAGAGCTATGTGGGCCTATTTATTTCCCACTTTGGGGAAGATTTTTAGTAATAGATGCCATGTAGCAGATATATCATTGTTGTTTTATTTCGAATGAGAGATTCATTTCAGGACACTTGACAGATACCAAAATCCAAAGATGCTCAAATCCCTTATACAAAATAGTATAATATTTACTTATAATCTATGCACATCCTCCTGTACACTTTAAATTATCTCTAAATTGCTTAGAGATACTTAATACAATGTAAATGTTATATAAAGAGTTGTTATACTGTGTTGTCTAGAGAATAAGGGCAAGAAAACAGTCTGTATCTGTTCTATACAGACACAACCATTCTTTCTTTTCTTTACCCCTTAATGTCTTTGATTTGAAGTTGGCTCAATCCATGCTTGTGGATATGGACCATCAATTGTATATATCACATATGTAATACATATGTATATATGTACTTTATGTATAAATATGATATGCAACCATTCATATTTTCTATTTTTTTTTTAGATAAGATATCATTCTGTCATCCAGGCTAAAGTGCAGTGGTGTCATCATAACTCACTGCAAATTCAAACTCCTAGGCTAGAGAGACAGACTTTCTATTTTTTATATCAGTTTTGATAACTTGTATTTTTCTAGCTACTTAACCATATAATCTATGCTTTCAATTCATCAGCATCAAGTTCTTTATAGTAACTTCTTCACATTCTCTACTGTAAAATTTGTTGCTGTGATTCCCTTTTCACTGATTATAAGAGTTATCTAAGATTTTTATTTTTTGATCCAGTCTATTTGTGAATGTATCAAATGTTATGCTATAATTTTAATCTCAAAATTAAGAAACAGAAATGAATATACCACATTCTCTAACTACCGTGTGATGTAGTTAGGGGCAAATATTAATATCTACTTGGAGAAATAATTATTTTTTCCTAAATAAAACAAAACCTATTTCATAAAATAATGGCATATTGTATCAACCTATATGGACTATTACCACAGATTTACTGTGAGATAAGAGAAAAAAATTATATAATGAAATATAAACTGAATGAATTAAGGAAACTTAAAATATAAAAAAAAGTCAAATTAAAATCTTCTATAGAAGAAAGATAATATTTCATATTGTGAAATAATAGAAATAAATTAATCACATACCAAGAAGAATTAGTAAAGAAATAATAAAATGGAAAATGTTTAACCAACTATTCAAGCCAAATAGAAAAATCAACTGTGATAAGGTAATAAAAAGAAGCTAGATTATCGATTTTTTTCCTTATTACCTATAGAATTATTTTAATTTTAATTTTTTTTTTTTGTTGCAGTTTGGCCAGGGCTGGGTTTGAACCCGCCACCCCGCCATATGGGGCCAGTGCCCTACTCACTGAGCCACAGGCGCCACCCAGAATTATTTTAATTTAATAGTAAAAAATCATTATATCAAAAAAAAAAAAAGAAAAGAAAAGCAAGAACTAAGGTATAACCTTAAAGCCATAATTCAAGATGTGTTTGCAAAACCAACCAAAACAAACCTGGGCAATAGTGAGACTCATCTCGTCTCTATAAAATGTTTTAAAGATTAGCAGGACATGGTGGTACATGCCTATAGTTCCAGCTACTTGTGAGGCTGAGGATCACTGAGCCCAAAAGTTGGAGTTTGCAGTGAGCTATGATGACACCACTGCACCCTAGTGCAGGTGCCAGGGTGAGACCCTATCTCAAAAAAAAAAGTAAGAAAACAAAATCCTAGCATTCAAGGTTTAGTGGTGTGCAGGCCTTTGTATACAAAAGATGTGTTGTTGATGAGGCAAAAGAAAATAAAACCCCTTCTCCTGTCATTTCTCACAACACTACACAAATTGGATTTAAAGCAATACTTTCCCCCCAGGTAGCACACAAATACTTTAACACTGTTCCTAGGTCCCAGATGAGTGGTGGAGGATATCAAAATTTTTATGAAAAATTAAGCAATTGAGATATCTGCCTATTAAGCAGGAAATAAACTGACAAAACAATTGCTGCAGTGAAAACATATTACAGGGTTTAGAATAAAGTACAGAAATATATACTTAGAAAGTATAATACAAATAACATAAAATAAGCCTATATAACTTTCATGCTAAGAGGAGTCCAATAACAATATGAATTCAATGAAACAGATATTATTAAACAACTACTTTAGATGAAAAAGTAGAATAAAACAATCTGATTATAAAACTAATCAATAATTGGAGACAACAGGCCTAGAATAGATACAGTTAAAAATTGAATTACGGGTATAAGTAAAAGGCTTGAGATAATCACAATAAACATAGTAGAAAAATACAAATACTAAAGTATTAAAATAAGGTTGTTGACATATACAAATCATACATATATAATTAATGTGCATACATACGAACACTTGCATATATGTAAACATGTTTTTTGTGTGTGTGAAGAGAGACAGAAATGCTATGATTAAAATAGAAAACTCAGCACTTTGAACATAAAATATATTTAAGTGTATAATACAGTGACATTTTCTATAAATAAGGAATGGGACATGTCAGATTTGAATAGTTAAAGAATAACTTTTGTTCAGGGTAGTGCCTGCTCAAGGCATAGGGCCCTGACCCCCTGTACTGGAGGTGACAGGTTCAAACCTGGCCCCAGCCAAAAACTGCAAAAAAAAAAGAAAAAGAAAAGCAACAAGAATTAACTTGTGTTCAAACATGAAAAAAATAATTTTTTTAAAAAAAAGTTGTTTACAAAGTAATTAATACAAAGATATATTCTGATATTATTCAATAAAGAAGAAAATTAGACAGAAAGAAAAAATATCTGCAAGAAGGGATAAAATAAGGTTGTCTTCATAGTTTGGCATAGCAATTCTTCATGGCAAAGAAAATTGAACAGTATCTCTAAATTTTGAGGAAAAAAACAATTTGATCCATGAGAATTGCACTTAGTCAAATTGCCATTCGGGGTATAAATCAACAGGGAGACATTCTAAAGATGAAATAAGTCAAGGAAAATCCACCCGTGGGTCCCTATTGAAAAACCACTTGGCAATGGAGTCGGTAAAATAAATAGATCAAAATATATAACTCAGAAAAGAAAATCAAGACCCTTTAAACAGAGAACTTAAATAAAACAACAGATGTGTTTGCAGAACAAAATCTAGGTGTGGTACATTTTGGCAAATCATAATATATCCGGAATAGGGAAAGAGCAATAGAAAAGAGTATCTAAGGACCAGAGATCAGTCTAGCGAGAAAGAAGTCATTTGACACTGACTACAAAGGATAGAGGTAATGAACAGAAAAACAGAACGCTGTCAAACTCTTTTATCTTCTTAATTTTTTATAAACATTTTAGACAGTAATATATTTTCTAGTTCAAGCATTTTTTAAGATTCTATCAGTTTCACATCTGTTTTTCTCTTCAAAAAGCAAATTAAACTCATTTAATATTTTCATTAAAATCCATATATAAGCACAAACCTACATTTTTTCATGCCTGCCTGTTTGAGCATCACTGTGTAAGTCTGTGGAGATGAACATCTGAAACATTGCTTGCCCAATGCTAAGAGTGGTCAGAATCTGTGGTAAGATGGTGGTGTCTGTTTACTTTTTAATACTTCTCTGTGTTCATTTTTATTTTTATTGTTAAATCATAGCCATGTACATTTGTGCAATCAAGGGGTACAATGTGCTGGTTTCATATACAATCTGAAATATTCTCATCAAACTGTTCAACGTAGCCTTCATGGCATTTTCTTACCCTGTTTCCCCGAAAATAAGACAGTGTCTTATTTTAAAGTGTGCTCCCAAAGATGCGCTAGGTCTTATTTTCAGGGGACGACTTATCTTTCCTGTAAGTAGGTCTTATTTTCAGAGGATGTCTTATTTTCAGGGAAACAGGGTAGTTATTGTATGTAGGCATTTGTATTTTGCCTGTAGTACGTTTCACCTGTACTCATTCTAAGATGCACCATAGGTGTGGTCCCACCCATTACCCTCCCTCCACCATAACCTCCCCCCTACCTTCCCCTTCCTTGGGCATTTCCTCATAGACTTGTGCTATAATTGGGTCATACCCTTCATGTGAAAGCTATAATTTAGCTTCATACTAGGGCTGAGTACATTGGACACTTTTTCTTCCATTCCTGAGATACTTTGCTAAGAAGAATATGTTCCAGCTCCATCCATGTAAACATGAAAGAGGTAAAGTCTCCATCTTTCTTTAAGGCTGCATAATATTCCATGGTATACATGTACCCAAATTTGCTAGTCCATTCTTGGGTCAATGGGCACTTGGGCTTCTTCCATGACTTGGCAATTATGAATTGGGCTGCAATAAACATTCTGGTACAGATGTCTTTGCTATATTGTGATTTTTGGTCTTCTGGGTATAAACCTAGTAAAGGAATTACAGGTTCAAATGCAGGTCTATTTTTAGGTCTCTAAGTATTTTCAAACATCCTTCCAGAAGGAACGTATTAGTGTGCATTCCCACCAGCAGTGTAGAAGTGTGCCCTTTTCTTCACATCCATGCCAACATCTCTGGTTTTGGGATTTTGTTATGTGGGCTACTCTTACTGGGGTCAGGTAAAATCTCAAAGTAGTTTTGATTTGCATTTCTCAGATGGTTAAGGATGATGAGCTTTTGTTCATGTGTTTGTACATCATGTGTCTGTCTTCTTTAGAGAAGTTTCTCTTCAAGTCCCTTGCCCACCTGGAGATGGGATCATGTGTTCTTTCCTTGCTAATATGTTTGAGTTCTCTGTGGATTCTGGTTATTAGACCTTTTTGGAGCTATAACCTGCAAATATTTTCTCCCACTCTGAGGGCTGTCTGCTTGCTTTACTTACTATGTTCTTGGCCGTGCAGAAGCTTTTTAGTTTGATCAGGTCCCAGTAATGTATTTTTGATACTGCTTCCAATTCCTGGGGAGTCCTCCTCATAAAATATTCACCCAGGCCGATTCCTTCAAGAATTTTCCCTGCACTTTCTTCAAGTATTTTTATAGTTCCATGTCTTAAGTTTAAATCTTTTATCCAGTGAGAGTCTATCTTAGTTAATGGTGAAAGGTGTGGGTCCAGTTTCAATCTTCTACAGGTTGCCAGCCAGTTCACCCAGTGCCATTTGTTAAATAGGATATCTTTGCCCCACTGAATGTTTTTAATTGGCTTGCAAAAGATCAAATAATGGTAAGTAGCTGGATTCATCTCTTGGTTCTCTATTTAGTTCCAGACTTCTATTTCTCTGTTTTTGTGCCAATACCATGCTGTTTTGATCACTATCAATTGATAGTACAGTCTCAGGTCTGGTAGCGTGATTCCTCCTGCTGTGTTTTTATTGCTGAGTAACGTTTTGGCTATTTGAAGTTTTTTCTGATTCCATATAAAACAAGGTATTATTTTTTCTTTTTTTTTTTAAAGTGAATTTTTTTTTTTTTTTATTGTTGGGGATTCATTGAGGGTACGGAATTGCATTAAAATTATACATTGCTTTGGGTAGTATAGACATTTTAACAATGTTGATTCTTCCCAGCCATGATCATGGTAAGTTTTTCCATTTGTTAACATCTTCAGCTATTTCTTTTCTTAAAGTCTCATAGTTCTCTTTGTAGAGATCTTTCACGTCCTTTGTTAGGTATACTCCCAAATGTTTCATCTTTTTTGGCACTACTGTGAAAGGAATAGAGAGTCCTTGATGGTATTTTCAGCTTGGTTATTGTTGGTATATATAAAGGCTACAGATTTATGGGTGTTGATTTTGTAGCTTGAGACATTGCTGTATTCCTTGATCACTTCTAAAAGTTTTGTAGTAGAATCCCTAGTGTTTTCCAGATATACGATCATATCATCTGCAAAGAATGACAATTCGATCCCTTCTGACCCTATGTGGATACCCTTGATCGCCTTTTCTTCCCTAATTGCAATGGCTAAAACTTCCATTACAATCTTAAAGAGCAATGGAGACAATAGGCAACCTTGCCTAGTTCCTGATCTAAGTGGAAATGATTTCAATTTAACTCCATTCAATACAGTATTGGCTGTGGGTTTGCTGTAGATGGCCTCTATTAGTTTAAGAAATTCCCCTTCTATACCAATTTTCTTAAGTATTCTGATCATGAAAGGATGCTGGATATTATCAAAAGCTTTTTCTGCATCAATTAAAAGAATCATATGGTCCTTATTTTTTAGTTTGTTTATGTGCTGAATTACATTTATAGATTTACGTATATTAAACCAGCCTTGAAACCCTGGGATAAATCCCACTTGGTCGTGGTGTATAATTTTTTTGATGTGTTGTTGACTTCTGTTTGTTAGGATCTTTTTGAGTATTTTAGCATCAATATTCATTAGTGGTATTGGTCTATAATTTTCTTTTCTTGTTGGGTCTTTCCCTGGTTTGGGGATAAAGGAGATACTTGCTTCATAGAAGGTGTTGGGTAATATTCCTTCTTTTTCTATATTTTGGAAGAGGTTTAGTAATGTAGGTACTAGTTCTTCTTTAAAGGTTTGGTAGAATTCTGACGTAAAGCCATGTGGTCCTGGGCTTTTCTTTTTAGGGTGATTTTGTATAGTTGATGCTATTTCAGAACTTGATATAGGCCTGGTCAATATTTCCATTTCATTCTGGCTAAGTCTTGGTAGGTAGCATACTTCCAGGTATTGTTCAATTTCTTTCATATTTTCATATTTCTGAGTGTAAGGTTTCTTATAGTATTCGTTAAGGATTTTTTTGATTTCTAAGGGGTCTTTTGTTATTTCATCATTAAAATTTCTGATTGATGAAATTAGAGATGTTACTCTTTTTTTCCTGGTTAGCTTGTCCAAAGGTTTAGCTATTTTGTTGATCCTTTCTAAAAACCAACTTTTGGATTTATTCATTTGTTGTATAATTCTTGTGTTTTCAATTTCATTTAATTCTGCTCTGATTTTGGTTAGTTTTTTTTCTTCTGTTGGGTTTGGGGTTGGAATGTTCTTCCTTCTCCAGTTGCTTGAGATGTCCCATTAAGTTATTAAGTTCTTCTCTTTTTGTTTTCTTGAGGAAGGCTTGCAGTACTATAAATTTCTCTCTTAGGACTGCCTTTGCAGTATCCCAGAGGTTATTGTAATTCGTGTCTTGATTGTTGTTTTGTTCCCCAAATTTGGTGATTTCCTTCTTAATCTCATCTATAACCCATCTATCCTTCAGCATAATGTTGTTTATCTTCCAAATTTTTGTATGGGTATGCAGGTTCCTGTTGTTATTGAGTTCAACTTTTATTCCACGATGGTCTGAGAAGATGCAAGGAATAATTTCTATTTTTTAAAATTTGCTGAGGTTAGATTTGTGGCCTAGGATGTGGTCGATTTTGGAGTATGTTCCACGGGCTGATGAGAAGAATGTGTATTCAGTTTTGTTGGGATGAAATGTTCTGTAGATGTCTGTTAAGTCCAGATGTTGAATGGTTAAGTTTAAATCTAAAATTTCTTTGCTTAGCTTCTTTCTGGAGGATCTATCCAGCACTGCTAAACGGGTGTTAAGATCTCCAACTACTATGGAACTGGAGGAAATCAAGTTGCTCATGTTTTAATCCTCAGGGGCAGAGTGAGACCGGTTTTGGCACACTGGAGCCTTGGGCTGTTGCCCTGGGTAGAGTGCCATGGTGTCATACCTCATAGCAACCACAAACTCCTGGGCTTGGTGCCACCTGGAATACCATAAGAGCTGCACCGCGACCCCCGACCCTTGAAACACACCTACCAGGCCTCCGCATGCCCTTACCAGGAACTGCGGGAGCCACGCAACACTGCATCCTCCCTCCTGAAATCTCCCTGCCTCCACACCGGCCCACTTGTCTGGCCAGGGACTCTGGTAGCCACATGCCCTCCAGAGCCCTCCCTGCCTCTGCGCAGAGCCCTTCTCCTGGCCAGAGACTGCAGGAGCCCTGGGCTCTCTGTGCCAAAGTCACTGGGTGTCAGGCACTCCCAGAACCATGTGCACCACCTCCCGCCCCATTGTTGGATCTGGGTGTGTCACACTCTGGAGCTGCTTCCACAAACAGAACTCCCTGGCTGGGGCAGCCCCAGAGGAACTACACAGGGCCACTCCCAGATCCAGCAACAATAGAGTGCTCCCACTGGAGTCTAATCTTGGAGAAACACCTCCCCAACTCTGAGGAGGCCAGAGGCAATGGTGAAAAATAATCATGAGGTGAAATCAACAGAAAAACTCTGGCAATATGAATAATCAGAGTAGATCAACTCCCCCAAGGATCAATGGGGCACTCGCAGCACAAGATCCCATGCACAAAGAAATAGCTGAGATGTCAGAAATTGAATTCAGAATCTGGATAGCAAATAAGATTGAATTAGAACTCCAAGCAGTAACCCAAAAGATATCTCAAGAATTCAACAAAATCAAAGACCAAATGACCAAAGATTTTGACACATTGAGACAAGAAGTTGCAGCCCTCAAAGATATGAGAAACACAGTAGAATCCCTCAGTAACAGAATGGAGCAAGCAGAAGAAAGGATTTCTGACATTGAAGACAAAGCTTTCAAATGCTCCCAAACTCTCAAAGAGGAAGAGAAATGGAGGGCAAAAACAGATCACTCTCTCAGAGAGCTCTGGGATAATTTGAAGAAAACTAATATTCGTCTTATAGGGATCCCTGAAAGTGATGAAGTGGCTTCACAAGGCACAGAGTCTCTTCTCCATGAGATTATGAAGGAGAACTTTCCAGACATGCCAAGAGATTCTGAAATTCAGATAGCAGACAGTTTCAGAACTCCAGCACAACTCAACCCAAATAAGACATCATAATCAATTTCACTAAAGTTAATATGAAGGAGAAAATTCTGAAAGCAGCAAGATGAAAGAAAACCATCACCTACAAGGGTAAGACTATTAGAATAACTGCAGATCTCTCTGCTGAAACCTTTCAAGCTACAAGAGGATGGTCATCGACTTTTAATCTCCTAAAACAAAATAACTTTCAACCCAGGATCCTGTACCCAGCTAAAATGAGCTTCATTTATGACGGAGAAATTAAATACTTCAATGACATTCACATGTTGAAGAAATTTGCCATAACTAAACCAGCTCTCCAGGATATTCTCAGACCTATCCTCCATAAAGACCAGGGTAATCCTCCACCACAAAAGTAAACCCACCCAGAAAATTTTGATCAAATTCCAATTTCCACAGTCACAAAACGATTAAATATGTCCACTGGACTCTCAAAAGGCTTATCAATATTCTCAATTAATGTGAATGGTTTAAATTGTCCTCTAAAGAGGCACAGGTTGGTTGACTGGATACAAAAACTCAAGCCAGATATCTGCTGCATACAAGAACCACATCTTACATTAAAAGACAAATATAGACTCAAGGTGAAGGGATGGTCATCTATACTCCAGGCAAATGGAAAGCAGAAAAAAGCAGGTGTTGCAATCCTATTCGCAGATGCAATAGGCTTTAAACCAACTGAAATAAGAAAGGGTAAGGATGGACACTTCATATTTGTTAAAGGTAATATTCAATATGATGGTATTTCAATTATTAATATTTATGCCCCCAACCAGAACACACTTCAATTTATAAGAGAAACTCTGTGTTCATTTTTAATAATAAGCTTGAGTCCTTTTGTAAAAACAATGTCCTTTGCAGAGTATAACCAAAAATAGTTGATCACAAAGATAGAATAATACCGAATTTCTTACAGTATGAAAGGATACTAAAGAGACATGCACACACAACAGAAATTTACTACCGGACAAAACAGAGACGCATACTATTTTATTAGATGGGAAGTTTTAATAACGTATAAAGCTAAGTTTTCATAATTTATAATTTAAGGTGATTTCAATTTAATCTATTTGACAGTTGTGAAATTCTTCTTTTCTGGGAGACAAGACAGATGAGAGCAGCCAATACATATCTGAATAGGAAGACTTGGTTGGGATAATATACTTGAAAATATTCTCACCCATAAAACTCACACACACAGACAAAAAGTATTATAAAGGACCAATACTTAGCAGAGTATGGTATTGCCATGATTAGGCATGTCAGTGGGCAGCATTTACACCAAACATTCTTTTAAGTGCAATTTTCTCCTCCTTAAGAAACATTTATATAGTTCTGAGCATGCAGACAATATGTATTCAAAATAAATTAAACAATTAAAAACATGTAAGTGAAATAATTAAAGAATGGTAAGAAATCTGTCTGGCTTGGGTATGATTTCATTGTGAGAAAAATCACTCCCAAATAATGACAGCTATTACAAAGAAAAGTGCAATTTTTCAAGAAATACCAAGCATACTTGGTGCCAGAATGCCTTTGAATTTCTCCCTCAGCTTTAAGCACAGCAATAATAGATAATATTGCTAAAATTAGAACATTAAAAAATAATATTCGTATTCAAAGAGTGAGGTTAACATTTCTACAATAGGATATCGACACATAGTTTTGTGTGAATGCCCAAGCCAGCACCTGGCACTCTGGCATCATTATCAGAAGCACCAGCAAGTTTGATGCTCTGTGAATAGAAAAAGCAGAGACAGGTTTACTGTTTGATCATAAGCCTAATTTGGAGCTAAAAGACCCTGTGAAAGAAGCTCAAGATCACCATGCATATGGCAATGGAAGAAGAACCAAAGAAACTATGTAGTACCTAAGGCAAGCCATCCTCAGATTCTGCTCTCACAGTTCCTGGGTCCAAGTGGAGAGAAGCAAAACTGCTATCAGAGAAGTTGATAGAGAAAGAAAGAAACAGTCGCTCAGTGAGCTCACATATGTTGAAGCACTAGAGGAAAAACTTCATAAGAAAAGGTATCCATCAAATTTAACAATCAAAATATAAATTTATTTTAAATGAAATGTAAAAACCCAAAATAATTCTTGAAAAATATAAATGTATTCATTAGAAAGTATTTTTAAAAGGTATTATACGTTAAAAATACAGATTATATAAAAAAGAACCAATTAAAATTCTTCAACCTAAAGAACTCTAAAAAGTAATTATTAAAATTATCAAAATATTAAATATATGGGATAAATTCTAAACTCAATATAGCTGCAGAGAGAATTAGTGAACTAGAAAATATCTAAACATTTTATGACTAAATGCAGCACAAAGATATATTGAGTAAATATATGTAAGAGAAGCAGAGATATAGAATAGTGATGTAAAGGTCCAATACAAAACAAATTGCAGAGAAATAATATCTGAAGAGATAATAGCTAAAGAATTTTCCTTTATAGCTGAGAGATATGTGATGTCACCATTGGGCTCTCTCATTCAGTCCAGCCCATGCCAGGGATGGGCTGATATTGTCTAATGAACGCCATAAATTATTCACAAAAGACTTACTAGCCAAAAAAACCAATATATGAAAATTATACCCAACATTACTGATATTCAGGAAATTTTTAAAATAACACATAAAATAACCTACCGTTTTACTACTGATTACACTGAGACTTCAAGGAGGAATCTACACACCTGGTTATAGAGATCTCTGCTCAGAAGAGAGTAAGATGATTTGCCACTGACAGATATCTGCACTTCCCCTACCTTCCCACTACAGTAACAGAAACTAAAGGTCAGTGTGTGCCAAGAAAAAAGCATTTATTGCAACACTAGCAAAGGATTAAGTGATAACTTTGTGTAACAGAGAAAAAACAGAGGTTATGAGGAAACAAACAATTTATAGACAGAGGACAGTTTCACCAATTTGTTTGCAGGACAAGTCAGATTCAAGATGCCTGAGAATTAATTAATGAAAGAATAGTAGGAGTCCCTCAATTCAGACATTTGACCAGATTGTGTGTTAATTAAGGAGATAAATTCTCAGTTTCTGGCCATTTCTCGGTACATTGTAAATGTTCTAAAATATCTTATGAACTAATCAATTAGAGAAATAAAAACTAGCCTGGTCTACACCCACTCCTTCCTTGGCCCTCCGCCAGTGGGACTTCCGCCCAACCACCTCTCTATAAAAAGCTATTGTCTAATCACTTTCAGGTCACTAAATCCACTGTGTTTTTTGATACCTTACCTTGACTTTTCAGCAGTTTGCAAACTATTGAACACTCACTCCTTGAGACAACCTCTTTTGTTAGTTTTCAAGTAAAACAATCTCCCAGTTTTCTTTTTCTGATCATTTTTCTGTCTCTGTTACAAGCCCTGCTTCCTCCTCTCAGCTGTTGAATTTGGAATTCTTCAAAATCCTAGGTTATAACTTAACATGAATGGATCCAAAATTTATGACTGTGCTGCAAAGCTTTACTCTGAGCTCCAAACCCATATATGGATGCTTTGAATATGTCTTTTGGATTTTTTTAAAGGAACTTCAAACACAATGTATTTAAACTTTGAGTTTTGCCTCAACCACAAGTGTTTCTCATTCAGTAATCCTCCCAACAAATTACCTGGGCACATCCACACAGCTGTGTAACAGAAACACGGGTACGTCTGTGGTGTCCCTGTCTGGTACCACCCATTTCAAATCCATCTTCAAGTCCTTTTGTTTTCACAATCTAAATATATCTGTATTTGTCCTGTTTCATTCCAACTTTACCACCTCCATGTGGGTCCAAGTTGTTACCTCTAAACCCCGAGTGCTGCATAGACTCTCCTCATTGTTCTGGTTGTGTCTCATCTGCCCACCTTCCAAGCCATTTCTCACAGTTATTAAATAACATAATCACAGTTTTTTTTCCTCAAAATATAAATGTAATCCCCTCCTCTACATACATTGTTTCAATGACTTTCCATTAATTTAAAATAATTTTTTTAAAAAATAGAATTTGGGGGGGACTGCAGGAACCGACTCAGGCTTCCTCTGTGGCCACTCTCCATCCCAGCCTTCCTCATTGTTTTGTACCTTCTCCGCACTCATCCACGTCATGTGCATGTGTCAAAGAGTTCTTCCTGAGAGAGTTCTCTTGTCCTTTCTTCAATCAGTAAAGTCAACTCTTCTTTCATCTCTCACCTTAACTCTCTTCTTCTTGGGAAAGCTTTCCCTGGGTCCCCCAATCTTGTCCACTTCTATTTTATGAGCGCTCATAACTCCAAGCTTCTGATTACGGTGAGCACTATTATGGAGTTGTATCACTTCATGTAACTAATTAATTTCTGGTCTTTGGATTATACTGTCAACTCTGTGAAGGCAGAAACAGCACCTGTCTGCTCACCACTGCCTCTCTACCACCTGGCACCTCACTAAATGAGTATGAAAAGATATTACTAACTGAAATGAACATTACTAAAAAAAATCAGCAGGTCATGTGAGGATAAACCAATATGTGAAAAACATGCACCAGTTGGAAAAAAACAAAGAGCTCACAAGAAAAGGTGTTAAACATGGCAGGGAGAGGGATCACAGGGAAGGGATGGGTGAGGCACAGAATCACAGTGCCTGGCCCGTCACACTGAAAATTGATGCCTGTTTGACAACTGAATAAATGTTAGCATTGGAGACTAGAAATAATTGATTTTTCTTTGGATATAAAGATGAAAGAATGAGTTATGAAGACTTTTCCTACTTGAAGTTCAACAAATTTTCTTAGCATAGCTTTCGTTCTCCGGAGTAAAGAGTGCCTTGCTATCTGGATTCTCATCCCTCCACTTCCAGTCGAAACCTGCTGGCTGGGCAGCTACTTGCATTGTACTTGGTAACAAGCTATCAAATGTTCCAAAAGAACATTATAAATCAACTTTCTTCTTCTGGACCCTTAGCAACCTGCTCCACTTTTCTGAACTAAATATCTTACTTTATTTATCATATTCTAGCTTTTCTTATTCTAATTCCCTTAACTTCTACTCCAGCAAACCAGTTGACAGTGCTGACCCCCAGCTTGACCATCAGAGACCTGTCCTGCATGTGTGGTGGACACCCTGCCACTGAGTCCCCCCATCATATTATCATGTTCTTTCTGCCGAGCATTAGTGAACCCAATAGCTGCTCTGTATCTTAATTATAGTACTACTTCTTCAGTCTCATTCGCATGGACTACGACCTTAAATCTGAAATGACTTTCAGGAAGGAAATTCTTATCTCCTTCAAGTGCATACTCTCTTGGCTGTCCTCAAGGCAAATTCATAGAGGTCAGGATATGCGTGCTGCCCTTCTCGATACCAAATGACTTGTACAAATGGCACACATCCTCTGGCTATGTTCACGAATCATTCCTTAGGGTTAAGCCACATTAAAAATATGTTAACATAAATTGGAAAAGCACACCTGTGATAAGAGAAGTAATTGGAAAACATCTTTTCCTTCATGTCAATACTATTTCCTGAATGTTTTTTCCTTGAAATAGACTAACATACAGGTCTCTGGAAATAAAATGCTTTGAAACAGAAAATATCCACAAGTTTTCATAGCCAGCTGCCAAGGACACTGGTAAGAGTGGAAAGGTTTCACCTCATCAATAATCCTAAACATAGAGACTCCAGTCTGAAATGCCAATGAAATTCCTTGAATGCACAGAGGGAGATGTTCACATTATGAGGTTTCCTTTCCTAATAAGATCATGAATGTAGAATTGAGATTTGACTTGTGTTCCTCAGATTACAATGACTATAGCTCTCTGACAACATGGTTTTCATTTTAAAAATTTTTCAAGCTCATTATGAATAGAATATACTATTATACATTTTTGTTTACTCAGGACAGTACTATTTAAAGATGCTTATTTCTGTGTAGTTGTTAAAGGCATCTCCTACCCTCATGAGGCTGCATGATAAACGACAGGGCCACCTAATTATAAGGCTTTGATGACTAGCACCAAACATTCCAAAGTAACTTGCACAAATCATGTACTTCACAGTGCAATCTGCAGCTATCTGAAACTGTGCAATGTGCTTGTCTAGTCAAAGAGCACTTTTCAAAGACACAGAGACAGAAAGAGAGAGAGAGAAAGAGAGAGAGAGAACTCTCAGTAAAGTCTGGGGTGTGACTATTTAGAATTCATGATTAGATTTCTTTGAAAATGTCACATTAGTTATTATCATTGCACTGTGCAAATTGCATTTATCTCCCTAGTGGTCATGAGACAAGAGGAACAATAGTTTATCATCCACTTCACAAATACATTTGGTGACCTGATAGCAATTTCTCAGGGAATTGTCTCACATCCTTGGTGTGGAAAGGACTGGGCCCATATCAAACCTTGTCACCTTTCTCTGTTTGAGTAAAATTGTGGCAAACTAAATTTTTGTTTTTTCTGAGGATAAATAAATATTAAATTGGTGACTTAATGGAAAGACATTTAACTTTCAGTTTGCAAGACAAAAATATATCCATAACAAATCCTACTGCAAAGGTATTCAAACCATATGTTAATGACTCCAACATCTGTGATAATGTAACTTGCTCTAAAAACTCCCCAGCATGCTTGATAGCTAAGGGAAAACTGCTCTTTGACAAATATCACCTCCCCTTTGAACCAATTCACCCTCTTCCCAATTCAGTATACACATATTATTCATAGAGGGTTGTTAGATAGGAATGTCTAACTCCTCTCAAAGTATGAGAATCTGTGAAGAAGATGCCAAGCTCTCAAGCTCAGAAAAAATTATAACACAAGATATAAAAGTAAATCTGGAATAATCTCAAGAATTGAAACACCTGATAGTCTTCACTTACATAAGTTTGTGATTTAAAGATCACTTCACAATGAGTTGTGATTTCAAAATAATGCCTTCTCTGGTAGTGTTACCAGGATTTCTTTCTTCAGTAGGTCCTTGGTCTTGGGGATTCAAAGAATGAACCCACGGACCACAGATCACTGGTGCGATAGGATTTTATTATATAGAAAGGAATACAGAAGGAGTGAAAAGCAGCAGAGCTTCAGGACAGAAGGACTAAAAAGCACCAAAGCTTCTGGAAGAGGGAAAGCCTAAACTTGGGAAGTTTCCATGGTGGGTTCATGGGAGACATGAGGTTTACGAGGTGTGACAATAAGTTCATAGACTTGTCCTAGAAAAAATTCTACATACCCCGTTGCTGAATATTACTATGGTCACCAGATGACCAAGGGAAATAGTTCGAAGGTGACCATAGTGGCGTTCAGCAATAAAGTATGTAGCACTTTTTCCAGGATGAGTTCACGAACATGCTTGTCAGACCTCGAATACATGTATGATCTAGATATTAGCAGCATAAAAAAAAAAAAGCAAAAACAAGATAGGCAATAAAGTCATAAGAGGGTGGCTTGGATACTTAAAAGAATTTCATGATGTCTGGCCCACCCAAATTCTTTTCCAAGGACTTTATAGAATCTGGGAATAAAATGCAATGAAATGGAGATGCGCCGGAGGACTCCAGCATTCTAAGTGCTCATATGTAACCTCGTCAAGACACTGTGGAGGACTCCAACCTTCTAAGTGCTCATATGCTCCCTCGTCAAGAGGCTCCGGAGGACTCTTTTTTTTTTTTGTAGAGACAGGGTTTCACTTTATGGCCCTCCGTAGAGTGCCGTGGCCTCACACAGCTCACAGCAACCTCCAACTCCTGGGCTTAAGTGATTCTCTTGCCTCAGCCTCCCGAGTAGCTGGGACTACAAGGCGCCCGCCACAACCCCCAGCTATTTTTTGGTTGCAGTTTGGCCGGGGCCGGGTTTGAACCCACCACCCTCGGTATATGGGGTCGGCGCCCTACCGACTGAGCCACAGGCGCCGCCCGGACTCCAGCATTCTAAGTGCTCATATGCTCCCTCGTCAGGATGCTCCGGAGGACTCCAGCAATCTAAGTGCTCATATGCTTCCTTGTCAGGACGCTCTGGAGGACTCCAGCATTCTAAGTGCTCGTATGCTCCCTCATCAAGACGCTCTGGAGGACTCCAGCATTCTAAGTGCTCATATGCTCCCTCGTCAAGACACTCCGGAGGACTCACGTTCTAAGTGCTCATATGTAACCTCATCGCAACGCTCCGGAGGACTCCAGCGTTCTAAGTGCTCATATGTAACCTTGTCAAAACGCTCCGGAGGACTCCAGAGTTCTAAGTGCTCATATGTAACCTCGTCAAGACGCTCTGGAGGACTCCAGCGTTCTAAGTGCTCATATGCTCCCTCGTCAAGACACTCGGGAGGACTCCAGCATTCTAAGTGCTCATATGCTCCCTCGTCAAGACACTCGGGAGGACTCCAGCGTTCTAAGTGCTCATATGCTCCCTCGTCAAGACACTCGGGAGGACTCCAGCATTCTAAGTGCTCATATGCTCCCTCGTCAAGACACTCCGGAGGACTCACGTTCTAAGTGCTCATATGTAACCTCATCACAACGCTCCGGAGGACTCCAGCGTTCTAAGTGCTCATATGTAACCTTGTCAAAACGCTCCGGAGGACTCCAGAGTTCTAAGTGCTCATATGTAACCTCGTCAAGATGCTCTGGAGGACTCCAGCGTTCTAAGTGCTCATATGCTCCCTCGTCAAGACACTCCGGAGGACTCACGTTCTAAGTGCTCATATGTAACCTCATCGCAACGCTCCGGAGGACTCTAGCGTTCTAAGTGCTCATATGTAACCTTGTCAAAACGCTCCGGAGGACTCCAGAGTTCTAAGTGCTCATATGTAACCTCGTCAAGACGCTCTGGAGGACTCCAGAGTTCTAAGTGCTCATATGCTCCCTCGTCAAGACACTCGGGAGGAATCCAATGTTGTAAGTGCTCATATGTAACCTTGTCAAGACGCTCCGGAGGACTCCAGAGTTCTAAGTGTTCATATGTAACCTCGTAAAGACACTCTGGAGGACTCCAGCGTTCTAAGTGCGCATATTCTCCCTCATCAAGATGCTCTGGAGGACTCCAGCGTTCTAAGTGCTCATGTTCTCCCTCATCTAGACGCTCTGGAGGACTCCAGCATTCTTTTTTTTTTTTTTTTTTTGATATTATAAATTTATTCCTGCTTTCTTTCTTTTTTTTTTTTTATTGTTGGGGATTCATTGAGGGTACAATAAGCCAGGTTACATTGATTGCAATTGTTAGGCAAAGTCCCTCCTATGGCTCAAAGGAGTAGGGCGCTGGCCCCATATGCCGGGGGTGGTGGGTTCAAACCCAGCCCTGGCCAAAAAAAAAAAAAAAACTGCAAAAATTAAAAAAACAAAGACTCCAGCATTCTAAGTGCTCATATGCTCCCTGGTCGGGACACTCCGGAGGACTCCAGCGTTCTAACTGTTTATGTGCTCCCTCATCAAGATGCTCTAGAGGACTCCAGCGTTCTCAGCCCACAGGCTTTCTCCCTCGTGTACACAGAGGTTCTTACATGCTTCTCCCACAAAGGAAGGGGAAAGAACTGTTCCCATTGCTGCTAGAAAAGGCCCAGAGTCCACCTCCCTAGGTTTAGTTCTGTGAAGGATTGATTATAGCCTGGTGTCAGCCAACTGGATAAATCCCTGATATTCACTCTCCTTGTTACCCCAGATCAGCTGTACTCTTACCAGCAGTTCCAACTTGGCTCCTCCTTTCAAAAAGCTTCCTTTCTCCTTTTAGTGCCAGAGGCTATGAAGCATATGCTAACAGAGTCCTTGCAGGCTTAAGCCTCAAATCTCAGCTTCTCTATTGGGTAAAACACGCTGGAGGGCTCAGAGCCTTTATTTTCTATGTGTGTCTGCTGCAGGGATTTCCAAAGAAGTCATCTACGTCACACTGGTGCCTTCGTTGTGCAGGGAGTAAAATCCAGATATTCTTGTGTTTTTCATCCTCTCTCTGTGTTTTTCTCTCTCATTCAGGAAAAAAGGAGAGAGAGGGGTAGGGCCTTAGTGTGTGGCCACACCTTCTGGGGGCAAGACATGATTGCAAGAAGGACTTTACCTAACAAATGCAATCAGTGTAACCTGGCTTATTGTACCCTCTATGAATCCCAACAATACAAAAAAAAAAGAAAATTTCCTCCCAAAGTGTTCTTCATTCAAGAAACAGGTACTGACCTCTCACAGTGTTCTGGATACTGTGTTTTGATCTTGTAGCTACAATCAACCTGCCCAAAGTGTGAGATGACCACTACCAGTGTGGCGGTGTTAAGAACTCGGAGGTGAAGACCTTACCTGGGAGTCAATGGAGAATTTTCCAGTAATTATTTCTTAAAGTTGAAGCAGGGTAGGAAGTCTGTGAGCTTAATGATGGAGCAGAACTATACCACGAACATATGGAATCTTTGAGTAATGAAATTATGAGGAAGAAGGGTTTATGTGTAAGATGAAGCAGAAATTCCAAATAAGAAGGAGCTCACTAGCAGAGACCAGCTGTCCAGACTGAGAAGAGCACAGTGTCCACGAGTGATGGGAAGAGTAAAGAACAGGGGCACCCAGGACAGGTGTGTGAGTAGGAAGGACGCCGGTGTTTGGAGCTTTCCTGGCTTCTATTCCTCCTGAGGCCTGACAGTGTTATGTTCTAACCTTTCTTAAATATCATTTTCTTATTTTCATAAATAAAATGTGTATCTTCAAAATCAAAAATTTTTAAAAGATCTTCCAATAATTATTAACCAATCACAATGAACCACATGGGAGCCATGCGCTTTATATATATTATTTATTTTATACTTATAATATAAAGCAAATATTATCACTGCCACTTTTTATAGTGGGAAGCTGAGGGTCAGACTGACTAAAACAGTTTAGTGCTTAAATGGAACAATATTTTTCCAGTGATTTATTTTCTTCTTTACTGAAGAAATTGCCAGTTCATGTCATTGGTTAAGACACAAAATCAAATTTAAACCTCTGAGGGTAGTCTTCAGAAAAGAGACAGTAACATGACCTTTTAGTTTTATTTTTTATCATTTTATTTAAAAAATGCTCTTGTCTCTGAAGTGAATTGATTTCCAGGAAAGCAAAGGAACTCAGTTTTGTGTTCGGTGGAGGATGCTGGAACGTGTTTAGATTTGCACTCCTATGTCTGGTGAGTGTCCTGATAGGCGACAAGTGTGTGAGCTGAGGGATTTATAAGCTTATCATCTAAGTATTGTCCCTCTTGGTTAAACTTTCTCCTGAGGGCATAGTATTGGCATTGCTTGATAAACCAGTGACCTCTAGAAGGGTCTCTAGATTGGCAATTGTGCCTTCAAAGTTTTGGAAAGGCATCACCTAGAGCAGTGGTTCTCAACCTTCCTAATGCCATGACCCTTTAATAGCCTCATGTTGTCATGACCCCCAGCCCATAAAATTATTTTCATCATGCATTCGACTTCATGGTTGGGGGTCACCAAAACATGAGAAACTATATTAAAGGGTCATGACATTAGGAAGGTTGAGAACCACTGACCTAGAGGATATTTAAGAAACAAACTTCAAGGGTGATATTAATGCTTGGGAGTTAAGTAGATTCCAGTTTCCTTACAAGTCTAGTGTAAAAAATCCTTTAGCCTGAGTAGACTCCTGGGAATGGGGGAAAGGCACAACTCAATTCAAAGGTGATGTCCTGATAAGAATGTCAGGTGAGCTAAATGATAAATTAGAAAAATAAGACAGATTTAATGAGACTCATCCCTTCCTACAACTCCAATGTGTATAGTGGTTCATCATGGTTTCACAAAAAATTTGCCAAAATTCCCCAATGCAAAGCTAATAAAAACGGAAGTTAGAATTTATTTCTACTTCCCTCTGGCTCCAAATCCAGACATTTGAAACATTTGCATTATGCTGCATCATCTCTCACTAATTTAAAAGTGATATAAATAGTTTTCATACAAATATATGTAAAATTATAAATGTACATTTTGGCTTTGGTTGTAAAAGTGGGAAAATAGGATATTAATAGCAGGAGTTGATTGCATTTAGAAGGGTACTACAAAATGAAATGAGCTCAGAACAGACTGGGACAGACTGCAAACCCATTTGCAGGGCAAAACAGAAAGTTCTGAAGTTCCAGGGTAGATGAGGTTAGAAGGCGCAAGCAGTTGTTATTGCCAATAAGTAAAGTAAACTAAGAAGGCCTTTGAAAATCAATCACTTATTACAACTCAGTCTCCATACAATTAAGGAACAAATCAAGACACACTTATAACTTTCTTTAAAAAAAAAAAAAAGACAAAAGAAAAAAATGTTTAAATGCCCTCTAAATCTAGGGGTGAATTTTTTCAATTGTTTAAAATGACTCAAGAAAAAATTGCAAGTATAGTTATTCTAAGAAGATCTATAGACACAAATCACCAGCAAATACATCAAGGGAGAGAGAGAGAGAGATTTGTTTTATGACAAAGGTAGAAACTGACTAGTCACATACAGAGTTGATTGTAACTAAATAGATTGGGGAAAAAGTCAACATATTAAGAAAACCACATGGTCAAAAGACTCAGCCAGGACTAAAAGACTAGTAACTGATTAACTCACACAATGATATTTGCATTCCCAACTTCCTACTGGCAGAAAGCTCATTGAGAAGTTTGCTCATGCTCCAAGGAAAACATATTCTTTAATTTCCCTTCAGAAATGACCAAGAAGGAAAATGGAAAGGGGAGGGACTTCCACACAGGAAGGCCAACAATGATGGGAAGAACCAACGTGGAGAGCTCCTCCCACAGAGCAGAACTCAAGCCCAGTCAAGAGGGTCTCTGCTCCACCCTCTGCCCCCTACCCTCCTCTGAAACCATTACCTCTCAACCACTTAGCTCCAATTCAGAACAGACTTTTCTGTGCTACCAAATTTGGCCTGGACTTCCTGTATTCTTCTCACAAGTTTATGCCCTGCTCTACATCTTTACTTTTCTAATAAGATATTTATTTTTGAGATTGTTTCATTGGTTCATGTAATTATAATTTTGATGAGGGCAGGGAGCCTGTGTGGCTCACCATCATCTTTCAGAATCTTGTCCCACATCTATGTAATAACTGACAAATATTTGTTAAATGAATGTGTTTTCCCAACTTTGTTCCCTTAAGCTCAGAGGGTTTTGAAGATGGAGTTCCCAGTCTGCCCCTCAGCATGTGAGACTGGGTTTATGAGTAAGTTTGGTAGCAGAATACTGATTTTTGAAACACTCTTGCTTTTCTTCATGCCCATTTTAATGCAGTTTGGAATTGTGCACTATGATCTTCCCTCTAGAGATGTGTAATTGTGACTTTAAATGCGGGTTTACCTGGGATAAACCTGGTTGCTACCTGATGTCCAAGCATAACTATGAATAATGGCCCCTTTCACTCTTAAAAGTGCCAGGGTTAGCTGATAAGTTGCCTAGTGTCCCCATTCTTAGCTACAACTATGTTGCTTGAACCCTTGTACACACAGTCTAAAATACTAGCATTCCATAAGTTCAGGATAAAGAAATGAAATTAGCATCTGTTAAGATCTAGAGTGCCAAAGAGAGGAGGAAGTCCAATTACAGACATTGTCCCGGGAGCTATTGTGGTTATTTAACCTAGTCCATTAAAAAAATAAAATCAGTTGGACACAACTTCCTCAACTGAACAAAAAAAAACAAAGGAGGTCAATATCAATAATAGACTTCAAAGAGTGCCAAGTTGCTCTCCATTTTTAGGGCCTGAAGACTCTCAAAATGTTCCAAAGACGAAAAGATATATGGGAATTCTCTGCCTTGGAGAGCCTCCCACACAGAGTTCAATTGTGATGTCTCTGTAATATAGGTCTTTACAGCTAAAGCAAATAAAAATGCAATCTGATGGGAGTGAAAAACTTGGAAAATCCCACACTGTTAGTAAATTAGGTCTTTTAAAAAAGTAACATCCTGGCAAGCTCAAATAAATCAAGGTAACTCCAAGAAACAACACTAAAAGATAAGTGTACTGTCAGGGTTACCGCTTTGTTCTCTTTCTTTCTTAGCTATATGAGTTGTGGTAAAGTAAATTTCTCTTGATTTTTTTTCTTTCATGATCTACAAGTTACCAAGCCTATTGGACTTAACTCACCAGAGTTTTAATTACAAAGTGATGCAGCTTCCACAGAGAATGGCAGCTCTGTGTTATGGAACCAACTGGGCCCAAGATGTGTCCTGGAGTCTTATATTCCCTTTGTTTTACAAAGATGAGAGACTGCCCATATGCCCTAACAGCAGGGCTTCTTTTTAATAAAAGGTAATTAAACCTTACAGACAAATGCAATGATTTGAATTCTTAAAGAACCAAACCAGTTAACATAGTCAAAACAACACCAACACAACTAACGAGAGATCCAATGAGTCGCTCTGATGGGACGTTCAAATATTTCTCTTCCTTCTCATTATCTCCATGAAGTAAGTCATTAGTTGCCCTATTCTTTTCTTCTTGTCCAAATGAAAGAATAGCTCAAAAATGTTAAAAAAAATGATGTGTCTGCTAAATCATGTGGGGATAACGGTCCTCAGAAATTAAAAATGCTCATAGCTATTCAGGAAGATGAACCCTCACAGGTGCCTGGGACTGTCCCCATTTTCACAGTAAAGTCTTACATCCTGGTAAACCCTCCGCAGACCTTTGGATGGAACAGTTGGTCACCCTATGACCTCTTTTCAAGGAGATAAATTCCAGTTCATAAATTCAGTTTTATTTAACCCCAATGTTATTTTTTATTTATACACACAGGGTACAAGAGCAATTTTGTTATGTGTGTAAGTTTTGTAGTGAATTCAGGGCTTTTAGGGTATCTACATGTACCCATTAAGTCACTGCTCATCATCCACCCGCACCCCGTCTGTCTGAGTCTTCATGGCTCAGAGTCCTCGCCGAGTAGTCCTTCTACCTTCCGGTGCCCTCTCTGTATGTGTGATGTATATAGACCTGTTTAGTATGCACAGGCCTGCATTCTCTTAATGTATCAAAATGGGATCAACTTCCTGTACATTTTGTGTTTTTTTTCCTATTAGGGTTCTATTTTTACCCTTCTAATTGGCAAGATAATATTTTTTGAGGATTGTGAGGTCCAACCATCAGTGCAGAGGTAGTGGATTATTCCTGCGGACCAGTACATGGTACAGCTCTCTAGGAGGTTTCCTCCTTCAGACATGATGACCCCAAACAAGCAATGCGGCAGGAAGGTCACCAGTGAGAGTAGCAGCTCCTTTTCCACCATGACACAAGATCTCATGAAGATACAAGAACACGTTTGAAATACATTTTCTGCAATGTTTGGGTAAGGCTGGGCTTTATCAACCCATGAAAATTTTCTGGAGGAATCATACATTTTAGTACCTGTTCTGCTATCAAGTTTACCCTATCTAAAGAAGCTAGAGTATGAAAACAAATACATTTTTGTTAAAACTTATAAGAAATGATAGATGTTAAGGAAGGCCTCTTGGGGACACCCTTAGGTGATGTGATAAGTAAAAAGAGGGCAATTATTATCTCCCAGATCAAATTATGGTAATGCTGACATCTTGTGAATTCTTTTGCTTATGCCTGAAGATTTCTAGATTCCTTTAAAAAAGTCAACAGGACATGGGGAGGTCCTGCAAATTGATGTAAGCTCAATGTGCCAGAAGAGCTGCAAGAGCCTGGAAGACCTGAGATGGGGCTGTCACTGTGGAGAAAAGGATCCACCGTGTACTAACTTTAACCACCATGACATCAGAAGCCCTTATCCACCTGGTGGATCAAAACAGGCTCCTCAGACCAGCAGCCCAGGATCACCCGGGAGCTTGTAAAAGAGAATCCCGGCCCCGCCCCACCCAGATCTGCACAATGGGAAAGGCAAGGCACCAGCAGCAGACATATAGGGTGTAAACAGGCCTCAGAAGCCTGCACGGTGTATTTGTTAAGCATGATGCTAAGTGGAGAAACATCAAAGAGAGTGAGTTGAAGGTACTTATAAAAGTTTGGAAAACATGACTTTAAAACATCACTTTGCTATACGCCTCTAAAAACAAGAAGTCTGTATTTACTTTGTCTGCTTCAGAGTCAACGTGTGCCGGCTGTGTTCAGTGTGGCCGCAGTTCCACTGCCTTCCGTCCATCATCTTTGCTCTACTGCTGTATATTCCTGTGTCCTACAACACAAGCAACCCAGGGTGCAATCTTAAAAGCGTCATTCACAGCAAATAACTGCCTGGGTCTGATTTGAGAAAAATACCATCAATGTGCTTTTTATTCCCCAATGAGATACAGGATAGAAAACACCCCTGAAAGTCATCTTCTTCTAGAATCATTTATTCACAGATTTAAGGAGCTTTTTAGCAGAAATACCTAGTTGGACTTTGAATGTCAGCAGGCCATGCTCTAAAGTGAGCAAGTGGAAAGCACGGCAAGGCAGATGTCTCCCCTCTCCCCTGAGGGAGACTGCTGCTTTCTCCAGGCCTCGAACAGCATTTGAATCTGTAACTTGAGGTATGAATCTGACAAAACTGGAAATGTTTTAAGATAGCTAATCTGATAAATATTATTGAGATAGTAAATCTTTTTGTTTTTTTTTCTTTTTTTTTTTTTGAAACAGAGTCTCACTTTTTGCCATGGAGAGCGCCATGGCAACATAGCTCACAGCAAACTCAAACTCTCAGGCTTAAATGATCCTCTTGCCTCAGCCTCCCAAGTAGCTGGGACTACAGGCACCTGCCACAATGCCCAGCTAATTTTCCTACTTTTAGTAGAAATGGGGTCTTGCTCTTGCTCAGGCTGGTCTCAGACTCCTGAGCTCAAGGAATCCTTCTGCCTCAGCCTCCCAGAGTGCTGAGATTACAGGCATGAGCCACAGCACCTGGCCCAAGATATCAAATCTTAAAAAGGAGAACTTAGAACAGACTTCCCCCCACCCCATGTATCATGTTTATTCTTTTCTAAATCAAATGAATTTATTTTTAATATTCCATCTCCTAAGCAATGTTGAACAATAAAATGGGCAAGTTTCTGAGAGTTTATGGCACATTATTAGTCTGTGATATTAACTGCAGTTTTGCTTTATGACCAGTCACTTCGTTAAATGTTTTCATTTAAAAAACAATAAAAGTTTCCTATAATTACTACTTAGGTGGAAATTTTCTAAACTGAACATGTGAATAGATGACAAAAGTCTCTGTTTCTATGTGTGTTTAACTAGAGGAGGAGGAGCTAGAAGAGTTAGTGGTTTCCTGGGAGGGACAGGATCAGAAAGGATGGAGGTCATGAGTCAACCCTCTGGACTGGGTGAGAATGCGGTGACACCCTACATTTCCTTAGTACTCGGACAGGTTAAGACTACAGCAGTCCAGATACCTTTGTTAATCCTCTCGACAGCTGGATTGCTGTTATAGAGGCCTTGCAATGTAACCTCGTGAACCTCACCCTATGGAGGTAGAAAATGGCTCCAGACTGTGTTGAAAAAAATCAAAAACTGATAATAATCACATCTGGCTAAGTGGCTAGGACAAGTCTCTTCTAATGTTAACATAATCTGGATGTATATAAACTCTGGATAATCATAAAAAGATCAATTTTGCAATCAAAGGTACAAAATTTAAGTTGCACCATTGAATGTATATTTGCATAATTTATTTGAAAACCACTAGAATTATAGTAATATTCACTGTCTAAACTATTAGCATTCAGTGATTTTGTCTCCCCTGTCTAAAATGTTAACCTGTTCACATTTCAAGAAAAAATGATGTAAGTCCATGATAAGGATTGCTAAAGAAAATGTTCTAGAATTAGAGCAGCGACCTCTCTCTCTCCCACCCCGGTGTCACTGCTCCAGCTGTGTCACGCGTGCACTTTCACCCCAACAACGCTGAAGGGGCGATATGCATGTAATATCCATAGTGAAGGCTTTCTTGTGTTCTCAATAAAAGAATTCAACTTTGCAGGAAATTGAAAGGAAAAGTTGCTCTTAAGAAAAATAAAACATCACTGTCTAGGTAAAACCGGTAGGGATTCAACAGTACTTGAAAGACGACTTTTAAGTATTTTTGATCTAAATGATCTAAGGGGATTGTGAGGATTAATGAATAGTGGGTTGCAGTCTAGGTCAAAATAGAACTTCTCTACTCTATTACCCCCAAAAGTTTTTATTGTAGAACCACAGTTTTAACTCACTATTTGGGGTTCATTCAATCAGATATTTGCATTTCAAATAGTCATTTAAATGACAGAAAGTTTATGGACATCTAATAAAATTACAGAAATAAAGCCATTCATTTTCAAAATAAGTTAGGATTCCATTAGAGAAGTCTATTTGAAATGTAAATTATATCATTTCAATGCATATCGAGTTTATGCTGTGGATAACACACAGTGTTAGGCACTGGAGGATGTTTAACAAAGATTAAGACTCAGCTGCTGCTCTTTGAGTGAAACCACCTAGTCAGGGAAAAAGGGAAAACATTGAATTTTGTTTGAATTAAAATTACAAACATTAAATAATGCTAAATCTATAATACTAAATATTTCTCAATTAATAATTAATAATAAAATGTAAGGAAACAGTAGTAAGTGTCCTGAGGACAATTTTGACAAATATAATGAAATGCTCTTTGTACAAAGGGCAGTAATTTGGATGAGAACAGGAAGCCAGTCTTGATTCTCTTCCTTAGGACTACTACACCAGGATTGAGCACATTCTCTCTGTAAAAGACCAGTTTGTAAATATTTCTGGCTATGTAGGTCATTGGTTTCGTCACAACTATGTCTTTGCCATTGGGTGCAAAAGCAACCATAAATGATACATAAAGAAGAAAACTATAACCCAGTTATAACCTAAGAATAGGGGGAAGAGGGAAAGGGAGGGGAAGGAGGGTGATTGGTGGGATTACACCTGCGGTGCATCTTACAAGGGTACATGTGAAACTTAGTAAATGTAGAATGTAAATGTCTTAACACAATAACTAAGAAAATGCCAGGAAGGCTATGTTAACCAGTGTGATGAAAATGTGTCAAACAGTCTATAAAACCAGTGTATGGTGCCCCATGATCGCATTAATGTACACAGCTATGATTTAATAATAATAATAAAAGAAATGGTTGCATCTGTGTTTCAATAAAACTTTATTTACATGAACAGTTAATGTGACTAGCTAGACTTGATGTTTGAGACACATATGGCCAACCTCTGTCCTACTCAACATTTAAATTACATCTTGAAAAAGCAAATTTATGCCTGACAGTGTCTGTTGTTTGTTGTGTTTGTATATGTGATAAAACAACCAGCTCAAGAGGTGACTCTGAAGAGGGGAACTCTGTCATGTTCACATTGCAATTACTTAGCATATACAATTTAATGGCTTAATACAAGGGAAGATAAAACACCAGAGGATATATTTCATGGGACAATTTTATGATAGCCTCAGGGGATAGACTAGATAAGTTGCAGAGTATTTCCCATTTCCATTTTCAATATTTTTATGGTGTATTAAAGATGAATTAATGCAATAATTTTTTACTTTAGATTCCATATATTGAAGTTTAATAAGCTACCACTACCAGTCAGAATATTTCTTTCAAATGACAAACACATTATTTTCCCACTTTCTTAAAGGAGAAATATTACACATATGAATAAACACATACAAAAAAATTAACCAAAGGTACCATAACCCATCACAAATACCAGCAGGTACCATAAATTAGAAGATGTATTTGGTATCTCTAATTTAATTCAGAGTTTACCACATTGACTACATTTTTTATTCCCTGGGAAACTGTAGAGTAAGATATTGCAGCTTTTATTCAAAGATGAATGATCATGAAGGGTGAAAGAAAAACTGTGTGAAATTCTAGCAATAAAGAACTTCATATCTATGCTGCAGGAGTAGTAATAAAACTGTGCTTTGCATTGCAAATGGTATCTTCCGTGTTTCTTACTAGCCAGTTTTCAAAAGTACAAAAGGCAACGTTCTACTCGGGGTCTCTAACATCTGATTAGCTAAAATGTAATTCTTACGTTGACAACTTTAAATATTTAGTTCACATAGATTTTACCAGTATATAGTACAAGCATATGATTTACTGCGTATAATTTATAAACTGATGAGATATTTGCTTACATACATTTACTTATTTTAAAGTTTTATAGTTTATATCCAAAGCAATGGTATCTTTTTATTGGATTCAGAGTTATGTTGGAAGGCTAGTTCATACACTTGCATTTATAGAGATTGACCTGATGTAGATAAAGAATATATATAGAAGACAAATAGAAAAAAATCCCTTGCTTGCATTTATTACGCAGAATTGTTTGTCCAGAAGATGTGAATAGACAGTCTCTAATTAGAAACAATGTTGTTACACTGCTCTTATTGATTGAAATTTGTTTCCAATATTTGGAAAGAGAAAAATCGACTTTCGAATAGAGAAAATCGACTTGTGAATAGACTGTTCACATTCTTTTTTCTTATTTTTAGATATCTCTAATAGAGATAATCGTTTCAGTTTAGAAAGAAACTTTTTTTTTTTTTTTTTTTTTTGTAGAGACAGAGTCTCACTGTACCGCCCTCAGGTAGAGTGCTGTGGCGTCACATGGCTCACAGCAACCTCTACTCTTGGGCTTACGCAATTCTCTTGCCTCAGCCTCCCGAGCAGCTGGGACTACAGGCGCCTGCCACAATGCCCGGCTATTTTTCTGTTGTAGTTGGGACCGGGCTGGGTCCGAACCCGCCACCCTTGACATATGGGGCCTGCGCCCTACTCACTGAGCCACAGGTGCCGCCCCTAGAAAGAAACTTTTTTGTATTTATATCTTATTAAAGATATAAATGTGCGCTTTTCTAAATATAGCTTCAGTATTGACATTAACCCTGAATAAAAAAGAGTAGACTATTTGAAAATTATAGCATTTTTATAATTTTTCTTATGGTTTCTTTTACTATAGAATAATTTTTTTTATTTTTTTATGTTTTATTTTATTTATTTTTTTAAATTTCAAATTAATGTATGGGTACGAACAAGTGGGTTACTATTAAGTAAAAGTCTAAAGTTGTAGTTGAGCCCTTCCCCAGGAGTTGTGCCATATAACTGTACTATAGAATATTTGTTTGAGTTACTGTTTGTTATAGAGCAATTCAGTGGTAAAACATGATGAATGTAACTAGAAAAAATTGAGTGTAAAGAATTTCTGCTGTGAATAATTTTAGATTGTAAATAAGCTTTACAATCTCAAAATGCACAATTTGTGATGAATTTTTATTTGCCAGACTTTGTTACTTCTAAATACCCCAGAATTATTGACTACATGAGGAAAACATAAAATGAATTATTGTGATTTCACAGTTAATTATTTTCAGCAATATCTGAAAAGTTTAAATCCAAATCTGATAGTCGTCTTCAATTTTTAGATACTTTTCTATTTTTTATTTTTATTTTTTATTTTTTTAGAGACAGAGTCTCACTTTATAGCCCTCAGTAGAGTGCTGTAGTATCACAGCTCACAGCAACCTCCAACTCCTGGGCTTAGGCGATTCTCTTGCCTCAGCCTCCTGAGTAGCTGAGACTACAGGTGCCCACCACAACGCCCGGCTATTTTTTGTTGCAGTTTGACTGAGGCAGGGTTTGAACACTGCCACCGGTGCTCTACCCACTGAGCCACAGGTACCACCCTAGATACTTTTCTAGATGAAGATTGATCTCTCCAGCTGGCTTGATGAAGAACCTAACTGAATAAATATCAACAATTTAATACTCATAAATATTATCAGTTTGTCTGGTTATTTATTATTTCTTCACAAAATTCAAGTAGGTATGCTTTATTTTGGGGGTTCTTATAATTTAATTTTCTTGCCAATGATCTCCTAGTATATCAGAAGACAGTTTTCATTGAGTCTCAATAAAACAAATACTCCTTAAGACTCCAATTATCCTCTATCACAGAGGGCCAGAAAATTACTGAAATATCCTAAGAAAAAAATAATGTAAAAATAGCAAGAATAGACATTTGGCTTACATAGGCATGAACTTTGAAATACAACAAAAACCTTGCTTATCTGGATACTCAATCCTTAGCTTCAATTTAAATATGTTATAAATAGCCCTAGAACTAATTTATTAGTTTATTATCTATTATTTAGATAATTTATTGGATAAAATAATCATAAAAATTCTGATATATTATATGTAGTAATTGTATTATATATAGAATGATCTGTCCCCATGTAGATATACTATATATAACATAAAAATGAAGTATAGAGTAAAATTATTATATATAGAATTATTACATAAAATGATAAAGGAATGTTATATACAGAGAATAAAGATGTGTAATAATGTTATATATAAAAATGGGAAAAACTTATATACATAACGAATTTTTAATTATGTATAAAAAAGAAATAACCTACACTTTCTTAGTAAACATCAGCTAATAGAATGTTCTTGGAGAGACACTTCCATGCTTGTTGTATATTCACTGGTTTATTCTTATTTTTATTAGCCTTATAGGCTTAGAAGAATATTCTAGCAGTTTATTTTAGTTATACGTAAGGAAATTAAGTTTTCTCTTCCCAGTTTAGAAGCATATTTTATTTTTATTATTATGCCCACATCATCAGTTGGTGTGGTTCTTAAAATTAATCCAGAAAAGACATTTCAAGTTATTATTATATAGATATTATCTCTGAATGGAAGACAGTAATTAAGGACACCTATAAAGAAAAAAAAACAGCTACAAAGTCAGAGGAAAGCAGTGCTAAGAACACCCAACTAAAAAAAAGTTTTCTTTTCAATGATTATTAAATTTATTGTATGTACACATACAAGAAATTAATTTGTTTTCTAATAGCAAAGCACAGCATTATCTTTCACACTAGTAATTTTTTTATTCAATCGAGGTAAATAGGAGCATTTTTTAAAAATAAAAAGCATCCTAAATGATTTTAAAAAGCATAATTGTCATATCAATGTTTCAGCGATTACCAAGTTTTCATAATTCTTTTCATCACCTCAGGAGAGTGAGCTCCAATCACTTCACAACATAGGGCACCTGTATGGTGGAATACAGTTACGTGTTTCCCCAAAGCTGATTTCCTTCCAAAGCAAATTATTATAGTTTAAATCTAGTTCAAGAAACACAATCTTGATATATAACATGTTCAGGTTTTTGCAATAATATTGGAAAAGATCCATTTATGAATGAGTGATTAATGCCAAGATACAACAATTGGGAACCACCTTAGCAGTCAGGCTGGCCTGCTCCCTGCTTGTGAGAGAGAGTTCCCAAGGCACATCACAGGGTGTGTTCTAAAGGGAAGCTGGTGAGCATTTTGATTCTCTCATTTGAAAACTAAAAATGGCATCTGCAAATAACTTACAATGTAAGTTGTGCTTTTGGTATGGAAAAGCCTTTAATTCGAACCGATATAAAGTTGAAATGAACAGATAGAATGCAACTGTTTTGTTCTTACACCACTTCCTATTGCTGATGACAGTCTCAATATGTAAATTCAGAGCACAGAGGCAGCATTGTTCTAATAGAGAGTTTCAACATGTTTGCCATTTGTCACATGTAGCACATCTGCTACAGCCAAACTATGGCAAATTAATACTCTCCACTTCCTTCGGGGCCCGGGTCCAGGACGGGAATGGCGTGCTCTCATAGGCAGCAGTAGCATTGCATTCCCAGGCTTCCAATCACGAAACAAGGAAAATGTTCTCAGGATAACTTTCTCTACCTGGTAAGTGATTAAAAACACCGATGGATTGGGTTACACTGTGGCATAGTCATTTTTATAAATCAAATATGGGGCATTTCACGTAATTCAATGTTACATCGAATCACACTAAGTTCTAAATGGATTCTCTTTTTAAGAATGAATAATAATTAAGAGATGATGGCTGAGATGGCTGAGATGGCTGAGAACAGGCAGCAGGAGGAACACCCTGGACCAAGTTTTGAGGGTAATCTGTCCTTGCTAAGCGGCACTGTCCTGGTCCTTAGGAGACTGATACCACCACAGGTCACCACACTCCTTGGAAAGCACAGAGGGAAGAGGAAGAAGACGGAACAGCAAAATCACATTGTAAGTAAACGTGGTGTTTTTGAAAAGAGACTATCCACTCCCTTCACATCCTTGCTGCAGATGGAAAACTTGGTGCATCTCCCCACACAGAGTGTTAGGTATGGAGTCCACAAAAAAATTAAATTCCTCATACTCACCTTTTATTGCTAGACTGGATATATCTTCATGAACCAACTTGCTGAGGGCTTCTGGCAGAGTCAGAGAGCCTTGATGAGGGATGATGAAATAAGGGAGGGGGAGAAGTGGCAAAGTGAGATTAGATCACCTCCTCAATATTTCAGTTTCCATGTCTTATAGAATATAGAACTGTGCCCACTGTATACAAATTGGGGAATGCAGGAAGATGGTAAATATTGAAGGCTACAGTCTTGCCTAAAATCACAGCACAATGATATGGCCGCCAGTAATGATGTTCCCAGCAGAGTTTCAGTCAACAAACGTTGCCATAAGAACACCAGTGAGGGGCCAAAAATCTCATCAAGAAATACACTGGAGTGAACAGAAGTCAAATCACAATGATTTTGGCCTAACACAGGGTAAGGGATGCATCTAAGAACGGGTGAGGCCCTACCGCAAACCCATGCTGTGAAGGCACAAGTCAGATGTGATTCAAAAGTTAGATGGATGATTTTAAAACAGAAAAATTAAGTTTTTAAAATTGAATTATACTGTTGTAATAAACAACAAATAAAGAATGCAAAGTTAGAATGCAGCATACTGATTTACTTATTATTAAAGAAGCCAGCTACCCTGAGAGAAAGCTTATAGCTGCACGTAGTTGTTGGCAATTATTGGGAAAAATAGAATCATACTGAATTAATATCTTAAAAATTTGAAATTGTTTTCTAAAGCATTTGCTAGTGTTTTGAGCATAATAACATTCTGACACTACAGGAATGTTCATTATTTATCACTCTTGTTATGTGTTACATGCTAAATTATGATAGAATTCTTCCTGAGGAGATTTATACTGGGCTTATAAAAACATCTATGAATGTTTTGCATCAACAAATGTCACTAAATCAATCTCTATGACCCACAAAAATTAATTGAGTATTTATTGCAAGCTTAAGACTCAAATAAGAAAAATCATATAGTCCCTGAAACTAAAAACCCCAAGTCTATTAGGAAAGACCAATAGTCATTCAAACACTGAATTTCCAAAATTGACACTATCTAACAACTTTTATTTCTTTACTGATTAAATACACTTTATTATTGTCCAATTGGAGTGATATAATTCCATTTTGTTGTTATTTAAATTGTTTATGCAAGCATGCTAATGAAAACACTTACATTCCAGAAGGGAAATTATATTCCATTTAATTTATTATTTTAGAAAACCAATGCTTAGCACACATATAACAAATTTTGATTTAATATCTCACTGCAAATAGTTTCTAAATGAAATTACAGGAATCATTAGGCACAGAATTCATGATCAAGATCTTCATAATTATTTACTCTCATTTCCATTTGGCCCATTTTTCCTGTTTATTTCACTGCAAATAGTTCATAAAGGATTCATAAAAACTCAAAATTTTTGAGTGACAATTTATGATATTTATTTATGAGGTTTATGCACTTCTTCAATTAATCCTAATAATTTCCCTGAATGTATCATACTGTCTATATACAAGATGATTTGTATAAATATTCCTAACTATCCAAGGGCTTTTAAAACCACATATATTTGGTTAATTATTTTCCTCTGTTACCTTATTCAGTTAATTTTATTAACATACACATCTGGTCAACACACCTAGAGGTTGGAGACATTCTTTTTTATTTTTAACTTTCTTGTATCCTATAAATTTAACCATTATATTCCTTCAATACTTTGAAGGCTTACTAATTCTTTCTCTTCTATTTCCCTTCTCATTGTAAGTTCTTTTGTTATTGTCTATGGCAAGAACTTCAGTCAACCTCCAGTATTTACCAGCTTCAAATCATTCCCCATAAGTCCACTATGCCAACTATCAGTACTAAAACGTAAGAAAGAAATTTGATATTTTTATGTTGCTTATGACAAAAGAGTCCATCTTCATCATAATGACATTCTGGGGTTTTCTGTGGCATTGACAGTGTCATTCCCAGATTTTTAACAAATCTCTTTACCTTACATTCTAACTACATTTACGCCATGAATGGGCTGTGTCCAGATCAAAAAGCAACCTCTTAATCTCAGTGACATAAAAAATAAATAAATATTTATATCATAATCATCAGAACTTGACTAAGGATTCTATTTCATGCCCCCCTCACTCAAGGAAACAGGCTAACAGGACTGTAGCCAGAATTTCTATCGGGTCCTTGATCTTGGGATTCCAAGAATGAAACCAGGGACCATTCCCAAGATTAAGTGAAAGGACAGAGTTTGTTGAAAATTAAAATAGATAGATAAGAGAAAGAGGGGAACAGAACCTTCAGCAACGGTGGGGGTGCCCAGGTGGGCAGCCTATACGGGCCTTCAGTCTGAGGGTTTATAGAGTACTTTTCCTATCCTTCCAGCAGAGAGGTTTGGGAAATGGATGTCTGGAATACATCACGGTATGCCAGGAGCCTGCAGGATGAAAACAATGCTAAATTTGTAAAGCAATGTGGTCCTGTTGTCCTTGCAAAGGCAAGGCATTAGGATTTGTGGTCCCTGTTCCTGAAGGAACCCCCAGATAAGCTACAGAGCAGGATGGGTTTTTTCATTTGTTTGTTTGTTGATCTTGTTTGGTTCCAGCAAATACAGCCTGGAAAGGGCCTGTTTGTGCCCAGAGATGGGGGGTCTGTGATGAGACTGATTTCTGAGCTTACCTAAAAAATGGGGGTCCCTGTCCATCCCTAATCAGAGGAACCCTGTATCAGCACCTCTAGAAAAGTATTTGGGGGACAAACACAGGACATTTTGTACCAGTTCTCCTATGCTTCTGTTCAGAAATGACACGTGTAAGTTCTGCTCACTTTGTATTGGCAAAGCAAGTCCCGTGGGCTCATCTAAGCAGAGAAGCCAGAATATATGCAAAGTCTAGTTCATATTCTCTCTCTCCCACTCACATTGTATTCTTTCTCATATAATAAAATCCTTTTATCTTCATGTACCAAGCATTGTGCTAGGTACTTTACAAAGTAACGTTTGCAAAGCCAGACAAAAACCTTGCTATATAGGTGTTATGTGTGTTTATTGTTTTTCGTTTTTTGTCAGAGAGGCAAGCATTGGGTAAAGAAGGCTAAAAGACTCAGCTGTATCTACACAGCTGATAAGTGGGCTTGATGCCTCCTCTATGGAGCTGTAAAGACTTGTTCAACATGCTACAGCCCATAACTCATATAATTGCACTCTGAGTGGCTAAATTAAAATTAGCCTGAGGCTATTTTTTTTTGAGTCCACACTTAACAAACTGCAACTTTGTAAGTAAACAAATCAAAACTTAATGTAGGAGTATATTCTTTGTAGCAGACAGCTAGATCTCACCCAATCACAAGCAGCCAAGCTGCAGCTTATCATAGGCTGCCAACTATCAGAACATGTTCAAACAATGCAAACACCTTGCTGTAACCAATCAAGCTAGTTCTGTACTTTCCTTTCCTCTTCTGTCTATAAATTTCACTGCCCACATGCTCAGAGGAGCTTTTTCAATATATATTGGTTCTGAGTGCTGCCTGATACATGAATTGGTCTCTGCTCAAATATGCTGTTAAATATTTTTTTGTCTAAAGTTTTTCTTTTAACAGAGTTAAGTTCGTGGCTGTCTCTATGTTCCTTCCACATATGCTCAGTAAACATTTGGTGAATTAATGTACGTTTTAATGGCTCCATAGTCCTACCTTTCTCCTGTAGGGGTGGTAACATCAGTGCAATGCCTTTCCTCCTCTATGTTTAGACAATTTTTTAATCAAATGGGAAAAGAGTCTAGGAAGCCCAAATTTGTATTTATTGTGTAAATGTTGTTAGCTTTTGCTTGCCATTAGAGGATGGATGTATTTATTAGCAAAACAAATAATGCCACTACCTCTGAATTTCAGTTGCACCATCCTGAAAGGACAAAAGAACAATAGTAATTACAAATAGATTCTGAAACCCACGTGGAGGGCCATTTTGGAGTTGAATGCACAGTACAATTCTGCCCCTATGAGGCAAGTTGGCTGCAATATTTGAAATATATCAATTTTCACTATATTTTAGCAGCCCATTTACATGTTATGAACTCTGACTACATTAATTATAGCTGCCACTTTCTATAAATAAGTACCAGTACCAAATAAAACTAGTATTCAATATTATGTTGTCCTTCTCCAGGCATAGCCTGTCAGTAAATGGGTTGGTCTTTGATAGTTATTTTACACTGAGCTTGGTGAGCACCAACATAATTGGTGTGAAAGTAATGAAAGAACATCATAATTTTAGAGCAATATAGCTACCATATGCTTGCATTATAATATAACTATTGGTTTTGTTTGCAGATTACACATGCTCCAGGCATCCTTTAGAGTCATTTAGGGAAATTCCTACATGCAATCTATTAAAATGGTACTCAGTGCAAAATTCAAACAAAAATAATTGCTTAATTAAAAAAAAAATCTGTTCCCACTGAATGGGCACAATGTAGGGGTGAGTGGCATACCTTTTGGGTGCAGAACATAGCTATAAGAGGGACTCTACCTAACAAATTCAGATATTGTGATTTGGTTCTTTGCACCCTACCATTAACCTGAAATAAAACAAAATATGTATATATAAATATACATGTTTGTATTTGTATATGTATATACAAATAGGTATATTTGTTTATTTCTGCAAATAATAAGAAAAGCAACACCCCTTAAGTTTTTGCAGTGAAATTATGGATAAACACAGACGATTGTCAGCTTTAATTTAATACAATTGACCAAACCATAAAATACTTACCCTTCTGACATGGCCATTTGTACAATAACAGAAATCAATTTTAAAATTATAGCAATTCAAAATGTCATGAGAATTATCTTTGGATCTTTTCTCTTTTTGATAGTAGGCTACATGTGTTGTCAGGTCAAAATTGAATATGAAGATTAAAATAAAATTAAAATGATGGAATTAAGTGTCAATAATGATTTAAAAAAAAAGTTCACTAAAATTTTAACAAATAGGATTCTCTGGCTCCCTGAATCTTTATAGTTACTATACCACTGAACATATTAAAAGAAATATTGTGATGTAAAAAGAGAGTTAAGATTTTTCTGGTGAATCACCTGATTTTGAGTATTTTTAAGATCGGTATTTTCAAATATTCAGTATACATAGCATATACTTCAAATGCAGTGAACAGAGTTTATTAAATATTCAGAAATTTGGAATATAGTTTACTGCCACATAATCTCCCAGTTAGCTCTGTGGGAATCATTTATCATGGGCCTAGAGTTAAGCATGGACTGTCTTTAAGTGTGATTTCCGAGGCATATATCCTGGGTTAAACTTGACTATTCAAAAGTGTTCAAAATGATTTTACCAGGAACAAAATACTTAAATGCTCTAATGGACAAATGTAAATATTCACGGATGGAATATATTAAATAATATTTTTAAGAAGGTGCACATGATGGCTTTTAGGTTTTACCTAAGAGTAAATCCAAGAGTAGTTTTTAGACTTAAAGAGAACGTCAAAAGTGATGCCAGGAGCGCTTGGGATCCTCTTCAACTCTGTTGTGCTATATTTCTTGCTGGCCTGGGTGGAGGGTGGATGATGACAAAATGGAGCCCTGTGTACGTAACACTAGAGAAGTGGGAAGAATGATGGGCATTGGAATCTAAAAATAAACATGAGCATAAAATCTATCAACTTTCTTGGCTTGAAATTTTGGTCATTCCCAAATTAGAGTGACCTCCCCAATAGTGAGGTATTACTATCTTCCACCTGTTCTAATTCTACTAGACATAAATACCATCATCTTAAACTCAGTACACTTTAAGGGGCATTGGGGTCCTAAAATCAGTATGAAGAAATGATATTTTTCCAACTCTTGGAAGACCATCTTTACCTCAAGGGAAAAAGATTCCCTCCTCTTAGTCTGTAAGCCTGGAAAATACAATTTAATCTCCCTTCCCATGTCTTACTCACTCATAAGTACGGATACAAGTCTTTCATTTCTTTCTCTAAAATTTTGTATTTCATTTTTCTTATTCATGTTCATTTCCATCATGTTGTCTGTCTTTACACTTAAGTCCAAATCCTGGGTTGCCTCCCATTTGTTCTTATCTTTGTTATCCTGAAGTTTAGTTGAAGCCATACATCTTTCCACTTCAAACTGAAGCAAACTTTCTTAAAATACTCTTTAAAATATTCTTTTTATTGGATCAGCAACTTGCTCAAGAGTGTGTAATAGTGTAATAGTATTATATCTTCCTTTTCTTCCACAAATAATATTTTTTCATTATTCCCCAATATACATAATATATTCTTACTGTGTGCTGCAAATTTAATTCCTTAATGACATATACACATGTGCACATGCACATACCCACAGACCCATTCCATTCATTTGGCTGTAAGATTTCTTCCTCTCACCCTTTTATCTAACAAAAGTTTTTTAACACTCACAGTTCTCGTTTATATCTTTCTTGTTCCCTGATCCCATAGCCCATTTAGTAGTTCTCCTGTAGTTCTGTTCCATCTGCAACCTTCGCCACCCATTGTAAGTTGGCTTTCTGTATTGGTTTCAAATGTTATAGTTTCCTCTTTTTGCTTGTTTGTGTGTTTCTTTTAAGACAAGGGTGATATCTATAATATCTTTTATAATTAACAATACATAGTCAATGGTGCCATTTTATCAAGTATTGATATTTATTAAATTAAATACAGATTTCCACTGAGTTTAGTGCTAAGTTATTTGTTGAGATTGAAATAAATATTTTTTAACTTCCATGTAGTTGCTGAATTCAAATTAGTTGACAGGTCTTGTCATTTATTTATAATTTATACCTTCACTTTCACCTTTTCTTCTCTAAAAAATAGTAAGTTGTACTAGGGGAGCACTGAATTCCACTCCATTTCTGAGATTTTGCTATTCTGGAACTAGATTACTTACATAAGAAAGCAACGCTGAAGTCAAACATCTTGGGTAAAGCTAAGTGATCCTATAGCTAAAATTCTGAGGCAGGTTGCAGGCAAATGTGCAAAACAAACAACAAAAGCAACAAATAACGTGTGTGTGCATATTATACATATACGTATTCATCTTAAGTGACAATAAAATAAGTTGGCATGATTGCTAACAAGACTGATTGTAATGAGCTAGACTTATGCTTGGTGAGTCAAAAATGAAAGGTAAAGCATAATTACTGTTATTGCACATTTTTATCTTTTAAGAGTTATGTGTGCTCTAATCAATGCTATTGTTTTAGAAGTGTCAGAAAGTACATTTGAGTAGGAGTTCGCTTCACTGTTAAAGAATACATAGTATAAATGAACAGTCATGTAATTTATTAAGGCTCTGGGCTACTCTAATCTATAAAGAATTGTGGAAACATTTTCCCAGGAATCTTAGAGAGCATGGGAATGGTAAATCCAGGTTTAGGACCCAACCCTAAAGGAAGCACGTGTTTGAATAATTACAGAGGCTTCTCTCAATCTGCGACAGAGAGCAGGTTGAAGAACAACCCCTGGGTGCTTCTCTAAGGTCAGGGTTTTAAGGAAAAAAGTCTGTATCTGATGAGTCTCATCCTGTAGCTGTACGACAACAGAATATCAGAGAACAGAATATCGGTCTGTCCCTTTTCTTCTTCATGCCTTTTTTCTCCCAGGGACATGCTAATATTGGGCCACATCTGGCCTTTCCCATATCACCCATGCTGGCCTGATTCATCCTTCTTATTTCCTACAAAATGTATGTAACATCTTAAATGTGGAAATCTTAAATTTTTGAGGGAAAGTAAATATATTTGAAAGAAATGGTTATTTTCCTATGTAAAACTGATCCAAATTCATCTGGGGCCCGCAGGAGGTCAAAGCAAACCACATCCTGTATATCTGCATTTTATAAAAAACTCCTGAAAGTACTGTTGGAATATTAGCATAGGAAATTCATTAAGAGAGGTTTTAGAGATAGAAGTTCAATAAAAAAACGTACTGTCCGGTGATAAAAGTGCTTAAAACCCCCAAAATGATTGAATAAGATACTCTGCAAACCAATTCAACAGAGGACAATGTTATAGGTTAAAGTGTTATTAATTTTTGAGGCCTTGTGGTATTTTTTATGATAAGATTCTTTGTTTTTACTTTCAAGGAGGAATGATCTCACACCAGATTCTGAACCAGAATGTCTCTAGGGCAGTTTGGTTAAAATAAGCATCTGTTTCAGAGAGGTGCAGATCCATGCATATGGATGTGGGATGACTTTCTTTGTGGCTGGATTTATCTTTCCCCAGTGGTAGGTGTTAGGGAGATTCTATGCTAACTAGACTATAGGCTAGGAGTGAGACGGGCAGGTTCTGATTGATACATTCACCATGTAATTACTTACATAGCTAAGGAAAAGGCCACCAGTGGAGGAATCATTGCATTCTACTGCAAATGAATCTTTAGAAATACAGGATACAATGAACAGAGGATGTTTTCAAAAGATCAAAACTGAAATTAAAGAATGTAAAATGTTCAATAAACATATAAAAAGGCTTAGCTCTTTTTGGCACCACCTTTCTGTTTTTCTTTATTACAAATTGTGGAGCTATCAGAGCTACCAACTGAAGTTTCAATTTGAGGAAGTTCTAAAATGAAAGCAGCTTCATTAGGGTTGATGGGAGCCTGTTGTCACAGCACTTAGTGTGTTGTTTATGACCATCAGTAACGTCTGCTGATCTGCAAAGCACTTGAAGAGGCTTTGTGCAGAACCCACCACGTGGTGATGAACTACAGCAGGTATTATTGCATTCTGATATTGAATTACACTTTGCAGTGTGTCTGTAGGGTTGTATCTAATCCAACAATATAACATTTGCTAAGCAAAAGTACTTTAATGTCTTTTCGAGGCAAGTAAATGGCAAAGCAAGTGCATATTATTCTCAACAGGGGAATTCAAGCACATTTTGCTGCTGCCGACAAAGAGATTAAATATAGAAAATCCAATTTAATATATCAATGTTCCAGCACTAACGTGTAGTGAAAACAGAATTTTGAAATGAGATATTCGTCACTGTCATCAGGAATATGGACTCGCACGATTTAAAGTAGTCAAAATATCATGTCCTCTTTCATTTAAAAAAAATTATTTGCACTAAATTGTTTATCAAATTACTGCACTTTAACTGATGGAAAATAGATGTGGAAAGAAAAATGTTTTACCTCTCAAGATGGTGTCTAGTACCTAGTAAATGCTGGGGCATTTACTAGGTACTAGACACAAGAAAAATTACTTCACAGATATCTAATTAAAATCTCTCAGTAGTCTTATAAGGAAGGTTATTTTGTTGTGTTCTGACAAAGATCTTACAAAGGGGAAAAGTAAGATTCTGAGAGTTTCAACAGATAACTTAAGTTGCACAAGTAATAAAGTGCAGAGCCAAGATTGAAACCTCTGTCTACCCTGCCTCCAGTCCAGGGAATTCTTTTTCTAGATGACGCATTTGCTTGTACTATAAAAATTTTCCCAATTAAACTACCACATTTTTGTAAAGAATATGCTATGACTGATAATATTCTAAGGAAAAATATAAAATAACTCTCTTTGATGGTATAAAATAAAGACACCGTGTAGTTGCCAAAACATGGTGGTCTTAATTTAGGAAAGTCCCTTTAATATTTTACTATTGATTTAACAACTGTGTTGATGAGAAGGATGGGGCAGAGGTCAAGAAAGACAGGCAGCTAGTTTCTATTTGATCTTTTAAGGTTATTGGTAACACTGTCGTGTTTGTTTATATAAACATGCACATTTAAACTAAAGTTAATAACTAGATTAGTCAAAACATTTTATTAATAATAGCCTATTAGAATGAAATAACTTAAATCTAGATTATCTTTCAATTGATAAAATAATCATTTTAAATTCATTTGTTCTATTAAATATCATAAACTAACTTAGATATGATTTAGAAATGCGCTAGCTCATCTCCAGCTATTAGTTTTACAAAATATTTAGCCGCTCTAGGTATGTAAAGACATATTAAATTAGATGACTAATTTGTTGGCAAATGAATATAACCCAACTTATCCCTTTAAAAACAAAAAAATTAAGGGCGGTGCCTGTAGCTCAAAGGAGTAGGGCACTGGCCCCATATGCCAGAGGTGGTGGGTCCAGCCCCGGCCAAAAACTGCAAAAAAAAAATTTAATTGAAAAAATCCCTATAAGACTGCAATTTGTTCCTCTAATAACTCTTTCTCTTCCTTTAGTGGATCTTCCCCACTTTGTAGGAAATCAAATGCAGTCAATTTGTCCTAAGTGCTATTCCAAAGACAGTAAAAACAGAATTCGTATGAATGTTTTATTGCAGTTTCCCTCGTATGCTATGTGACATTTATGAATGGACAATTAAGTACTCAACTTACCTAAACCTTGCAGATGCCGCAGTAAATGTTTCTCTCACTAATCGTTTACATAAATTTGGAAGCTCAAGTTTAAGCCAAGGGGTTGATTTCTACTAGGTAAGAAGCAGTGTGCTTCTTCACACCCCTGCCAGAGGCAATTATGGCTGTATTTAGTCCCTGACAATACAGTTCTTTAGACTTTTATTCACAATCTCAGAGGGGAAAAATAAATGCTTGGTGTCAAAATACAGTATCTATTTTTGAGGATAGCCTTTCTTTGACTTCCCTTCGTACTTTCCAATCACAAATATGCATTGTATAATGGTGTATAATGATCTTCCCACTGATACTTTTAATTCCAAATACACAGGAAGGGATATTCAAAAAAAATGTATACACCCTTTAAGAATGAAAAAAACTGTATTAAAATTGTAATACTCGGTATGTACTGATAATGTTTGTTATCTTGTATATTTTATCTTATAACTCTTGTTAATTGCAGAAGTCAAATGTGCCTTGAGTATTGCAATTTTAATGCAGTTTTTTCCTTTCTTAAAATGTGTATACATTTTTTGGCACCCTCTACAAATGTCATAGATTAGTATTCCAGAACTGTGATAAGCTATAAGACATATATTGTGCTGTGAGATTAAACTCATATATAAACTCTATACTGGGTGTCACTTAGCAGTATGATGTAACACGTGCCCAGGGATCTCCAACCCTGGCTCAGGATTACTGCATCTCTATGACAACAGGCCCAAATGACCTCCTTGCCCTAGAGACCACACCACCTAGCACAGATGTAACTTTCATGAGCCTTACAACAAAGCTTACCCTTAAAAGAAGTTTAAACTTCCTTTATGAAAAAAATATTTGGGAGCTGACCTGGACTGAATACAGGTGTGAAATAGGTAGGACAATCACCCAAACTTTGAGAGTGGTATCCGGACAGAGTCCCTGGGCTGTGTCTGGCCCCTGACCTGGCCTGCTCCTTCTCCCCATCCTGTGAGCATGCTGCCAGAATAAACTGCCTGAACATCAGAAGATGCTGAGGCTCATCTTTCCTTTTAAATTTCAAAATAGTGGGCGGTGCCTGTGGCTCAAAGGAGTAGGGCACTGGCCCCATATGCTGGATGTGGTGGATTCAAAACCCAGCCCTGGCCAAAAAAACTGCAAAAAAATTCAAAATAGTAATGGGGTACAAATGTTATTGTTACATAGATAACTATTATAATGCTTAAGTGGGGTTATAGTGTGTCCATAATTAAAATAGTGTTCACTGGACCAATAGGTAAGTTTTTATTCCTCCCCCACCCCATCCCCTTTTTGATTTCCAATGTCATTTACATCTCTTGATGCCTGTGTAGACCCACTGATTAGCTCTCAGTACGTGTGATGCTTGTTTTTCCATTCCAGAGATACTTCACTCAGGATAATGGTCTCCAGTTTCATCCAAGTTGCTGCAAAAGATAATTCATTCCTTTTTATGGCTGAGTAGTACTCCACAGTGTGTGTGTGTGTGTGTGTGTGTGTGTGTGTGTGTGTGTTTATATGGATACATGGTGTGTGTGCGCATACATATATGGGTGTGTGTATATATACATATATTTATATGCTGCATTTTCTCAATCCACTCACAAATTGATGGGCAATTAGGTTGACTTCACATCTTTGTGACAGTGAATGGTGATGCTGTAAACATTTGAGTGCTTTTCTTTTGGGTGAACAGCCAGTAATGGGATTGCTGGGTCAACTGATAAGTCTATATTTGTTTCTTTGAGGAATTTCCTTACTGTTTCCCATAGAGTTTGTACTAATTTGCAGTCACAAACAGTGTGTGAGCGTTCCTTTCTGTCTGCATCTATTGTTTTTTGACCTTTCAATAATGGCTATTCTGATAAGGGTAAGGTGAGGTCTCATTGCCACTTTAATTTGCATTTCCTGGGGGTGATTAGGGATGCTAGCATTTTTTCTTATGTTTGTGGGCCATTTTTCTATCTTCTTTTGAAAAATTTCTATTCGTGTCTTTTGCCCTCTATCTTCCAGACTTTTTCTTTTTTTTTTTTTTTATAGAGACAGAGTCTCACTTTATGGCCCTCGGTAGAGTGCCGTGGCATCACACAGCTCACAGCAACCTCCAACTCCTGGGCTTAAGCGATTCTCTTGCCTCAGCCTCCCAAGTAGCTGGGACTACAGGCGCCCGCCACAACGCCCAGCTATTTTTTTGGTTGCAGTTCGGCGGGGGCCGGGTTTGAACCCGCCACCCTCGGTATATGGGGCCGGCGCCTTACCAACTGAGCCACAGGCATCGCCCTTCCAGACTTTTTCTTGCTGATTTATTTGAGTTCTTTGTAGTTTCTAAACTACAAAATTAAAGACAATATTCACAAACTATACATCTCAAAAAGGGCTGAGACTTATGTTTGATGTGAAGAGGAATGAAGGGAAAAAGTAGCCCCTGGGAAGCCAGTTAACTAAGACTACCTGAGACCCCCCCAAATGCAAATGTTTTATTTCATTTTAAATTTCTTAGCTTTCTGACATTAAATATTAAGGTTTCTCAAAAGTCAAAAGTATTTTAAATCATTAGTTTTACATTTCACAAATATAGAAAAATATGAAGTCTTATTTATTTTTATTTTTCATAATTCTCATCTTTGATGTCACCAAATTGGAGAAATGCAAAGAAAATTTCATACCAAGGCAATTTTTGGCTCTTTTGGCTCATTTGACTATTTAGTTGAATTTACTTTGTGTGAACCATTAGATCTCATCACTCATTTCTTTTTCTTTTTCTTTCTTTTTTTTTTTTTTTTTTTTTTTTGAGATAGAGCCTCACTATGTCACCCTTGGTAGAGTACTGTGGCATCACAGCTCACAGCAACCTCAAATTCTTGGACTTAAGCAATTCTCTTGACTCAGACTCCCAAGTAGCTGAGACTAAAGGCACCCGCCACAATGCCCAGCTATTTTTTGTTGCAGTTGTCATTGTTTAGCTGGCCTGGGCTGGGTCTCATTGAAAATCTCTTGAATTCAGTTGAGCAAAGTAGTAAAAACTAAGTAAATAGAGATTCTTAGACATGTTTTGTTCAATAATTTGGAGTTTAATCCAAGTTCTTATAGGTGTATGTGACTATGTGAATGTGCATTTGAATATATGTACATATATAATATTTGTTTCTTTCTTCTAGTATTATGAGTTTTCTTCCTTTATGACAATATTTTATATCTATTTGGTCCCTGTCCAGAAGTATGAGTGAGGCTTATAATTTAGAGGTAAGATAAAGCAAACAAGTCTTCACCAGAGTCTTGCTTACATCGTACTCAGAAAAATGTTTCAATATCAATGATTAGTGTAAATTAAGTGAAATTATATAATGGTAACAAAATAAAATTATTCCTCTTAGTTACTTTTTACTAAAATTTCTATGTACAAAGAGTCAAAGGCTAAATTCATTTGCAAGTAAAAAAAATTACACTGCTTGAAAAAAAGGACTGATTGGTTAAATTCATTAATATCAGCAAATATGTATTCTAATGCACACTAAACCTATAATCACAAATGCCTGGGTTATTAAAGACACATGGTGGTAAACTGTGTGCATGATTATTGTAATCTAGCTTACCCAATAGCTCTAAAATAAAACACAACAAAAGAGATTAACATTCTCATCTGAGTGCTCAATAGCACTGCCATCTACAGCAGCCTAGGAAGCCTCAAGGTCTTCTTCCTCCTGGGAACTGAGGGAGGTAGACTAAACTTGAAACATTTACATTTTTAGTGCAGTTGAGAACTGTCCAACTGCCATCTCATTTCCTCCACTAAAATCACAGTTCTGGTCACTCTATTCTGTCTTCAGCAATAAGCAAGTAATTAATCAAACCCCAAGGAATAGTTAAAAAGAGTCTCTTTGTAAGTCTTTGTCTGTGGTATAATTATAGGTCTTCCCAATCCTGCCATTTTCTCAGGCCCTCTGTACTCACATCTGTGCAGGGACACTAACAGCCCCACGAAGAAGCAGGGACATGGTTCTGAAAGGATTTCAAGACATTACGTCCTCCCAAACCTAGTTCTACTGCCCTTCTTGACATTCTGTTTTGTTGCTCTTTAAATTATTTCCTCCTTTCTTTTGGAATATAGCATAATAAAACATTTCTCTAAATGGCATAACTTCTTCTGGGCCACAGTACTCTGGAGCAAAAATTCTAAGGAAGGAAAGGATTGGAGCTGATAAGCTATTCTCATTTGCATTTAAGTCAGTTTTAAGATTACCTAAATAGGTTGAAAACAGACCTATAAACTATGGAAAAAGGTGAAAAGTGAGAAGAAAGCTTATTTTAAAAGAGACCAAAATAAAGCACAATAAAAATAAGAGAGAGTAAAGTGAAAAAATCATATTTTGCCATTGTAATCTGGATTGAGTATAATTTTTTTAAATTAGCACATGTGCTGAGGTGGGAGGTAAAGTGGAGGGACAGAGGGAGAGAGAATAGATAATACTTCAGTCTGAACACCACATGTGGGTTTGGGTTTGATCTTCACCTACAGAAGTGAAGTCAAAAGTCACAAGAATGAACAAGTCGGCAGGAAGGCAGGCAGCTCGTATCACATGAGTCCCCACCCCAATCCCCGCTCACATCTTTATGTGCCAATCTAGCCTTTTTGTTTTTATTTCTTTATTTCCAAAACATTTTGGATTTTTCCTTGGAAAGCTAAAATAGTAAAATTGTGCTACTATTTCTATGTTAAAAATGACTGTCACACATACTTAGAGAAACAGATGTACAAAAATTTTACTAAAAATGTTTCCTTCTTTGAAAGTAGTACTTATTTCTTAATAGTTATATATGCAGACGTAGGTAATGTATAGTTCACATACACTCAATACTTCTCAGTTATATCAGAAATTAAATCTTAGGGCTACCCTGAGCCCATATCCTTCTGCAATTGAGTCTATTCCACCAACAATACATCCCAATATCAGTGGGAACAGCTTGCCATTCTGAAGATGAAGCCAATGTTTAAAAATACTTGTTTTAATATAGCATAGTCCCAACACACCATTTAGCTGCTCTTTTTGGTACTGAGATAATGAATCAGTGATTGATTCTCCATAGAGTTACCGGAATTTCTTTCTCAATAGGTCCTTGGTCTCAGGGATTCAAAGAACGAACCTATGGACCACAGATCACTGGTAAGACAGGATTTTATTAGACAGAAAGGAATACCGAAGAATTAAAAAGCACCAGAGCATCTGGGCAGAAGGACTATAAAGCACCATAGCTTCTGGCAGAGGGAAAGACCCAAGTGGAAAGTCTCCACGTGGATCCTTTGTCTAGGGGGTTAAGGTCTTGAGAATTACACCTAGCCAGGACTTGGCAGATGGAAATACCTTTCAACATTAGTGAGTGTTATTGACAAATGAATGAATTCAGTCTCTCTGGCTTGGGGCAAAAGGTCAGGGCATTCCTTTCATGAAATTGCCCAGGCCTAGGAAAACTGGGGTCCCCTGTCCAGCCTTGAATGGGGAAACCTTGTATCAGTAGGAGTTTCAAAAGAATTGTCAAGAGGGCAAAATGGTACCTATCACAGTTCAGGTTCCCCTGAGATCCAGTGGACCCAACTGAGAAGGCTCCTGCACAAACCCCCTTCCTGTGGTTGCCTGAGCAGCCCATGTTCCCCCAGAGTCACATAAAGCATATTTTTGACTAGAACCTTTGGACAACAAGCAACTGTGCTACAAAAGGGAAAAGCAAAGCGGACAGCCTGGGTGGGCTGTAGAGCTCCTGTCTCACACCACAGCCTACCTGGAGCAGTTCACAAAGCCCCTCTCCAATGCTATAAAGCGGAGGGACAGCAGTGGGACGCTGGGTAAAGGATATTTTCCCAAAGACTGAAGATGCTTTTCAAGCTTTTCTCTGTAGCTCTTCAGTTTATTCAGTCTTTTCTCTTCATTTGTCAAGAAAAATATTATATGGATTTGACATCATGAAATTTTTTTCCAATCTTCCAACTATTTCTAAAAAGTCTGTTCAAGGATAGATTAAAGAAAGATTTGTGGAGCTGAGTTTTTTTTGTACGCCAGCACATTCAGCCGATGAGTAAACAAGCTTATGCTCTAAAATGGTATTTCTCAGGGATAGCTCTACAGGCCAGATACAACCCCTCACAGCTGCCTCACCTCACCTCTCAGGTGCAGGGGTAGGTGACCAGGGGTAAGTACTTCCATGGCCTTGCCTCGGATTCACTGCTCCTCTCACCATCAGATGGAGAATGAACTCTGGCTTTACTTACTGGGAAAAGGTCAATGCCAAAGTGTAATGGGCCTGCAGATACATGTGGCCAGGCAAGTGCCTTCAAGAGCTGAAGTGGTGGTTTGGTGGAAACATGGAAACTGCATGACTCAGAGGAAAGACAGAAAAACAAAGGAGCCCAGAAGAGAAGTCTTGCTGAAGTTTTTGTCCTGAGGAACTAGTGTGGAAGTTCAAAGCTCAGTTCCAGAAAAGGTCAGAATAACATGCCTTCCTGACCTCAGTTGTGTAGTTTCTCAGCAACAACTCAGGCAAGGACGTCTAACTACACTACCCACAACACTTCTGGAATGACAAGAGTGGACAAGACCTCAGTGAAAGAGAGTCACGGGAGGGGTCCACTCAGATCAGCAGAGGTGTTGCAGCTAAAAGAAGTGACTGTTGGCAGAAGAGTTTGGCATTTTTCAGGATCTGTTGCAATTGGTTTTGACTATCCAATGATGGAAGGGAGCTCCCTGGAAGGACTTAATAGGAGAGGTGGAGAACCCCAGGGACTCAGGCACTGCAGAGGTGGGAAGGTTCACCACAAAAACAGCGGTGCGAACTAAGGAGAACCAGATAGCTTGAATCTGTCTCAAGGTGGCAGCTTCTTCTCTAGTCCAGAATATTGTTGTCCTGAAGGAATGTATAGGACTAGTATTTGTAGGTTTTCTAATTTCTTTCCTTTTTTTTTTTTTCAAAAGAAGAGATGTTTTGTGTCTTTGTTGTACAGTGTCCTCTGCTGAAAACTGGTAGTGTACATTTACCATTTGGGGCCGTATCCTTATTCTTTTTGGGTAACTGCTTATTCAGCATTGTGATTATATGGTCTTGGTGGGAGAATAAATCAAGCAATTTTAACTTCATCCCATGAAAAGCTTCTTTCCTCAGATGCTATCCTTGTACAGGGAAAAGGTGAACATGTTTCCTAAGTCCGGCTAACTGGACCTTCTCTCTTAAGATTTTGCATCTCAAGTAATAGAAGCCTCCCCGCCCCCACCAAAAAAAAAAAAAAAATAGAAAGAAAGAAAAAGAAGAAAGAAATTGGAATTCATATATTCCAACAATACAGCTCAGGAGAAATTCTCAAATGATCTTTTCTGTTTTGTAACTATCTGATCACTGCCTCTGCTAAGCCTCACTCTTCAGCCTTCTTTTTGAGCCATACTCTTCAAAAAATGCTCCATTTGCATTTGCCCCTTCTGCAGATTTTTTTTTTTTTTTTTAGTTGCTTACAACAAAAGAGTCCCAGCCCCTACACTTCCTGGGTAATCAACACCACAGTGGAGGAGGAAGGGCACTTCACCTAGAATTCTACTGACTCTTTGGTAGGCGTGTGCTTTGGTGCTTATAACCGTGGCCTCCAGCACCTTCCCAAAGGAATCTGCTGTGAAATTCCTGTCTCACATTTTCATTGGGGATGACCTTCCTGAGCTTAGTCAAATTCGTCTCTACCAAAGCATTTCAGACCAGTAGCCTCCCTAGCCAGGGCTTGTAAAACTAAGCAATAAAAGAGAAGCAGGAGGATCAGGAAGAAACAAGGCAGGAAGACCTCTCCCAGGATGTCCACTTCTTCTTTTCCTCCTCCTGGGTCCCCGTGTCTCTGAATGACTCAGCATCAGCTAGTCAGTGAGCCTGGGTTTGGGGGAGAGTATGCATGACAGTGATAAAAATCATGGCTTAGCAGAAAGATTCACTGGAGTTCAAATGCTGGGTTCTGTTACTTACAAGAGTTGAAACACAGGGTGAGTTATTTCATATCTGAAGCCATTTTTTTCTCAAGGAGGAAAGTAATGACTGCCTCACTGAGCTCGTCTGAGAACGGGATGACATGGTGTCCATAAAGTGCTTAGTGCAGAGTCCAGGACAAGGTCAGAAATACAAACTAATTCACAGTGGTATGTTGGCTTCAGGATATCGCTAGCCTAGATAAAGTAGTCAAGTACCAGGCTAAAGGCTAAGGGTTCAAAGAAAATTATAGTCCCTTTTATGGATTCAGTCTAGTAGGATCATCCCAACATTCACTGAGGTGATAAAGGGGTGACACCAATAAAAACAAAGTTTTCCTGGCCAAGAACAGGCACTACTTGGTACTTGTGTTTATTTCTCAGACTCTATTTGTGGCATATATTTTATGTTGATCTCACAATCATTTTTTAATAAAGTACATCAATAATTAAAATGTCACAACTGTTGTTTATTTATAATTTTAGTTAAAAATATATACTATAACAGAGTTTCTAAAATTTAGCTACTTATGGGTATCACCTGGAGAACTCTTTAAAACTATTGATGCTGAGGCTTTACCTCAAACCAATCAAGTCAGAATCTCTGGGGGAGGGACCAGGCATCAGGATTTTTTAGAAGGTCCACAGGTGATTCCAATATATTAATACACCCTAAACTAAAAATCACCTCTAAGAGTGATTTTTAACCATTGCACTGATTATTAATTAAATTATTTTTGAAAGAATTTGGAAGCACAGTTAGTGAATCCTTTGTTTTACTCTTTTTTTCTTTTGATCAACATAATTTAAGTGTGTCACAGAAGTTTAACTGTACGTTCAAGTGTGCCATGAGATAAAAAGGCTGAAAGACGCTGGTCCATAGTAAGACGAAAACAAAAGAAAGCACTCCCAAAATGTTGCAGAGGAAATGGGAAAATTCACAAATCAAATGAGAAATAAGAATAATTAAAAAAAAAAAAACATTTTATTTTTAACTATTTTAGGTAGTTCTGGAAACACCTGGGTAAACAACAGAAAAGTTGTTAAAGGTGAAAAGCATCCTTGTCATGTGATAGTCATGGACTACTGTAAATTCTGTAAATACCACTGCTAGACAGGTTGCTGAAATGCCATGAAACTTGTCTACAAAACACAAGGATGACTTTGATTCAGTAAGTGATTTGCAGTCCCACCTCTATTTGAAAATAAAATTTACCTAAATATTCACAGTAGCGGTCTTTTCCTTCAGTTAAATCAGGGTTTCTAAACCCCAACACTATGAACGTGTGGGGAGGATAATTCTCCGTTGAGTGGTTGCTGCCCTGTACATTACACCATGTTTAGCAACATTTCAAGCCTCTACTAATTAGCAGCCAGGACCACCATCATGCCTGGAAGTGACAACTCAAAATCTTTTCAGATATAACCATTTGTCTCCTGGGGGAAAACAGTCCCTTGGAACCACTGTGTTAAATGAACTATACACATGCAACGTCTATCAGTGTTTCCCCATCTCTATTTAAATATATTTCCTACCCTCAAAATGAAAAATAAAAAAAAAATTGATTTCAATTTTAAAATGTTGGCTTATAAGAAAAAAAACATAAATGTTAAGAACCAAAATTACTGAAAGGAATGAGAATGCAGATTGCAGAAAATACTTGGCATTGAGTCTTTTGAAAGAAATGTGCATTCTAGGAAAAAAAGAACATTCTACAACTGGGTACGTGTCACATGCACGTATATCCACACACACACACCCAGAGAACAGAAGCCAGGACCCCACACCAGTGCCTTCAATTCCACTCCTCCCCACAGGGATTATTTTATGTCTCCCCTCCCCTATACCTCGTTCAAATGCCCCTTCTTCCTCAGTAAGAACGCCACTCCTAACAACATGTTTACTCTTCTGCTTAATCCTATAACATGATCTTAAATAGTTTCAGAATTGCTTTGTCCCTATAATTAAAAAAATACTAAAAGAGTTCAAGATTTGTTTGCAGTTTTCCCAAAGGACAGGTCACTGAAGTTTGAAATGTGTTAATTACGTGAATTACGTTTCTTCCTCTTTTTCTCTTGAGTTTTGTTAAGATTTTTTTGAAATACAATGTTTGTTTCAGTTTTCTTTCAATTTTAGTTATTTTTTCTCAACAAAATTAATATATAACAATAAATAATCTTTAACAATATAAACAGTTGTTTTTATGTTTTGAAAACATTGTCCCTAATTTGTTTTAATGTGATAAAACAAAATAACCTTTCACATTAAATATATTGTCGTTAGTTTTAAAAATGAGAAGTGATTTTCCTTCTAGCCTTTGAAGGTTTTGACATCATGAATCAGAAAGATATTTAATTGACTAAATATTCAACTAAATAAAGTCTTCTGAGGCCCCCTTGCTCTCTGAATGAAAGTATTTTGCACAAACTGTGGTTTTTAATCAGGGCACATGGGTGTCTGACCTGGGAATGTTTGCTGACAGACTCAGGGTCTCATTGGCCCCACTGGTTCTCCTAATTCAGAAACTATTAATAGCATAAAAATTAATTAAACTGATGGCATATTATAAATGCACCTGTTGTGATTTCTGGGTCAATTGGGACTGTAGGGATATTATATTGTAAAATGTCACAGAATTGGCATTTAGCAATTGGGGATTAAATTGTTATCTCCAGAATAATTTATGAAATGTCCATTTACTGCTCTCTGTATAATCAGGGTTATTGTAAATGTGGAGAAAATGTGTACTGTATGTATGTTCCTACTAGTATGAATATACACACGTCTATTAGACATTTGTTGGTTCTACTTCTTCCTTCTCATCATCTCTACAACAATCACCATCTTGCTTGGGAAAATGTCTAAACCAAAAAATCAAACATTGGTAAATCTATCTCCACATACAAGTAGTTACCTCTGTTAAGTCCCACAGTTGTACAACATAGACAGTACTTTCATTATCGCTACAATTTTTATTTTCTAGAACTCACATATTCAGGACTAAGAAAACTTACTTGGTTTTCTCCTTGGGCCTTCCAAGCCCCATAGATACAGGTCAGGTGGTGCCAGGACCTGCCCCCTTAGCCCTGGCGGTGTTGGTGTGGGCAGCTGGCAGAGGAACCAGCAGGCTGGAGGGTAGCCAGGGGGGCCTAGGAGGCTCCAGTAGCCGGAGGGGCCAGACAACTGCCAGGAAGACACTGGTCCCTCCGTGTCTCCTTCCCTATGCACTTCTGGCTGAAGGGGAAGCCCCACTGTTTCTAGGGCTGGTCAATTTCATGTAAGTTTCCAAGGCCTGAGAGTTCCTGCCCCTGCTGCTAAATGAAAGGCTGAGTGTCACTTCAGAGGACCCACGCCCTAAATGTAACCATTGAGCTCTGGCAAAATAACCCCCTGGGACTAGCAGTGATGCCCAGAGACAGGCAGAGAGAGGGAGCGAAAGAGCTTGTTTCTCGACCTGGGTTCTCTCTACCAGGAGCTTTAGCATTTTGTATTCTTTGTTTTTGTAAATAAATCCTGTCTTACCACTAATCTGTGGTCAGCGAATTCATTCTTCAAATCACCCAAACCCTGAAACTCAGGTATCATATTTGGCGACCAGGAAGGGACTGAAGATATTCCGGTATCACCATGGTGATTAATTGCAGAGATAGCGTTATTCTTTGGAGCCAATTGCAAATTCTAACAATAAGAATATGGCTGATTCCCCAATGCTGCTTGAGATGAATACATTACTTTAAAAAACACCTATTATTTTCTCTCTGGCACACTGGTTAAAGTCTGAGTGGGCTGAACAGCCTGCTGGTACTCGGTCAACCTAACCAGAAATATGATTCTGATGCTGTCACATCAGCAGATTCCAGAATCCTCAGAACAAGAGCTTGAGAACAAAGCAGAAGGCCCTGGACATTATAATCTCAAATTGAGCACACAGCAAATTATTTCCAGCTAACTCAGAGCTTAAATAACAAACTTAGATACTGTTGGCCACTTGGGAATACTATAATCTCAAATTGAGCACACAGCAGATTACTCCCAGCTAACTCAGAGCTTAAATAACAAACTTAGATGCTGTTGGCCACTTGGGAATAGAGACTTTGCCTTCCTAACATGGGCCAGAGAGAGTTTCCATTTGTTGGATTTAACACACCCACTGTATTTCTTCTACCCCTTTTTCTCAACGTCCAGAACTTTCCTAACTCTATGTTAGAGTTTACTTGGCAGTGTTTACTTATTCTTATTCAGCATTTAATCTTTGGTCTCTGTAGCCTCTACCTTTTCTTTAATACACATCTATGTCCATGTACTAGAGGCTGCTGACTGTGAACACTGTGGTTCTCTTGGCCTGAGGCTTTTTCTTGGTCCTCTTGTTCAGCTCCTATGAGGGCAAAATGGAAGTACCAAGAACTAGTATTCCCCAAATCTACCCTCCATCAGTAATCAGTTTCTGCCTCCTTGGGTGGCTTCAATGCATGTTCTCTACTGTTGTTGAGATTTTGCCATCGGAATTGAGCTTCAGTTAGTTCCCCTCTCTAGTGCCTGGTTCCATCCTACATTCTCTACAGCTGTTTTTCCCCCCTTCCTCACCTCCTGTCCTGCTCCACTACTGGGGTTTCTCAGACGTGGCTTCACTTCCTAAATAAACTACTCACTTGCATTTAAAACTTTATCTCAGGGTTTGTTTCAAGGGGAACCCAAATCAAGACAATTCTCTTCTCACAGGTTTTTCTAAATAATGAGATTTTTTTTAAAAGTTCAACCTTTCTAGTGTGCCTGGTTTTAGCCTCCAATCTTTGAAATAACAAATGGTAAAGAGTTACAAGTGTATCCTAAGAATAATTAGTCATCTTCAGGCACTGGGGAGTCACATGTGAAATATTAGAAAAGAAAAGCATTCTCAGTCTTCAGAAGCACTCAATTTGCCCCATGAGAGTGAGCACGTAATTTATTTTTTCCCGGCTATATTTGGGAAGAACCTTAGGAAAAATGAGTAGGTATTTGCTTTGCAGCTAAATGAATGAAAGGGCTTAACACTTTTGTTTACGTTGCAGAAAGGGCTCTAACCAAAGTTAAATGCCAGCTCCATTTCCAGGACAGAACTTTGCTGCAGCTTTTTGCATTAGACCATCAGCATCATACTTCCCTCTGAACACCACTATTTTAAACGTGTTTACAGACAGGGATTAAAACTGATTCATCTTTATTCTTCTAGCATCTTTCAGGCTCTGGTCTGTTCAAGAAATGTTTGTTAAGCATAATTAAGTTGAATTGAAATAGTTTCTCTAGAAAACCTGTAGTTACAATTTGTTCTACTGGCCAGTGCAACTCTGAGGTCCTTAAGGTAAAATAACAGCTGAGGTTTGTTTGATTAATTTTGAAGCCAATCAACAATTAGAAAATGAATCAGCTTCTGCTTTAAAATAAAGTAGATTTAAAATCAAACATAATAGGTTAATAATGCAATTGAACAGTGAAATTGATACAGGGTTACTGCATACAAGGCTGAACAGTGGACCCTGGTTTTCCCAGACCTGGGCAATTTCATGAAGGGAATGCCCTGACCTTTTTGCCCTGAGCTGGAGAGATTGCATTCATTCATTTGTTGATAACACTCATTACCATCTACCAAGTCCTGGCCAAGTGTAATCCTCAAGACCTTATACACCTAGATAAAGAGCCCATATAGAGACTCCCCACTTGGGTCTTTTCCTCTGGCAGAAGTTCTGGTGACTTTTACTTTACTCTGTATTCCTTTCTAATAAAATCCTACCTTACCACTGATCTGTGGTCCATAGGTTCATTCCTCAAATTCCTGAGACCAAGGACCTACTGAAGAGAGAAATTCTGGCAACACAATGATTGGTAAAATAATATAAATAAGGATTCTATATACAGTAGTTTTGAAAAGCAGATTCTGAATGTATGCAAAGATGATTTTAGCAGATCTCATTTTAGTTGAATTAGTTGTCTAGTAAATTATGTAGTATTAAAGGTGATTTCGGTATATAGGAAACTCAGTAAAGAGTTTTGCATGAATACACGATTAATGTTTACTTACAAATCATTATTATGTACACCATTGCTTTATTTATAAAACGTAAATGTCCTTATTATAAACTCAGAGTACATATGTGCATACACACATCATCTTAGTCTATCTGGGGAGAAATTCTTGTGATGAGATGAAAAGATCTAAATATATTGTTAATATTATTATCACAATATATTGTAAGTTATGTTTATATAATAAATATATATAAATAATATCACAATGAGGATTCTAGTTCTATAGTATTAGTGTGTGACACACTATGCTACTTAAAACTATAAATCTATAGTATTTTCCCTAATAATATCTAAGTTTTGTTTTAGCTACTCTCCCATAAACAAATCCATTGTTGTTTATATCCACATCTTTACAATGTATATGTTTTAAGTTCATTTGTTTCCCTGGTTTATTAATTTTATAAAAAAGAAGACTACTTGGTTAGATTTATTGATCTTTACTATGGCTACAACCTGGCATATTCATTACACTTGACTTAAAAAAAGATCACTGTTTATAAATACTTCTAAGAATGTATGGAAATTAAGGACAGAAAGCAGAAGAGCTACCTACTACTTCTCTAATGACAAGTAGTCCCATCTTTATTCTTGTCTAATGACAAGTAGCAGGTAGCTCTTTCCCATGAAAGCATAAGAGCTACCTACTACTTGTCTAATTCAGCATTTTGGAAAGACTCATCATGTGAAACATTATCAGTAGTGTATTCAAAGAATATATGAGCTTGTAAAAGCTAAGTATAAAGGAGAAGATGTTACACTTTGGAAAATATCAATCAGATCAAATTTGAGTGATTTGTATGAAATGTTTCAGTACTGTAAGACTTAAAATAAATTAAAATATATTTAAGTGAATTTCTACAAAGAATAGAATAGACTTTTCAATGGAAAAGAAAAAATTACAAATCAGGGGTAAGTTGTGAAGAAATGTAAAAAAATATAGGTATTGAAATGAAAAATATTTTCATGTGCATGGCTATTGTTAGGAAGTTAGAAAAGGGGCATTCAGAGCTGTGCTTTCAATAAGGACGGATCTGAAGACAAGTGTCCCTCCTGCTCCTCTGCTCCCGCAATGCGCTGCACGGAGGTCCTGCTCAGACTCCACTATGTGTCAGAGGAGCTTTCCCAGCAGCCTGTGAGCTCCTGGGGGCAGCACCGAGACCGTCCTCTGTGCATCCTCAGTCCTGAGGGCACAGGCTCTGCTCAGGCTTTCTTGAGGGATTAAAGCTGGGTTGGCATTATTTTTCCCAGGACTTTTAAAATGCTGCTGTCATAATTCTTGATGAGCTCTCTAATGTTGGTATATCACAAACAGATGCACACTTACCCTGATAGCACTAAAATAACAAAAACACAAGGAAATTAATTTTGAAAAAAAAACCTGCAGTAATTCTAATATTTCCAAATGATTATGTATTAAAATTTACTAATATTGCCTTAAAATCTGTTAATTTTTAATTGCAGAATAATGTACAAACTTATTTCATCCCATGCTATTTTCTGTTCATTCCTTAGAAGTCCATTCAGTAGCATAAGAAGGGAAGGAAAAGTGGGAAGAAAGAGGGAAGAAAATGCCTTCTCCTATATGGACCTGTGTGACCTCACATGACAGTATAAAACTTACAGCTTTGTTTTCAGTAAGTATATTTGGTTCCACCTTTGTCTTATGGGGTCTAAAAGAGTCAGAGCCTTGGAAACAATTTCTGACTTGGTTCCTATAAGAAAAATCTGATTATTTATTAACCAACAAAAATAATGACATTCTTGGTTTTGCTTCCGTATCATTTTTCTTTTCTTAATTGTCACTTACAAGAAATACTAAGCCCATACTTACCTGGCAGGGGAGATACCATGATCGTGAAAAAATATTAAGCCCACATTTTCATTATTTATTCAAAAAAAGGCATGTAGAGCACTTATTATAACAACTACGACCTCCCTGAAATCAAGCTTCCTTTCAAAAGGAGTACATGTTTGATTTCTTGATGTCTTCTGAAGTCACAGCATAAAATGAATGTGAATGCATAATGATTTTAATTATTATTCCAACTTCTATCTTCAAGAGAATGAAACTGTAATGGAAGTTTGGAAAGTTAATGTGTTCAACGGACATTTTTGTCCTAGGATGCCACTTACCATTAGTTTTTATTTTAATTTAGCAGTGGCAATTTAATATAAAAAAAATAGTTCTGTGGCTCAGTGAGTAGGGCGCCGGCCCCATATACCGAGGGTGGCGGGTTCAAACCCGGCCCCGGCTGAACTGCAACCAAAAAATAGCCGGGTGTTGTGGCGGGTGCCTGTAGTCCCAGCTGCTTGGGAGGCTGAGGCCGGACAATTGCGGGAGCCCAAGGGCTGGAGGTTGCTGTGAGTCCTGTGACATCATGGCACTCTACCGAGGGCGGTAAAAATGAGACTTTGTCTCTACAAAAAAAAAAAAAAATAGTTTTACACATGTTAACCGATTTGCCCTTCTCAGTACCACACCAATCTTTCCATTAGTGAATGGGGTTATATTTTAGAACATCCAATTTGAGGACACTGCAAACAGAACTAAGTGTATTATTAAATATTCTTTCTTCAGTGTGAGTGTAAACTGTTGACACGTGGAGAGAAGAGCTGCCCCACTGCAGATCGTTCTTGTTGGGTGAAGCATGTTCTGAAGTATCACTTTCTAACAATTAAGAAATTAGCACTAACAATTATGTGTCATCTTGTCTCTAGAGCTCACAGCATGATTAGATTATGCCTAATTAAGGGCCTAAATCAGCGAAGAATGTCTGGCTTCAGCTTTAGGGGGAATTCCTGTAGGCTACTTTCTAAGTTTTCTCCATTTAAATTAGAATGTAATTCAATCATAAGTGACAATCTGAAAACAATTCCTTACTGTGTCACAGTTTTGCCATTTCATCTTGTATCCTTTATCCATGTTGTACCTTTAACTTACAAACAAAAACACAAAAAAAAAAAAAAGAAAAGAAAGTCTGCAAATTTCCTTCAAGTGTGTATGGATTTTCTTTTCTATTCCAATAGAATTCCAAATTCTCTGTAAATTTCAAATTCCTCAAAAAATATTTTAAAACTGAAATCTCTAACTCAGCATCAAAAGCACACCCTTTCTCGCAATAAAGAAAAAAATAAACATCAAGTGTGATATATGTGAAGTGTTTTATTGATTCTTTCATTCAAATATCTCATTAAAATAGCATTAAAAGAAAAATATTGGAGATAAAATTACCAGGAAAATCAATGACTCTATAAATAACACACATACACAGACATCCACACTACATATGTGTAGACACATGTGTGTAGACACACGCATATACACCATACACATGCAATTATGTGTGTACATTTATGTATAAATGCATTTTATGTATACATATGTGCTATATATATGCATTTATCTTGTGCATTTATATTCATATATATATATACACTGCTCATATGTATATAGGGCATTCACACATACGCATATGGGATCTATTAGGCTTTAAGTTCTTACATGCGCTATATCATAATATCTCTATTTTACAGCTGAGGAAAGTGGAAACTGAAGCTTAGAAGTGTTTATTAACTTTCACGCAGTCATACAGCTAGTAAAATGGCTGAGGCACAAAATAAAGAAAACAGGACAGACTAATATTATGCAAAGGTCAAAGGAGTCCAACCAAAATTTCTAAATTAACGTTGCCTTTATGATTAGTTATGCCCTTTCAAAACTAATTTAACCCTAAAGGAATGTCTTATGCAAAAATATAAAACAAATGGCTCTAACAGTTTATCAAAAAATAAAGGAAAGTTTCTCAATGCAATTTTTCTTTTTCTTTTGGCATTTCTGTGCATGACAAATTTAGAAAATATGACTAAAGAAATCCTGGTTTCTCTGAAAGAGAAAAGTAAAAACAAAATTTTATGATCATTCTTACGATATCAATATGGTAAAAGAAAGAAACCAAGCAACCTCAATCTTGTGGACAAACAGCAATGCCTACAAAAATTAGAAACTACCTACAAAATTTTCCATGTTTCATTAAAACTAGTTTTATCCTCTTCCAATTTCCAGAGTAGAAATCAATAGCTTCAAAGGAATAAAAACAAAAGTAAACTGGAAGAGGATACAGAAAAGAAGCAAATTCTGATTCTTTAATTAGAAGGCAAACTTGGAAGAGGAAAAATGTCTCTAAACACACCACACACAGTCCTATAGGCTCCCTTCACTTTAAATGTATGTATTTGGTTTGCTCAAGTATACTGGGATTAGATGATCCTCTACACTTGTGCCTAACTGAGCAAGAAAGTACTTCATTTTTTTTTTTTCTCTGAGAAAGCAGAAAATTTAAGTGGACCAGATAAAAAACCTGAAAGTACACTTTTCTCTTCCAGTTGCACAATTTACCTCTAAACCGTTTCCATAAACCTTTGAAAGACTGACAACTGCTGCTGGAGCAAGGTCATGGGGACACAGCATGATTGATGACAGCTGATGAATTGTTTTAATTATGTTAAGTATTTCAAATACATTTATTATTGGGGGAACATTGTTAGAAATTGTGTTAATATTTTTGGAAGATTGATGTGTGGAACCACCGGAATGTACATATACATACATGAATATATTTTATATAATATTTACACACATACATACATACACACACACATAAAATCTAAAATATATACACTGTTGGTAGTTAGATTTGGCATGAGCAATGCTTTGATCCCGGGACCCTGATGATCCAAATGGTATACATAGGTACAGCACAAAACACTCATACAAAAAGATTCAACACATAGCCAAATAACTAGAGAAAAGAAAATATTCAAATGAATCTAAGAAAATCAGAAATTTGACTCAACCTGTTTATGTACTACTGTTTGTTATATTTTATTTATTTCCCCTTGAAATGGAAATGTACCTGGGAACATAAAGTCTGGATCCGTTTTGTGGCGTCACCTCCATACAGACAGAAAATATAAGCAGCGACAATGTATTGCAGTATATATTTTACCAGCCCCTCACCTACTGCCCGCCAAGGGAAGAACAGGTTCTCTCTTCCAGCTGAATGTGTGCAATAGATCAACATAATAGAATGCATATTCTCTTATCACTTTAAAATAGCTTGGTAATAGTACTCGTGAAAATGCTGTGTTTTTGTTACTCATTTTTAAAAACCTACAGGGCATTTTCTACTTTATACTGATAATCATAGATTAAATGGATTCTTATATCCGAGGAACAGAAAAAAATATCACATATCAGTTTATTCAGACTTACCAGTTATGGTTAAGAAATATTTCCACAATGTTTTGCCATTTTTATATCTCCTGCAAAGCATCCTCTATTTTTAAACCAATAAAACAAAGCTCACCTTTGTTCCTCACAAAGGCTGTAATTTTAACCTGCTTTGCTTCCACTTTCACAATAGTGTATTTCCATCAAGTTTTGAAGAAAGGGTTTAGGAGAAACAATGGCTTATTTATTTTACTCAGAGCCTTTCAGCTATTAAAAAGTCCCATAGAACTGACCCTGAGGATTAGGTTATAGCAAACTTCAGTGGACATTTGTTTTTAAGTGGAAGTTTTAGAAGGTAAATGATCACTAAACTGTTTTTATTTTAACAGAAACATATGACTTTGGGTCATAATATTATTGAATGAAGGAAAGGAAGGAAAGAGGAAAGAAACGAAATACATATTGGGGAATATGGGATTAAAATGCATGGTAAACAACTACCTTAGTTGCCATTTTAATTATTATTTTTGTCCCACCTTTTTTCAGTCAGTCTTAGAAAGCAATTTAAGACATTGCCCATTGCATGAACCCCAACAGAAGGCTTCTTAATGACAAGCTTCTACTCTGTGGTGGATCCAATCTTCATTTGATTTAAGATTATCCAGTGAACAGAACTACTTCCTTTCTAATGGGTGAATCAGTGATTTATTCTGGACCAAAATATTCATCAATTAATGATAAAGAATACCGTCTGCTGTCTCTGAAACTAATGAATGGCAAATAAACACACACCAACACCCACAAACATCAACTCCCCAAATCCGGACCTTTTCATTTCTCTTTGACCTAGACAATTTCTTCTAAGACATTAAAGGGGAATAAAACCTCTAATAAGGACAATGGGGTGTTTGTTAACTCTGAAAATAAAGGAAATAGTCCCTGGATTTTCCTTCTTATCTGTTGATACTATCAGAAAAGATGGCTGCCTCTTCAAATGTTATTCTAGGTAAATGGCAAATCACTTTCTCAAACTATATTAATAATTCATAGAGAGAAAGTATCACTAGAAACAGAATACAAAGTTTTCCATGGTCACTGCCAATTATTAGAATTTGAGAAAATGTGGAGATAAATCCTTTATTCTACGGCCAATACATAATTTTAGGGAAAAGGACATAGAAAAGGTAAAATAGGAAATCCCATGAAATACACAAAAATGTTATTTAATAACTCATCACTGACTGAGTATCTGCTATGAAGTGAGCTCATTGCAGCAATGAGAGGTCTACAAGGAAATATGAAAGTAACATAGGCATTCACCTCCCTGATCTTGGCTTCACAAGTGGAAGGAATTGGGTTGAATACGGGTGTACTGATCTTGAGTTGCATCATAAATTGAAGCTTTATTAGACCAGAGAGCTCTTCTTTCACATGTGATTCCCTGGCACCTAGCACTGTGGCACACAAAGATGCCTGTGATACTTAGTAAGGATGTTGAATTTAATATTAAACACCTAGTGCACATTAGACTATGTGACTTAAGTTCTCCACCACTGATATTAAGAAGGTTCAAGAACAGAATCTTGCAGAGGGTCTCAGAGCCCCACTAAGTACTTTCTAGTTCTAGAACAAGCAGGTTTGGAACATCAAACTGATAACAAAACTATTAGATTTGGTTAGATAAAAGTGCACAGGTAGGCTCGGTGCCCATGCTCCAGCGACATATACTGACCCTGGCCAGATCAAACCCAGAGCCAACTGAAACCAAAAAATAGCCGAGCGTTGTGGTGGGTGCCTATAGTCCCAGCTACTGGGAGGCTGAGGCAAGAGAATTGCTTAAGCCCAGGAGTCTGAGGTTGCTGTGAGCTGTGACGCCACAGCACTCTACCGAGGGCGATGTAGTGAGACACTGTCTCAAAAAAAAGTGCAAAGGTAATGCAAGTAAATGTTAGTTTTTAATTGAGGGGGGCAGATCCATCCAAGGGAAAAATATTTAGATTACGTATGAAGTGTCTGATTCCTTAACTAAGTTTGACAGTTGGTATCTCTGACATTTCACTTTCACATTCCTTGTTTTATTTTTACTGTGAAGGTAGATCTTTGTTTTTTCAAACACACATTTTGGCTTATGATTGTCTTTCAAAAAATTTTAGAGTAATTTTTGTGAAAGCATGGATAAGTAAAATATTTGTATTATTTTCAAATATGAGTTCTGCCATGGAACCAATGCAGCATACAGCTCAAAATAACAACGCAATGTTGGCAAGGATGTGAGTAACAAACACACAGCACATTGATGGTTTAAAAGTTCCATTCTGGTGATTTTAATCTTGAAAATGAGCCATGTGGGTGACCTGGGACTGAGGAGGATGATGATGAGCTGAAAGCTGTAGGGAAAGCGAATCCATATGAACCTACAAGTGAATTAGCGGCAAAGTTTGATGGTTCTATTCCAATAATATGGGGCCATTTTAAACAAATCAACAAGGTAAAGATGCTGGACAGATGGACTTTTCCTGAATTAAATGAATGTCAGAAGAGAAATTACTTTGAAAATGTGCCTTTTGTTCCTGTCATAACATACAGCAAACAAACCTTTTCCACCCTGTATTGGTAAGTGTGATGAAAAATGGATTCTTTTTGATAATCATAAATATTCGGCACAAAGGTTGGATAAAGAGAAAATATCAAAATATAGTCAACAATCAAATATTCATCCAAAGAGCTAATGATGTCTGTCTGGTGGTCCAGTACAGGTATTATCCACTACAGCTACATGAAACCTGGTCAGTCAATAATAGCAGATGTTGTCTGCAACCAGCTGGATGAAATGATGAGGATGCTTGAGATTCTATATCCCAGAGTGGTCAATACAGATGAGTCAGTTCTCTTGCGAGACAATGCTTGACCACATGTCCCACAAACAATACTGCTCAAACTTTACAAGTTGAACGTCCTTGGAAATTCACTCTGTTCACTGTATTCATCAGACCTTGCACCAACTATCAGTTCTAGGCTTTGAACTACTTCTTCCAAGGAAAAATATTTAATTCTCAACAAGCTGTAGAAAATGCCCTTCATGATTTCATCACCATTTACTGGTGATAACACAAGCCACTGTAAAGATGGCAAAACTTTGCTGATAGGTGAGATGCATACTTTGATTAATTGTCCTGCTCCTTGTTTGAGATGTAATAAACATTTTGTTTGAAATTGGACCTTTCATATTTAACTTTGAGTCTGTGGGCAATTTGCTTCCATGAACCTCAAACTCCTTATCAGTAAAATGTGCGAGTACAGAGCTTGTTGGTAGTTGTATGAGCACTGAATTCATTAATAACTTAAGGCTTCATTTGAGGATGATGATCACCATATAGTATACAACAATGTACGTTATATATCTATTATTTAAAGTTTGAGACATAAGGGCAGAACTCTAAAGACAGCTCAAGAGTGAGTACACAGATCTAAGATTCAAGATTCCATGACATTTTCTGAATCCTTGAGAATATGTGAGTTAAAATATGTGGGTTATATGGGAGGGCAGTACAAGAGAGGTGGAGTCCAAGCTGCTCAGACACATAAAGATTTAGTGAGGAAGGCGGAAGCTCTACAGAGAAGTGAAGAGCGTGACAAGGACAGAACACATCAGTGAAGATGGAAAGGATCGGAATTCAAATTCTAGTTCTTATTTACTAGCTTAGCTTTAGCAAGTAATTTATTATTTCTAATACTGAACTGGGGTTTTAAAAAATTAGTCAGTCATTAATTGCATTGACATTGTACATAGCCAATAAAGATTGAGTATAAATATGTAGCTATTGTTACAGTTTGTAAAAGCAGACAATGAGGAGAAAGGGAGAGAGAAGGAAGAAAGGAAGGGAGGGAGAGAAAAGGAAGGAAGGAACGAGGGAGAGAGGAAGAAGATAGTTGTGGTAGAAGAAAGTAAAAGTAAAAAAGAGACATCACCAGGAAATACTAGTTTTGAATAAACCACGGCAGTGTTTCAAAAATATGCACAGTTTTTCTGGGGGAAACTTAGGGAATAAAAGGAGCAAAAGAGTCCTAAGGATAATTTTATGACATTGACCCTTGTTTCCTCTATCTTTTGCATAACTAAGCAAATCTATTTTGAAAAGCACTCGCTATTTATTTTTGTAAATGAACACACACAGATGAAAGCAGCAAGTTTTGTGACATTAACTGTATTTTATTTCTGTTGTTTGTTTACTAATGTGATACTTTTCATTGAAGGTATAGAAAATATTATATAGAACATCATATCCTAGACACACAAAAATTCCTATTTTCTATACTCACTTTTTGTATCTCTCTGAAAATTTATAGATGTTTTGTGTTTTTGTGTGGCATCATGTTAAACATTTCCTGTGTACTATTTTTTATTTTTCATATACTGATATATTTCACCTTTTCATTCTAAATGATTTTATAGGCTGTGCTCTGCTTTTAAAAAGTTATTCTTAATTATTACGGCGACACCATAGTTGTGTATCTTCACAGAGTACACGTGATGTTTCATTACAGGGACACAATTGGATTAATACCCTGATGTGACTAACCCACATTGTCTGTCTGTGCCATGCTTTTGAACAAAGTTCTTATTGTTGGATAATTAGGTTGTTTCTACTGAAAATAAAATTGTAACAGGATCCCAGCACAAAAAATTATTTCTGGAGAATATGTTTTAAACATGATATATTTATATTAAGGCATTTTTAGTCTTTGTAATTCATTAGTAATCATTCAAATTTAATCAATTTAAAATGAATTGAAAGGAAAATTAATACTGGCAAAGTAACTTGTGTCAATATAAAATATAGTCAACATCACTGAGGGATGGGGATGCATTCTGAGAAATGCATTGTCAGGAAGTTTATTCACTGGGCCAGCATCCCCAAGTGCGCCTCCCCGAGCTGAGATGGAGCATCTGTGAGATACCGTCTGGTACTGCCAGGCTGCAAACATGTACAGCATTAACTTCATTGAGTATCGTTGGGAATTAGCACATGATTATAGGTATTTGTATAACTAAACATATCTAACCATTTCAGAAAAGATAGAGTAAAACTACAGTACAGCCAGGCACAGGGGCTCACGCCTGTAATCCCAACACTGTGGGAGGCTGAGGAGGTAGAATTGCTTGAGCTCAGGAGTTCAAGGCTTGCCTGAGCAAGAGTGAGACCCCTGACTCATTAAAAAAAAAACAAAAAACAATGAAAAACCCAGCCAGGTGCAGTGGTGAGCACTTGTAATCCCAGCAACTTCTGGAGACTGTGGCAGTGGGATGCCCACAGCCCCAGTCTGAGGTTGCAGTGAGCTATGATGCCACTGCACTCAGCTCAGGGCATAGGATAGGACTCTATCTCAACAACAACAAAAAAAGCCAAGAAATAAAATGTTTTTAAAAAGCAAGGAAATAAAAAAAATAAAAAAAAGTACAGCACGAATTATTGAAAAGTCATCCGCCTGTATGGGGCACTTTACCGTGAATGAGCCTTCAGGACTGGAAGTTAGTGAGTGCTGAGAGAATGTGGAGGCCCCAGACATTGCTGTACACTACTGTGGACTTAGGCTACACTTAAAAAGGATTTATCTTTCTTCAATAATAAATTCACCTTAACTTACTGTACATTTTAAAGTTATAAACTTTTATTTTTTTTAACATTTTTATTTTTTTGGTAATAAAACTTAGCTTAAAACAAAAATGTACAACAATGCAAAAATATGTTTATATTCTTATTCTATAGTCTTTTCTCTTTTTTCACATTTTTTTCTTTTTAACTTTTTGTGTTAGAAACTAAGGTACAAATACACACATTAGCCTAAGTCTACACAGGGTCAAGGTCATCAATATCACTGCCTTCCACCTCCACTTCCTGTCACACAGGAAGGTCTGCAGGGACAAAACACTCCTGGAGCTGTTATCTCTGATAAATGACTTCTTCAGGAATACGTGGGAAGGACCTGCCTGCGGCCATTTTATAGTCAACCACAGACATACATATGTACACATATATACATATGCATATACGTGTGTGTGTGTTTATATATATACAGGAGTAGCTCACTCCTGTAATCCTAGAACTTTGGGAGGCCAATGGGAAGATTGTTTGAGGTCATGAGTTTAAGACACCCTGAGCAAGAGCAAGACCCTGTCTCTATAAAAAAACAGAACAATCAGTTTGGTGTTGGCACATGCCTGTAGTCCTACCTACTCCTTACTCCGGAGGCTGAGGCAGGAGGTTACTTGAGTTCACGAGTTAGAGGCTGCAGCAAGCTCTGATGATGCCATGCCATTGCACTCCAGCCTGGGCAAAAAAGACAGACCCTGTCTTAAAAATAAATAAATAAAAATTTAAAAGAAATGAATAAATAAAAGCAAATAGAAGGAATACACTCTAAGATAAAGATAAGTCTAATATAGCAAATACCTTAACCAGTGACAGGACCGTTTGTTGCCATCATCAAGAAGCATGCACTGAACAAAACTGCATGTGCTGTATTTTTATAACACTAACAGCATAGTCGGTTTGCTGCCACTGTATCACCCCACAAACTTACCAGCAATGCACTGTGCTGGGATGTGTAGACAGCTAAAATGTCACCAGGTGAAAGGAATTTTTCGGCTGCATTTAGTCTTAGGGGACACCATCAAACATGCAGTCTCTCACTGACAGAAATGGCTTTGGGAGATGCATGACTGTGCTACACATTAGGGAAACAGCATCTGAAGACTTCCATGGAATGGGCATTTCGGCACACGTAATCACTGCTTATAGAGCTATTAACTTTGGTTTATTCAGTAGAATCTCAGGATGGTGAGGAAACACAACATCATTTGTCAGTTTTGTTTCTGCGTGCTTTGCCCTAGTCCTTGCATGCAGAAATGGAGAAGAAACAACGTGATTGGCTCCAGATAGTGATGTCTATGAACTCTTACCCGGTCTACTGTGAGTTCTGGCCTTGGAGTCAAGTGGAGAGAACTTGAATTGTGAAGGACAGAGGAAGAAGAAACGTGACAAGTGGGCAAAGGAGAGGAGAACCAGAAAGAGCGCAGGGCAGGAAGCAGGGAGGAGGACTCTGCAGTGGCTTGCACCTGTGCAGGAGTGAGGTGCAAACTGCAAGGAGCTCCAGGCCTTCACAGGAGCCTCTCGGGAGGCGAGGCATGAGGCGAGGCATGGTCCCTCCACTACAGGCTCTGAGCTTTCTTAATGAGAGAGAGAAAAACATATTTGCCTGTTCGAGAAGACTTTTGAGGGTATTTCTAATCCTACTGAGATAACAGTACCTTCTTGCTGGCTGAAAGATATTTGTGAGAACAGACATTTTAGTTTAAATGAATTTATAACTTTTAATTTGAATTCATACATATAATTGTTTCATTTCTCCTATCATAGAAAGTGAGAGAATAAAGACACATTCCACATTTATTACGAGGTATAACAGAGAAAGCTCCAGATGGTGTCTGCTCTGTCAGTTAGGGCCAAGCATGATAACCCACAAAGACATGTAGCAGGAATGAAAAAGCAAACCGGAACAAAAACCGGTGTCATTGAGCTACTGCAGCTAAACCTGGGTTAGGCTGGATGATGCTCCTCCCAAGAGAAAGTAAAGAAACAGGAAAATGGCATAAGTGAAATATAGATGAAATATGTACAAATGAAAAAGCTTTATTCTCACAGTCATAAAAAGTTAAATCAATGATTATGACTGTGTGTGTGTATTATATATTTTTCAAAATAAAAACCACTGCAATGCTGGTAAGGATGTGGTGAATTAACCAATGCCTTACCTTTCTGATAAGTAATTAAGAGCTTTAAAGAAATAATCAGAACTGCATTCAACTGTTTCTACTCAAGGATTTCTTTACAATGTTATTTAGTATCATGAAAACACCTCCCCCCAAAATACAAGTAATTGTTTCACTATTTCCAGCAATAAAAGAGTGACATAATATATTTTATGCATTCCTAGTGTGACTATTATGTTTAAAGGTATACGTTTGAAGACAAGAATGTAGAAATGTGGGTTTTCATATGAAGCATTAACAGTTATATAATTTCTTACACTGTAGCAGCCTCTGGTGTGTAAAGGCAAGTGTTTGTGTGTGTGTGTGTATGTGTGTGTGTGTGTGTGTGTGTGTGAATATATTCCGTGGGCAATGGTGTATGAATGTAGGTTTTAGATATTAGGGCAGAGGAGGGGTAAGAAGGCTTCTACTGTGACGTACTGTGCTAGTGCCCTGGGCACTGTGCCCCATCCCTGCAAGGCCATCAGTCTTCAGTTGGGTTATAAAGATTCTCATGAAGACATTTTCTGAAATTTTTCTAAAAATTTTCATTGTAAATATATGCCCCTAGAGTTTGAAATATGGGACGTGTTTTCCAAACTACTGAATTTGTATCAAGATTAGAACAATGAAAAGTCATGCATAAGGTTAATGAAAATCTGAATAAGATAATATAGATGTTCACAGAGCTATGACCTGGGGGAAAATGCCAGGAAGTGAATTCACCTGAACATCCACAGTCATATCGCTGAGTGGTATGATTTTAGTTTTTTGTTGTTGTTGTTGTTCTTTTTAATTCTTTATCATAGTTTCCAAAGATTCTATAGTGCACCTCTATTATTTTATAATTAGGCAATGAATGTAAATTTTTAAAGAAAGTTTTTCTTAAAGCAACCCTATTGAATTTTCAGTATACTCTGAAAAGTTTTCATCATAAACATTGATTCTTATGTTAAAGAACCACAAATAAAGATTTATCCATAAATTCTTTGAATTTAGTAGTAGTAAAATTGTAGACTCCTCTAATGAATTAATTAATTGTATTTTGTTTAAAAAAATCATTTCATTTTCTTCTTTTATTTCTAATTTTTTCTGCAAGAAAACTCAGAACTTAGTTTCATTCATATTTTCAGTAAATTCCTTTTTTTAGATCTTCTATTCACATTTTATTTAAAACATTTTTTTTTTTTTTTTTTTTTTTTAGAGACAGAGTCTCACTTTATTGCCCTTGGTATGGTGTCACAGCTCGCATTTTTATTCTTACTCTGATAGTTTCATTGCACGCTTATCCGGCTGTATGCTGCCTTCACTTACTTTGAAAGTGCTCACTTCTGCCATGTTTCCTGTGTATCATAGCAGCTGAGCAGACAGCTCTTCATGGGGGATATACCTCAAATGCGTATATTGTTCTCTCTACCTAATGTCTATTTTTCTTTATTGCTGGACTACTGAAACCCTTCTGGCCCTTTAAGATTTAGAGTGATTATTAGTTCTAATGGGTCTAAATGGGTCCAACAACAATTTGTATATTACTCCCACAGCAGTTTGTATGTTAAATTGTAACAAGTTTTGCTCTTCCACCAGGCTTTTGAACTGGAGCCACCTTATTCATCTTTTCAGCATCACTGCACACCACATGGTGGATGCTCAATAAACAAATAAATAAGGTTAAAATATAAAACAAATAAGTGAAACTAATGAGCTCAACCCACCACTCAAACAATTTGCATTCCACTTCCTATTTTAGGAATTTATTTGCAATTTCTTTAGAATTGCAGATAATAATGAAAACCATGTTGCCTTTTATGAAAACCTGGTTTCTGTTTCTGCAGTTTAATAGCCATGTTCTGCTTTATTTATCATGTTTTCATTTCTGAAATGTTTAATGGGCACAAAGCTGGGCCTAAGATTGAGCTAGGAACCAACAAACAGAGGACAGAGGGGCAATGACACAGCATGATCAATGTCCTTATGAAATTCCATTAGCACAGCAGAGACAGATACTAACCATTCATTAAAAATTTTCTTTTTTATTCATGGCCATGAAAATTGCCAGGAGAAACTGCAGTAAGTTCTATGAATTCACAATGGAGGTTGAGGATGTTGGTTTCTGAATAATGAGTTGGAAATGAGTTTATAAAGCTTGGAAGGTGGCAAATTAGAGAGTTGATGGGGTTGCAGGAGCAGAGCTGTGAGTCCCTGACACTTAGAAAATATTGAAATAAAGGGACAGCCCAGAGATAGATATATTAATAATATGACTATGAAAACAGATCAATCTAATACTCTCACTGCAGAAAAGCTATTTCCACAGAATTCCTCTCCACTGGACACCTGGCAAAGAAGTAAGACTTTCCTACCTTTGTGTACTTAATTCCTTGTACAGCCCTGGGCAGGTAGCAGGCACATAAAAGTGTTTCTTAAAAAGGAGAAGTTTTAATTCTTTTTCCTAGACTAAACTAAGGAATCTTTTATTCTTTTTTTGGAGAGGTGTTAATATTGAACTCTTTACTGTAATACTATAATGAACATTTGAAAACAAAGTTCTAAGCTGGGCACAGTGGCTCACTCCTGTAATCCTAGCAATCTGAGAGGCTGAGGAGGGAGGATCACTTCAGTTTAGGAGTTTGAGACCAAGACTGAGCAAGAGTGAGACCTCGTCTCTACTACAAATAGAAAAAAATTAGCTGGGTATTGTGGTAGCACCCATAGTCCCAGCTATTCAGTAGGCTGAGGCAGATAGCTTGGACCCAAGAGCTTGAGGGAGCTATGAGCTCGGCTAATGCCATAGCACTCTAGACTGGGGGGGGTGGGGGGGGAGAAAGAAAGAAAGAAAGAGAAAAAAAGGCCAAAAAAAAGCGAAAATCTACAATGTACAGACAGTGTTATTTAAGAAACAAAGGAGCAAAAGAATATTAGTGACATGCAGAGAAAACTACGTTTTGATATAACATGAAATTTTTTCTTACTATAAAATTTCTTGTTATTTCAATTTCTTGTTATTTCTTCTGTGCAAAGATACTAATTTGTCAATACTAAGCAAGGATCATATATATTTTATTACATTATATCCTGACTATTTTTAGTGTTTTAGTTTTGATTTCCAGAAATTACATGAAACTCATTTTCCTGGAATTATCAATGAAACTTTTCAGATTGATTCATTGATCTTGACTATATTTTATTTCTGCTGCTGTCTTGATCTTGTAAGCCTCAATTAGTATATTTCCAATTTTAAATTCACTTTAGCAAAAAGTTATTTTTTTTCCTTCTTGATTTTTTCCACAAGGCTGTATGGCCTATTGACAGGTCAAGTTTCAGTAAACATATTTATATGTACCAAATTACCGAGGATAAAACATATTGCCATCCATCCAGATTCATGTGATTTCGCATATTGTGCCTATTTTTAAATTCATTAATTATTCAGCAGGCCATAACAACTTCAAAGTCACTACAGTCTATCATCTAAATATATATGCTTATCCAAGAACTAATTTTGACAACAGATTATTTATCCATTAGACTAAAAAAGCTCAATTGCAGCTGTTACTCTCTGATTGTAGAGTCCCATATTTTGGCAGTTTTTATAAAAAGGCTTTTGACCCAAAATACTGCAATGGCTTTTTGTTTTGTTATTTAGATTGGGAAATATTGACATAATACTTCTGTGGGCAGTGTGAAGGCTTACAATTGTTAGCTAATAACAACAATGGGCAATCTGCATTCTGCTTCAATGGAAAAAAATTCTCTAGAGAAGTAAAAGATTGAGCCAAGAGAAAAAAAAAAAGTGGAGAGAAGCAAAATTTCTAATGTAATTCAGTAAAAGATTAGATTTAATTACAAAAATTAAATGTAAACTTAAAGTTTTACATACATATACACAATTCTCACTTAGAAATTTAGAAATAACTGAAAATAAATCAGGGAAATATTCATGACCTTATTAAAAGTTAGTTGGTGGTATAGAATATTGAGAGTTGGCCCTGGCAAGTCAGCCCTGTATTCTAAAAATTCTGTTGCAATTAATTCTGCCTCCCATCAAAGAATCTGTACCTGGGAATTGGCTAGTAGATTGTCCATATGATGCTACAGTATTTATTAATGATAGTAAGAATAAAATTAATAATCACTAAGGAAGGGAGAAGGCACCAAGCAGGCCTCACACCACATGCAGTTCTGGTGCACCATGACCGCGTGTGGAAATCATTCATTAGCTTAAATGAATTTTCAAACCTAACTTAGCTTAAATGCCTCCTTTGCCACTAAATCAGCCCCACATTCTTCTCTACACCCTCACTCATAGCCTCCATCCTCCAGTCTGCATTTGGGATAATTTTTCCAGCTACAAACTTGTTTATATCACTTTCCCTCTCCAAATCTGCCTTTAATTGTAAGACAAATTACCAGTATATTTACCTTGGCCTGCTTCCTTTTTCTTTCTGAAACGTTTTTTTCCTTTTTCTCCTACTCTTTCACTGTTAACATTATTAGCTTAAAGATCCCTTCCTGTGCATCCTGAAGCTGCCATCTTTGGGTCCTCGCCCTTGCACATGTATAACTTTCCTTGTTTATACTTATCCTATTTATCTTTTTAATTTTATTTTTACCCTCTCTTCTTTCTCTACTCTCTACTTTATGGGGGTAGGAAAGGAGTCTGGTTTTGTTTAGAATGATATCCATGCTCAGCTCTGTTTCTGGCACGTAGTTACACTCTGCTCATGAACCCAGGCTGTCTTTGAATGAGGACTGAATCAGGAATTCTCATCTCTGCTCCCCATTTCTTCTTTACTATCAACTGGCACTGTGGCCCTAGACTAGTGTGTGTCTTTCCCTCAGACCACAGAGGGACATGTCTATGGTAATCGGGCCCGTAGATATTGTATGGAGTAGTACATTCCCTGTGTTCCTTGGCTTCTCCAAGGGTCATAGCAGTTTGTACCATATTAGAATCAAAGTCTTTATTCATATATTCATTTAACAAGCATTAACTGAATGTCTGCTATGGGCCAGATATTGGGCTTATTAGGAGATTCAAAGATGAATAAGTCTTTGTAATACCTTTGAGAAGATCAATATCTAATGAAAAGGTCTAAACACAATTATTTAATAAAATTGTGATTTGAAATTATCAGGGATGTTTTGATTTCCACTTTTTTGCAGCAAATTATCTAAAACTTTGTGTGGCACAGTCATGAATAACAAAAGCATTACTTCTTTAATATCTATTTTATCCATACCTGACACTTACTGTCATGGCTGTATGGGATTTTGTATATTGTATTACAGTTAATTACTCAAATAGATCTACTTAATCACAAATGCATAAAGCTGGTTAAAATTGTTTTCAACATAAAGCTAATATGACAAATATTACTTTTATTCTGGAACAATAGAGACATAATCCTTCAGAAAGCACTGTAGTTATGTTCACTGTCTGAATGTTTAATACATCCCAAACTTACAGATTCAATCCAGTGTTGCTAAAATTCTGCTAGTAAGACCTTATTACTTTGCAAGATTTAATAGGTATAATATTTTAAAAATGTTCTGAGGTAAACAACTAAACCTCATGCTGTCATATATGTAAATACACACACATGTGCCTAGGAATATAATTAATATGTCCCCAGACCAAAATTTGCAAAATGCTAGTTTAAAGGGTATTTTTTATTTTTCTCATTCACTCTGACCATAACAGGGTGCCAGCAAACAGCAATAGTAAGGTGATCTTTCTTTTAATCCTTTAAATCTTATGCTAGGCATTGGAGACAAATAAAAAATGTCACTTTGCAAACAAAGCGACATTATTCCTGCCTGTTCTTTAAAAGGCAAAAAGATAGACAGCAAATGAGAAACATAGGGCCAAAAAGACAGTAAATAAGAAAAAAATATATAGTAACAAAATCTTATAAGAACTCTTATAAGAGTAATACAATCTTATAAGAACTATAAGTGAAAACAACAGTGTGCGAGGTAAGAACATTTCTGTAGGGAGGGCTGGAGTCTATGTCAGAATGGAGAATAGGAAAGTTCCATCATAGAAAGCAGCATTTAAACTGAGACCTAAGATATGAGATGAAGTAGTTGTCATAGATTGCTCCTCTGGGGGGTAGACTTTGGGGTAAATATTAGCCTCCAGAAAGTCAACAACTGGACAAAGGAAAGAAGAGGGCCAGATTGGCAGAGGGGGAGGCAGGACTGAAACAGGCCCCAGGAATACCTTTGCTGTCTCCTCTGAATTTGAAGAGGCCCCATAGAATTGTCACTGTTGAAATAAAAAGAGGAGTTAAGTATGACAGGAAGTTAGTACTGATACAGTTAGACTGATATTGGAGGTCAATTGAGTTCACAAACTCATCCTGGAAGAAGTGCTACATACCTCATTGCTGAATATCACTACGGTTACAAGATGGCCCAGGGGAGTACCTCAAAGGTGACCATAGTGATGTTCAACAATGAAGTATGTGGCACCTTTTCTAGGATGGGTTTGTGAACTTAATTGTCTGACCTTGGATGCTAGAACATGGATAAATGTGAAAACACTGGATCAACTGAAGGAAGCCAGACATAAAGGCCTCATGATTCCATTTATATGAAATGTCCAGAATAGGCAAATCCACAGAGAGGAAAGATTAGTGGTTGCCTAGGGCTAGTGGGGTTCAGGGGGAAATGTAAAGCAAACACAAATGGGTACTGGGTTTCTTTTGAGGAGGATGAAAATGTTCTACAATTAAGTATGGTGATAGTACATAAAATACTACCAAATTATACACATTAAATAGGCAAATTACATGAAAAGTGAATTACATCTCAATAAAACTCATACTGAAAAAAGAAAAGAAACAGGAACATTTCCATTGGATTTTTAGTGTTACAAAGTTCTTTTAAGTGTTCAGAAGAAAAATGAAAAGTGGAACTGCTGAGTAGAGTGTTAAGGTCCATTTGAGATTAGAGATTATGAAATGATATCCATGTGTGTATTTTCTCTAATACTGGTAGCTGTATCCGTAGTAGATAATGGTTGAAAAGATACAGAGCTGGGAATTTTTTACAACTAAGTATAACAGTGGAAAAAAAGGATAAAAGAAGATATAAGAATTATTAATGTAATGATGAACCGTGGAACCCAAGAGTGGTGAAAAGAGAATTAAAGTCAAGAAGAGGTGGGAGAATAGAGAGGAAGTGGAGAAAACTAAAGTACTCAATTATGAGTTCTGAGAATAGAATAGTCAGTACCTTAACTAAAGAGATTGGACAGTCCAACAAATTCCTAAATAGAGGAATTATCTTCCTACTTGCTCAGAATGGTCTTGTTCAGGCAGATGATTAGTGGAAATATTATCGCATGCTCTTTCATCAGAAGTTCCCCAATTTGGATAAGTTATATGACTACCCTAAGAATATTAATTCATGATTTTCAGGACAATAAGTATTCTGGCATTGCTGGTCCACTGAAGGAAACTGTAATGTCCTGGGAATGCAGGATGGGGCAGAAGGGGGCAGGAAACTGGAAAGCCCTGAGTGATACCCACTGCGGATGTTGAATTACCAAGAATCATGGGTAAAAAGGAAATTGCTTAGATGTCAATGAATTGAGAAAATTTAAGGAATTTTAAAGCTGGGCTAAAACTTAGTTTTCAAAATGAATTTTAAGATATTCTTTGTGGTGATCACTCTCTGGATTATCATGACACACATTACATCTTACATAATAGAATCACATGAAAAAAGATTTATTTTTATAAATCATTTTATTACTAATTATCATTAGTGGTGACTGGTTTCTTAGAATGAGAAATTTACTACTTACTATTCTTTTCCATGTAGAGAATAAAAGCTCTAACTTGGAACAATGATTTTAAGGTGTGGTAAACAATGGGAGGCAGAGGAATTAGCTATTCTCTGAATATCCACATGAGGACCCACATATCCACATCTCTTCCAGTTAGGTGGAGTTATGTGATCTTTTCTGTGTACAAAAGTAAATGTGTCACTTATGAGTCAAGGCATGTAAGTGAAGGCATGAGTTCCATACCCACTCTTTTATCTGGCTATGGTGATCCAGAAGCCACAGATTGAGATCATGGAGTGGAGCCCAAAACAAATAACTCCATCCCTGGTCATCACTGGGGTGCCACCAGGGAAGCCCCTGGATCCACTGCAGTTCTGCACAGCGCCTGTGCTCTGTCTGGGTGAGACTGCAGCTCCATGAAGATTACAGCAGGGTCTGTGTGAGAGCCTAGAGTGGACTTGGTGAGACTGCAGCCCCCTGACCAGCAGATAAGAAGGCATGTCCTTAATCTTGTCTTCCTTCTAGATAAGCAGCACTGATGAACTACTTGAACCATCCCAAGTAGTTCAACAGGAATCTTTTTAAGTATTTACCAAACACATCCTGACATTTTTCTTTGACCTTTACCAAATGAGTCTGATTTTGTGAACAGTGAAATGTTCCAGGTTATGGTCTTCAGAGATTGTGGGAGCAGTTACTTACTGTTCTACAGGACTTCGTGCCTCACTGAGAAACTGTGCCTTCTCTGCTACCAGCACATCCTCTGCCCTCATGCCTATTCAAGAAGCTGCTGTTTGGGTGGAAAGCAGCTGATCGCAGACTCTTTATGCTTCTAAAGTCCAGAAAATAGAACATGGCTGACTGAAGCCAGCTTTCCACAGAGGCTCCCGTCCAGAAGGAGAGTTAAAGGACAGAAATTTAGCAAGTAACCTGGTGGATTAGAGCTGCACCAAGAGAGAAGGTTGAAGAACGCACCATCAACCCTGCTGAGGCGAGATGCAACCACAGGATACAAACAAAAGGTACAAAATCCATCACCAAGCGGATGAGAGTCCCCTCCCCCATGAGAATGGCTCAGAGTGCTGCACAAACAAACATGTAGAGGTCAAAGGTCCTCCCACTGCACTCCATGGGAAAGACCCTCTAAAAACTGGACCTACCTCCCCTACTAGGGTGCCACGGTGTTCTCCTGACAGGCATAAAACTGAATAAAACTGTATATATTCTCTACCTGCAATTCTGCACTCCCAGCACTCCCCTCCACTCTCACTCTGAGGTCTGGAGGCCTGTCCCCCGGGAGTTCAGATTCTTGGGTGATTTCTCGAGGGGTGTGCACAGGGCCTAAACTGCAGCTGGTCAGTGCTGACTCTGGGGCATGGGAGTGAGGAGACAACGGTCGGCTGAGAGAGAACCACACCGGAGTGGCGGTGCCCATAGGTGAAGAGCAGCAGCCATCTTTTAGCAACAATAGGGCTCACTCCTGGACATTCTGAAGCCACACCTCCTATCTCCCTAGGCAACCAGAGGAGGCCAGGAATCTACTCAGGTGGCAACCACCATGGAACAGATCTGGGATGGAAACACAGACCCGGTGAGTAAAGGGTTTGCCTGAGGAGGTGGTACCGGCCTCGGTGGACCATGGGGACTAGAAATGCACGTGCAGAGCCAGGAAGTTCCCAGGGTGGGCTGACCCAGAAGACTGCTTTACTGAGCCTAAGACACACCCGGCCCTCAGGGGATCGTCAGCCTATAGAAAAAGGAAGACAGGAGGCTAGAACTGACAGGTAACCGAATACAAACCTGCAGGAGCAAAGACAGGGCCTGAGGCACAGGCTCTGGGAACTCAAAACAGCTTCTCTTCTGCAGGGGAATTTAGCAGGGACAGAAACAAATTCCCAAAAACTTGTTCTGTTCTGTTCTGTCAGTAACATCAATCAGGGGCGGGGCTGGAACTGAGTGAACACCGCCCAGCCTCCATCAAGTGCCCGAGGTTCTCAGGCCTCACCTCCCCCTGCTACATAGAGGCAGAGCACAGCAGCCTGGCTGAGCAAAAATAGATTTCCTTGTGATTCAGGCAGGTACAAACCCTTGGAGTATCTGTTAACTAACTATAGGCAACTCGTTCACAGCCCTGCGGGGCTATCAGTGACTGGGTGTGACAAAGGTACAAGGTGGGGAAAAAGGCATCAACCTTCCCAGACTGATCTATTTGCTGGGTGGCTCCTCCTCACTCCATGCAGTACTGGAGCAAGCCATATCAGAGTAGCCAACAGACCCCTGTGATACAGTTGCCAGAGACCTTTTAACTCTCCCACCTCAGACAGGTGCTGACTGAGACAATTGATTTGGACCTTTTGAACAGAGCCAATCACCGGAGGACTATTCAGGTGGTGCCCTGGGTTTGTAGTTGTATGAAGGTTTAATTTCCCTTTTCCAATTGTGCCTGTGAGGGGTGGGTGACTTAATTGCTGGTATTTCTACAGAGCTGAGACTTCAACCCAGAGTAACTGTTTCACTAGGGTCAAACAGAGACAAACTTAAAACAAGACAGAACCACTTAGCCTCACCACACCTAACAGGTTCCCAGTATCTCAGGCCATAGCACTATACAGGTCCTTGACAAAGCTCCAGGGAAAAAAATCAAATGGTGTCAAACAATCATGGGACGGAATCAGCGAAAAAACTCTGGTAACATGAATAACCAGAGTAAATCAACCCCCCTAAGGAAAGATATGGCAGATGTAACTGAAGATCCCATTCATAAATAGCTGGCTGAGATGTCAGAAATCAAATTCAGAATTTGGATTGCAAGCAAGATTAATAAAATGGAGGAAAATATGGAATTAGAAATTCAAGCAGCAATTCAAAAGTCGGAATTAGGAATTCGAGGAGAAATTCAAAAGTTGTCTCAAGAATTTAACGAATTTAAAGACAAAACCACCAAAGATTTTGACACAGTGAAGCAAGAATTTGCAACCCTCAAAGATCTGAAAAATACAGTAGAATCCCTCAGTAACAGAGTGGAGCAAGCAGAAGAAAGTATTTCTGACATTGAAGACTAAGCTTTTGAACCCTCCCAAACTCTCAAAGAGGAAGAGAAATGGAGAGCAAAAATGGATCATTCTCTCAGAGAGCTCTGGGATAATTCAAAGAAGGCTAATATCCACTTTATCGGAATCCCTGAAAGTGATGAAGTGTCCTCGCAAGGCACAGAGGCCCTTCTCCATGAAATTATGAAAGAGAATTTTCCAGACATGCCAAGAGATTCTGAAATTCAGATAGCAGACAGTTTCAGAGCCCCAGCATGACTCAATCCCAATAAGACATCCCCCAGGCACATTATAATTAACTTCACTAAAGTTAACATAAAAAAGAAAATTCTAAAAGCAGCCGGATGTAAGAAATCCATTACCTACAAAAGAAAGAATATTAGAATGACTGCAGATCTCTCTGCTGAAACTTTTCAAGCTAGAAGAGGGTGGTCATTGACTTTTAACCTCCTAAAGTAAAATAACTTTCAACCCCGGATCCTGTATCCAGCTAAACTGAGTTTCATTTATGATGGAGAAACTAAATACTTTAATGACATTCACATGTTGAAGAAATTTGCCATAACTAAACCAGATCTTCAGGATATTCTCAGACTTATCCTCCATAATGACCAGCCCAATCCTCTACCACAAAAGTAAACTCACTCAGAAACTTTTGATCAAACTCCAACTTCCACAGTGGCGAAAATATTAAAAATGTCCACTGGATTTTCAAAAAACTCGATACCCAAAATCTTACCAGACTTATCAATATTCTCCATTAATGTGAATGGCTTAAAGTGTCCTTTAAAGAGGCACAGGGTAGCTCACTGGATACAAAAACTCAGGCCAGATATTTGTTGCATACAAGAGTCACAGCTTCTGTTAAAAGACAAGTATAGACTCACGGTGAAAGGATGGTCGTCCATATTCCAGGCAAATGGTAATCAGAAAAAAGCAGGTGTTGCAATTTTATTTGCAGATACAATAGGCTTTAAACCAACAAAAACAAGGAAGGATAAGAATGGTCACTTCATATTTGTTAAGGGTAATACTCAATATGATGAGATTTCAATTATTAATATCTATGCACCCAAACAGAATGCACCTCAATTTATAAGAGAAACTCTAACAGACATGAGCAACTTGATTTCCTCCAGCTCCATAATAGTCGGAGATTTCAACCCTCCTTTAGCAATGTCGGATCGATCCTCCAAGAAGAAGCTGAGAAAAGAAATTTTAGATTTAAACCTAACCATTCAACATTTGGATTTAGCAGACATCTACAGAACATTTTATCCCAACAAAACTGAATACACATACTTCTCATCAGACCACAGAACATACTCCAAAATCGATCACATCTTACATCACAAGTCTAACCTCAGTAAATTTAAAGGAATAGAAATTATTCCTTGCATCTTCTCGGACCACCATGGAATAAATAAAAGTTGAATTCAGTAACAACAACAGGAATCTGCATACTCATACAAAAACATGGAAGTTAAATAACCTTATGATGAATGACAGCTGGGTCAGAGATGAGATTAAGAAGGAAAATGCCACATTTTTGGAACAAAATGACTATAAACACACAAATTATCAGAACCTCTGGGATACCGCCAAGGCAGTCCTAAGAGGGAAATTTATAGCACTGCAAACCTTCCTCAAGAGAACAGAAAGAGAGGAAGTTAACAACTTAATGGGACATCTCAAGCAACTGGAAAAGGAAGAATATTCCAACCCCAAACCCAGTAAAGAAAAGAAATAACCAAAATTAGAGCAAAATTAAATGAAATTGAAAACAAAAGAATTATACAACAGCTCAATAAATCAAAAAGTTGGTTTTTGAAAAGGTCAATAAAATAGATAAACCTTTGACTAACCTTACCAAGAAAAAAAGAGTAAAATCTCTAATCTCATCAATCAGAAATGACAAAGACGAAATAACAACAGACTCCTCAGAATTCAAAAAATCCTTAATGAATGTTACAAGAAACTTTATTCTCAGAAATATGAAAAGCTGAAGGAAATTGACCAATACTTGGAAGCACGTCACCTTCTAAGACTTAGCCAGAATCAAGTGGAATTGCTGAACAGGCCAATATCAAGTTCTGAAATAGCATCAACCATACAAAACCTCCCTAAAAAGAAAAACTCGGGACCAGATGGTTGCACATCAGAATTCTACCAAACCCTTAAAGAGGAATTAGTACCTATATTACTCAACCTGTTCCAAAATGTAGAAAAATAAGGAAGGCTACCAAACACATTCTATGAAGCAAACATCACCCTGATCCCCAAACCAGGAAAAGACCCAACAAGAAAAGAAAATTACAGACCAATATCACTAATGAATATAGATGCAAAAATATTCAACAAGATCCTACCAAACAGAATCCAGCAACACATCAAACAAATTATACATCATGACCAAGTTGGTTTTATCCCAGGGTCTCAAGTCTGGTTCAATATACATAAATCTATAAATGTAATTCAGCACATAAACAACTTAAAAAACAAAGACCATACGATTCTCTCAATTGATGCAGAAAAAGCTTTTGATAATATCCAGCATCCCTTCATGATCAGAACACTTACGAAAACTGGTATAGAAGTGACATCTCTTAAACTGATAGAGGCCATCTACAGTAAACCTACAGCCAATATCGTATTGAGTGGAGTTAAATTGAAATCATTTCCACTCAGATCAGGAACCAGACAAGGCTGCCCATTGTCTCCACTACTCTTTAACATTGTAATGGAAGTTTTAGCCACCGCAATTAAGGAAGAAAAGGCGATCAAGGGTATCCATAAAGGTATCCATATAGGGTTCCATATAGTTTGAAAGAGATAAAACTTTCACTCTTCGCAGATGATATGATTATATATCTGGAACACACCAGGAATTCTACTACAAAACTCTTAGAAGTGATTAAGGAATACAGCAGCATCTCATGTTACAAAATCAATATTCATAAATCGGTAGCCTTTATACATACCAACAATAGTCAACGTGAAAAAACAGTTAAGGACTCTATTCCATTCACAGTAGTGCCAAAGAAGATGAAATATTTGGGAGTTTATCTAACAAAGGATGTGAAAGATCTCTATAAAGAGAACTATGAAACTCTAAGAAAAGGAATAGCTAAAAATGTTAACAAATGGAAAAACATACCATGCTCATGGCTGGGAAGAATCAACATTATTAAAATGTCCATACTACCCAAAGCAATATACAATTTTAATGCAATCCCTATTAAAGCTCCACTGTCATACTTTAAAGATCTAGAAAAAATAATACTTCATTTTATATGGAATCAGAAAAAACGTCGAATAGCCAAGACATTACTCAGAAATAAAAACAAAGCAGGAGGAATCATGCTACCAGACCTCAGACTATATATACTATAAATCAATAGTGATCAAAACAGCATGGTACTGGCACAAAAACAGAGAAGTAGATGTCTGGAACAGAATAGAGAACCAAGAGATGAATCCAGCTACTTACCATTATTTGATCTTTGACAAGCCAATTAAAAACACTCAGTGGGGAAAAGATTCCCTATTTAACAAATGGTGCTGGGTGAACTGGCTGACAACCTGTAGAAGACTGAAACTGGAACCACACCTTTCACCATTAACTAAGATAGATTAGACCCACACCATTCACCATTAACTAAGATAAACTCTCACTGGGTTAAAGATTTAAACTTAAGACATGAAACTATAAAAATACTAGAAGAGAGTGCGGGGATAACCCTTGAAGAAATCGGTCTGGGCGAGTATTTTATGAGGATGACACCCCCAGGCAATTGAAGCAGCTTCAAAAATACACTACTGGGACCTGATCAAACTAAAAAGCTTATGCACAGCCAGGAACACAGTAAGTAAAGCAAGCAAACAGCCCTCAGAATTGGAGAAAATATTCACAGGTTATGTCTCCGACAAAGGTTTAATAATCAGAATCCACAGAGAACTCAAACGTATTAGCAAGAAAGGAACAAGTGATCCCATCTCAGGCTGGGCAAGGGACTTGAAGAGAAACTTCTCTGAAGAAGACAGGCACACGGCCTACAGACATATGAAAAAATGCTCATCATCTTTAATCATCAGAGAAATGCAAATCAAAACTACTTTGAGATATCATCGAACTCCAGTAAGATTAGCCCATATACAAAATCCCAAGACCAGAGATGTTGGCATGGATGTGGAGAAAAGGGAACACTTCTACACTGCTGGTGGGAATGCAAATTAATACATTCCTTTGGAAAGATGTTTGGAGAACACTTAGAGATCTAAAAATAGATCTGCCATTCAATCCTATAATTCCTCTACTAGGTATATACCCAGAAGACCAAAAATCACATCATAACAAAAATATTTGTACTAGAATGTTTATTGCAGCCCAATTCATAATTGCTAAGTCATGGTAAGACCAAGTGCCCATTGATCCATGAATGGATTAATAAACTGTGGTATATGTACACTATGGAATCTTATGCAGCCTTAAAGAAAGATGGAGACTTTACTTCTTTCACGTTTACATGGTTGGAGCTGGAACATATTCTTCTTAGTAAAGTATCTCAAGAATGGAAGAAAAAGTATCCAATGTACTCAGCCCTACTATGAAACTAATTTATGGCTTTCACATGAAAGCTATAACCCAGTTACAACCTAAGAATAGGGGGAAAGTGGAAAGGGAGGGGAGGGTAGGTGGAGGGAAGTGGTTGGTGGGATTACACCTGTGGTGCATCTTACAAGGGTATATGTGAAACTTAGTAAATGTAGAATGTAAATATCTTAACGCAATAACTAAGAAAATGCCAGGAAGGCTATGTTAACCAGTGTGATGAAGATGTGTTAAACGGTCTATAAAATCAGTGTATGGTGCCCCATGATCGCATTAATGTACACAGCTGTGATTTAATTAAAAAAATAAAAAAAATAAAGTTCAGAAAATAATGCTCTTTTTTTGCCCTAATTCTCCCAAATGTTTAATGTGAAGAATGTTAGCAGTACATACAGGAGAGTCAAGTTATAATGGTGGGGAAGGGGAAACTGAAAGCAGGAGGGTGGGGACTGTTTTTATTTGGAGACTCCAAACGGATCCTTTTGGGCCTTGCCAGCATCCTGAATTAAATGAACGTGTCACCTGCCCCTGAGCCCTCTGTTTGCTCTTCCTCAAAATTCTGTGAAACAGCATCAGAGGCAGGACAACAGAGCAATAGAAACCAATGAGGAGCCCTCCCGGAGGCCAGATGGCCAAACGACATCTGGAATCTCTTTGCCTGCTGTTAACCACATAACTCATCCCTTCTGCTTAGTACCCTTTCTTAAAAAATCTAATAATATCTTGTGTTAGGGTAATAAACATAATAAATCTTTTATTTAAATGAGATTGTTACTTTTGTGTTGGCAAAACCCTAACAGGGTAAATAACACCCACATGCTGTGAAAAGGGATAAAAGATCAAATATCTGGGTGGGAACCCCAACTCCTTGGCAGCTGGGCAGGATTAAAGAAAGAAGGTTTAGGTCTGGACAGAGGCTTATGTATGTACAGGCCCTAAACCAACTGAAGGAGGACAGGTAAACGGGGCTGAGTCTTTATTTAATAGAATCCTTAAAACTCCCCAGATCTATGCTGTATCTCCTTTCTTCATTTCACTCCAGATTTCAGCTCTTTTGCTTTCAAAAAAATTCAATGCCTTTGGGCTTCCCTAAGTCTCTACTGACATAAAGAAAAATAATTAAATGACAAATCAATTAGTATTAACCTGTGATTACTAAAGGACTCAGCATTTCATTAAATATTTACGTTTTATAAAGAACAGTGTGAGCACACAGTGGCGAGGATAACACAGTGACATGAACTAACCATCACAGATATCTAAACTTGCTTTGGGACCATCATTTGGGAAAGAGGGGCCGTTTCCAGTCTCCCTCATATGGCCTAGGACTGCTGATTACATACTGTTTATAGAAATAAAGGCAGATTTAGAAATAAAACCTACTGTGAGCCTTTTACGAACAGGATCTTAATTAACACCAATGAGAATACATATTATTACTCCACCCTTCCAGAACCTAGAATAAAGCCTAAAACACAGTAGTCATTCACTAAATCTTACCAGAGTGATTCTAATATTTACAAACCAGTTTTGGTCAATTGACATCCAGATTTTGACCCATGCATGTGTAGCTATCCTTGTTCTTTTCAATGATCAAGTCGTAAGCATTTCAAAAATAATTCAGCACTTTTCTCCATATAACATACATCTGGGAGTTTAATAAATCTTAAATTTATAAAGGGAAAGCTGTTCCTACTTAGCAACGTGACCAAGACCCCATTTTTAATGCTAGATTATGCTATTTTCATCCATATAATTATACACTAAAAAAGGTGAACAACATCAGTTGAGCACCAAATACAGTCTATGCACTGTTGTAACTGTAATATTTTGTTGTATCTTTTCATATTTCCACAGAATATTGACTGATTACAGTCATAATCACATTTTGTAGGTCAGAAAACAGACCCAGAAAAGAAATTTGCTCAAATTCTCAGTTAGAAACACAGAAAGAGTTAAAATTTAGCATTCAACAGTTCTTTTCAATTCTAAAGACTACAAATTATCTACCAACCATCCTATATAACAAATTCTGCTGCAACTTGATTATATTGGAAAAGTAATTCTTTAATCATGTTAATATTCTGATCCACAAAAAAATTATCTTCAATTGATAAGCTAATTGAATATGTAAAAAGGAAATACACTTTTAATGGAAAAGATAATAGAATTTTAAATATGGCATGAGCTCTCCAAAAGTTACAAAAACACGAACACCCAGTTTCTGCCATCACAAAGATGCCTATATTTTCCCCCAGCCAATAATGTAAGCTCCCATATTATAACTATTATTCAAAAACAGTCAAAAATTATTTTATAGACTCAACTGTAGCAGACAAGTAAACACTATAAAATATTTGAGAAAAACCAATATCATGATAAAGAAGCATAAAACTTTAGTAAAAATATTGAGTAAATAAATACATTCATAAGGAAAAAAAGAATATGTATTACGCTTAGAGTCATCCAAAGAGCTATTCCATTTATAAATAAGATAAATACACTGTTAAAGAAATAATTAGTGATGAGGGAAATTAAATTATTTGATTAGGAAAAAGGTAAGAAAAAATAAAATGTTTGAGAAATAAAATGGGCACAACAAAAGAATCAACTAGTGAAGTGCAAAATAATGCTTCATAAACAAAATCATAAAAAGATAAAGAGTTGGAAAATGTGAGAGAATTCAAGAGAGTCAGAGAAAAAATCCAGAAGATTTAATATCTATGTAATAGGATTTCAAGGAGAGCATAGAGAAATAGCAGAAAAAAATTAAAACAATATAAAAGAGTAAATAAATGCTATCCTGATGAAAATATATTGGAGTCAAAGAAATATCAAAAATAAAACAAAAAAGCCAATTTCTGTGCAAAAATGAAAGTTTTAAAATATGATAAGAGAAAATCTGGCTGGGTGCCCTGGCTCTCACCTGTCTAGAACTCTGAGAAGCTGACATGGGAAGATCCCTTGTGTTCAGGAGTGCCAGACCCACCTGAACAAAGGAGATCCCACTTCAACTAGAAATAGAAAAAATTAGGTAGGCTTGTTGACACAGGCCTGTACTCCCCACTACTTGGGAGACTGAGACAAGAGGATTGCTTAAGCCAGGAGTTCAGGAGTTTGAAGTTGCAGTGAGCTGGCTGAATCCATAGCCCTCTAGCCTGGTCAACAGAGTGACAGCATATCTTGGGAGGAGGGAAATCAATAATATAAAAAAATTAGCATACAGATAAAAAAATTAAATGCTGTCTTCAAAAGAGGAATAATCAGACTAATATTAGGTTTCTCATGGTCTGGAGGCTAAAAAAAAAATAATAGCTACAGGTGAAAATGATTTTAAATCCCAAATCCCATATAAAGTCAAATTAGCATTCAAATGTGAGGACAAATTGTGGAAACTTTTTTAAAAAATGAATTTATTATATTTGTACAGACAATTTTGAAGGAGTAACAAAACCAAACAAATTAAAATTTAAATATAAAATCAGAAAAGGGAGGCATGGATCACAAGAAATGGTGATGAGAATAATACAACAAAATATATTAGCTTTCATAGTTAAGTAAAAAGTTTGTTCATCAAATAATAATAAGCATAATAATTTGGAATTAAAATTCAAGATAATCTAACCCTGTGATTTAGCCAATTGATAGAATAGCAAGTAAGTGACATATTACATGCATATTAGAAAACAAAAAAAAAGTAAGAATTACTTAAGTATATAACTCAAGAAACTAGGGAAAACCCCTCAAATCAATCAGATTAAATTAATTAAAAATGAAATTTAGTAAAATATAAAACAACATAAACCTGATTTGTTTTACACTTCTTACTAGGTAATGAAAAAAAGTAGATAGACAAAAGCAACATCAAGAAAGAGACGGGATAAATAAAAAAAAAAAAAGAGAGGAACAAAAATGGAGATAAACGAGATGTTTTAAAATTCTACAACTAACACAGGAAATTGTATCTCAATACATTTGAAAAACATATAAATGATTTCTGTGAAAATATAAATCACCCAATTTGGTCCAAAAAAAGGAAAATATAAAACCTGAATCTACAACAGCAACAAAAGAAATGTAAAATGTAGTCAAAGATCTACTATAAATCATCCTATCGAGATAGAGTTACAGAGTCAAAACTTCACAGAAGAGTTGAGTGCCAGAACCTCAGTTAAATACAGCACAGAAAAGTATCCAATATTCCACTCACTCTGCTGTGAAAACATGACCACTAATGAGCACATACACATACCTAACACACACACACACACACACACACACAAACACATCCCCTTCTAGCTCAAATTTATGTGCGAATGTAAACAGGGAAAGTGCAAAATGAAAGATTAGCAGTTCAAATCCAGAAAAATATTAAAAGGTTAATACTCTGATTATATACCATCACCAGAGTTAGTTTACCCCAGAAATAGAAGAGCATTCCAATATGACTATTTGCTGTATCATGTTATGAAAATTTATTACCTACTGACATGTTCAAATATATTTTATAATATTTAATGCTCATTTCTGATTCTAAAGAGATAGGGAGGAGGAGAAAGTGATATGTCTCTTATAAAATTAGAAATAAAACTGAGTAACATGGAGAAAACCTATCTCTAAAAAAAAAAAGAAAGAAAGAAAAATTAGTTGGGTGTGGTGACACACACCTGTAGTCCCAGCTATTTAGAAGATTGAGGCAGGAGGATCACTTGAGCCCAGGAATTGGAAGCTACAGTTAGCTATAATGATACCACTGCATTCTAGCCTGGGCAAAAAGAGTGAGACCCTGTCTGAAGAAAGAGGAAAAAAAGATATTAGAAATAAAAGTTAGAAACAAGTCAAGAATATATGCCATCACCATTTCTTGTCAGCATTGCCCTGGATGCTGTAAGGAACAATAATAGATGTCATATGAGAACAGTAAGAACAATTTTAAATGACAGAAATAATGGGACAAAGAAGACAAAAAAAACCAGTATTTGCAAATCAAAAGGATCAGACTATCCTAGCTCAAAATATGCCACTTTGGCATACTTAGTACTTTGAGCTAAAAGCGATTAAGAAGCAGCAACTACAGAAAGGGCTCTCTTATCTCCCCTTTTTACCTATAAGCAGAGTACAAATTCTGTGAGAAAGGCATCCTTCCTTTACTAAGCAGAGGAGAATATTCTTACCACTGGTGACAGTGAGTTGACATTAAGATAAATCTATATAAATAAACCTACTAAAATCATCCTTATTTTTAATTTTTCTTATATATTTGCTCATAACATTCCTTGAAGGGACAGTCTCATTTGTGCTCCTTGAGGTACCAGGCTCTGAGTAGGAACATTTCCAGTACTTGGGCTAGATGTGAGTTTGGGGGGGATATTCTCCCCCAGCTCGCATAAGCGGCTTTGCTGAAAAATGCAGACAGTCACACCCTAAAGGAAAGGGTGTGCCAGAGGGCCCTCACCAAGTCTGAACCTGGAGACAGATCATCTGCCTGGGGCAATGAACCATTGCATTTAATTCCCTACCTCTATTTACACAATAACTTTCAGTTAATCATATAGGGAAGTGGGCAAACAGAACAGACAACTCAGCCTTTTGTGGTTCATCTCCATTGATGTTTATCAGCAAATAGGATATTCTTAGTTTAGAAAGGTGTGTACGTACTTTGCTGTATTAACGCTGATAAGGATTCTTTACCTTTTGTTTTCTTTATTCTTGGGTTATTTTTATCTGATGAGTTTGGGTACATAAAAAAGTGAATAAAGACAAGTGATTGTTGTTGTGTCTGAGCAAGCACCAGCCATCCCTTAATAAATCAATTATTTCATCTGCGGTGCTGCCTCTGTGACATTGACTAGAAGCCCAGTGGACAGCAACATTCCTACAGTTTACCTACCCCTAGCCCAAATTTATTTTTCCCTTGTCTCATCACATTTCCACAATTTATTGTGCTTTGTTAAAATGGTATATAAGCTCTTGCTGTATAATACCCACAGCTCATATACCTTACAAGCTCTAGGTATTTAAGGCCTATCCTCTTCTTTAGGTCTTCATTTCTTGTATATAAAGGCCTCAGATACACATATAAATATTAACATCAAATTTACAAACTTTTCTCCTATAAATTTGTTTTTGTCATTTTAATTCTTAGACCCAGACCTAGAATCTTAGAGGGTAGAGAAAAAGGCTTTCCTTACTTACACAGACTTTGTGATAATTACATGTACATACCAAGATAATCATGTGGATTTGTTTAATTATTTTTCCATGAAGATTTATGAATAGTTTAATTATGTATTTTTTAATTTAAAACTTAAAAAAATTGACCCCAGAGTTCTCATACAAATCCTTACATTTAATGCAGAACTCTCTATTAGCTGGACTTTACAAATAAATCTCTGTGTTTTCCTTTAAGTAGTAAGCAATTAAAGGACAAAAAAGAAAACCCACTGTTAATAAGATAAATGTTTTCGTACCTACAGTACAGTCTTACAGGATTAGCAATTGAAAATCATTGCTAAGATGCCATTATTCTTTCACCTTGAGGAGATTCAGTTCACTAACCCTAGGGGCATATAAAAATGTACAGAACTCTCACATACTGAATTGCAGCCTAAGAAAATGGCTTAATTATTACAATAGTGGCATAGATCTATACTCATAAAAGACCTAACGCAGTTGCCATATTCTTCTTGCTCATTTCTCTGCATGCTTAAGCTCTACATATTTCCACTCTGAAGACAAAGCTTATTAAATGTTTGTCTTGTTATCCTCAAGCTTCTTAATCTTTAATCTCATCCAGGATTCAAATCCTTAATCCAGTATAGCAGTTACAAGGATTCCAGGGATAAAACTGAAAGATTATAAGGCTGAAGAAGAAATTACACTTAAGGGAAAACATCTCATAAGAATTGAAATTCTTCAACTAAAAAAATGAAAGAGGTATTGTGCACTACCCAGAAAAGGTTAATAAGATTTAATTCTTAGCATGTTGGGAGGTAAAATAGCCTTGTGAGTAAAAGAGTATGGTGCCAGATTTGGACCTTGAATCCTCTTGAGTTCTAACTGGCTGAGTAACATTGCTTATTTTATGCAACCTTTCTGAGCTGGAGACTTTATTTTTATAAATTAAGGTAAGTAACACCTATGCAAAGCATTGCTGAGAATTTTTAATAGCACCAGGCTTCTGATTTAATATAAGCAATGTAGGTAATAAATAGCAGGATTTCTCCCTCCCCACACTGAATAAAATGAACTGTGTGTCACAGTCTATCACAACAGATAAGATACATTTTTAAACTGTCTTTGATTTAAAATTAAAATGTTATGTGTCCTCTGTGAGGTGACAAACCTAAGTCAAAAATTAACTGTACACATTTAGCATAGGCATTGAGTTTATGTAGTCTGGATTGCACCATTAAAAGAAAATATTTTTAAGAGCATAAAGCATTTAGGGGTATTTCATAATACATTATAAGCTGCATTTTTCATGCAAACCATTAATCTGCATATGATACACAAATGCATTTTTAAAAAATGAAAAGTAGAGTTAAAATTTTAATGTAACCCCTAGCCTTCTATTAAATTTGGTTATAGAAAAAAATGGGAAGGATCCCAAGTTACCTGTGTCATGGCTGATTTTGCCTGATTTTATTCTACTTCCTTTACAGTAATCTCAGAAAAAGTTTCTTTCACATAATTACCTTTATTTTTTAAGAATATGTTCTTATATTATCATTTTACATAGTTATATCCTTGTGAACAGATCTTGCGTCACACAACTCAGATAATAGTTTTGGTTTATTCTAGAAAATAAACAAGAGTTATATAATCTCTTGGATCCTGTAACCTTGTGTTTTCCCCTGGCCTAAAAAAAAAAAAAAAAAAAAAAATCATATCCATGAGATAGCATTCATGAAATCTTTAACTTTAAGACTAGAAGAAGTAAGACTTGGGATATTATGTGGATATTTTTCATTTTATCAAATGAAGCTGACTTCCCTCAGCAGTGACTTATATTAAGCAAATGAAAATAATACTTTTTTGAGAAAATAACATCAAAAGTGTGTAAGAAAATCCAGCTACAATCAGAACACATTAATTTCATTGGCAATATAATCCAAATCTCAGTATGGTTTAACCTGGAATTGAATGCTGGCATAGTCAATTACTGCATTTGTGACCACAAGATCAAATGTTTAAACGTTACAAGCTTCACATGCCTCATCTGAAAAAATGAATAGTAGCTACTTGGAGAGTTGTGATAATTAGTGAGACAATGTATCTATGAAACTTAGCATGTTGTTTTGAACATAGTCAGAACTTAGTGCACATTCGTTAATTAATGCTAATCTCGCCTGAGCGACAGTGAGACCCCGACTCGTGAAAAAAATGGAAAAACCCAGCCAGGCGCCGCGGCGAGCGCCTGTAATCCCAGCGGCTTCCGGAGGCTGAGGCAGCGGGGTGCCCACAGCCCGAGTCTGAGGTTGTGGTGAGCTACCACGCCCACTGCACTCTGCTCAGGGGCATAGGGTGGGACCCTGTCTCAACAAAAAAAAAAAAAAAAAAAAAAAATTAATGCTAATCTTGAAAGAGAGAGAGTGCTGTGTAAAGGAGGGAAGAAAGGACATAAGGTGGGAGTGGTGTTAGAATATTCCATTAAATTTCTTTGTTTTGAAGATGACGGCTGAGTAACAGCTTCCCTGCAACTGGGCACAGTGAGTCTGAGGAGATAAGACTCCGGGCATCTCTGGCTGGTGGGATCCACCTATAATCATCCCTTTGAGGATACAGGGAGTAAGCAAGGGACTTCTGGACCTCAAGAAAAGGACAAAAACAGCAGAAAACTAGCAAGCGGTTGTGTGTGTTCGATTGACCTAATCCCACCGTCAACTGTAAGTACAAGCACCAGTGAGACTACAAACAGAAAAGGTCTTACTTGTGAACTGTTTTGGTGTTTTTGGACTTGGCAATCAGTTGAACTGCCTTGGAGAGAGCTTGAGCAGGAGGGCGGAGAACTTTGGGCATTTTCTGGGGCCCCAGACTGAGCCGCTCAGCTGGGCCGCAGGGAGCCATTGTGAGAGAACTGCCCCGGCAAGCTCTGCCCTCAGGGTCCCAGAGCAAGGATCAGGCGGGAACTAGTAACCTAGTGACTGAGCAAGCGAAAAGCAGGAACTGAGCTGCCTTAGAGCCTTAAACCTTAGGGGCAGAGTGAGACTGGTTTTGGCACACTGGAGCCTCGGGCTGTGGCCCTGGGTAAAGTGCCGTGGCATCACAGATCATAGCATCCTCAAACTCCAGGGCTTGGGGCCGCCTGAACCTCCATAAGAGCTGTGCTGCCACCCCTGACCCGTGACATGCACCCACTGGGCCTCCACATGCCCAGACCAGGAACTGCAGGAGTCGCACAACCCTGTGTCCTCCCTCATGTATCCTCCCTGCCTCCACACTGCCCCGCTCATCTGGCCAGGGATACTGGTGGTTGCGTGCACTCTGGAGCCCTACTGGCCTCTGTACAGAGCCCTTCTCCAGGACAGAGACTGCTGGAGCCTTGAGCGCTCTGTGCCAAAGTCACTGAGCGCCAGGCACTCCCAGAACTGTGCGCCGACCTCCTACCCTGTTGCTGGATCCAGGTGTATCACAATCCAGAGCTGCTTCCACAACCAGAACTCCCTAGCTGGGTCAGCCCCAAAGGAACTACACAGGGTCACTCCCTACAAACATCCAGCAAAAATAGAGTGATCCCACTGGGGTCTAATCTTGGAGAGACACTTCCCCAACTCTGAGGATGGCCAGAGGCAAGGGTGAAAAACAATCACGAGGCAAAATCAACAGAAAAACTCTGGCAATATGAATAATCAGAGTAGATCAACTCCCCCAAGGATTAATGGGGCAGACACAACAAAATATCCCATGCACAAACAAATAGCTGAGATGTCAGAAATCGAATTCAGAATCTGGATAGCAAATAAGATCGAATTAGAATTCCAAGCAGTAACCCAAAAGATGTCTCAAGAATTCAACAAATTCAAAGACCAAATGACAAAAGATTTTGACACATTGAGACAAGAAGTTGCAGCCCTCAAAGATTTGAGAAACACAGTAGAATCCCTCAGGAACAGAATGGAACAAGTAGAAGAAAGGATTTCTGACATTGAAGACAAAGCTTTCGAATACTCACAAACTCTCCAAGAAGAAGAGAAATGGAGGGTGAAAACTGATCAATCGCTCAGACAGCTCTGGGATAATTTGAAGAAAACTAATATTTGTATTATAGGGATCCCCGAAAGTGACGAAGTGGTTTCACAAGGCACAGAGTCTCTTCTTCATGAGATTATGAAGGAGAACTTTCCAAACATGCCAATAGATTCTGAAATTCAGATAGCAGACAATTTCAGAACTCCAGCACAACTCAACCCAAATAAGACATCCCCCAGACACATCATAATCAATTTCACTAAAGTTAATATGAAGGAGAAAATTCTGAAAGCAGCAAGACGAAAGAAAACCATCACCTTCAAGGGGAAGAATATTAAAATAACTGCAGATCTCTCTGCTGAAACCTTTCAAGCTAGAAGAGGATGGTCATCGACTTTTAATCTCCTAAAACAAAATGACTTTCAACCCAGGATCCTGTACCCAGCTAAACTGAGTTTCATTTATGACGGAGAAATTAAATATTTCAATGACATTCACATGTTGAAGAAATTTGTCATAACTAAACCAGCTCTCCAGCTGTCCTCCATAAAGAACAGTGTAATCCTCCACCACAAAAGTAAACCCACCCAGAAAATTTTGATCAAATTCCAACTTCTGCAGTCGCAAAAGGATTAAAAATGTCCACCAGACTCTCAAAAGGTTTATAAATATTCTCAATTAATGTGAATGGTTATAACTGTCCTCTAAAGAGGCACGGGTTGGCTGACTGGATACAAAAACTCAAGCCAGATATCTGCTGCATACAAGAATCACATCTTACATTAAAAGACAAATATAGACTCAAGGTGAAGGGATGGTCATCCATATTCCAGGCAAATGGAAAGCAGAAAAAAAACAGGAGTTGCAATCCTGTTTGCAGATGCAATAGGCTTTAAGCCAACCAAAATAAGGAAGGATAAGGATGGACACTTCATATTTGTTAAAGGTAATACTCAATATGATGAGATCTCAATTATTAATATTTATGCACCCAACCAGAACACACCTCAATTTTTAAGAGAAACTCTAAAAGACATGAGCAACTTCATTTCCTCCAGCTCCATAGTAGTCGGAGATTTTAACACCCCTTTAGTAGTGCTGGATACATCCTTCAAAAAGAAACTAAGAAAAGAAATTTTAGATTTAAACTCAAGCGTTCAACATCTGGACTTAACAGACTTCTACAGAACATTTCATCCCAACAAAACTGAATACACATTCTTCTCATCAGCCCACGGAACATACTCCAAAATCGACCACATCCTAGGCCACAAATCTAAACTCAGCAAATTTAAAAGAATAGAAATTATTCCTTGCATCTTCTCAGACCCTCATGGAATAAAAGTTGTACTCAATAACAACAGGAACCTGTATACCCATACAAAAACATAGAAAACAACCTTATGTTGAAGGATAGACGGGTTATAGACGAGATTAAGAAGGAAATCACCAAATTTTTGGAACAAAACAACAATCAAGACACAAATTAACAGAACCTCGGGGATACTGCAAAGGCAGTCCTAAGAGGAAAAATTATAGCACTGTAAGCCTTCCTCAAAAAAATGGAAAAAGAAAAAGTTAATAACTTAATGAGACATCTCAAGCAACTGGAATAGGAAGAACCCTCCATCCCAAACACAGCAGAAGAAAAGAAATGACCCAAATCAGAGCAGAATTAAATTAAATTGAAAACAGAATTATACAACAGATCAATAAATCCAAAAGTTGGTTTTTTGAAAAGATCAATAAAATAGATAAACCTTTGGCCAACCTAACCAGGAAAAAAAGAGTAAAATCTCTAATTTCATCAATTAGAAATGGTAATGATGAAATAACAACAGACCCCTCAGAAATTCAAAAAATCCTTAACAAATACTATAAAAAACTCAACTCTCAGAAATATGAAAATCTGAAAGAAATTGACCAATACCTGGAAGTACGCCACCTACCAAGACTTAGCCAGAATGAAGTGGAAATATTGACCAGGCCTATATCAAGTTCTGAAATAGCATCAACTATACAAAATCTCCCCAAAAAGAAAAGCCCAGGACCAGATGGCTTTATGTCAGAATTCTACCAAACCTTTAAAGAAGAAATAGTACCTATACTACTAAACCTCTTCCAAAATATAGAAAAAGAAGGAATATTACCCAACACATTCTACGAAGCAAACATCACCTTGATCCCCAAACCAGGGAAAGACCCAATAAGAAAAGAAAATTATAGACCAGTATCACTAATAAATATTGATGCTAAGATACTCAATAAGATCCTAACAAACAGAATCCGACAACATATCAAAAAAATTATACACCACGACCAAGTGGGATTTATCCCAGGGTCTCAAGGCTGGTTTAATATACATAAATCTATAAATGTAATTCAGCACATAAACAAACTAAAAAATAAGGACCATATGATTCTTTCAATTGATGCAGAAAAAGCTTCTGATAATATCCAGCACCCCTTCATGATCAGAACACTTAAGAAAATTGGTATAGAAGGGAGATTTCTTAAACTAATAGAGGCCATCTACAGCAAACCCAAAGCCAATATCGTATTGAATGGAGTTAAATTGAAATCATTTCCATTGAGATCAGGAACCAGGCAAGGTTGCCCATTGTCTCCATTGCTCTTTAACATTGTAATGGAAGTTTTAGCCATTGCAATTAGGGAAGAAAAGGCAATCAAGTGTATCCACATAGGGTCAGAAGAGATCAAACTTTCACTCTTCGCAGATGATATGATCATATATCTGGAAAACACTAGGGGATTCTACTACAAAACTTTTAGAAGTGATCAAGGAATATAGCAATGTCTCAGGCTACAAAATCAACACCCAGAAATCTGTAGCCTTTATATATGCCAACAATAACCAAGCTAAAAAAACAGTCAAGGACTCTATTCCTTTCATAGTAGTGCCAAAGAAGATGAAATATTTGGGAGTATACCTAACAATGGACATGAAAGATCTCTACAAAGAGAACTATGAAACTGTACAAAAAGAAATAGCTGAAGATGTTAACAAATGGAAAAACATACCATGCTCAAGGCTGGGAAGAATCAACATTGTTAAAATGTCTATACTACCCAAAGCAATATATAATTTTAATGCAATTCCTATTAAAGCTCCATTGTCATATTTTAAAGATCTTGAAAAAAGGGCGATGCCTGTGGCTCAGTCGGTAGGGCTCCGGCCCCATATACCGAGGGTGGCGGGTTCAAACCCGGCCCCGGCCAAACTCCAACCAAAAAATAGCCGGGTGTTGTGCGGGTGCCTGTAGTCCCAGCTGCTCGGGAGGCTGAGGCAAGAGAATTGCTTAAGCCCAGGAATTGGAGGTTGCTGTGAGCTGTGTGAGGCCACGGCACTCTACCGAGGGCCATAAAGTGAGACTCTGTCTCTACAAAAAAAAAAAAAGATCTTGAAAAAAATAATACTTTGTTTTATATGGAATCTGAGAAAACCTCGAATAGCGAAAACATTACTCAGCAATTAAAGCAAACCTGGAGGAATCACGCTACCAGACCTGAGACTGTACTATCAATTGATAGTGATCAAAACAGCATGGTATTGGCACAAAAACAGAGAAGTGGATGTCTGGAACAGAATAGAGAACCAAGAGATGGATCCAGGTACTTACCATTATTTGATGTTTGACAAGCCAATTAAAAACATTCAGTGGTTCAGTGGGGAAAAGAGTCCCTATTTAACAAACGCTGCTGGGTGAACTGGCTGGCAACCTGTAGAAGATTGAAACTGGACCCACACTTTTCACCATTAACTAAGATAGATTCTCACTGGATAAAAAATTTAAACTTAAGACATGAAACTATAAAAATACTTGAAGAAAGTGCAGGGAAAATTCTTGAAGGAATCGGCCTCGTGAATATTTTATGAGGAGGACTCCCCAGGCAGTTGAAGTAGTACCAAAAATACATTACTGGGACCTGATCAAACTAAAAAGCTTCTTCACTGCCATGAACATAGTGAGTAAAGCAAGCAGACAGCCCTCAGAATGGGAGAAAATATTTGTAGGTTCTACCTCCAACAAAGGTCTAATAACCAGAATCCACAGAGAACTCAAACATATTAGCAAGAAAAGAACACGTGACCCCATCTCAGGGTGGGCAAAGGACTTGAAGAGAAACTTCTCTAAAGAAGACAGACGCATGATCTACAAACACATGAAAAAAAGCTCATCATCCTTAATCATCAGAGAAACACAAATCAAAACTACTTTGAGATATCACCTAAACCCAGTAAGAGTAGCCCACATAACAAAATCCCAAAACCAGAGATGTTGGCATGGATGTGGAGAAAAGGGCACACTTCTACACTGCTGGTGGGAATGCACACTAATACGTTCCTTCTGGAAGGATATCTGAAAATACTTAGAGACCTAATAGACCTGCCATTTGATCCTATAATTCCTTTACTAGGTTTATACCCAGAAGACCAAAAATCACAGTATAACAAAGACATCTGTACCTGAATATTTATTGCAGCCCAATTCACAATTGCTAAGTCATGGAAGAAGCCCAAGTGCCCATCGACCCACAAATGGACTAGCAAATTGTGGTACATGTATACCATGGAATATTATGCAGCCTTAAAGAAAGAAGGAGACTTTACCTCTTTCATGTTTACATGGATGGAGCTGGAACATATTCTTCTTAGCAAAGTATCTCAGGAATGGAAGAAAAAGTATCCAATGTACTCAGCCCTACTATGAAGCTAAATTGTAGCTTTCACATGAAGGCTATAACCCAACTATAGCACAAGACTATGGGGAAGGGCTAAAGAAGGAGAAGGGAGGGGGGAGGTGGGGAGGAGGGAGGGTGATGGGTGGGGCCACACCTATGGTGCATCTTAGAATGGGTACAGGCGAAACGTACTAAAGGCAGAATACAAATGTCTACATACAATAACTAAGAAAATGCCATGAAGGCTATGTTGAACAGTTTGATGAGAATATTTCAGATTTTATATGAAACCAGCACATTGTACACCTTGATTGCACTAATGTACACAGCTATGATTTAGCAATAAAAATAAATAAATTTAAAAAATTTCTTTGTTTTTCAGCCTTACTTAAAAAAATTAAACATAGAAAATCAATTTCTTCATAATACCTCTTTTTTTTAGGTAACAGAAAAAAGCCATTAATTGAAATGTGCTCAGAGGAAGATAATCATCTTCTCTTGATACCAGTTATTTTGGCATTTTATTATCAATTACTAAGTAGTCTTCTTCTCTCATAATAGATATATTTCTTAACTTGTCATTGATTCACTTAATAGAGTTGGCAGGAGAAACTTTCTTTTAAATGTCATATTCAACAAAGAGGCTCCCTACCTCAGCTTTGTACTAAATAGAAGTGCAGGATTGATAGCATCATTGAAGGTTTGCAACCCCCTAAAAAATTCTTTTTTTCTCTTATTTCACATCTGGACTTTAAGCAAATAGAGAAAGAGAATAAGAAAATAAGAAAAATAGCAAAAAAGAAAACATTATCACTGGTAAAGTGGAGATTAGTGACAGCATCACTGTGCCTCGTAACTCCATCTGAGTTAGGCTTGCTCACCCTGCCTGACCACCACCTCCTTCCCCAACCACCGGGGGGCACTTTGACCGCAAGCCTGGTGCCCAGGGCCCACCGCCCACTGAGAGGGGTCAGTGTGTCCTACAGCATAGCACTTGTTTTAGAGGCAGTTGGCTCACCAAGAAGAGATGGGGAGGGACCTGGCCATTTTCTCTGAGCTCACCAGTCAGGTCTAGAGAGTCTCCCTTCTCCAGGGAAGGAATGAGGGAAGGGTGGGGAGAGCCTGGTAGTGTTTGCTAATATGTGTCTTTATACATGTTAAGGAACTTCTAGGAAAAAGACCTAAAACCTGTCTCGCCAGATTCCCCAATTTAATACATTCATTGGATAATTATATCGTTTTAGCCTATCATCTCCTGGGGGGTCTGCTGCCCGAGGAGATGGGCTGGAGAACTACTGGCTATCAGGAAAGCTCCTTTCACCTTCCAGGGTCCACGTCTGTGATGTCAACCATTACTCTTCTGTGTGTTCTCTTTAGAAACATATAATGGAAAATACAGGCTTTTGCCCCCCAAAGGTACTTTAAATGGTTTTAAATACTACATTTGATCTATTGCAAGATCACTCTATACCAAAAGCTAACTTATGCTGTCTACACTATTTCCTATCCTGTGTCTGTCTACATTTTCCAGAGACAGATATTTACATTCTCACCAGAGATTATGCAACATGATGTCTAATAACATCAGAGCTATTTCAATAATTATGTGTATAAACAGACTGCAATATTAAGTCAGGAACAGAAAAAAAGCCTGACATTTTAATTAAAAGCATTTTTTATCACATTTCTAGAGAGATCAAGTATAAAAACTGCTTGTTAGGGTGAGTTCAAAAACGAAAGGGAACTAAGATACAAAAATAGAGTAATTTTATCTTATGAGTTAAAAGTCCAAAATATTATATATGCCCCCACTTCACCTACCATTATCCTATCTTATTCTTTGGTATAGCCATGGCGATTCACCTTTTTTGTTCGTGGAAAAATATACGTATATAATTTACAAGTAAATATCCAGGTGTTGTAGGGGGCGCCTGTGGTCTCAGCTACTGGGGAGCTGAGGCAGGAGAATCACCTAAGCCCAAGAGCTGGAGGTTGCTGTGAGCTATGATGCTACTGCACAACGCCCTGCTATTTTGTTGTTGCAATTAGTCAGAGGCCGGGTTTGAACCCACCACTCTCTGTATATGGGGCCGGCGCCCTACTCACTGAGCCACAGGTGCCGCCCAGCTTTAGAGATTCTTGATGCCTCCTAGGTGGAGTTGAAGTTTCTTCAGCCAACTGCACTGACTTCTGCAGAAGCTGCATTAGCTCAATGTCCAATCTCTAATGTCCCACACTTTTTTAAGACTAGAGTAAGTTAATAGAATTGCAAAATGATCATATCTCTGCCTGACAGCAAGCCACCCCTGCAGTGCTTATCCACAGTGTAATCGTGTTTCTAGCAGATGACATATAGGACCCTAAAGATGAGTTGGAGACTCAGAAGTGTTTGCGGGAAGCAGGACAGGTATCCTGGTTGTCCTGGTTGTTGCCACATGAGGATGCCAGTGACTCTATGTTAATTGTCTATGAATTATTTAACTGGTAGAATTCTCTGAGCATAATGTTCATTTTTGTACTAGCATTGTTACCCAATCTGGAGAAAATTCTACCTGAGCATGCCTCTCCTCTCTGAGAGTATAGTAGCTGAGATGTTGATCATGTCTTGTAGTATTAATAAATTTACAATGAGAAGACCTCTTTGACATGTCTTCTTTTCCCACCAGAATTTTGAAAAGCCCTTGATTTCCATTGCCTCTTTGTAGTGGTGACCAATGTCTGACATTAAAATTTTAATTCTAGAACTTCATCTGGGCTCTGTATCAAACAAGAAACTCACCATCTGCATTAGTTTGGTCAGTCACAACAAAATCCCATGGACTGGTATTCTGTAGACATTTATTTCGTCCCTAGTGAAGGCCCTCCTGGGTGTGCAGACATCAACCTTCTTGTACCCTCATATGTTCTCTCTCCCTCTTCTTACTGGGACATAAATGCCAATTAGGGCCCTACCCTCATAATGTTATGTAAATCTCATTATCCCCAAAACACCCCACATCCAAATGTCATCTTATTAGGGTTTAAGACTTCAACATATGAATTTGGTGAGGTACCAAAACATTCAGTACCAAACAGAACTTTCACAATATAAAATCAGTAGCTTCTATATTCCACTAACCAATGCCTAAAATACCTATTTAGAGAAAAAGACTTTTCGTCTATGAAATTCTTGCTTCCATAATTTATCGAGGCCTCTACAGCAAGCCTGGTCTGCATGCAAACTTCCCTGAGGTGCCTTAGCACACGTGTGAGCAAGCCAGCTTCTGTGAAGTTTAAGATCAAGCTATTGAAAGCCTTATGATAAAGCCCTCTTTCCTCTTCTTCTGTGACCAGCGTAGCCCGTCCCAGTTTACTGAGCCCCACAACACCCTGCTCACCTCTTGCAGGTGAGAAAGAGGTGACACACGACCATTCTACTAATAAATGCCCTTCATGGCAAAAATTATCAGGACCAAGGGAGAATCATTCTCTTTCCCTTTCTTAAAATATATACATTTTTAAAAATAGACAGAGAAATAATTTTAATTGCAAATTGACCAATAGGGCCTATTCACAGACAAAATAAAAACACTTAATCCACAAGTAAAACTAGTTAATAACTTTGTTATCATGAAAATCAATTTTTATTACATTTAGATATTAGAGTGGTGAATTTTAAAAAGTAGATTAAATTTCCAGTTTAGAGCTATTCAAAAAATTTAAATTGAAAAATGTAAAAACCTTTATTATTTTCAGAGTTTTATTAGTCTACTTTTATTTTAACTTTTATTAGTCTACTTTTAACTCAGATAAATATTTGATCTGAATGATGTTTATTTACTGTTTCAATCTTGTATTCAGCAATGTTTCAGTGGTCCAGGTCCTACCAGTGACAGGTTAGTAATAATCCTGGAGGCCAATCACGAAGCAGAAGGGTGTAAAGATAGCTAAAATCAATAAGTGATTTTAAAAATGCCTGTTTCGGTTGGGTGCAGTGGCTCAGGCCTGTAATCCCAGCACTCTGGGAGGCTGAGGTGGTTGGATTGTCTGAGCTCTCAAGTTCCTGAGCCAGAGCGAAACCTTGTCTCTAAAAATAGCCAGGCCTTGTGGCAGGCAGTGATAGTCCCAGCTACTTGGGAGGCTGAGGCAAGAAAATCGCTTAAGCCCAAAGGTTTGAAGTTGCTGTGAGCTGTGACGCCACGGCACTCTGCCAAGGGTGACAAAGTGAGACTGTGTCAAAAAAAAAGACTCTGTTTCTAATTCTAAATGATGTAAGATTCATTTGTATAAGTAAATCTGTGTTTTTCCAAAGCAATAATAAAATAGACCAAAAGATGGCAAATGTTTTCTTTATTTTTTCTGACGTTGGTAGAGGAGGTAGATTTGTTGTTACCTTGTGTTGGTTGTGCTTGTTTTACTTCTTTGAACTAAATATTAAGGGTCTCTGAGACTGCTTGGTCAATTATTAATCATTTAAGCACGTATAGTTTTCCTTATTCAGTCAGCATGCCACTTTCTTTTTTCTTTTAATCAAACTCACTTTGTCCTACAATCCCAAAGCGTTATGGAGGAGGTAGCTAACTAAACGCTGAAGAGTGCGTTATTACGGCTCTCATCGTCATTATTAACACTCATTAGAGTTTTTCATCTTCAAAGAGCCTGTGTGCATGAGCAGCCCCTCCCTCTCTTCTCCTGTCTACCTTTCCACTTTTTTTCAAGAGCTGTGATGGATCTTTAACTCCACATGACCCTGAATTTTTAGAAAATGCAGTCATTGATGATGACTTAAGGGTCAGTCTTATCTGGTGGTAAGGAGGAACATGTGCCTGGAGGTTCAACATTAATGAGAAATAAAATGTTTTCCAAGTGGAATTCAAGAGCTCCTTTGAAACACATCCTGCTTTACTCACCTCTCCATTTACCCCCACTTCAGGTCTTTAGAGTAATGCAAACATGCCGTGCTGCTCCAAGACGTGGGGTTGTACGCAGAGATAAGTGAACTGTTTACGACGCCTTAGTCCAAAAGATTCATTACCAGGAGGTAATCTAAAAGCAAAGGCAAGTTTTTTCATTTAAAAATGAGTGTAAATTTTAAAGACTATGAAGAAAAGAATTCAGCCAGGCATTCAACAAGGAATAGAAGAGGTTACTGCCAGAAAATACTATTTGTGAACAAAACATGTTTTAAAAGATTTGGGGCATAAATTTAATCTGTAGAAAGGCTACTTACTGTTCTTCATCAATGTCTTCCTCTAAATAATTAGTCATCGAGGGGAAGCGATTATCAATGGCTAAGCGGGAAGATCAGCCTTAGACACACACAACTAGCTGAACATGTAGAAGCTGAAAACAGGTATGGACATAAGGAAATGAGAAAGAGGCATTCCAGAGATACAAGCAGGTTTTGTTTTTGTTATGAAAAGTCACCAGTGCAGATTCCCACCTGTTAATCACTAAAGCAGGGCAGCGACCTTGTCAGCAAAGCAAGGACTCAAAAGGAAAGGTATGACAAAGATTTTTTTTATGTGGAATGTTTTAACATAAATGATGACTTCAGAGTGAGACTGAAAGAGTATTGCTGTTTATGGGTGTGACTGAAGCTCCTTCAATCTTTGAAATGGTAACTATGAAGGCAAGGCTCTGAAAAGAGGAAAACTATGAAGGTCCAACCTGAATTATCTGTTTTTTGCATTCTCTTGGCTCTCTTCCCTTAATTCTGAGAGGATCACTCTGTAATAGTAAAAGAATGTGGTTCTCCTTTTTGAAAGAGAAGGATAGACCTTATGTTTTCTTTTTTAACTGTTTTAATCTGGGATAGGTTAGACAGGGATGTAAAGTGTTTGCCTTGGGCAAAAAAAAAAAAAAAAAAAGACTGAAGGAAAAACTCAAATAGTCAACATTCCCATTGTTTGTAAAACTCTTCAGCCATGATTTAATGTTTCACAAATGGCAGTTCTAACTAAAAGTTAACTTTTGATGAAGTATCACAGTGTCTCCAAGAACACTCACAATTATAGATTTTTGTATCCTTTGTTTTGCTTTCGGTGTCTTTTTTTTTCCTTCCTTTTTCCATTGGAGAGAAAATATTCAGCCTTTGTTAAAGTCCCTTTGATAAAAACCAATTGCAAGTTAATCAGTTCCACATTTTTAATTGTTTTCTTAGAGAAGCTAAGGGTTATTAATTTGGTGAAAGTTGTAAATGTTTGGCACTGGAGTTTCTGGGGAAATACTTTGGTAAGATTTGTTGGAACCATATGTTATAAACTATGCTATATGCTCTACATTGATAGAATAACAAGATCCAACATTTTTAAGCCTAATTGCTCTTTAGGGATCAAAGACATGTTACTTACTCATCTTACTCTAGATTTGGGGATCAGAAAGAAAAGTAGCTTGAAACTCCCCCTCACCCCTCACCCCCACCCCAACCAATAGCTGTTTTGAGGCAAAATGGAGTGAGCCAGGAAAAAGGAGAAAGCATGGATTTCTAGTCAGTTCTATGCAATGGATAATAGAGAAAATATATGAGCAGTAGGGAAAAATATAATTTTAACACATAATTAACTTGGTAATTATAACCACTGGGTAGATAATGATGTGTTGAAAAATAATTTTTTAAATGACACATGTATTAACTGAGTTTTAGATTTAACTTCTTTCTCCAAAGTTGATCATTACATTAGAAAAAAAAAAAAGACTTTCATCTGGATTAAAGTATGGTAAAGATCTGAAATTCTAAAAATCATTTCATTTACCCATTTTCTTGTATAAAAAATATTTTTAAATCTTAAAGAATCAAAAACACTTTGATGAAAAAAATGATAAGAAAAGACTTTGTGAGTAATTCCAAAGAGTGGAATCATTTTTTAACCTCAATAAACAAAGCAACAGAATTACTTCTTAGTATCAAACTCAAGGGCTTGTACTCTTTATTATATTTGACAGACTTTCAGAATTTTTCCTTGAATTATCTAAGGTAACTCCTTCCCCCTCTTTCTAGAGGAGTCATAATTGTCAACCCTAAAATGACAAATCCCTATAATACACTCAATCCAAGAAAACCCAGATAATAATGTCACAGCTGTGTGGTGATGGTTCAAGGTCATTGCCCTGAGATAATTGAAGAGCCCAAGAATGAGTAAAGTTTTAGCAAGAAAGAAAAGGTTTATTTTAATGGTCTGGAGAGCAAACCAGGCCCCATCTCAGCAACTATGGGCACTGAGGAAATCACAGCACTGGATTTTATACACACCTTTCCCAATGTCTTGATCAGCTCTGTTCCTATAACAATTCATATCTATTATCTACATAAGAAAGTCCCATGGGTAGTAATCAGTTCTCCCAAAAATAACCCACCTGCAAGGTCTTGAGTAGAGATTAGCCCTATTCCCACCATATCCAGGTCAGCACTACTGATCCAAGCCAGCACAAAGCAGCCTGACCACATCCACCATCCATCCTGCTCACATCTGACTAACCATCCACCTTACAATAACAGCCAACATTTAGTGAGCACTTGGTATCCTCTTAATTTCCTTTTATGTTCAGAACAAGTCAAAGAGGTAGAATTATAATTATTTTCACATTACAAATGAGGAAACTAAATTACAGAGAATTTAAATAATTTGTTCAATCTCAGCCAAGTGGTCAGACTTTCAAGTTCATGCTTTTGAGCTTGTCCACAGTTATACAAAATCAGAGGTGCCATTTCCTTCATTTGTATCAATTATGATTCAAATGTGGACCCAATTTCACCTAAATTATTTCTCCTTTCTTTCAATTTTCTCATTTACATGTCTGATCTTTAATATCTTTTTGTGTGTGTGTGTGTGTGTGTGTGTGTGTGTGTTTTGGCCAGAGCTAGGATGAAACCCGCCACCTCCGGCATATGGGACTGGTGCCCGATCTTTAATATCTTATTTAATATGCATTTAATATCTTAGTACCCTGATGGAATATAAAATACCTGAAAGCACAAATCAGATACTGTTTGTGAGACTTATTCTATATAATAAAAAGCACTGTAAAGGCCATTGTACTCAAAAAATTCTCTGATATTCTATCTAATAGATTTTAAAAAGATACTAAACTCCTTTAACAAGTAAGAGATTGTTCTTTTCTTGTTCTTCCATTGTGGCTGCCCTTCCCTTCCTCCTCCTCTTTCTCACCCTCTTCCTCCCCATCTCCTCTTCCCCCTCCTCTTTCTCTTATTCCTCCTCCTCTTCCTGCTTGCCTTCCTCCTCTTCCTCCTCTTCTCCCCTCCTCGTCCTCTTCTTCCTCCCCCCTTCCTCTTTCTCTTTCTCCTCTTCATCCTCCTCTTCCTCTTATTCCCCTTCCTTCTCCCCTCCTCTTCCTCACCTTCCTCCTCCTCTGTCTGCCTCTTCCTCCTCCTCTTCCTCCCCTGCTCTTCTTCCTCCCCCTCTTCCTCCTTCTCTTCCTCCTCTTTCTCCTCTTCTCCCCTCCTCGTCCTCTTCTTCCTCCTCCACTTCCCCCTCCTCTTCCCCCTCCTCTTCTCCTTCCTCCTCTTCCTCATCCTCTTCCCCCTCCTCCTCTTCTTCCCCTTCCATTTCTCTTTTGCCTTTAATATATTTAGTGAATCATTTTGACATCTGTTTAATTATAAATATTCAAGACAAAGATTTCCCCTTTAACTTGCTAGACTAGGATCAGGTATACCTACATGTTTAATAAAATGCTTTTGATAATGATTATGAGGATAACAAAAATGACAATGATAATCTAAGTTTGAAGTTTTAAATCTCTGGTTTATATTATAAATTTTAAAAAGATTCTGAAGATTTAAAAGCAGAACAGAATGTAAATAAAAAGAATTTTTCAATACTCTCAGTTCTACCTTTCCAATTTATGTTGAAATATTCTGATTATATATGCAGTCAACTATTTTCAAATAACCCTCTCCCCTAGCTTTTTAGCTTAAAAATAACTCTCTTTCCAAGGTTTAAAAATAGACCAGACAGTTCCTTACGACTACTTCAGATAGGAAACACTTGGTAAAGACTGTATGGCCATTGGGACTATTCCTATTAAAGTCTTGAGATCCCTAAAACAATATCTACCCTGCATCCACCGCATTTTCAACAACCAGCACGTATTTGAGGAGCATTAATGATTTTAAAAGGCTCTGGCTCTTAGAATTTTTCTTCTTAAGATCCTTTGCATTTTTCTTTTCAAAGGGCTTCAATATGGGGACCTGATAAAGAAGGATTAATGTAGTTTAACAAAGTGAAAAACTAATTGAATCATTAACTCACTATTCAGATTCAAATATCTTCATTCCAAACCACATTCACTATTTACACTTCTGCTTTGCTTCTCTGCCTGACTCTTTTCTTTTCCCTTATTGGTAAAACTTCCTAGTCTTAGTCCTAACCCTGAAAAGGTCATGTGAAAATGCACGTCCAGCGTGTCAGGGAAAGTCAGGGCTGCTGGACAGAATGTTTAGAAAGCTTTCGTTCTGTAAGTTTAAAGTCTTACATGTCAACATTTCTTTAAATATCTTAGAACACTATTAATTTACCTGAATTGACACACACAAAATTATACTTTTAAAAATTATTATTTGGTAATTTTGAGTCGCTTTTTATACCTTGCTGAAACATCATCTCCATACTTAATAAAAAAAAATTGAATGCAAAGTTACAATTCAGTTTCTCTGAAATTTTGCATTGACAGTAGTTTCTCTATGTAACATTACTGCAGATTCAATATCACAACTTAAAAATTGTGGTAGAATTTAAAATGCACATAAGGTTCACAACGTGTGAACAAGAAACCATTTCATACATGGAGACATGAATTTTGGTGGGGAAAGGTGTGCTTGCAAGAGGCAGTTTAACAGCTCATCATTAGTAAGAGTGCTCAGTAGTTGTTTTACATATAACACCCTTATCTCCCCAAATTTTATTAGACTACTGGGGTAAATTTTATTTTAAATACTAAACCAGTGATAATAACATAGCTATCCTAAGTGATATGTTCCATATATTGCAAATGTTATTATGTTTTTGTTAGTCTGATTTATTTGTTTTTGGTACACTGATTCTTCTAGACTTAGACACATAATTCATATTGACAACAATACAACATTTAGTTGACTAGAAATAATTTAATAACTAAGAAATCACTTCATGGGCTTTTGCAAATAAACAATTTTCTCCTTGATCACTAGTAGACTCAAGTCTATTTAGTTAATTCATCTTCAGAATTGGTAGTTATAAAACAGACATTATGAGCAATTACTCAGATTTGTTTTAATCCCATAAATGGAAATGGTTAGTCTTGAACTGAAATTTAAAATAAAACTCACTCTAAGCAATAATCGTTTGAAGAAAAAAATATAATAACTGCTTTCTTAAATAAGATTATGGCAGATAAAAATTTAAGTCTTAATTACATGCCTGCCCTCTGTGGAAGCACCTAACACAGTGCCTGCCATACAGTGGGGGCTCATTCAGTGATAATTACAGTCATTAGCACAGCTGGAACCAGGCCAAGTGCTTCCGCACTCCCAGCCCCTTTTTCCCCTATCCTATTTCCTCCTAAATACCTCTAGCACCTTGTCCTGTACAATTTATCATTCTTGCGCTAATCACACTCAAACCTCAGTTTCCAAGAGGAGGAAAGAGAAGAACAATTCTGATAGGCTTCTGTGCAGTATTATGGTAGAGTCAGGACTTTCCCTGAAAACAAAAAAACAAAAAACCCTGGTTTCAAATTATTAACATGTAAACTATAAATAGCCAATACTTTCTTCTTTCACTGAGTAATCTCTGAAGGACAAATTCATAGCTGAAAATCAGCACAAAAATAGCAATTTAAAAACTTAAGTATTTTTATGTTTGATGGAGTAAAGCTCCAAATCAGCCCAGCATTTTGGGAATCAGTGATAATGACGAGCACTGCCTGTTTGTATAACTGGGGAAAAAGACAAAATTCCAGACCAAAAATTCTTTCTTTAATACACCTAAGCCCCAGGAGAAGACAGCAAACAGATGCGCATAATATAAAAAAAGAAGTATAAAACAGAGATAAAACATGAGTTTGCCCACAATTTTTAAAACAGTATTTTTTCATTAAATTCTTTTTCCTAATTCACTATTCTCCACTACATATAAAACACAGAAACTTCAGCATGGCACTGAAACTTCAGAGGAGAACTTTTCTGCTCCCCTACTCGGCCTTGAGCTCCAGGCCCAGAGCTGCTGCAGGAGTCAGTGACAGGAGGCCAGGCCAGAGGGGCCCCAAGCTTGTAGGCAAAGGTTTACAATTTTCTTTGGTCTACAACCTAGATGATTCCTTCCAGGCATGAGTATCTGAGGCAAACTCTTCATCCTGAGGCTTCATGGGGGAAATGGAATGAACTGCCCCTGCTCTCTCAGGCTTGGTTCCACAGTTTGGAGTCCTTCACTCTCGCCCTCCGCACTGAGGCAGACGTCAGGAGCACTCTATTTTAAGGATTCAAAGCCCATAATATTACTAATAACTCCACATGTTTGCATTTCCCATGTGACATATAAATGTCAGAAGCAATGACTTGCAGCCCCTTTAATCTCGTGACAGCTTTATTATCATTGGTTGGCTAAACTTCAAGAAAAGTTATGACAGTGGTGGAGTTCTGCAAACTGCAGCACATATTTCGGTAACTAGCTAAAGGAGGGCGAGCTACATTTAGAATGCACAGCTGAAATTATTTGCTAAACACATAAGATGCGAAGGTATATCACATTCCTCCCAGGACAGCTTTTGAAGAGTGATTTACAAAGCATTTCTTTTTACTGTTTCACCTTTTTTTTTTTTCCTCCAGTTCGGCCATTTTAGCAGCAGCTCTGACTTGAAAATGGATCTTCTGATAATGGAAATATTGTATTTGCAACATGAGAAGGTGGAGGGAGGGAGTGGTCTGAGAGCCTGTGTTTTTCATTTTCTTCTGTTTTGAACCCAGATTTCGCGAATGACTGCATCCCTCTCATGAATGCTTCAGCATTGAACATTGAAGCTGATTTTTTTCTTTCAACCTGGAGCCCAGGTTTTCCAATCCTGGGGAAAAATATTAACTACTTAAAATACATTTTTTGATACCATACAAACAAAATCACTTGTCTTTTTTCAAATTTAGCTATCAGTAAAGTTCATGCTAACAATTACCAGTAATAAAGTTGCTGTTTTATTATATCTGGCTAAGAGGTCATATATTTTAACAATTACTTTAAGTGATGTATTTTCCTGCATGGTAATGGATTTCAACAACAAACTTCTTCATTCAGTTTCCTTTATAACCATAACTATGGTGAATAGGAGATGGTAAAATTTGTGACTAAAAATAATCCAGACATTTTTAGTTACACAATTTTAATCTCAGTCCCGTCCAATTTCAATTTTTAAACTTAGCTTCCCAGACTCATAATTAAATAAATTATCTAACTACCTATTAAAAAATTCATGATAAAAATAGATCAATGCTGGCTCAGCACCTGTGGCTCAAGCGGCTAAGGCGCCAGCCACATACACCTGAGCTGGCAGGTTCAAATTCAGCCCAGGCCAGCCAAACAACAATGATGGCTGCAACCAAAAAATAGCCAGTTGTTGTGGTGGGCGCCTATAGTCCCAGCTATTTGGGAGGCAGAGGCAAGAGAGTCTCTTGAGCCCAAGTTAGTTGGAAGTTGCTGTGAGCCGTATGCCACAGCACTCTACCCAGGGCGACAGCATGAGGTTCTGTCTCAAAAAAAAAAAAAAAATATATATATATATATATCAATGCTAAAAACTTCAAATTTTTGTTTTCATTTGAAATTAATATTATTTTGATCCAAGTCCAAAGTTTTCCTGAAAGTTAATCTAAGTGTAATTCAATAAATTGACAGAAATTCCATAAGTTTTTACGGGGGGGCGGCGGGGAACCCCACATGCTTATTCTATTTTTTTTTTTTTTTTGAGACAGAGTCTCAGCATGTCGCCCTCGATAGAGTGCTGTAGTGTCACAGCTCACAGCACTTGGGCTTAAGCGATTCTCTTGCCTCAGCCTCCTAAGTAGCTAGGACTACAGGTGCCTGCCACAACGCCTGGCTATTTTTTGGGTGCAGTTGTGATTGTTGTTTAACAGGCCCGGGCTGAGCTCAAACCCTCCAGCTTCTGTGTATGTGGCTGGCACCCTACTCACTGAGTTACTGGTGCCAAGCCATCCCACATGCTTATTCTAAAGTGAAGGATCAGTTTTATTTCTACTCTCCCCATGGTTACAATGAACTATGACTCATGTTATTAGGAATACAAAACAGCATTCTTGAGTTCTCCCTCCTTTTTTCCCCTTTCCAGTCTTTCCCTTCCCTTCTGTTCTTTCTGTCTTTCTTTCTTCCCTACACTGTGTATTTTAAGCCTTGGTCCAAAACAGATTTAAAGAAACTTAAAATATATGTGAGATAAAACAAAATAAAATAATTTATAAATAAAAGATTAAGTCAAGGCAGTGCCTGTAGCTCAGTGGGTAGGGCGCCAGCCACATACACCCAGGCTGGCAGGTTTGAACCCAGCCTAGGCCTACTAAACGACAACGACAACTGCAACAAAAAAATAGCCAGGTGTTGTGGTGAGTGCCTGTAGTCCCAGCTACTTGGGAGGCTGAGGCAGGAGAATAGATTGAGCCCAAGAATTTGAGGTTGCTGTGAGCTGTGACGCCACAGTACTCTACAGAGGTGACATAGTGACACTCCGTCTCAAAAAAAAAAAAGATTAAGTCAAGAAAAGTCAAAAGGTAGAAATGACAACCTTAAAGAATATATGCCATTATCCAATATAATTGCAGGAAGTTGGCTGTATACTGACTTTGAACAGAATACAGAGTCTGGCAAGTTATAAGATTGGATTCTCAACATACTTAAGCAGAAGCAAAACCAAATACTTGGAGATGCATAGATAACTCTGGTCATAGAACGAGAAAGAAATTTTTTTCAAGGATACTTATGAAAAGGACGCTGTATAATATTATGCAATAAACAGTGTTACCTACCATATCCTCATAATAATCCCCCCAGAGAGCCTGTCTTCTCCTTAGTCCCATGGCATCCCACCAATACCAACTTGGGGGAAATGCCATCCTACAGGAGGCAAGCATTTTTGGATACTTGACTAAATTCAGGAGTATACTATTTTCTATCTAAAATAATAGATGCACTATATATCTTTTAAATAATCTTGCATCTATATTTTGTTTTCAGATGCACTTTTGTTAAATATTGGAAAACACCAAATGTAACATTGAAATTGGACAAGCATCTAGAATCAAGCTAGTCTATCATCAGTCTAGTGCAGAATGCTGTGATTTAACATACAGAAGAATTCTTAAGAGTGTTGATCCTATACTTGTTTCACCCTAATTAGAAAATCTTCTAAAAAACTACGGATTTACCCATTGTCCATATTCAATTTTACCATTTACAAGATTACCAGATACCACCAGAGTTTACCATTGACAAGATTACTAAATAGGACATAGTTTTCATAGAAGAGAGATCATCAGAATTTGAAAACTATAAATTTTTCTTCAGCTATTACACAAACATCAAAAATTTAAATAAATTTTAACTGCATTTTAATGTTTCAGATAAAAATTTTCTTACAAATTTATACGTGGAAAGTTATGATTTTACTTTTCATTTTCTGAAAGTTGTTTAAAACAGTTATCTACTCACCACACTTTATTCACGTACAATGCGCTTTACTCAGCTATTTTTATTTTTGATTACTTGGCTTTCAAAATAAAGATTATCATAATCTAAACACAATAAATATTGATTTAAAATTTATATCAAAAGCAAATATGTAATAAGGCTACACAGATAAGTATTTGATTTCTCTGAGATCCGTTCATCTAAAGCTTAATCCAGTATTTGTTCTGTTATTAAAACTCATTAGCTGTCTGATATTTTTAAATTACAAGTCAGAACTAATATAAAAGAACGTCCCCGGAAGATATGTTGTCCTGGAAAATTACAAAAATAAGTGTGGCCAGTTATTTAAATGCTTAGATATAACCTTGACAAAAGAATATTTGTTAATGAAGTCTTTTTTCCTTTAGTCTTTTTTAAAAGGGAGGGAAATTAGAGGGAAAATACAAGACAAAGGTGATTAAAGTAGACCCAGGAATTGGTGTAAGAAAAGAGAAGCAAAAAAAAAAAAAAAAAAAAATAGACTTGTTATTTATGAGTCTATCACTCGAGTCATTTGGAACAAATGTTGGCAACGTTAATTTCAAAATCAGGAATTGTGTGTTGTATAAAAATGCCATCCTACATTTTACAAAAGACACTATTTTATTATGTGTGATATCATTACTTTTTAATGGAATACTAGAAAGTTAATTATTTGACTTGCAACCTTTTTTATAGCATCAATTTCTATGGTTAAAAAAATTAAAAGCCAACTTTCCCTCTGTGTTCAACTGACTAATGAATCAATCATCTGGCTGTGGCATAATCTCACAAAGACTCAACTGAAACCAGGTCATGTTTACACCTCTGCATTTACCCCAGTATACGCTGGGGAGAAAGCTTCCAGGGACAGTTATTTTCATAATGGGTTAGAGAATAATAATGTATGTCAAAATTGGTGAGGATTATATAAACTAAGATTCATTTGCATTGCATTTTTCAAGTGCTAAATACAAGCAATGTATAAACAATAAAGAACAAATCCAGCAACTGTTACACCAGGCTTTCAATCAAGTAGGAAGACAGTCACTCAGGCAAACCAGCCTTGGCAGAGGAGATAAAATGAACGTTTTGTGGACAGTGTTGGCTGCATGCTTGGTAACCATTGTTTCTTACTCTGAGCACTCTATTTTGTTCAGATGTTAGGCAGCTCTCTGTTTCAACGTTTTCTCTCCAGCTCCAGGGATGCAATGTTGATTAGCCTAAACCAGTCAGGGTTATTCCATCCCACTTGACAATATTAGTATAGGATGATATGTGATACAAACCAGCCCAATGAGATGAACACGTGCAGGGAAAATTTTTCTTCTAAATAGGTCCCCAGATTGAGTAGTCACTCTATTCTGAATGTTGTTGCATAACTGTGAGGGCCAGACTCTGCTTCAACTCTCTGTCCTTCTGAGACTTTCGTCCTGGAAACACTTCATGGCAAAGATATTCCCAGTCTCCTTCACCTTACATGACAAATCAATGTGATGAAAATAGATTGCTCTTAATGACATCATTTAAAGGTAAATTTGCATGTATAGATTCAGCAAATCTAAAATGATCCGGATAGTAGAAAATTAAGAGACTGCGTCAAGCACTGGAGGAGATAACTCTACAATTCTGCATGAAGATGAGTCTCTCATGGAATTGAGTCCAAGTAGCTTTTTGTTGGTTGGTTGGTTGGTTGGTTTTTAATAATGTTCCCCACATCCTCTACATTTCCTTCTCTGCCTGGACATTTTCTGTACATTGGATTGACTCTTTCCATGCCTTTCTCCAAGTTCATACAAGGACATGTTTGCACACATAAAGAGATTATGGATGAAAAGGGTTTTTTTTTATGGTAATAACTGTGATTAAATTGGATTTTGCATTTGAACCTGAAACTTGTTCTTCCAGATTAACAAGCTGTACATCCCTATAAATCATAAGATATCAATAAAAGGGCTGAAAAATATTATATGTAACAATTTGTTCATTATTTCACTATTGAAGAACATTGAGAATGTTCTGTTTCCCCCACTTGTAAGTACTGCTACAGTGAAAACGTTTGTTCACATATACTTATACGCCACATACATGTACAGTTCCATCAAGAATAGATTCTTAAAGGTGAAATTGCTGGGGTCAGAGGTACTACGAGATACACACGCGTTTGTATGCATGCACACACACAGAGTTTAGTTGATCACAGAATGTATTTTATGGGACTATTTACCAAAGGGACTGTTCTCTTCCTAAGATCACCATTTCAAATTTCATTTTACTACTTCACGTTTACACGTTTCAAGTTCTTCACTTTGGGGACTGCATTGTGTTACAGTGCCCAGCACTAAACTCTTTCACAACTATGACTTTGCTCATAGTACAAGTTCTTTATTTTTGTTGTATTTACAAACAAACTGATCTGTATATAATCACTTCTTCCAGTTTACAAAAGAGGCAAAATAATCTATGATAAATAGTGTGGTTCATTTTTCATCTCTTTAAGAGTAAGTACTCGGAATTGACATTCTGCTTTTAGGAGGTATCTACTTTTCTGAAGAGACAGCAGTGTAACATCAGCAGCCAGACCCACGGTGGATTTGGCCGTGTTTCTAAAATAGGTCGCTTTGGCAAAAGAGGAGGAGGACGTAAAGAAAGTTAGACGGCAGCCGAGGAAGCTCTTTATTAGTTCCTTCCCTCTGTATTAGTTCTAGAGCTTGAAACTAGCAGACACATAATTACAGCTGGCATTCAGTAAGATACCACTGGCAAAGAAGCTTCACCTCTCCTCCTCTGCCAGCAGCAGGCAGGCTGGCAGGCGACAGTAAAGCTTGCCTGTCTCGTCTATTCCCTCCTTAGACACAGATTAGTTTCATCTGTCCGTCTGGCACCTCCTACAAGCACAAAAATCCACATGAAAATCAGAGATTGAGAAGGATCTTCATCAGAAAGTGACTGTGTGCAGCGGGAACCTAGGGAGATGGGACATCTGGAAGACACAGGACATAGCACAGTGTGGAAAATAGAAGTGATACGGTTGTTGAAAGGGCTCATTACTGACGCTGAAGTGACTTAGGATACTTTAAAATGAAATACAAAACCTGAGGCATATGAACACATTTAGGAAAAACGGATTAAGCACTCTAGTTATAAGACTGTACTGTCCAGTCTAAGGTTATCTTTACAGCAGATACATTTTAATGAAATTGTGGCTAAAATTGAACCTTTCTGATATCCAAGTATCTTGGAGTATGAAAATAGAATCATTCACTACTGGATACCCTGCTGGGCTAACAGGCAAAGGAATATTAACCCAACATTCTTAATATTGACGTATCTATCCCAGAGCCCTGAATGACAGGAGAAACTTTGCAGTTATCTGTTCAAAACCCGGGGAATGGATACTTTTTGTCTTTCTTTTAAAAAAACTGCCTGTAAAATTAAAATATTCTTTAAAAATTACAAAGATAAAATAAACATAAAATACCAGTAGGTATTCATAGGTGATCTAAATTCATTCTGACATCTTTATTCAATGAATTACATAGAATATTAAAAGCTGGTTTTAGGCAAAACTGTATGTGATTCGCAGGAGACAGTAGGGAGCAGCAGTTTGGATTTCTGGGTTTGGAGTGAATCCATCTCAGTTAAATTCCCAGTTTCATTATTTGTCTGCTGTGGAACTTTAAACAGATATCCTTTCTGTGCCCGTATTTCCTCATCTGCAGAATGTAATTGAGAATAATGATAACACCTGCATTAAGTCTCGCAAAGCTATGAGACTTAATGTTAAATCTTAAAAAAAGGTCTGAGGCATAACAGGTCTCCAATAAACATTAGCCGGTATTGTTGAACAAGCTATCTTCCCTCCTCATTGGTCCAATACCTCCCTGGTGGCCCTGTATCACCATCAACCTCTGTAAGGAGCAAACATCAAGGAAGGCTCCATCCTTCTTCAGAATTCAAGTCAGCACCTCACCTCTCTCTGTGCTATCTAATCTTGAAAATGTACTTTTTCTTCTTTCTTTCTCTAATTGTGTAATTAAGGGCTTCGCCATCTGTCACAGATATGGCGGCAGAGCTGACTGAATGAGTTAGGAAGGTATTTCAGGCCCAGAGGTCTGATTTATCTCACAGAGTAGATAGCTTCATGCTACCAATTCCTCCTACACACAGCCTGCCTGTGCAAATACTCACAAGAAAGTAAAGCAGATATGAAGTCATTAAAAGTAAGGGTGGCTATGTGCTTGTCTGGGGAAAAAAATCTGAAATGTTTTACAACAGAAGTTTTTTTTTTGAGACAGAGTCTCACTATGTCACCCTCACTAGATGCCGTGGAGCTGACATCACAGCTCACAACAGCCTCCAGCTCTTGGACTTAGGCAATTCTCTTGCCTCAGCCTCTCGAGTAGCTAGGACTACAGGTGCCCACCACAATGCCCAGCTATTTTTTGTTGCAGTTTGACCGGGGCTGGGTTCAAACCCATCACCTTCAGTATATGGGGCCAATGCCCTACTCACTGAGCCACAGGTGCTGCCCAACAACAGAAGATTTTTATTTGTGCTTCTTAATTAACCTTTTTATGTCATTTTTTATTCTAAATAAGTAGAAGTTTTCAATAAATTATACTTCCCTTTTTTCTCAAGCTTCTTAAAAGATTCAGAGAAAATGAAACGCAAAAAATTAGTTCCCAGAAATACATACCCCCAGAAAAGAAAAGTTAGTTCACAGAAATGGCAAGTTTTTTCAAATCACAGAGAGTGCCAAAAAATGTATACACATTATAAGAAAGACAGAAACTAAATTAAAATTGTAATGCTCAATATATACCAATAATGCTTATTACCTTGTATATATTGTATCTTATATCTCTTATCAAATGTGATTTGAGTATTACAATTTTAATATAGTTCTTTCCTTTCTTAAAATGCGTATACATTTTTTAGTACCCTCTGCATAATTTAACTACTTTTTTCCTCCAATTTTGATTAAATCTACCCCTTGGCTATCTACCCTGTTTGCCCGAAAATAAGACAGTATCTTATATTAAGGTTTGCTCCCAAAGATGCGCTAGGTCTTATTTTCAGGGGACCCTCTTATCTTTCCTGTAAGTAGGTCTTATTTTCGGAGGATGTCTTATTTTCAGGGAAACAGGGTAGATCTGCTTGTTCAGATGAAGTAGCCACTTAGCCACATGTGACTACTGAGGGTTTAAAATATGGGTAGTCCAAACTGAAATTATAGCTAAGGATAAATTGCACACCAAATTCTACAGATTTAATTTGAAAGAACAAATGTAAAATGTATGATTAATTTTCATATTGATAGCATGTTGAATGACAATATTAGAGATGGTTGGAGTTAAAGAAAATATATTATAAAATGTATTTCCCTTTTACACACACGTCGCTTTGATTTGTTGCTACAGCATTGAGCTTCTCCAGACACACAGAAGGGAAACACTACAGTTACCAAAACAATACGATTTTAGAAATAAAAATTTAGTATAGAAATGTAAATCCAGAATTCCATCATGAACATAATGGAGTATTTTTTTTGCTAAGAATAACTAGGGAAAACAGTTTTATTAAGGGTGGGGTTGTGGGGGGAGTTGGAAGGCATCAGAAAAGTCCTGAGGCAACCAGCAGGTGAGATGTGAAACTGCTGATGGACGGGCCAGGCAGAGCCAGGAGCTGAAATGCAGAGGAAAGAACCCAGAGGGCTCTAAGAGGCAGGGAGCCAAGAGAGCGCCTAGTAATCTTAAAGGTGGAGGCAGGTAAAAACTGGAGTGAATGACTTCCAAACATTGAGGACTCATGCTCCAAGATTTTGGAGAAATGGGAATGACAAGGAAGAGAATTCAACACCACCAGATTCCACTTCAGAAGTCAAATTCTTAAACTGGTCAAGAGCAAAAGACTACAAAGTTAAACAGAAAGTCTCTGAAATATAGGATGGTAAAGCCTCCAGGTTCCCTGTGGGGATTCGTGGAGGCCCACACCATACTGAGCAGAAGCAGAGTTTCAGGGAGTCTCAGTAGATGAAGCCCCCACTGCAGAGGTGAGCAAACTCTTCAGAGTTGTGATTTTCAACTGGTGTGCCAGAGAAAATCTTAGGTGTGCCAGGAACATTTTTTTTTTTTTGTAGAGACAGAGTCTCACTGTACCGTCCTCGGGTAGAGTGTCGTGGCGTCACACGGCTCACAGCAACCTCCAACTCTTGGGCTTATGCGATTCTCTTGCCTCAGCCTCCCAAGCAGCTGGGATTACAGGCACCCGCCACAACGCCCTGCTATTTTTTTGTTGCAGTTTGGCCGGGGCTGGGTTTGAACCCGCCACCCTCGGCATATGGGGCCGGCACCCTACTCACTGAGCCACAGGCGCTGCCCGCCAGGAACATTTTAAAACAAAATTAAGTTATTTTCTTTCTTTCCTTCTTTTTTTTTTTTTTTTTTTTTTTTTTGAGACAGAGCCTCAAGGTGTCGCCCTGGGTAGGGTGCTGTGGCATCACAGCTCACAGCAACCTCCAACTCCTGGGCTTAAGTGATTCTCTTGCCTCAGCCTCCCTAGTAGCTGGGACTACAGGTGCCCACCACAACACCTGGCTATTTTTTGGTTGTAGTTGTCATTGTTTGGCAGGCCCAGGCCAGGTTCGAACCCACCAGCTCTGGTGTACGTGACTAGTGCCTTAGCCATTTGAGTTACAGACACCACCCAAATTAACTTATTTTCAAAAGAAGATCAAAACACAGTAAGTATATTCTTTTTTTACTCTTTCTTTTTTTGATCAACATAATTTAAGTGTGCCACGGAAGTGTAACCATAGATTCAAGTGTGCCATGAGATTAAAAAAAAGGCTGAAAAACACTGCTCCAGAGGAAGACAGTATCATTCAGAGAGAGCCTCTACATGTTCCATACAAAACGTAATTATTTCATTAGAAATTACTGAGTATTTGAAGAAACAGAACCCAAAGAAAAAAATATATAATCAACAAATGTATAGTATAGAAATGTAAATCCATCAACAAATGTATAGTATAGAAATGTAAATCCATCAACAAATGTATAGTATAGAAATGTAAATGACCCTGTTACTAAAGTTATCAGATATGGACTCTGATTAATATGTTTTGAAAATAAACAACAGAGAAATAAAGAAACAAATAAAAACTCCAGAATCAAAAATGCAGTTACAGAAATTAAAAACTCAATAGATGGGTTAAATAGGATTAGTGAACAATTTAATAGGTCAGTGGAAAATACTGGAATTAGTCCGTGAGAAAAAATGATGGAAAATATGCAAAAGACATGCAGGTGTGAATAAGATATTTTAACAAGAAACATCACTGGAGTCCAGGAAGGGGAAGAGAGAGACACTAGGCAGTAATCACATATGAGCAGACACAGGTTGAACATTTTCCAAAACTATCAAAGATATCAGACTTCAGAATCAAGAATCTCTACAAACCTGACTGTGATAAATATATGGAAATCAAGCTAGGTATGTCATAGTAAAACTTTTGGCAAACAAAGATCAAGGGATAATCTTAAAAACATGAGGATTCAGGGCTGGGGGCAAGGACTAGCAGACTTGTCACTGGCTAGAAGAACAAAAGAATACAACATGGCAAATTGTGAAGGGGAATGAAATTAAGCTTCAGCAGAGTCTTGCAAAGCTCATAGTGCAACGTCCTTGGAAAGGCTGGTGCCATGCGCAATCTCCAAACTGAGCCACACAGGGAAATGGTCAGTTCTCGGTAACAAACTATAGTAATTACATGGAGCAAAAGACTACAAGATTATTAGTACTCGATTAACTATGAGGACAATATCTACCAGGAAAAAAGGGCAAAAATAAGTGGAAATTAAGAAAGATGATTCATTGTCCATAATTTTGGCTTAAATTACCAATAGATGATGTTGCAAAGTTCCCTTGGGAGTTGTAAGGTGAGAACAGCTATTGCAATGATACAACCCTACTTCCTGCTTACCTGAGATCAGTAAACTATTAGTAGATAGTTCAGCCTTACAAACAATATTATAGCCTAATCCCTTATAAACTGCAAAAATTATGCCACATTTACTTCTTTTGCATGTATTTATCACATTACTCTCTCCATTTTTAAAAATCACCAACAATAATGGTGAAAGGGTGCCAATTTACTGCAGAAACAAATGCGGACAAAAGCTGATCAAAACAGAAAGTTGCTTCCATCAAATATCACTGAGAAATACCAATGATGGAGGAAAAGGAAAAGAAAAGGCAGGATTTTTTAGCCACATCTCTGTCTGGACATTGTACACTGAGAGCAGGGGCTCTGTCACTGCCGGATGTGGCCGGAGGCCTGGACCACGGGCGCACTGGGAGCTGAGTTTGCTGCTCTAGTGGACCGACTCCTTATGACGCTGACAGTCTCCAACTCCTCTCTCTCTGTCACTTGCTCAGCCATTTTTTTTTCTGCAAATACTGATTAAACACCTAGTGTGGGGCAGCCACTATTCTATATATGTGCCGACTTGTAAGGGACAGGTAATTAAGTAACTGATCCGTGCTAAGGAGCAAACGTAGGAGGTCAGAAATTGATGGGCTATGATGTTAGATAGGGTGTCCAGGAAAGATGACAATACAGAGGTAAACACTGGACAGAAGGGAAGTGGGGGAGGAGGCAGGGAGCATTTCAGGCAGAGATTCCAACCAATGCAAAGGCTGTGGATCAGGAGCAGGGCTGGGACACTCAAGGACAAGAAGGTCTGAGTGACTGGAGCAGGGAGTGGGGATGACAGGAGATGCCAGCAGCAAGGGAACTGGGGCGCATTCATAAAAGGCCTTGTCAGGACATTTAAAAACATTAGCTTTGTGCTGAATGTGACGGAATGTCCCTGGATAATGCTGAGCAGAGGACTGTATGACTGAAGTCAGATTCAAAGGCACACTTTGGCTGTGTGTGGAAGACACACATTGAAAGGAGCCAAGAGCAGGGGCTGTTAGGTAACATAAGGCAATGGTAATTTAGTTTAGGGTGCTACTGAAGCAGGGGGTGAGAAATCAGTGGATTCTGAATCTATTTCACCCATTACTATGTTGTAAATATCTGTGTCCCCTCAAAATTCATATATTGAAATCTTAGCCCTCAATATGATGTTGTTAGTACGTGGGAGGTGACTGAATGATTATAGCAAAGCCCTCCTGAACAGAATCAGTTCTCATATAAAACAGACCCAAGGAAGCTCTTTCACCTCAGAAAAAGGATGCCCTTTGTGAGCCAGAAAGCAAGCCTGCACCAGGCACTGAGCTCATCATGGCCTTGACCATGGCCTCTCAGTCTCCAGCGCTGTGAGGAATGAATCCCCATCGTTTATAAGCTACCTATTTAAAGGATTTTGTTATAGCAGCCCAAATGCACTAAGGCACCTGTAAAGCTAAAGGATTCTGCTGATGGATTAGTTGTGAGGAAGGAAGCGAGTTCAGGGTGACCATAAGCGGTTTTTTGTTTCTTTTCTTCTTTGGTTGTTGTTGTTTTGTCTAAATAGCTGGGGAAACGCAGTAGGCATGCTAAAATGAAGGTTGTGGGAAGTAGAATTAGAGAATCTCAGTTTTGGACATGTTAACTTTGAGACACTAAATACATGTCTGAGTCTTGACTCTTTTTCTGTGTGTCCTATAGCAAAGAAGAATTCAGAAGGGACTGAATAAGTGAACATTCTGTAATTTATTATTTAGATTAATTATTTAGACTAACAGTGTGAGTAACTGGAAAATACTTTCTTTGCTCAACACATTATTTCCAGTCTTCTTACAATGTTAAGTTCTGTGCCAGAAAAGAGATCCTTATGACCTGACCTTGATTAGTCATAAAACCTGATGCTCTTAGAAAACATGATGTGGACGGCTTCCTGCTGTTGATATTTAGGTACTGATATATGGGGCTAAGAGAAATCATTGTCTCTGAAGTTACAGATTTGGAGTTGTAGGAATCTGCAGCTGCCAGTGACCATTTTGTTCAACAGTAGAAGATCCTGAGGACAGAACCCCACTGCTGAAAGATAGAAAGAGGGTGTGACGGCCTGTTCCCACCTCACCTACGACAAGCTTCATCCTTGTACTTTATAGTTACTGGAGTCAATCTTTTTTGTTTTTTCGAATAAGAGTATTTTTGATTGTACTCCTCTCTATACACAATTTTTATATATATATAAAAGCATGAGTCTTTAGGGATTGATTAAATTCCACATGTAAAAATTGAGGCATATCAAACTAATAACATTTCTCCTGTTGCTAGTTTTTAGAATTTCTTTGGGGAAGAACTAAGTTTGTGCAAGGGCAGCGCCTGTGGCTCACTGAGTAGGGTGCTGGTCCCATATACCAAGGGTGGCGGGTTCGAACCCGGCCCCAGCCAAACTGCAACAAAAAAAAGCCAGGCATTGTGGCAGGCACCTGTAGTCCCAGCTATTCGGGAGGCTGAGGCAAGAGAATCACCTAAGCCCAAAAGCTAGAGGTTGCTGTGAACTGTGATGCCACAGCACTCTACTTAGGGTGACAAAGTGAGATTCTGTCTCTAAAGAAAAAAAAATTAAGTTCGTGTATTATAAAAAGAGGCACTAATTTTGAAATCAAAACTTATTAATGACTTATCATGACAATTCTTGGAGCCAACCTTCAAACATCCATGTAAATGAAAGACAAAACTACTAATGATAAAATCTATATCCCCAAGGAAAGGCCTAATCTACATTGAAATCAACTACTTTCATTCCCTATTCTAAATATCATTTATAGAAATTCCACATTATGTATGAGTTGTATTTTCATAATTTTACTAAACTTCTATAGTCATTCCACCTTTGTTGAAGAGATCAAATCTAAAATCAAAGTGACTATATAGAGAAAACATCCACCATGGTTCACTAATATGTAGACTCTATAATTTGCTTTACACAGATAGGGGTATATTTTATCAACAATCAGGAGTTCAGGAAATATTCCAATAGAAGTTAAGTTAAAATTGAATCAGTAATAGGGTCTTGGCCAAACTCTGGATTTCTATGTTTAAGCTCCAGTTTTGTCCAATTGATAATTATGTTTTATTTACTAAATTAGCTTGTAGATGACTTACCTTATATTTTCAGCCACTGAGCACACATTGGAAGTTTTTTATACATGTGTCAGCTATTTTTTTTAAATAAATTTAATCATGGCTTCAACATTGGTCCAAAAACCTACTGACTCTAATCCATACTCTTCATAAACTGCCATAATCATGCATTTATTTCTGTCACTAAATTCAGCATTCACTCAGCAAATTTTTAAAAAAAATCAAATTACAAGAAGAAATTTTCTTAAAAATATCATCTCATCTTTTGTTGGGAAAAATCTCTAATTTTTTAGTTTCAAAAAATAAGCTTTCCTCATCCACAACAAGAACTATAACCAGATAAGAGTACCTTGAAACTCAAAGAAGAAAAATTTAGATAATACCTGCCAGAGAAAAGGAAAAGTGTGATTGCCACCCAGGATTGCTTCCAGGATTCAAAATAATAAAGACCATTCACAGTCTCTGTGCTGAAAATGCTTAACACAAACATTGTTAGCATCTGGGGTTAAAAAAAAAACAAGAAAACAAAGCAAGATACTTTTATGTTAGCATTCCATGACTTAAAAACATCAGCATTTTCTCCTAATGTAGTTTATTTAATTCTTGTGTAATTCTAAGTCTAAGGATTAAAATGCCAAAAACAAAATGAGAGGAGACCTTAAGACAGAGTGAGTTATCTTCTAAACAAGCAGCGAGGCTGTGTGCTTTATCCTCGAGTGAATGGAGAGTCCCTGGATAACGCCTACAGCCTGGACAGGGAAAAGGGCTTTGCACACAGCCACTCATTGTTGAAACTTTGTTAGAATCAAAATGAGGAGAGGCTTGCTTTTCAGGCCTACTCTGTGGGGACTAAGGAGAGGAATGTCATTGGATCCTAACAGAGTGTTTGATGTCTTCATTTTCCAAGACTCCGCTGAGAGAGAGAGACCTGGCAGGCAAGGGTGGCTGACAAACAGAAAAGGTAGATTCTAAACCAAGTCACTGCCCTAGTAATGAGCACTAGGGCCTTCCTATTATGATAATGTGCTTTCTTCATCAGGGTGGAGTTAATAGAGCTGTGATGACATCATAGATTCTATAATAAAAAAAATAGAAAAGAGAAAAAAAAAAAGGCCCCTGAAATTATGAAATTCTCCACAAGGTCATAAATAATATTTGTAAGAGTACAACAGATAGATATGCCACCAAGAGTGACATACTACATTAGGAAAAGAATTAAGACATTACTAATAAGTGATTATCTCCAACTTCTCTCAACTGTCCCATCTCCCCAAGAGTAGGAAAAGAGAAATAATAGAGGAAAATTAAATATTACAAGTTTTCTGGCTTGGCTATTTGTCAGGATTATCAGTTCCTTTGGGCATAGGTTTTGGCAAGCTTTGTCCTTTATGTGACTATTTACGTACACTCAAACAACTTTGTTTTAGAAATATAAACATAGCTTGACTTATACAAGATGATGGCCGAGTAACAGTTTCCCTGCAACAGGGCACGGTGAGTCTGGGGAGATAAGACTCCAGGCATCTCTGGCTGGTGGGATCTGCCTAAAATCATCCCTTTGAGGATACAGGGAGTCAGCAAGGGACTTCTAGACCCCAAGAAGAGGACAAAAACAGTGGAAAACTGGCAAGTGGTTGCGTGTATTCAATTGACCTAATCCCGCTGGCAGCCATAAGTAAAAGCAGCAGTGAGACTGCTAACTGGAAAGGCCTTACCTGTGAACTGTTTCTGTGTTTTTGAACTTGGCACTCAGTTGAACTGCCTTGGGGAGAGCTTGAGCAGGAGTGCGGAGAACTTTGGGCACTGTCTACGGTCCCAGACTGAGCCGTTGAGCCGAACGGAGCTAATAGTGTTTGACTGTGGGTCGCAGGGAGCCATTGTGAGAGAACTGCCCTGGCAAGCTCTGCCCTCATGGTCACAGAGCAAGGATTGGGCAGGAGCTAGTAACCTAGTGACTGAGCAGTCTAAAGGTGGGAACTGAGCTGCCTTACAGCCTTAACCCTCAGGGGCAGAGTGAGACCGGTTTTGGCACACTGGAGCCTCGGGCTATTGCCCTGGGTAGAGTGCCGTGGTGTCACAGCTCATAGCAACCTCAAATTCCTGGTCTGGGCGCAGCCCAGACCTCCATAACAGCTGTGCCATGACCCCTGCCCGCTGGGCCTCTGCATGCCATGACCAGGAACTGCAGGAGCCACACAACCCTGCAACTTCTCACCTGTACCCTCCCTGCCTCCCACCGGCCAACTCATCTTGCCAGGGACTCTGGTAGCCATGTGCCCTCTCTGCCACTGTGCAGAGCCCTTCTCCTGGCCAGAGACTGCTGGAGCCTTGGGCGCTCTGTGCCAAAGTCACTGAGCACCAGTCACTCCCAGAAACATGTGCCCATCTCCTGCCCTGTTGCTGGATCCAGGTGTGTCACACTCCGGAGCTGCTTCCACAACCAGAACTCCCTAGCTGGGTCAGCCCCAGAGAACTACACAGGGTCACTCTCTACAAAGATCCAGCAACAATAGAGTGATCCTGCTGGGTCTAATCTTTGAGAGACAGCTCTCCAACTCTGAGGATGGCCAGAAGCAATGGTGAAAAAATATCATGAAGTGAAATCAACAGAAAAACTCTGGTAATATGAATAATCAGAGTAGATCAACTTCCCCCAAGGATCAATGGGGCAGACACAGCACAGGATCCCATGCACAAACAAATAGCTGAGATGTCAGAAATAAATTTCAGAATCTGGATAGCAAAAAGATCAAATTAGAATTCCAAGCAGTAACCCAAAAGATATCTCAAGAATTCAATGAATTCAAAGACCAAATGACCAAAGATTTTGACACATTGAGACAAGAAGTTGCAGCCCTCAAAGATCTGAGAAACACAGTAGAATCCCCCAGTAACAGAATGGAATAAGCAGAAGAAAGGATTTCTGACCTTGAAGACATAAATCTTCAATTTTCTTTGAGTTTGGAAGAGGAAGAGAAATGGAGGGCAAAAACAGATCACTCTCTCAGAGAGCTCTGGGATAATTTGAAAAAAACTAATACTTGTCTTATAGGGATCCCTGAAAGCGATGAAGTGGCTTCACAAGGCACAGAGTCTCTTCTCCATGAGATCATGAAGGAGAACTTTCCAGACATGCCAAGAGATTCTGAAATTCAGATAGCAGACAGTTTCAGAACTCCAGCATGACTCAACCCAAATAAGACATCCCCCAGACACATCATAATCAATTTCACTAAAGTTAATATGAAGGATAAAATTCTGAAAGTTGCCAGACCTACAAGAGGAAGAATATTAGAATAACTTCAGATCTCTCTGCTGAAACCTTTCAAGCTAGAAGAGGATGGTCATCGACTTTTAATCTCCTAAAACAAAATAACTTTCAACCCAGGATCCTGTACCCAGCTAAAATGAGCTTCATTTATGACGGAGAAATTAAATACTTCAATGATATTCACAAGTTGAAGAAATTTGCCATAACTAAACCAGCTCTCCAGGATATTCTCAGACTCATCCCCCACAAAGACCAGTGTAATCCTCCACCACAAAATTAAACCCACCCAGAAAATTTTGATTAAATTGCAACTTCCACAGTCACAAAAGAATTAAAAATGTCCACCAGAATCTCAAAAGGCTCATCAATATTGTCAATTAATGTGAATGGTTTAAACTGTCCTCTAAAGAGGCACAGGTTGGCTGACTAGATACAAAAACTCAAGCCAGATATCTGCTGCATACAAGAATCCCATCTTACATTAAAAGAGAAATATAGACTCAAGGTTAAGGGATGGTCATCTATACTCCAGGCAAATGGAAAGCAGAAAAAAGCAGGCATTACAATCCTGTTTGCAGATGCAATAGGTTTTAAACCAACCAAAATAAGGAAGGATAAGGACAGACACTTCGAATTTGTTAAAGGTAATACTCAATATGATGAGATCTCAATTATTAATGTTTATGCACCCAACCAGAACGCACCTCAATTTATAAGAGAAACTCTAACAGACATGAACAACTTGATTTCCTCCAGTTCCATAGTAGTTGGAGATTTTAACACCCCTTTAGCAGTGCTGGAAGGATCCTCCAAAAAGAAGCTAATCAAAGAAATTTTAGATTTAAACTCAAGCATTCAACATCTGGAAACTCAAACATTCAACATCTGGACTTAACAGGCTTCTACAGAACATTTCATCCCAACAAAACTGAATACACATTCTTCTCATCAGCCCACGGAACATACTCCAAAATTGACCACATCCTAGGCCACAAATCTAACCTTAGCAAATTTAAAAGAATAGAAATTATTCCTTGTATCTTCTTAGACCATCATGGAATAAAAGTTGAACTCAATAACAACAGGAACCTGCATACCCATACAAAAACATGGAAAACAACCTCATGTTGAAGGATACATGGGTTATAGACAAGATTAAGAAGGAAATCACCAAATTTTTGGAACAAAACAACAACATGTATTAACAGAACCTCTGGGATACTGCAAAGGCAGTCCTAAGAGGGAAATTTATACACTGCAAACCTTCCTCAAGAAAACGGAAAGAGAGGAAGTTAATAACTCAATGGGACATCTCAAGCAACTGGAGAAGGAAGAACACTTCAACCCCAAACCCAGCAGAAGAAAAGAAATAACCAAAATCAGAGCAGAACTAAATGAAATTGAAAATAAAAGAATTATACAACAGATCAATAAATCCAAAAGTTGGTTTTTAGAAAAGATCAATTAAATAGATAAACCTTTGGACAACCTAACCAGGAAAAAAAAGAGTAAAATCTCTAATTTCATCAATCAGAAATGGTAATGATGAAATAACAACAGACCCCTCAGAAATTCAAAAAATCCTTAACGAATACTACAAGAAACTCTACTCTCACAAATATGAAAATCTGAAAGAAATCAACCAATACCTGAAAGTACACCACTTACCAAGACTTAGCCAGAATGAAGTGGAAATGTTGAACAGGCTTATATCAAGTTCTGAAATAGCATCAACTATACAAAATATCCCTACAAAGAAAAACCCAGGACCACATGGCTTTACGTCAGAATTCTACCAAATCTTTAAGGAAGAACTAGTACCTACTACTAAACCTCTTCCAAAATATAGAAAAAGAAGGAATATTACCCAACACATTCTATGAGGCAAGCATCATCTTGACCCCAAACCAGGGAAAGACCCAACAAGAAAAGAAAATTATAGACCAATATCACTAATGAATATTGATGCTAAAATACTCAATAAGATCCTAACAAAGAGAATCCAACAATGCATCAAAAAAATTATACACCATGACCAAGTGGGATTTATCCCAGGGTCTCAGGGCTGGTTCAATATACGTAAATCTATAAATGTAATTCAGCACATAGACAAACTAAAAAATAAGGATCATACAATTCTTTCAATTGATGCAGAAAAAGCTTTTGATAATATCCAGCCTCCCTTCATGATCAGAACACGTAAGAACATTGGTATAGAAGGGAGATTTCTTGAACCAAAAGAGGCCATCTACAGCAAACCCACAGCCAATATCGTATTGAATGGAGTTAAATTGAAATCATTTCCACTTAGATCAGGAACCAGGTAAGATTGCCCATTGTCTCCATTGCTCTTTAACTTTGTAATGGAAGTTTTAGCCATTGCAATTAGGGAAGAAAAGGCAATCAAGTGTATCCACATAGGGTCAGAAGAGATCAAACTTTCACTCTTGATAGATGATATGATCATATATCTGGAAAACAAGGGATTCTACTACAAAACTTTTAGAAGTGATCAAGGAATACAGCAATGTCTCAGGCTACAAAATCAACACCCATAAATCTGTAGCCTTTATATATACCAACAATAACCAACCTGAAAAAACATGTCAAGGACTCTATTCTTTTCACAGTAGTGCCAAAGAAGATGAACTATTTGGGAGTGTACCTAACAAAGGACATGAAAGATCTCTACAAAGAGAACTATTAAACTTAATGAAAAAAAATAGCTGAAGATGTTAACAAATGGAAAAACTTACCATGCTCATGGCTGGGAAGAATCAACATTGTTAAAATGTCTATACTACCCAAAGCAATATATAATTTTAATGCAATTCCTATTAAAGCTCCATTGTCATATTTTAAAGATCTTAAAAAATAATACATCGTTTTATATGGAATCTGAGAAAACCTCGAATAGCCAAAACATTACTCAGCAATAAAAACAAACCTGGAGGAATCACGCTACCAAACCTGAGACTGTACTATAAATTGATAGTGATCAAAACAGCATGGTATTGGCACAAAAACAGAGAAGTAGATGTCTGGACCAGAATAGAGAACCAAGAGATGGATCCAGCTACTTACCGTTATTTGATCTTTGACAAGCCAATTAAAAACATTCAGTGGGGAAAAGATTCCCTATTTAATAAATGGTGCTGGGTGAACTGGCTGGCAACATGTAGAAGATTGAAACTGACCCACACCTTTCACCATTAACTAAGATAGACTCTCACTGGATAAAAGATTTAAACTTAAGACATGAAACTATAAAAATACTTGAAGAAAGTACAGGGAAAACTCTTGTAGGAATCGTCCTGGGTAAATATTTTATGAGGAGGATTCCCCAGGCAATTGAAGCAGCATCAAACATACACTACTGGGACCTGATCAAACTAAAAAGCTTCTTCACTGCCATGAATATAGTAAGTAAAGCAAGCAGACAGCTCTCAGAATGGGAGAAAATATTTGTAGGTTATACCTCCAACAAAGGTCTAATAACCAGAATCCACAGAGAACTCAAACATATTAGCAAGAAAAGAACACTTGACCCCATCTCAGGGTGGGCAAGGGATTTGAAGAGAAACTTCTCTAAAGAAGACAGACGCATGATCTACAAACACATGAAAAAAAGCTCATCATCCTTAATCATCAAAGAAATGCAAATCAAAACTACTTTGATATATCACCTAACCCCAGTAAGAGTAGCCCACATAACAAAATCCCAAAACCAGAGATGTTGGCATGGATGTGGACAAAAGGGCACACTTCTACACTGCTAGTGGGAATGCACACTAGTATGTTCCTTCTGGAAGGATGTTTGGAGAATACTTAGAAACCTAAAAATAGACCTGCCATTCAATCCTATAATTCCTTTACTAGGTTTATACCCAGAAGACCAAAATTCACAATATAACAAAGCATCTGTACCAGAATGTTTATTGCAGCCCAATTCATAATTGCTAAGTCATGGAAGAAGCCCAAATGCCCATCGACCCACGAATGGACTAGCAAATTGTAGTACATGTATACCATGGAATATTATGCAGCCTTAAAGAAAGATGGAGACTTTACCTCTTTCATGTTTACATGGATGGAGCTGGAACATATGCTCCTTAACAGAGTATCTCAGGAATGGAAGAAAAAGTATCCAATGTACTCAGCCCTAGTATGAAGCTAAATTATAGCTTTCACATGAAGGCTATAACCCAACTATAGAACAAGACTATGAGGAAAGGGCCAAGGAAGGGGAAGGGAGTGGGGAGGTTAAGGAGGAGGGAGGGTAATGTGTGGGGCCATACCTACGGTGCATCTTATAATGGGTACAGCTGAAACTTACTAAAGGCAGAATACAAATGTCTACGTATAACTAAGAAAATGCCATGAAGGCTATGTTGAACAGTTTGATGAGAATATTTCAGATTGTATATGAATCCAGCACATTGTACCCCTTGATTGCACTAATGTATGCAGCTGTGATTTAACAATAAAAAATAAAAATAAAAATAAAATAAAAGAGAAATATAAAGGTATCCTAAGGATGCACTTCTCAAAGCCCCCACATTGTGTCAAGCAGCCCTTTTACAGCTCTCTGGATTTCCACTAATCAGCAAAAGTTATCAGCCTTAGAAAAAGCCAAGTTCATTGTCTTGTAAAATACTGTGGGTATTTATATCACAGCGTGATAAATCTCAGAAAGAAAAAAACGGTGAGTAAGAGATTTTTAGATCTATTACACCATTTAACTCAAAGAATGTTTATATGACCCACTGCACAAAGTTTAAATACATGAGGCAGTTTTGATTGTTAACTCCCTGAACTTGCTGGCAGAGCAAAGTGAGACAACACGTTTCTAAACAGTGTGTGCTGGTGTTGTTATCTCCTGTACGGCACTTTGTGTCCCGTCAGCTCCCTCAGACATCTGCTCAACTCCATAAACCCTGCACCTAAGCAAGGGTCATTTTTGATTGGAGTTGAGTAGTAGTATTAGTTAAGTCTGTTACTCAAACTCAGATAACAGAGAATTTCAGTGAAAAAGTCAATTTCAAGAAAAAGTTGGCTTAACCCATTCAGCCTGTTTCCTAGTAACATTTTCCTTTCATAATACATTATTTTTATCTATTATGCTAACATGAACAGTACAGAGAACATTCCAATCTTAATTTAGCTACTAATTTTTTAGAGCATTTCTTTCCAGATTTTTAAATGAAAACTTGCACATAGTTTAAAAATACAATGAGAGAAAAAATTGCACCCTGTTACTTCCCCTTATTATGTTTTTTTCCATGTTGCTTTATTCACTCCTAAAGTATCACTTCAAATTGTTGAATCATAAGGATATGAGAAAATTCACTTAGTTTTTACCCTACTAGCTATTTAAGTCCTGTAGTATTCCTGTGGCCCAGTTGTGAAGTTAACCCTATGCTTGCTTCTTTCATTTTTGGTGTTCTTTTTCATGTTGCATACAGAACCCAAGCTAGTTTCTCTTCATTTTATTGAAGAAAAGCCTAACTTACATATTAGCATTTGAATACATTGGTATATGCATATTTGATTAGCTTTAAATATATATATATATATATGATAAAGTTAAACCAAGATGAATGTTAGTATCTCAATTCAGTGCTGTAGCTGTAGTACAAGTCTGTCCTTGAAGCCCACATACACACCCAGACTCACTCGGTATGTCCTTTCTATCACCATGAGTCCTCCTAGACAGAGAAATTAATTCTGCTTGGAGGGACAAGGTGGGATTATGATACCCAGGGTCTTCTTCCCAGGCTTAGGAAGAGAAGGACCAATCGAGATATAGTTCTATAGAAAACTTGCAAATGTAGAGAATCTAAATTTAGAAGGGATATGCAGTGAGTTAACCTTCTGAGCAATAAAGACAAGCTAACGTTTATGTTTTGGCCTCTTCTGGCCATCTTCTTCTACACCTTCCCTTGTTATCCTCTTCACTGGCCACTTTCCATCTTCTGAGTCCTTAGCCTGGCTATTAATATTCTCAGGGGGACCGAAGGCTTGGAAGAGGTGAGTTCCTATCCTTAATCATGATCCCACCACTGTCAGGCCTGGCTCTAGCTTTCTCTCTGTACAGCAGTTCTAAATTTAAACTATGATGCTCTTCGTATTTGTTCAGAAGTGACTGACCACTAGGGATCTTGGGAGTAGGGCCAGGATGGAACTGGGGTGTTATTCTGGAAACTGACAGCAAAGGCACATCTCCAGCTTATCAAAATCCAAAATGAGGACACCTAATGTGACATGACCCCAGATCTCGGAGAAACAGGGTTGAGCTCACAGATTTTAAGTCAAGATCAAGACTATAGCCTCAGAACAGTTTCAATAACCAACTAAGATAATTTTGATTTAAAAAGATATTCTATAAAAATAATTTAAACAGAATTCATTAATCACATAGGAACCCAAGAAATCCCCTACTATTGGACAAATTGGTAATCTGTCCACCCCAAAGATTTGTCTCTGATACTGTTATCTCATGAACAGTGGATGTCAGTCAGCCCTAATGAGCTTCAGTAAAGCAGACTCTCAAAACTTGCACATAGAAAAGAAAAAAAAAAAAGCGTGCTAATATTCACATATTATGGAAAAGAATAATCTTCTGACCTACTAGCAATCTCTTCATCTACTTTCTCCTGCAGCCACTGAACCAGTTATTTGCTCCCCCTTTCAGCAAAATTTCCCATTGTAATTGTTTATATTTGCTTTCTTTAATTTATCTCCTCTCCTTTTATCTTATGCACATTTTAGCATCCTTGTAACCCTGCCACTCTCCTAAAACTGGTTTTGTCAAGGCCACCCATGACATCCACATTTATAAATCTCATGCCACTTCTCAGTCATTCTCTTAAAAAATCAAGCAGCTGCATTTGGTCCATTTTTTTCACTCTTAGTCATGAAATATTTCTGAACTTGTTTTCTAGGACATGATATTTTTCTGGCTTCTTTCCTACCTGAATGTATCACTGGTTCTCCCTTATCTCTCAAACTCCATCCCTAAAGCTGGACTACTACCAGGTCTGCTCCCTGATCCCTGAGCCTTTGTTATCTACACTCCTCCCTTTATTTATCTCATTCAAAGGGCATTAAATACCATCCATGCACTGATGACTCCAAATTTCACACCTCTAGTCCAATCCTCTTTTGCTTTCCTAGATCAACCACTCCACTTAAAAGAACAATACATAATTCAAAATTAATGTATCTAGGCTCAGTGCCTATAGCTCAGTGGCTAGGGAGCTAGCCACATACACTGGAGCTGGCAGGTTCAAACCCAGCCCGGGCCTGCCAAACAACAACGACAACTACAACCAAAAAATAATAATAGCTGGGCATTGTGGTGGGCACCTGCAGTCCCAGCTACTTGGGAGGCTGAGGCAAGAGAATCGCTTAAGCCCAGGAGTTGGGGAGGTTGCTGTGAGCTGTGACGCCATAGCACTCTACCAAGTGCAACATCGTGAGACTCTGTCTCAAAAAAATAAAAAAAATTAAAAAAGCAAAGTTAATGTATCTAAAACTTAAGTCCTGATATTCTCCTCAAAATTTTGTCCTCTTCTCACAGTCGTTGTCATTTTAGCAAGTGACAGCTCTTTCCTTACAGTAGCTCAGCCAAAACACTTGAAGTCATTCTAGATTTTTGTTCTTTCTCCTGCTCACTAAATCTGAACTATCAGCAATTTTTTTGTTTTGATTGTCAAAATTTATTCAGAAATATACCACTTCTCATAACCACTACCATTACCACTTGGTTCCAGCCACCAACTTATCTCACTTGGATTATTATATACCTGTAGAGGAATGGTCCATATTTTATAATACAGATAAACAAGAAAGTGTAAGAAAGTCAGAATAATGCCCATATCACACATCTCTTCAAACCCACAGTGGTTTCCAATCTCACTCAAAGTCCATGCTCCTTACAATGTTTCAAAAGACCATCTTCTACTTTCCTGTGCTTGGGCTATTCCTTGCAAGACTCCATGCTATTCCTAGAACTCCTTGGTGCAGAATTTCACCATTATTGTTTCTCTAGCCTGGGATATTCTCCCACAGAGCACAAGGCTTCCTCCCTCCCTTCCTTTAGCATTTTATTCAAATCTCACTTCTCAGGCTCTTTGCTTCTTTGCCTACTTGCTCTGACCATGGAGGCCCATTTGCTGTCTGTGGCAAACGAATTTTGCTTCGTAAATGTCCTTTACTCTGTAAATATTTCTCTTCCTCAATAAGAGAAAGTAAAAAATAAGAACCCAAAACAAGAAAACATGTTTCATGCTGGCCTTAAAAAAATAAAAAAATAATCACTTCTCAAGAAAGCCTTCATTGATCACTATTTAAAACATACACTTTCCAGAAGCACACCCTATTTCGTTGTTACTTTATTTTTCACCACCAGCCATTTTGTATATTTGACTTACCAATCTCCCCCAACTTAAAATACTATCCATAAGAAAAAGGACTCTCCTTCCATTTATTACTGTATCCTCGCAGCATAGCATGATGCCAGACACTTAGCAAGCACTTGGTATTTGTTAACTGAGTACATAAATAAATAAAAGATATAGACAAAGACTTAGGAGACTTTCTCAATAGGCCAAAGTGAGAAATTAGTGGCTAAAACAGGGGTGGAAGCAGCGGAAATACTGATAGATTGTAGCAAACACAAGTATTGGAATTCCTGATATTGCTATTTTTCTCATCATACAAGAAACCAATCTGCATGGTAACCGAACGCGTCAAGACTGAGGATGCATGTATGTGGGGCTCCCTCCAAGGACTCCATCTGCCCTTAATGCGCCCGTACAGTGCTGCTTCTAGGCCTAGTGAACTGAGCACCAGATCTTGGACTGGAGTTGACGGATAAAATTTGGGACAGGCAGACAAATCTTAACTTCAGAAAAACAAGGAATAAAATAAAAAAGATGCCCTAAATGTTGCATGAGGAATAATTACACTACATACTAAATACATTGAGTGTGTGTGTGTCTATGTATGAGTATTTACTGTTTACTCCAAATTCAAATTCAGTGTGCACATTTTTGTTTATTTGCATTTTGGCTAAAGACGGCAACCCAAATATGAACTATTGTCAGTTCTCTGAACTAATGAACATTATATTGAGTCTCCCTAAAGGAAAACATGCTAGCTTTCTGTTGGTGAGAATAAACCAAGTGAGTTTTACTTTTTCCCTATAACCTCATTTTAATTTGCAGTGATGGGGCTGCAAAAATCAGAGCCATGGTTTAATTGTCCTTACACTCACTTCCAATCCTTTTCTCGCTGAAGATTACTAATAACAATATCGAAATAGAAATATATAAAAATAACTTTGTCTGTAATCTAGTTAATTAATGCTACTTCGTACCTAGTAAAATTCAGTTCATTTTATAGTTCCTTTCTGCCATCTGATGAAATATCCTGTAACATGAAGCATTTAGTAAGAGCCTTTGTCTAACAGAGTCTCCCAATACTGACTCAGCTAGGCTCAACCTTTCAGCAAATTGTGGCCTAGGCTTTGCCTTCCCCTGATTCTCTTAAGTTGATATGATGTACAAATCATGGTTTGCGTCATGATTATGGCATATCGGATACAGACAGCAGTGAATGGACTTCCTTCCTTTACCAGGACATGACTGGTAACACCCAGAACAGGGTTTACCAGTGCCTTTAACTCTTACATTGTGACCGTTCACAGAGAAAGTTAGCAGGTAAAGAAAAGTCACAGGGGACGAGAGGAAAACAACAATGCTGGTATTAAGATAAACAAGAATAAAAAGAAATCAAAGCAGAGAATGGCTTGAATAAAACTAACATCTATTTAAACTTTCATATACATACATATAACCTTTATAGATCAAAGACGCTTGTCTCTAATGCTGTATCATCCCTATGTTGTGATAAATACAGATACTGAGGCCTACATTTGGAAGTAGTAAATGACTTACAGAAACATGGTCAGTGATCTCTGTTCAAGTCTACTGTGCTGCCCCCTCTGGCAACTGGTACTGAATGACAAGGAAACACACTGTCCCCTTTACCAAAAGGAATTTTGGATAAAGTGAAAACTTAACGTAAAATCTGTCAATGTATTGAACTTTTAGAGATGTCAAACCATTTTATGATTGTCTCTCTTAGATTAATATTTCTAGAAAAAACAAAAAAGATGGAGAAAAAAAGCAAGAACATGAACTTGGAAAGTATTCAGAGATTTAAATCTTTATTCAAAAACTGCCAGAATTTTGTACATTATCACACAAAGAATAAACCAAGAATAAACAAAGAGAGTAGCAGACAGTATATGTTTTAGATCCAACAGATCTTAAAATCTGTTCAACCCTGTGTATTTAGGGAAATCTTTTTCTTCCAAACTTACTTAATTTTCATTAGTCATTTAATCAGTTTTTCCTCTGCTAGAATATTATCTCCATCCCAGTATCTCAAGAACCTTGCACACAACCTTATTCATGATATTTGCTCTAGATGAATTTCTTCACTGATGAATAGATTAAAGAAATTACTATTCCCCATGAGAAATATTCTCCAAGACAAGCTACGTCGGCATCCTATGCTGATGTCTACTCTTTTCAACTCTTTAAAATTTCACGTTGGCTCCAGATGAATTCAATTCCTTTCTTCCTGTCCAAATTGTACCCATCCTCCAATTACTGCTCAGATTCCACTGGCTCCATGAAACCTTCACTGATGTTCTGAATGCATGCTGCTCACTCCTATTTGTAAACTTTTATGTCACCTATTGAACTTAGCATTTAATTATACCCAGCTTCCTTTTTATTTCTTATCTCCTTAACAAGATTAATGACTTTTTGAAATCAGAACATCTGATTCATTCACTGCCACTTATGTCAAATATCTTTGATCAAAAATCTTACAGATTTATTGATGAGATAAATTGGAAATAAGGAAGGTAAAATTTACTAAGTGAACAAGAAAGGAGGAAAACCAGGAATCCAGAGGGTAGTGATGCACAGCCAATGAGGGTGCTGAGTCAGTGTCTACCCTGGGCTACAATAACAAGAGTCAGAGAATAGCCCAGTGCCATGCATGTAGTGAGTGCTCAATAAATATGTATGGAATGTAATATTAATAAATTAATACTAAACTTATGTCTGTGCTTAATTGTGTGCTCACTCACCAACAAAATCCATTTTAAATGTGAAAAAGTGAAATCACACCTTTTATTGTCTAGTCTCTTGTTTTGGTCATGTAAAGAAGCTTCATCCAAAGGAGTTGAAAAGCACATGTAATCCTGCTATACTTGGTATCAGCTTTACATCAAGCATTATTACTAGGAAGAGGGATGAGATGGCTGACTAGACACATGGCTTGCTGGACAGAGGGAAGGAAGGGCTTCAGCAGTGGGAAGAGGAGACGCAGCCCAGATGTCAGTCACCATGAGAAGTGCTGGAGCCTACTGGGGACTTCGCAGCAGAAAACTGCTAAGCAAAGAAGGGAGAGGATGAAGGAAAGAAAGAAAAAAGATTGGTGAGTCTCAAACCCAGAGAATCTCAGAGAGCAGTAAAAGGGATAAGAGAGAATCCCCTCCTCTCTCCCACGTTCCTTTGGTGATCAGCGAGCTTCCAAGTTACTTAGAAGATTTGTCATTCCCATGAACCAAAACATTGTTGCAACCATGAAATTGTGGACAGAACTTGTATGATCCCTGAGTTAGACCTTTCTTGTGTGGTTGCCCTCCAAGGAGAGTGACTCAAGAGACCCAGAGAGTTAGGTTTCTTCAGAGTCTTACCCTTCTCCACCCCTCTACCACCCACTGCCTCTGGGAGAGCAGCTGCCTCTCCTCAGCAGGTGTGTCCTCCATATGAGGTTTCTACAGAGAGGTGGGCCCACATCTTTCCCTGTGAGGGACCCTGGGGTCTCCGATCTGCGAGCTGCCTAACACTGGCATTTCTCAGAGATGCATGCCAACAGGTCAGACATGCGGGCCAGATGCTATGCCCCCAGGAGTCCAGGGGGTTGCTGGGGACACAAAGGGGAAGTTCAGGAGCTAGAAGAGAGACTCATGAGCCCACATGGTTAGAACTGATGGTAGAACACTGTGGGATTCCAAGATATGAGATCTGGGAAAGTACCCATCCACACACATAGGGAAGTCAAGGGTTGGAGTGGTGGGGGTGTGCTGGCAGGGAAAATCCTAGCCCATGGAACCATAGCAACCAAGCATGGTGAGCTCAGGTGCCAGGGCTGTCAGGGAGTAGTGGCCCTTCCTGATGAGAATCCTTCCCAGTCTGAAGATCCTGCCTTGACCCTCCTGTCAATAGTTCTCACTAGCAGCAGGGAAAACAACCTCTGAGCCATGCTGAAACTTTGCAAAGCTTTCCAGACTCATTGGATCTAATCAAGCCCCATTGACTCCTCTACCCACCTCTGCTCTAGTGGAGATCAAGCCACCCCCCTGGGAGCTACGGAGACCTTCCCAAAGCCTGCAGCCTTCAAGTGCTTCACTTGAGGGACTAGACCTTAACACAAGCACAAAAGAACATCTCAGCAGCTGGCTCTTTTCTCCAAGCATCAACAGCTTACAGGGAGAAAATTTTATAGCTTATTACACCATCTATTAACTCAGTCAAACAGTGTGCGGCAGATTCTTACTCATATGTATTACTCATCATTTCAGAGATTAAACTGGGGGTCCCAATACTTTTCTTCGCTGCTGGGAAGATGCAAAGATAGCAGAATGGAGGCAATCCAAAGGAACTTGGCTTTTTAGGAGAGGAACATATAGGCAGCTCAATCTATGAGGGGTCTCTCTCTTCCACTGAGTTCATCAGGGACCTGCTCAGCGTCTATGCAGAGACACTGCACCTGAGAGCAAGGGCAACAGAAATCTGGGGCTTTCTAATTCCAGGATTTTGCAGCTGACAATATTCTTATTTCTCTGGTACATGAAAGCAGGCTCAATCAGGAACCAACCTTTAGAAATAGCCTTTGCACCACCCCTACTGGGATAAGGACGGAAGAGATGCACACTTATGTGATGCCTTGTGGCTGGTGGCCAAGCATGTCTAATCCCCAATGTGGGAACTGAATGAAGGAGGAGCCTCAGATGTTACAGGTACCACTTAGGAAGCCTGCGGCTACTGTCAGTAGGTCCTAGGTGTGAGAAGACAAACTTGGCCAACGAGCAGCTCCAGCCTGACTACATGGAACATAGGCCAATAAGACTAAACCCTGCCTATGCAGCTAAGCATCAGCAGTCCCCATGATGGTAGAATACCCTCCATAGGTATGGCTCTGCCCCCAAAATCCCTGGAGTGAGTTCTGAAGCTCTCACTGTTCCCATACCTGAGGATCTATTCTTGTACCTCCTGGGCACCTACCAAGCCTGCAACTTCACTCCTAAGACCCTAGAGTTGTGCATGGTGCCCAAGACCCCAATACTGAGTCCCCGTCACTACCACTGGGCCAGCAGAACCTCGTTGTTATCCAATATGTCAATCAGGGTTTCCTACCCCTGAGTAGCTATCACTCCCACTTTGGTTCAGGGGAATCCCCAGCAAAGGAGAACAGTTGCCCTGCAATTATATTAACCCAGAGCCAAGAGAAATGAGCTAAATGAGAAGAAACTGGAAAGAGAACCCTGGCAACACACACACAAAAAAAAAAATAGTTCAATACCACCAAGGGAACACACCGGAGCTACAGGAGTGGACTCCACCCACAAGAAAACTGCCAAGATGACAGAAATGGATTTCAGAATATAGATGCCACATAAGATGAATGGAATTAAAGGGGGAGGGAGAAAGGAAATCCCCCATTCCCAATATTTAAAAAAAAATCAATGAAAAAGTCACTACAAAGCTAGACAACATAAGGATATAATAGAACTTAAACAAATGAAAAAGTCATTTGGTGAATTTCAAAACACAGCAGAAAGCTTTAACAACAGGCTAATTTAAGTAGTAAAAAGAGTCTTAGAGTTTTGGCTCAGTGCCTATAGCTCAGCAGCTAGGGCGCCAGCCACATACACTGGAGCTGGCAGGTTCTAACCTAGCACGGGCCTGCCTAAGAACAATGACAATTACAACCCCAAAATAGCTAGCCTGTTGTGAGTGCCTGTAATCCCAGCTACTTGGGAGGCTGAGGCAAGAGAATCACTTAAGCCCAAGAGTTTAAAGTTGCTGTGAGCTGTGATGCCATGGCACTCTACCAAAGGCAACATAGTGAGACTCTGTCTGAAACAAACAAATAAATAAATAAATATTAATTAAATTACATACAATTTCTTTAAAAAAAAAAAAAAAGAATCTCAAAGCTTGAAGATAAGGCTCTTAGGATAGCCCAGTGATTCAAAGAGGCAGAAAAGAGTATTAAAAAGTCCAAGCAATCACTGAGAGAGATATAGAAGTGAACCAACATTCAAATTACAGGTATCCTAGCAGAAGACAAAGATGAAGACGAAGACAAAGACGAGGACGAAGACGAAGACATCAAAAACCAGGAAGATTCATAGCAAACAAGTCATTTCCAAGACACATAATAATCAACCCGGCAAAGTCAAAATGAAGGAGAAAACGCTTCAAGTACTAAAACAAAAAGATGAAATAACCTGAAATAACCTATCAGAAAAAAAAAAAAAAATCAGCCTGACTTCACACTTCTTAGTCAAAATCTTTTTTTTTTGTAGAGACAGAGTCTCACTGTACCGCCCTCAGGTAGAGTGCCGTGGCGTCACACGGCTCACAGCACCTCTAACTCTTGGGCTTACGCGATTCTCCTGCCTCAGCCTCCCGAGCAGCTGGGACTACAGGCACCTGCCACAACGCCCGGCTATTTTTTTTTGTTGTTGCAGTTTGGCTGGGGCTGGGTTTGAACCCACCACCCTCAGCATATGGGGCCGGCGCCCTACTCACTGAGCCACAGGCGCTGCCCCTTAGTCAAAATCTTAACAAGCCAGAGGGATTTGGCTCCCAATCTACAATGAACTTAAACAAAACAACTGCTAACCTAAAATTCTGTATCCTGCAAATTTAGCTTCATGATAGATAATTAATTATGTCTGTTTCAGATGAGCAAACACTGAGGAAATTTGCAATTAACAGACCTGCTCTACATGAACTACTCAGAGTAGCACTATACAAAAATCAACACATCTGTTCTACCAGATTCCCATTGGTGTAAATTAACCTAAAAAAATTCCCTAAATTTACAATTCTTATAAAATAATAGAACATGAAGTAAAACAAAGCAATAAGGGACTACAAGGGGCTACCTAAAATGAGGAACAGACAAATATCCCACATATCAATGCTATTAATTAACATTAATGGACTGAATTCTTCTCTTAAAAGACACAGCTCTCTGAATGTATGAAAACGCACAACCCAAGCAACTACTGTCTCCAGGAACACATCTAACTACAAGGACATACAGAAACTCAATATGAAAGGATGAAAAAACAGATATTTAAATTCCATGCAAATAGAAATCAAAAGACATCAGGTGTGGCCATTCTCATGTCAGATAAAATTGGCTTTAAGCAAACAAAGAGAAATACAAAGAGAGCCAATATATAAGGGTAAGAGAGCAAATCAACAAAAAGAAAGGACAATCCTAAATACAGAGGGTCCCATAAAATGTATATGTATTTTAAGAAAGGAAAAAATTGTTCTAAAATTGTAGTACTCAACATACTAATAACAAAAGATCAATACACATTTTGTTTAGCACTTCTTATAATTGCAGAAGTCAAATGTGAGTTGAATATTACAATTTTAATATAGTTTTTTCCTTTCTTAAAATGTATACACTTTTTTTTGGTACCCTCTCTATATATGCATCCAAGATAGGAGCTCCCAGACACATAAAGAAAATTTTACCAGAGCTAAGCAAAGAAATAAATAGCACTATTATAATTGCCAGGGAACTCAACACTATTTTCAGAACACAGATCATCAAAGCAGAAAATAAAGAAAGTAACAACGGACTTAAACCAAACTCTAAATAAAATGGAATTAATAGACATTTATAGGCCATTTTACCCGAAAACTACAGAATACATATATTTTTCAACAATACATGAGGCATCCTCCAAGACTGATCATATCTCAGGCCCACAAAACATCTAAACAAATTTAAAAAAAAAATCAAAATCATACCATGTACTTTCTCAGACCATAGTAGAATAAAACTAGAAATCAATCATGAAAGACACACTCGAATGTACGCAAAGTCATGGAAATTAAACAGCCTACTGCTGAACAATTATTGGGTTAAGAAGGAAATTAAGATGAAATTTTTTTAAAAAATTGAAATGAATAAAAATAACTATCAATATCTATGGGACACAACAAAAGCATTTCTCTGAAGAAAATTGATAGCCTTAAATGCCTAAATCAAAAAGACAGAAAGATCACAATTGACAACCTAATGTCACATCTCAAGCAACTAGGAAAGGAAGAACAAACCAAACCCAAAGCCAGCAGGAGAAAAGAAATAATAAAGTCAGAGCAGAAGGAAATGAATTGGAAGACAAACAAAAAAAATACAATGAATAAACAAAACAAAACTTGGTTCTTGAAAAAGATAAATAAAATTGTTAGATCTTTTATTAGATCAAATCAGAACAGAAGAGAAAGGACAAAAAGTTCAATCAGAAATGAAAAAGGTGACATTACAACTGACACTGCAGAAAAACAAAACATCACTACGAATTCTATGTGTATAACCTAGAGAAAGTAGAGGAAATACACAAGTTCCTAGAAAAACACAACCTCCCAAGATTCAGCCAGGAAGAAAAAGAACTCCTGAACAGAGCAATAATGAATGGTGAAATTGAAATAGTAATAAAAACTCTCCTACTACCAACAAAAATAACAAAAAGCCCTGGACCAAATGCATTCACAGCTGAACTCTATCAGACCTACAAAGAAGACCCTGTACCCATGAAACAGAATTATTGCATAATATTTATAAGAAAAGCATACTACCCAACTCATTCTATGAAGCCAGTATCACCCTGGTACCAAAGCCAGGAAAGGACACAACAAAAAAAGAAAACTACACACCAATATCTCTTATGAATATAGATTAAGCAATGCTCAATGCAATACTAGAAAATCAAATTCAAAATCACATTAAAAAATAATACACCAGGATCAAGTGGGCATCAACCCAGAGGTTTACATAAGTAAATCAATAAAAGTGATTCACCACATAAACATAAGCAAAAACAAATGTTATATGATCATCTCAATAGATGTAGCAAAACATATAATAAAATCCAGCACCCTTTCATGGTAAAAACCCTCAACAAACTAGGCATGGAAGGAACATATTCAGAATTACAAAATTCATATATGCCAAATCCACAACCAAAATAGCTGAATAGAAAAATGTTAAAAATGTTCCCTCTAAGAACTGGGACAAGAAAAGGATGCCCACTATCACCATTTCTTTTCAACATATTGCTAGAAGTCCTAGCCAGAGTAATCAATCACACAAGAGAAGAATATTGAGGTATCCAAATCAGGAAAGAGGAGTTCAAACTATTGCTCTTTGCTGATGATATAATCTTGTATCTAGAAGACAGCAAAGATTTCACAAGAGTCTCCTGAAATTGGCTCAGCACCTATAGCTCAAGTGGCTAAGGTGCCACCACATACACTAGACCTGGTGTGTTCAAATCTAGCCCAAGCCTGCCAAACACAATGACAACTACAATCAAAAAAATATCCAGGCATTGTGGTAGGCGTCTGTAGTCCCAGCTCCTTGGGAGGTTGAGGCAAGAGAATCACTTAAGCCCAGGAGTTGGAGGTTGCTGTGAGCTGTGATGCCGCAGGACTCTACCCAGGGTGACAGCTTGAGGCTCTGTCTCAAAAAAAAAAAAAAAAAAGAGTCCCCTGAAATTGATAAATAAATTCAAGGAAGTTTCAGGATATAAAATCAATGTACATAAATCGTTAGCACTTCTATATAGTAATAACGATCAAGCCAAATGACAAATCAAAGACTTACCACCATTTATAATAACTACAAGGAAAATAAAATACCTAGGAATATATTTAATAGAGGAAGTGAAAGCTCTACAAGGAGAACTACAAAACTATGAGTAAACAAATCACAGAGAACACAGCAAATGGAAAAACACATCATATTTATGGATAGGTAAAATGTCTATACTACCCAAAGTGATTTACAAATCCAGTGCAATCTCCATCAATTTCCCAAAGTCATACTTCACAGATCTATAGTGCCAAAGCAATTGTAAGCAAAAAGAATAAATCTAGAGGCATCACATTACCAGATTTCAAACTCTGCTACAAGGCTATTTTAACCAAAATAGGATTGTACTGCCAGAAAAATAAACACGGAACAATGGAACAGAATAGAGAACCCAGGTACAAAACCATCTACCCACAACAAACTGATCTTTGACAAAGCAGGAAACAAAATACACTGGGGAATAGAAGCCCTAGTCAATAAATGGTCTGGGAAAACTGGATAGCCCCGGGCAGAACAAAACAGGACCCAGGACCCCTACCTCTCACGGCTCACAAAAATTAATTTGAGATGGATAAAGGGCTTAGATCTAAGACCAAAAGCCATAAGGATTCTAGAGGAAAAACTCTTCTACATATCCAACTAGGCTAAGAATTTATGACTAACTCCAATGGCAATCATGACACCAATAAAAACTAACGAATGGGATTTGATTTAGCTTCAGAGAGCCAAGGAAATAATCAACAGGAAAACAGACAACTTACAAAATGAGAGAAAGAATTCACAAGCTACACAACTGATAAAGAACTAATAACCAGTTCTTTATAAAGAACTCAAGCAAATCAGCAAGAAAAAACAAACAACCCTATTAAAGAATAGGCAAAAAACGTTAACAAAAGTTTCTCAAAAGAAGAAGACAAATGGCCAATAAACATGAAAAAATACTCAATGTTATTCTTAGGGAAATGCAAATTATAACCACAGTTAGATCCTGCCCAAGTTAGAATGACTTTTATTAAACAGTCCAAAAACAATAGATGCTTGTGTGGATGCAGACAGAAAGGAATCCTTTTTTTCTCTTTTCTTCTTTCTTTCTTTCTTCTTCTTTTTTTTTTTTTTTTTTTCGAGACAGAGTCTCACTATGTCACCCTGGGTAGAGTGCCATGGTGTCATAGCTCACAGCAATCTTGAATGCTTAGGGTTAAGCAATCCTCTTGCCTCAGCCTCCCAAGTAGCTGGGACTATAGGCGACCACCTCATCGCCTGTCTTTTTTTCTGTCTGCAGTTGTCGTTATTGTTTGGCAGGTCCAGGTTGGGTTTGAACCCACCAGCTCCAGTGTATCTGGCTGCACCCTAGCCACTGAGTGACAGGCGCTGAGCTGAGGAAAGAATTCTCATACAGTGTTGATGGGACTACAAATTAGTATAATCTCTCTGGAAAACAGCCTGGAGATTCTCCCCAAAACTATCATTCTATCCAGTGATCTCACTGTTGGTTATTTAGCCAAAGAGAGGATGACTTTTCTTTCCTTTTCTTTTTTGAGACAGAGTCTCAAGCTGTCGCCCTGCATAGAGTGCCATAACAACATCATAGCTCACAGCAACCTCCAACTCTTGGGCTCAAGCAATCCTCTTCCCTCAGTTATATTTTTAGTATAGATGGGGTCTCGCCCTGGCTCAGGCTAGTCTTGAACCTGTGAGCTCATGCAGTCCACCCGCCTTGGCCTCCCAGAGTGCTAGGATTACAGGCATGAGACGGGATGACTTTTCATCAAAAAGATACCTACATTCAAATGTTTATTGAAACACAATTCACAGTTGCAAAGATGTAGAATCAATCTACATGTCCATCAATTCATGAATGGATAAAGAAAATGTGGTGTGTGTATATATACATATATATGTGTGTGTGTGTATAAGTGTATATATGAGTATATGTGTATATATGTATATAGTTACACGTATACATATATGTGTGTAAATGTATGTATATGGAGTACTACTCAGCTACAAACAAGATGAATTAATACCTTTTACAACAATGTGTGTGAAATTAGAGACCATTTTACTAAGTGAAGTATCTCAAGAATGGAAAACAAACACCACATGTATTCACTATTAATTGGAACTAATAGATAAGCACATATGTGGAGAGAGGAAAGTAAAAGTCAATGGAAATAACCAGGAGGTGAGGGGGGAGAAGAAGAGGGCAAAAAAAATCCAACCTAATGTGTATTATTAAAACTATTTTGGGGTTTAAGGCACACTTATATTTGGGACTTAAGCAACTACATAAATTATCCATGTAACCTAAAACATTTGTACTCCCTTAATATTGCAAAATTAAAAAAAATTTAAGCTGTTAGTAGCAACAACTATTTAATGAATTATTGTTATATACTGGCAAAAGCTTAAAATTCATAAAAATACATAGAATTAATAATTAACGTACTGTGAGCCAGAACATTGTCTTGGTTATAATTTAGATTACCAGCCATAACTTAGCATTTCTTAATAAACGCTGGGTCACAGGTATCAGTTATTACCACGTGGGCCACAAACACAGTTGTAGATACAAATTAAAATGGTAGGAGACATGGGATTAATGGGGAAATCTAGCAGTTAACCACAAACATTTCATTACATCTTTCATATTTCCTGGACTTTTGCCTGTTTTTTTTTTTTTAAAGTATGATAAATGTTTAGCAGCTGCATTCCTGTCAGGAATGTGGCATAGGTTTACAGAATTAGTGGAACATGGACTGAAACCCTCTCCAATTCCAGATGTATCTTTACTATCCAGGAAACTTTCAAATGCCTCACCCCATTTCCTGACTGACCCATCTCAATCCGATCACTGGATCTGCTTACTTACTCCTTTGAAATTATATGTACAAGGGGTGCACACAGAAGTATTCTTCATCTTCTACAGTTTCACACTAGAGGTTTTGCTGAAAATGTACTCTACATTCTGAACATCTAATGTCCACCACTAGCAGTAACACGCCTGCTGTCATGACACAGATGACAACTTTCTCCAAAAATGCATCTTTAATGTTGTAGCTAAATGTGAAGCATTGCAAAGTCTTTGCTTTACCCGTATTTCCTATCCCACCTGACATCATAACTCCAGATGAGCTGAGTGCAGGAAGAAACCAAACATTTCCAGGCATTAGCCCTACTGCCTCAGATTGTGCACCACAGTTGAATGTAATGGAATAATAAACACAGTATTCACAAATTTGCACAGTTTGCAATGTTCACATGTTGAATGTGCACATGTGTGCCATTCACACCAAAATAGACTAGTATGGTCAGTTGAGTTCAGGATCTGACATAATCATTTATCAGCAGTATAAAATGATTATGGGACAAATCAGGTTTTCATTTTTTCAAATTTATTTTAAATAAATTAAGGGTGGGGTTTTTTTTGTTTGTTTTTCCTTTTTTGGAGACAGAGTCTTAGTCTTTCACCCAGGCTAGAGTACTATGGCCTCAGCCTAGGTCACAGTAACTTCAAACTCTGAGACTCAAGCACTCCTCCTGCCTCAGCCTCTCCAGTCAAGTAGCTGAGACTACAGGTGCGTACCACAATGTCAATGTCTAGCTAAATTTTCTATTTTTAGTACAGGTGGGGTCTTGTTTTGCTCAGACTGGTCTTGAACTCCTGAATTCAAGCCATCCTCCCACCTTGGCCTCCCAGAGAGCTAGAATTACAGGCATGAGCCACCCCACCCAGCCCAATTCAGGTTTTTAAACCACGAATAAAAGGAGAAGATTGTACAACTCGGCAGTAACTCACACTATGTGGACCACATTTTCATAGATGATTGCTTTATCAGATTCATAGAGATGCTTCTTAATTGCCACTTTCAAGGTTTTAGTTTATGAAAACAAATACCTTTTATATTAAAAAAAAAAAAAGTAAGCCTTGGGCAAATTAGTTGACATCTATCGCTTAGACATAGCTGATGCATAACAGGAAAATAGACTGGCTTTGTGAGGATGGTAAAACTCCCCATTGGATAGAGTTTGCTTAATTGTTATTTTCATTAGAGGCAACTGTTTCTGTCTCGTGATTAAACTCTTTTCAAAAAGACCGTAAGCTTCGATCAATAATATTTACTTGTTAATATTGCCTTAGTCTATTCATTCTTTCCCCCTTTTTAATATTTATTTTTCATTAAATCTGAAACACATCGGTGAGAGGGAGAGAAATTCCCAATAAGAAATCCCCACCAATACTCTAATAGGTACAGTCTTTGAGGAAATCACATCCCTCACATCACTTTACTTCACTGAATGACTCAATAAATACCTTTTCACTCTCAATATGAGATCATTCAGGGTAAGGGAATGCTTGTCTGTTTCAAGTCATTTAGTTATTTATTTTCACTGTTTAAGTAGCAGTTATTGGAATTGTATATGATACTCCTTGATTTTCATTAGATGATTGGAGCTCCCATATGTAAGTATATGCATATACAAACTGGCTGCTAAAGCCTAGAAAATTTTTGTCTGGAAGAAAATTTAGACTGGAAGGTCTAAGATTGTATACAACCAAGATTTCACCCAGAGGGGTGAACTCTCTTGACAGGCCTACTTTCAGCATGGGACACTGATGTCTTCCTGAACAAAGTGAAGACACAGGAAACCACCTTGTACTCCACAGCTTCCCACAAATACACATAAAAACACACAAACACAGATGGATGCCAACACACACACACATCCACTCTCAGTAGTAATGTTTCCGACCATATTTCAGGCAGATTTAAGCATCTGTTTACAAATGACCCCCAGTTCCTAGACAAATAACTTTTCAATTTCTCTCTTTTCTGCCATTTCCTTCATCAACGCGCAGTAATTTCCTGCTAGTTTTTCACATACAGGGCCTAATCTCCCTCACCAAAATGACTGTGTCTGGCACTCTGGTTTCTGACACTTTCTTGTTTGTTTTGTTTGTTTTTTCTGCAGTCTTTAACCCTGCTCTAGACTATTTTACCTGTGTTCTCAGAGTCCCCCAGAGTCCAGAGTCTTCTTTGCTGCCTTCTCAGAGAAGGGATCGTTCCTAGCCCAAATGTCCACTTCTGTTTTTTTCCTATCCTGTGGGTACTAAGGTGCCAATGCTATTTCCATCAAAGTTTATTTCTCCATTTTTGTTTCTTTCCTTAAATGCAAAATAAAAGAATATGAAGGAAAGGCAAGTGATGCTTCTTCCAGATGTGGGAAAGAGCAAAAGTTGTTTCAATACACCTGTACAAAATTAATTTCTAAGTAACCGTTCACAACAATTTCATAAATTAAACTAGAAATTATTAGAGCTTCAATTTTACATTTTATATGAGAATAAATATTGACTTAATATTCATAAGGCACCTAATAACACAGATTTCATTTTGCCAAATAGACTTACATAGCATTTGTTCTTTTTTGTCAATCCATAGAAAAGGATTGGTTATCAACCACCTCACATCACAGATTTCTAACAGGAATCTAGTTTTCTAGTGTCTATCACATGATCAGTGGAACAAATTAGTGAATCTAAAATCAAATTGAAGCACTGTACACACAGGTGTTTAGTGTGTGTGCAGAATAGCAAGATGTTTCAAAAAGATGGTTTATTAATATGTGATGAATGTGGGGTGAAAGCTATGTTAACCAGTTTAATGTAAGCGTTCCAAATTATATATAAATTCAGCACATTACCACATAAATGCATTAATGTACACAGTTATGACTTAATACAAAAATTTAAATAACATGTGAAGATATACATCTTCGCTCTTATTCAAAGAAATAAACATAAAAATATATATTATTTCACTTCTCTGGTTGAAAAAAGTCAAAATGTTTCTTAACAAAATGGCGTCAGTGCGATTGTGGGAAGGAAGTTCCTCTAGTGTACTTACCTGGGGGAGTAAAAATTGTTACAACAGCTGTAGAGGACAAGCTGTCACTAAATGAATCCCAAGTAAAAAGTTTTATGTTTAGATGCTTAACATCAAGTCCTTATTCCAATATTTACTTTTAGGAACTTATGCTACTGTTACTCATTAGTAGTATTAGTAAAATTATATTGGCTCAAGACTATTAGTTGAAGCGCTGTGTTGAACTGACGAATTTTTGGAAAGTGCCCTACATGTTCATCAATAAGGATTGATAAAGTGCATTTTGATATGTCTTTGCAATACATAGATGATCAAGTGACAAAAATAGCAAGGCATTAAAAGCATGGCTCCTGGTGCAATCTGTGTGTCTGTATGCTGGTATGCTACCGCTGGGCATAAGAAGCTTTGTGTTTGCACATGCATTTGCTTTGCATAAAATATCTCTGGAAATATGTACTATTTTGCTTTTTGGGAATGGTCTGGATGGATACAAGACAAGTGTATATCTTCCCTCATTTTTCAATTTTGTAACCTATTTTTAAAAGATACATTAAGTCAAAATACAAGCTAAAACATGGCTCTTAATACCATAATCACATTTGTAAATATTTTGTTGTTTCAAGTGTAGCTAACAAAGGCTTTTATATTTTTATCTCACTTAACATAACTAGTCTGAATATAGAGATAAAATATAATGTAAAGTAGTCACTTTGATTAATTTCAGATATGTTTTAGTAAGAGGTTCCTGGGACCATCACTTCTTCTGGAGCTTAGGGTCTTCCAGTAAATGGTAAATGACAGTTTGTAATGATAATGTTTGTATTCTGGTTTCCAGTTCTTATTAATTAAAACCTGAGTACCTCAGATACTAGGTTGATTAATAAAGACTCTTTGTACTGGGTGGTGCCTGTGGCTCAAGGAGTAGGGTACTGGTCCCATATGCCAGAGGTGGCAGATTCAAACCCAGTCCCGGCCAAAAGAAAAAAAAAAAAAACTCTTTGTACTACTATTGCTTGTATTTGGATACAAATGATATATTTACAACAATAATATAGGGAAAGTATTTTCTATGATTTTGGTTTTTGTTTAGGATAGATGAGTTCCATTTGCTTAAGGACCAGGATTAAATATTTGGCCTCCCATGTGTGTTTTCCTCTCAGTATCAGCTCTCTGATTAAGAGTCAGACAAAACTCAACAAGCCCTACACAAGAAAGACAGGCAGGGGCGTGTTGGTGGATTTTCTCTGGATCAGAGGGGAGAACCAGACACACACTCACCTGTGGCCCTCCTGCCTGTGTTAGAGACCACTGATAGAATTTCTATCTTTGGCCGGACAAAAAGGATTCCACTTTCTAAAGACAGTACATACCACCTTTTTACTGGTATATGTGTGAATGCCAATCTTGGAGTGAAAAAAAAATCACCATGTTCTAACATCTCTTTGGCCAGGAACCTCTATTTTTCCTCTCTGTTGGTCTTGGAAGCAATAGAGAAGATGTGAAAATTATCTTTGGTTTTTATTCATATATTTGGTCTATGACACTATGTGAAAAGTTGCTTTATCTAGAAAAGAAGAAAACCTAATTGATTTTATGCCTGAATCTGAAAAATTATTTCCCTTGAAACTGAAGGATGTTTGCCTCACTCTTTTCATTTAGTGAAAAGCTAAGGCATATTAATGACACCATATGCAGGATAGGAGTTAATTTTTTGTTAAATTGAACAGAACCTAGTTAGGACCAGGCATTGTCGTTCCTACCCAAACAGAAAGCTGGCTGTATAAAACACAAAACTTCCCCTTTACATTTTCAATCATTCTCCTTCATAAGGAAAAAATAATCTCTAATTAGAGTGGAGCTGATTTATATTCACGTAGAGATAATAAGCAGCCCTTACTCTCCACTCCCCACAAAAAAAGACTAGCTCTGTATGATTGCAATAACATCTAATCAGTTACAATTTCTGTGGTTTCTTTTTTCCCTTTTTTTCCAGAAAGCTAACTACATTTACATGATCAGCATGATATATACAAAAATACTTGCTAATGTGAACTCAATCTGAATGATGCCCAGAGTTCTAAGTTTTATGGAGCTGATTCCCCAGGTAGGAGTGCTTAATTCTTTCCCTCTTGCAAGTTATTAAAAAAAAAAAAAATTGGTATTTAGGAGATAGTAGTAAGTTTAATTAAAGTGAAACAAAAAAAGAATTTAAAAGGGAGTTAAGATGGCTAGATTTAAGTAAGTCACTATACCAAATAATTATGGGAACTACAGAAATTTTTGCAGTTTCTAATGTTTGTTTGGTGTCTTCATTTTTTTCCTTTTTTCTGATTTCAAAATTTAAATTCTTTTGGAAACCTGAAAGTAAATTTGGAGGTTTACTTAATTCTTCCACTTTGAATTGCTGTTGTTTTCAGATTAATACGAGGGAACAATTCAGCAACATTGTTTGCATTTTTTAGGTAAAGTCCAAGTTGTAGTTGAGCCCTTCACCCAGGGGGGGTGCTGTGTACCCCAACATTGTACCTGTTGGGTGAGAGCTGCCCAGGCCCCTCCCACTTGCCCCCTCTCCACTTACTTGAATTGAATTGGATTTTTCTCTCATGTGGGTGTGTAGTTATTCATCTACTAGTTTCTTATTAGTATTGAGTACATTGGATGCTTGCTTTTCCATTCCTGTGATACTTTAATTACGAGGATGTTCTCCAAATCCTTCCAGGTAAATATAAAAGATGTTTCTTCCTTTATGGCTGGATAGTATTCTGTAGTATACCATAGTTTTGCCAAAAAAAAACACATGAAAAAATGCTTATTGTCCCTAATCATCAGAGAAATGCAAATCAAAACCACTTTAGGGTGCTGATACAGCGTTCCCCCACTCAAGGCTGAATAAGTGCCCCTTCCCCCTCATTCTCTACCAGGGGTCCTCAAACTTTTTAAACAGGGGGCCAGTTCACTGTCCCTCAGACCGTTGAAGGGCCAGATTATAGTTTTTAAAAAAACCTATGAGCAAATTCCTATGCACACTGCACATATCTTATTTTGTTTTTTTGTTTTATTATTAAATCATAGCTGTGTACATTAATGTGATCATGAGGCACCATACACTGATTTTATAGACTGTTTGACACATTTTCATCACACTGGTTAACATAGCCTTCCTGGCATTTTCTTAGTTATCATGTTAAGACATTTATATTCTACATTTACAAAGTTCAATGTACCCTTGTGAGATGCAGCGCAGGTGTAATTCCACCAATCACCCTCCCTCCACCCATCATACCCCCTCCTTCCCCTCTCTCTCCCCCTTCCCCCTATTCTTAGGTTATAACTGGGTTATAGTTTTTATGTGAAATCCATAAATTAGTTTCATAGTAGGGCTGAGTACATTGGATACTTTTTCTTCCATTCTTGAGATACTTTACTAAGAAGAATATGTTCCAGCTCCATCCATGTAAACATGAAAGAGGTAAATTCTCCGTCTTTCTTTAAGGCTGCATAATATTCCATGATGTACATATACCACAATTTATTAATCCATTTGGGGATCAGTGGGCACTTGGGCTTTTTCCATGACTTAGCAATTATGAATTGGGCTGCAATAAACTTTCTGGTACAAATATCTTTGTTATAATGTGATTTTTGGTCTTCTGGGTATATACCTAGTAGAGGAATTATAGGATTGAATGGCAGATCTATTTTTATATCTCTAAGTGTTCTCCAAACATCTTTCCAAAAGGAACGTATTAATTTGCATTCCCACTAGCAGTGTAGAAGTGTTCCCTTTGCTCCACATCCACACCAACATCTCTGGTCTTGGGATTTTGTGATATGGGCTAATCTCACTTTGAAGTAAAAAAAAGAAAACGGGAACAAATACAAGCACACCTCCTCATGTGGCCCGTGGGCCACAGTTTGAGGACCCCTGCAGAAATCAAACCCCCATCTCTACACACAGGCTGCCCTTTCCAGGCTACACCCTCTGGGCTCTAACAAATTCAAGAACAAAGCAGCCTGAAAGCTTCTGCCTCTTTTAGCAGGCAGCACACACCATAATTCTTTGCCTGAGACAAACTGCAAAAACAGGATTTCTGTGCTAATTTTAGGATTATTTCCATCCTGGACAGACGTCTGGCCAATTATGACACACTTCCCCAAGACCACCTGCCCACAGGATGGAGAAAGCAGTATGAAACCCCAAGACTGAAGACTGGGAGCTTCCCACTTGGACCCCCCCGCCCCTCTGCTGCTGACGGTTCTTTTCCCCTTCTACTGCTCACCGTCTTTTGCTCATCATGCTTATCAATCTTTCTCCCCATCAAGAAACTCTGTCTTGTTACTTACCCACATGGTCGGTGGTTTCATTCTTCAAACACCGAGACCAACGACTTGGCTTAGAAATTCTGGCGGCAACAATACCACTTTTAGGTTTTTGAACTATCACTTCTAGTCAAGATTCTACCTCCTGGAATGATATTCAAGGCAGGCAAACATTACTTATTGTTCCCATTCTCCCCTTTTCACTTTTAGCAGTAGGATCCCCTGGTCTACACAGATTGAAACAACATTTCAAAGTCATCTTTACACTGAACTGTGGTCACATTGATACTGGAATTTCTTCTTCAGTAGGTCCTTGGTCTGGAGATTCCAAGAATGAACCCCAGACCACAGATCAGTGGTAACATAGGATTTTATTAGACAGAAAGGAATACAGAAGGGGTAAAAAGCACCAGCGCTTCCAACAAAGGGAAGACCCAAGCCAGAAGTCTTCCCCAGGGGTCCTTTGTCTAGGGCAGCAGTTCTCAACCTGTGGGTTGCAACCCCTTTGGGGGTCAAATGACCCTTTCATGTGGGTCGACTAAGAGCATCCTGCATATCAGATATTTACATTACGATTCATAACAGTAGCAAAATTACAGTTATGAAGTAGCAACGGAAATAATTTTATGGTTGGGGGTCACCACAACATGAGGAACTGTATTAAAGGGTCCCTGCATTAGGAAGGTTGAGAACCACTGGTCTGGAGGTATATAATCACATTTTGGTCAGGACTTTTCAAAGATATTTGTACCAGAATGCTTATTGCAACCCAATTCATAATTGCTAAGTCATGGAAAAAACCCAAATGCCCATCGACCTATGAATGGATTAATAAATTGTGGTATTTGTACACCATGGAATATTATGCAGCCGTAAAGAAAGATGGAGACTTTACGTCTTTCATGTTTACACGGATGGAGCTGGAAAATATTCTTCTTAGCAAGGTATCCCAAGAATGGAAGAAAAAGTACCCAATGTTCTCAGCCCTAATATGAAACTAATTTATAGCTTTCATAGGAAGGCTATAACCCAATTTCAGTAGAAGAATATGGGGAAGGGGACAAGGGAAGGGAAGGGAGGGGAGGGGAGGAAGGGTGGAGGGAGGGTGATTGGTGGGTCCACTCCTAAGATGCATCTTGGAAGGGTGCAGGTGAAGTGTAGAGTATAAGGGTTTGAACACAATAATTAAGAAAATGTCATGAAGGCTATGTTAACCAGTTCAGTGAAAATATTTCAGACCATATATGGAACCAGCACATTGTACCTCATGATTGCATTATTGTACACAGCTATGATTTAAAAAAAACAAAAACAAAGTTAATGAGTGCATTAACACATGAATGAATGTAGTCTCTACCCCCCCCGAAATGTTTCAGGTGGAACCACCCAAAATGTTTCAAGGTGTGGCCTGGAAAAGGCAGCTTGTTTGTACTCCTACAGATGGGGGTGTGATTTCTGAGCTTACCTGGGCCTAGAGAATGGGGGGGGGTGTCCCTGTCCAGCCCTGAGTGGGGGAACCTGTATCAATATAACTAAGTTCTGGCTAATGAGATGTGGGTGGAAGTGATGACTATAATTAAAACCTAGACTTTATCTTTTTTCTTCTGATGTGGCTGCAGCCTGGCTTGGGACATGCAAAAGAAAATAAAATCTTAGGAAAAGCTGAATCAGTGAAGCAGAAGAAATCTGAATCCTTGAAAGATCACAAGGGACATAATACCTTACTTACATGGACCAATCATCTTGAGATTTATGTGTGGCAGAAATAAACTTCAATCACATTGAAGACATTGCATTTTTAAAATCCCTTTATTACAGCAGTTTGGTCTCTCACCTACATGATCTGTTGCAGATTTATTATGTATGATATATTTTATCAGAAATAGTTATGGCATTAGCAATATAAATAAATGGTTTTTGCTTTTCTATCTGTTAATTAACTCTTCTGACTTAGGTCCTGGGCACAAGATTCTATTTTGTCCTCTGTAAGCCCCAGTCAGATGCCTTCCTGGGAATAGGCAGTGCTAATGCATCCAGGCCAATTCTTGAAACACTTTATAGAGGCTTCTCTTTCTTCTACTTTTAGAATTTTTCTTTATCATTTCTTCCTTATTGTTTTGAAAATATCCTAAATCAATTCATTAAAATCTCAAGGGCAGTGTTTTTTATATACTTAGAATAAAGATAAAGATTTTCAAAGACTCTCCTGCTTAAGAGGAATTGACTTAATTTTTTTCATATGAATATTAATAATGTTAAAAATATGGTGGTGATAATAGTAATTGTTCGCAGCACCTGTTAGTAAAACATCACTTTAGATACATTGGATTTAGTAGTCTGGTCTTTTTGATAGACTTTAATATGGAGAAATTTCACAAATTTTCTTGTTCACCTGCCAAGAACATCTTTCTCACAAAAATCTTAAGTCTCGGTACTAATTGTGTTTCCCCTTTGCTTAACTACTTGTTTTAAGTTACAACACATCAATTTTAAATGAATGAATAAACTAATACACAAATTTACATGTTTAACTTTATATAATAAAGTTTTGTTAATTCACCAGGAAAAAAAAATAGTAGGAGTATTCCCCTGTGGGGAAGATGACAGTCATATTTTGGCTTTTCATTTGTCACTTAACAGCAAATTATTTATTATGCTCTAAATTTTACTCTGTGAACATGGCTTTGTGAAGTTGAAATTAAATCTTAATGAGAAAATCTCAGTTAACATAACAAGAAGGCACTGACTGAAAAAGCAGAAAAAAGTTATTAGCACAGGCGTCAAAATCGATGGTGTTGGACTAACTTGGAAAAGGTGAACACATAACCTGCATTCACAGCAAGCTTTACAAGAATTAAACATTGACAACTTCTAAAATATATTTTCACTAATTATATACTATTCAATTTAAGTGATATTGCAAAGTACATTGGTATTTTCCTAAACCTTTCAGAAAGTATCTTCTTCTTGCTTCTTTCTTTAATTTATGAGAGAAAATTAATTCTGATATAAGTGTTTTTAATTACATCACATTTTTAAAATGATTCTTATTCTTGCAAGATAGGCTTAATGACATTAACACGCTTCACATTCTTTGAGGTTAGGAAACTCACATGATGCCCCATGAACCCTAAACATCTCTATGCTTTTTTCATAAGGCCAAAATATTCTTCTAATTATAAAGCAACTCTAACTTCAACTTTTAAAATCAAAAAGTTAACTCTGATGAAATACTTTCATCTAACCTAGAGATGTTATCAATTTTTTTTTCATTTTTTTTCAATAACATTTTAAAAAAGAAAAAAAAATTAGCCCAGGATCCTGCTCAATATCATATAATAGATTTACTTATTCAGTCTTTTAGTATTTTAAATGTGGAGCAGTTCACAGACTTCTTTGAATTTCATGAAGTTGATATACCTGAAAAGTACAGAGCAGTTATTTTGTAAACATCTCTGTTTCAGCGTGTTTGATGTTTCATCGTTATTTGATTCCCATATGACTATTTGATAATAATAGTGAAGTGATGTTGTATCTCTCTCAGTGCACTGTATTAAAGTCACACACGATACAGATTAGACCCATATTGATGTTAATTTTGATCATTGCCATTGCTTAAAATAGTGTCTACACATTTCTTGCTACAAAATTATTACTTTGGCCTTTGTAAAATAAGTATGTTGTGGGGATACATTTCAAAAGATGTAAATATCTTATCCCTCATGAAACTTTTACTCACTAGTTTGCATCCATTAATGGTTATTGTTGTAGTGAAAGCTAAATGGTGATTTTTCCATGTATTGTTTCTTCTAAATTCATTAATTCACTCTACAGTTCTAAGGAAGTTGTTTTTCTTTCTTATTTGTTCATTCACATATATGAATATGGAGTCATAAATTATTATTTTAATGAGTTATAATCCACTATTACCTCTATTTTGAATTTTAAATTGTCCCAGCTTTGGCCACTAAAACCCCCACCAGTTTTTCACAGCATCTTTATATTCTGGTACAGGATATTCCAGGCCCATCTTATACTTTTCCTGTGCCAGCCTGAAATCAGCCATTTTTCTTTTTCTTTTTTTTTTTTTTTCCAACAGAGTCTCACTTTGCTGACCTTGGTTGAGTGCTGTGGCATCATAGCTCACAGTGACCTCAAGCTATCCTCTTGCCTCAGCCTCCCAAGTAGCTGGGAATATAGGTACCTGCCACAAAAGCTGGTTATTTTTAGAGATGGTCTGGCTCTTGCTCAGGCTGTTCTTGAACTCCTGACCTCAGGCAATCCACCCACCTGGGCCTCCAAAAGTGCTAGGATTGTAGGCATAAGCCACCATGTTCGGCCTCAAGTCAGCCATTTTTCCATGAAGGCTTGATTCCTTTTAGTGAAGCATGGTGTAGACACCAACAGACACCAAGATACAGTAATCATGATCATTGTTACTGGAGAAACATTGATTTCAGGCACTTTTAACAGACTGGGCGAGCAAATTTCTAGACCTTCCCCACACCCTATGTGTGTGAGTGTGTGTGTAACTGTGGGCACAACACAGGCACATTTATTATTTTGCTTCATCTGTCCATCCATTTATGCCATGCATACTGTGTATCCCTCTACTTCCAGCAGAGTTTAGCTTAGCTTTTTTTGTTGTTCATTATTTGTATCTACCATCTCTAACAATGAGGATTTTGGCTTTCATTGTCCTCAAAATATTTGCTTGTTGTTCAGTCCTAGGATACAGTGAAAGTAGTTTAAAACTGCCAACCCTTCCCGCTGTGAAAAGACAAGTGTACTGACCAGGGTTCCATATTTACTCAGATTTCTCTCTGTCATTATCCTAAGTGTGTATAGTCAAAATACTTTCCTGAACATTACTTGAGTTAGTTTTGGTTCTTTCCCACATCTTCAGAATGATTATATTATTGTTTTGAAATAGAGTTAAATTCATTCCTTTGTAATAGTATTTAATAGATAGTTTTCTCCATTTTTGTTATTATTATTATTATTATTATTGCAGTTGTTATTGGTTAGTATGTAAAACACTAATATGGTTCCAGGGATCTTTATTCTCAAATATATACTCAGAGAAGTGTTCATCTCACCCTTCATTTTCACATATTCTTAGCCCACACGCTTTCCACTCAGTTCTGTTTTCACCCCATTCCTTCTACCATATTTTAAAGCAGGCTTTTTAGGTAAACAATCTCCTGAGTTTCTGTTTTATTATGTGGTGTCCCTTTTCTCTCTCTCTTACTTTTGGTCTCTCTCTGTATACACGTGTGTGTGTATATATGTGTGTGGGTGTGTGTACTATATACATATATAATATATTCCATATATATGTAGTATGTATACAATATATTATATATAAGGTCTGACAGATAAATTTCTGAACTCATCCTAGAAAAAGTGCTTTGAAGGGTGGACTAGGCACTGGCATCAGTGCATAGCTTCCCAAGGGCAGTACTTCAAAGGTAAGTGTAGTAACATTCAGCAACGAGGTATATAGCACTTTTTCTAGGATGAATCAACAAACTTAATTGTCAGACCTTGTACAATGACAATTCTGAAGGCTGTTCCAGAAAGAGTTCCAAAATTGCTTTGATGGGTGGGCTAGGCACTGGCTTCTATGCATAGCTTCCCAAGGGGAGTACTTATCAAGGGAAGGTGACTATAGAGATATTCATCAATGAGGTATGTCGCACTTTTTCTAGGATGAATTGACAAACTTAATTATCCTATCTAGTTTGTAAAATATACACATATATGTATATTAGATATAAAATTTTTCTCCTTTCTTACACAAAATTTTAATCTATGGATACTTTTTTAAAGACTTTATGCTTTTAAAACAGTTGAGGATTAACAGCAAAATTGAGAAGAAGGGCTGGGCATGATGACTCACACCTAACACTTTGGGAGACTGAGGCCAGGACTTGAGACAAGCCTATACAAGAACAACACTCCTTCTCTCCACTACAAAAAACAGAAAAGCTGGCTGGTCCAAGTGCAGTGGTGTTTACAACTAATTCATCACAACCAATTACAGAGTCCTTTGTTCCTTTTCCACTTCCACTGCTTCATCACTTGAGTAGAAGAAAGGAAGAGAAGGAAGGAAGGAAGGAAGGAGGGAGGGAGGAAGGAAGGAAGGGAGGAAGGAAGGGAGGGAAGGGAAAAGAGAGAGAGAAAGAAAACCAGAAAAGCGGGGCATGGTTGTGCATATCTTTGGGAGGCAGAGCAGGTGGATTGCTTACACCTAGGAGTTTGAGGTTTTCCATAAACTATCATCACACCATGACACTCTAGCTTGGGTTACAGAGTGAGATGCTGTTTCCAAAAAAATTTTTTTAGAAAATACAGAGATGTTCCATGTACTCCTGCCTCCACACATGTACAGCTCCCCATTATCAATATCTCCCACTGGAGTGGTGCACTTGTTCTGTTTATGAACCTACACTGACACATGGTAATCTCCCAGTGTCTGCAGCTTATGTGAGGGTTCACTCTAGGCCCTGTACGTTCAGTGGGTTAGGATAAGTGTAATGACCTGTGTCCATCTTCACAGTACTGTGCAGAGTGTTTTCACTGCCTTAAATGTCCTCTTCCATGCATCCCTCCTCTCTCAACCCCTGGCAACTATGGATCTTTTGACTGGCTGCACAGTTTTGGCCTTTCCAGAATGTCGTGCAGTTGGAATGACATGGCATGTGTTCTTTTCAAATCGGCTCCTTTCACTTACTCATATGCATTTAAGATGCCTGCCTGCCTTTTCATGGCTGGAGAGCCCTTTTTGGTTTTTCCTTAGCATTGAATAATAGTCATTGTCTACATGTAGCAGATGCAGTTTTATTAATCTACTTACCTAATAAAGGATATCTTGGTTGCTTCTGGTTTTTAGCATTTATGAACAAAAGCACTATAAACATTCACGTGTAGGTTTTTGTGTGAATGTAAATTTTAACTCTTTTGGGTAAATCTCAGGTGATTGCTGGATCATATAGTATAAGTAATTTAATTTTGTAAAAAACTGCCAGCATGTCTTCCAAAGTGGCTTTCCCATTTCTCATTCCCCCCAGCAGGGAATGAGAGTTCCTGTTTCTCTGCATGCTTGCCAGGGTTTGGTGGTGTTGGCATTCCAGATTTTGGCCACTCTGATGGGTACAGTGTGGTGGTGTTTCATTGCTGATCTAATTTGCATTTCCCTGAGGACATTTGATAGGCTTGTTTACCATCTGTACATCTCCCTTGGTGAGGTGTCTCTTAAGTCTCTGGCCCATTTTTTAATAAGATTATCTTCTCATTGGTGCCTTTACAGTGTTCTTTTTATATTTTGAATGACCATCTATTATCAGATGTGTCACTTGCAAATATTTCCTCCCACCCTGTGGATTATGTTCTCATTTGTTTGACATTGTCTTTCACAGAACAGAATTTTTAATTTTGAAGAGGTCCAGGTTATTATTTCTTTCATGAAGTGTTCTTTTGGTATTGTACCTAAAACGTCATTGCCATATCTGAGGCCATGTAGGTTTTTTTCCTATGTCATTTTCTATGAGTTGTATAATTTTGAATTTTACATTTATGTCTATGATCCATTTTGAATTAGTTTTTATGAGGGATATAAGGCCTGCATCTGGTTTCCTATTTTTGTATGTGGTTGTCCAGTTGTTGCAGCATTATTTGTTTTAAAAAACTGTATTTTCTCCATTACATTGCCTTTGCTCCTTTGTCAAAGATCTGTTGACCACATATATGTGAGTCAATTTCTGGTCTCTGTATTCTGTTCTGTTGATTTATTTGTCTATTCTTTCACCAATACTACACCATTTGGATTATTGTAACTTGATAGTGAATTTTAAACTGGGGTATTGTCAGTCTTTCAACCTTATTCTTCTCCAGTGTTGTATTGGTTATTATGGGTTTTTCACTTCTCCATTTAAACTTTAGAATATCTCTATATATATAGATATAGATATATATATATCTGAAACATAATTTTTTAGGATTTTGATTAGTATGCATTAAATCTCGATTTTGAATATATCCATCAACTTGGAATATCTCTACATTTATTTAAGTCTTCTTTGATTTTATTCAGCAAAGATTTATAGTTTTTATCATGTAGACTATATGCTTATTTTGTTACATCTATACCTAAGTATTACATTATATTTTTGGGACTGCTAATGTAAATGATGTGTTTTTCATTTCAAATACCACTTATTCATTGCTGTATATAGGAAATCTGATTGAGTTTTTTATATTGTATCCTACAAACTTGTTATAATTTTGCTTATTATAGTTCCAAGAGTGATATTTTATCATCCATAGATGATCATGTGATCTGTAAAGAGTTTTATTTCTTCTTTCTAATTGACACATCTTTTATCCTATGTATGTGTGTCTGTGTGTGTGTTGTTACTGCATTAGCTGGGAGTTCCAGTATGATATTGAAAAGTAAAGGTGAGAAAGATCTTCCTTGCCTTGTTCCTGATGATAGCAGAAAAGCTTCTCCCCCCGCTAAGTATGATGTTAGTTGCAGGGTTTGTAGTTTCTTTATCAAGTTAAGGAAACTGGAAACTTTACCTCTTTTCTCGGTTTATTGAGCTTTCTTATCGTTAACAGGTATTGTGTTTTGTCAAAAGCCTTTTCTGCCTTTATTGATATGATCACATGATTGTTTTGTTTTAAGCATGATGATGTGATGGGTAACGTTACTAAATTTTTGAATGTTGAATAAGCCTTTCATACATGGGATAAGAATAATTTACATTGGTCATGCTATATAATTGTTTTTACACATTTTTGGATATGATTTTGCTAATATTTTGTTGAGGACTTTGTGTGTAGTTTTCTTTTCTTATAAGGTCTATGTCTGGTTTTAACATTAGGATAATTCTAGCCTCAGAATGAGTTAGAAATGTTTCCTCTGCTCACTTGGTTTTTTATACTTAACATATTCTGGAAACTGTTCCATTTACATTCATAGATTATTTTTTCAGTCTGTTTTACATTTACATAGTTCTTTATTCCACCAGAGTTTATTCAATCACTTTTCTGTATGTGCAATTTAGGTTGTTATGAAATTTTTTAGTTTTAAATAATGCTATAGTAAATAACAGTGTGCATCTATTTTTCAATTGTTGGATATGGAACTTCAGGACAAATTTCTGGGAGTTGTATTCCTGGGTTAAAAAGCAAATGCATATACCATGTGTTACATTTTGCAATTTCTCCTCCATAAAAAGTTGTGTTAATTTTCATTCCACCAGCAGAATATGAGCACGCCTGTTTCTTCATAGCCTCATAGCCTGGCCAAGAGGATGCATGTCAGTTCTTAACATTGTGTTAGTATATTAGAGGAGAAATTATATCATAAGGTAGTTGTAATTTCATACTATTAAGAACTATTTTTTCATATTTTTTATGTTTTGTTCATATTTTATCTATTTTGTACAATTTTTATTTTATTTTATTTTCTTCAAGTGTTAAGGGCCTTTGCATATTGTAAGTATTATCCCAATATTTACATATCTGATGTTTTGTCATTTGTCTTTTGGTTTGCCTATGTTTAGTTTTTTTTTTTCTTTTTTGTATTTTTTGTTTTTCTTAGAATACAAAGGTTTGAGGTTTCTTGTTTATTTTTGCGTTTGAGTGGAACATGTTACCCATTTTTAAAAATTTCATCTGGGTTTTTCAACATAGTTTAAAAGGCTATTTCATACCCAGGTTATTGAGAAATTTGGCTCTTTTAATATACTTGGATGGTTTATGTTTTATATTGAGATATCTGAACCATTATTGTTTATTTTGGGGAGTGTGGTAAGGTTTGGGTCTAGTTTAATGTTTTTTCAAAAGCTATTCATCACCCCAGTCTCATTTATTAAACACCCCATTTTTCCCTCAGTGCTTTAGATGCCACCTTAGTCATACTCAAAATTTCTCCATGTGCTTGAATCTATTTCTGCTCTTAGAAAAATTCCAGTAAATTGTATTTCCATTTATGCATCACTGTAACCCTGTTTTAACTGTGAAGATTTCACAGTATGTTTCAGTTTCTGATAGAACAAATTTGTCCTTATAAGGTTTCTTTTTCATCATTTCTCTAAATGTCCTTGAATGTTTCTTTTCTATATGAACCTTAGTCTCAACTTGTCTCGCTCCATAAGAAATTCAGTTTTTTTCTTCACTCTTATTCTCTCTTTTAAATTGGTTGTCTTAAAATTTTATACTAAATTAGGAGGATGTGACATCTTTATGACTCTGAGCTTCTCAGTCCCAAATCGCAATGTCATTCAAGTTAAATTTTGCATCCTTCAGGAGCACACTACATTTTTTCTTATTTTTATAAACAGTTTTCAAAATTGCCTGTTTCTTTCATTTACATTCTTCATTAGAATTCTCTTGTCAAAACTAACTTATTGAATCCCGAGCAACTTAATTTTAAGTTGCTTTAAACTTAAATTTAAGTTGCTTTCTTACAGTCAGAGTTCCGATTTACCAGGACTCTCTTTTGCATTTGAAATTGTTTTCACATTTGAGGTTGACTTTCTTTTGAGGATGATATTACTCAATCCTTTTTTCTTTCTCACACACAACTTTTCCATATTGCCTTAGCTCTCCGTAAAGGTTTGCAACAGCAACTAAGGAATTAACTCCACTAGAAATTGTTAGCTTTTTAACTTATTTAAAGTCTTTACATTCTTGTGTTCTGATTATGTTATTCTGATGTTCTTTATGGTTTTTTTAAAATGCATGGTTATATTTGGACTACTAACATACCTTATCTACGCAAAACAAAAATCACTTTTAATTGTCAAGTGAGACATAACTAACTCACAGTCTTCACAAAAGGATATATGTTACAAAATATTCCCATAATTAAATAATTCAATCCAGCTCAAGCTTGTCTTCAAGGATGAATTTAAAATCTTCTTTCCATCAGTAATTTGTAACATACTGTGTTTCCTTTCTTAAAGAGGAGGTGGATTTTAATAACCAACATTTGATGTGTAATTTGGGACTAAATGAGTTAACCCCAGATTCAATGTAAATATTTCTTTCCAGTCTCTAAATCAGTGGTTTTAATTTGTGCTGTGCGGGTTCTGTGGAAGAGAGGGAAGAGTGGTCATGTGGTTGGGCCGCATAACGCTTCATCCAAACAGCTCAGCTCTTAATGTGTCTTTATGTGGTGTTGTTATAAAACACAATGATAAGGCTATATGGTTCAACAGCAAAAAATATGTATAAACAAAAATATAAAAAATGCATTCCTCTAAATGAATTTTATGTTTTTTATGCTTCTAAAGATGCATTAATTTATTATTTATGGACATTTTCTCAGTAAATCACATCTAATCACATTTGTAAGAAGTTTAGTAGAAACAAATATATGGATAAAGATTATATCCAATTAGCATACCACAATTCTACTCTGTTTCTCAAAACTAGGCATCATCATTCCATTATATATTGCTTAGAAAGACCCAAACCTGAAAAATTGTGTCTTAAAACTACGTTATCCCTCACAGTCCTATGTGTTTACATTGGGTCCACCATCAAAGCTGCTCTCTGCTTCTCACTTGGGACCTTGGGACCTTAGGGGGTGGTATTCCCATGTCTGCTGGGTAAAGTCATGTGGACTTTGGTCTGGAATGCTGAGATGGCTGGGGCAGTCCCCTTCTCCCACTGGAGTCTCAGGGTATCTCTCCATGTAGGAGTTTTGTAGGATAGCCAGAGCCCTTATATGGTAGGTTCCCGATATGCAAAAGTGAAACCTGTCGGGGTTTCTTAGGGTGTGGCCCAGAAATGATGGTTTTCCTTTCTCCATGTCTGTATTCTATTAGCGCAAGCTAGTCACTGCCCAGCCCCAGACTGAACGGGAGGAACAGTGGGAGGAATGAACACCAGCAGGCATGGTTTACTGTGGTCCATCTTCGCTGTGCTCTGCAACATCCCATTTTATACTCAGAAACACAAAGCAAAGAGCAGATGATTTATCTTCAGCTCTGTTGTTTTCACAAAACAATGAATGATTGTTTTGAATGATTTTCTACTTTTCTACAAGTGTCCTGGTTTACCATGTGCTTCCACTCCATGATTTCTTACTTTGTAGGGTAGAGATTGCCAGGGCCAATGGCCAAGCCATAAACATTTACTAGGCAAGTTTTGTTTTCTGCAAAATGTCTTTTAATATGGTGGATGTATCCCAAAAATATGTTTTATTTTTGACTTTCCTTTCTTTAGAATGGACAGGAATTATGTGCGAGTCAAAAGCCTTGACAGCTGGGAATCTGCTTGTTTGCTGTTGTGTCCCTTGCCTCGTACATAGTAAGTGATGAAACATACTTGTTGTATTGAAAACTGAATGGATTCTACAGGGAAATCCTTATGTCCCATATTGTCACGAAGTCCGGTAAGAAATTTGGCTTACACAACACACTGCTTTCTCAATAATTGCATTTCTCCTTCACAGTGGCACAAAAGCTTTGTTTATAATGTGGGCTCCTCAGTCTGAGACAACTTGGTGTGAAGCCCTGGAATGAGACTCCGCTTTTACCTTGAAAGTTTACAACTGAAAGATCTCAGCCTAAAGGTGCTCTTTTTATGTTTTCAACAATTATTATTAGAATTATGCTTTTGAATATGCTAAAACTTCCACCAATGCATTCTATTTTTGAGCTAACTTTGTGAAATTTTATTTCCTGATAATTAGTTAATTAAGATCTAAAAGAATAATCAGCTTAGAGTCCATTTGATAATTTTTGCAAACCAAAATACTCTTTCAATCAACCACAACATTAAAAATATACTTCTTGAACTGTTTGTCTTCCAGTTCATTTTCAATTTTAAAATACTGCCTACAGATTAAGAAGGGAGGTGTGTGTTATAGCTAGATTTTATCTGATGGCTACATTTTCAGTATGTATCCTCCTAAATCTTGATCTGTGCTGTGTGTCTCTCTTAAACTGTATCAATGGGGTGCCTACCAGAAACTGATCTAGTGAAATCTGTGTTGAATTTATCTCAGTAGGACTTTTCTCTATTGAACATTTTACAGCAGCCATTCATTCCATGTGTGGGCATGTGCCTACTTTAGGGGCTAAGAACTTGTGATATTTAATAATGTGAAAAATAATTGTAAGTAATACTAACTTGAGTTATAAGCTATATATGAATTTTCTTCCTGAGAACATCTTTTTCTGTTAATATAAGAAAGGGAAAGCAATTATCCTCCTATGGGAGAAAGAACACTATTCCCAGGCTCATTTCTCTTCACGCCAGCAGTTCCAGGCTGCAGTTAGTCCTCGGCAGGCCACATAAGCCTTCTCCATTCTGCTTCATAGCCCCGTCAGCCACAGATAGAACCCGAGCAAGAGTTAAAAGTTTATGTTGGGAAGTGGCTATGTATGATGTGTTTCATCATTTGAAATATATTCATTTATTACATAGTTTTAAGGATTTATTTATGTAACTAATCAAAGGCACTTTAACTAGTGTAGAACCATGTGTAGAATGTATCAATGTCTAAAAATGTTTTATTAAGAAGAAAATTTTGAAATAAGTAAGAAGAGTCTAGTTATATTAAGTACTTTACACACACACACACAATTCATGTAATTTCTTTATGATTTTTAACTATATTCATCTTGAACCTTAACAGTGGCAAACCCATGGAGGGGGTCAGGGACATGCAAAAATAAACAGACCCTGACCCCTCACCCCCATTGGTATGTAACTGTTAATCCCTTTAACTTTGCTGAGAGTTTTTGCTCTTTCTTTTCAAATTAATTTCATCTTCCAAGTCCTCCCAACAGCTTTACCTTGTGTTTCATCTATGACTAGGGCCCTGGACCACCTCAATTGATCACATGAGAGAGTAATTTTCCTTTGGGTCAGCAAGATCCTGCTTCTCACCAACATTTGTCTAGTTAACTTTTCACCTGCTGGCCCAATTCTATTTCTTCATTTTATAATTAAACAAAGAAGAAGAAAAAAATCACAAAAATAAGCAATAAAGCTTATTACTTATCAATATTTCCTATATTCTTAGAATGATTTAGATTTACTCATCAAACTAATTTATTCTGTATTGGTTTATACTAGTTTACATAATGGTAATAATGGTAATGGTAAAAGAAATATTAGCGTAAGTTAGTATAATTCAAAGAAAACAAAGTAAGTGTCATACTCATAAAAATGTAGCCCTTTTTTATATTTGCCTTTTTCTCTGCTAAGCACAGATCTATGGAATTTATTTTCATTAAGTCATTTAATTCTCAATATACTTCTCTGTAGTAGGTTTACTTACTGTTCTACTTTATAGGTAAAGTAATTGAGGGGCAGAAAAGCTAAGACACGGAGTTGTGATCTTATAAGAACTAAGATTGGAATCTGTCTCCAGAGTCCACAACCTTGACCTCTAGAGAAATGTTATTCTTGCATGCTTTTAAGATACTGCCAGTTCAGTTTCATATTATTGCAATAAAGCAAATACTGCAATAAAGCGAGTCACACCATTTCTTTGGTTTCCAGAGAATATAAAAGTTATGTCTACTTTATATTGTAGTCTATTGAGCATGCAATGCCGTTATGTCTAAAACGTGACGTATATGCCTTAATTAAAAATATTTCATTCCTAAAAAGTGCTAATATTCATCTAGCCCCCAACAAGTCATAGTCTTTTCACTGGTGGAAGATCTTGCCTGGATATTGAGGGCTGCTAATTGAGCAGGTAATGGCAACTGATGGTTGGAGTGGCTGAAGGCATTCTTACAATAAGACAATAGTAAAAGTGGGGAAACAGACATACTGTTTTTGTCTTTGGGAATGATTTCTCTGTAGCATGTGATACTGTTTCACAGCACTTTACCCACAGTAGAACTTACTTTAAAATTAGATTTAATCCTCTGAAACCCTTCCACTGTTTTATCAGCTAAATTTACATACATATAACAATATCTCAATCCTTTGTTGTCATAAACAATGTTCACAGAATCTTCATTTAGAGCAGATTTCATCTCAAAACAGCATTTTCTTTGTTCTCTTATAAGAAGCAGCCCCTCACCCAATTAATTTTTGTCATGAGATTACAGCAATTCATCCACATTTTGTAGGTTATCTATTTATGATAAAAGTTTGAGTTTGTCTTTTGCTGGGTAGAAACTTTCTAGTTTATTTAAGTGAAATTTGTCTATTTTTGGTTTTGTTACAGTTGCTTTTGGGGTCTTAGTCGCAAATTCTGTTTAGGTCAACATATAGAAGAGTTTTTCCTAGGTTTTCTCCTAGAATGTGTATGGCTTCAGGACTTCCATTTAAGTCTTAAATTATCTTCAGTTAATTTTTGTATCTGATGAGAGATAGGGTCTACTTTCATTCTTCTACAGGTGGCTGTCCAATTTTGCCAGCACCATGTTCAATAGTTCTTTCCCCAGTGTATGTTTCTGTCTGCCTTGTTGAAGATCAATTGTTTCTAGGTGCATAATCTTTTTTTCTTTTGAGAGAGGATCTCACTCTGTCACTCAGATTGGAAAGCAGTGTCTCAATCATGGCTCACTGCAACCTCAAACTCCTGGCCTCCAGGGATCCTCCTCTCTTGGCCTCTTCAGTCGCTAGGATCTGTCACATAACCATGACAGATCCTACTAATTATTTTTTAAATTTTTTGTACAGACAGGGTCTCACTATATTATCCAAGATAGTCTCAAACTGCTCATTCTTAAGGTCTCTAAGAATTTTGGAAAGTCAATGACCAAATGGCTTCAACTTCAAGTCAACAGCTACATTAGCCCCTAGCAAGAAAGTCAACCTGTCAACCTGTCAGTGACTTCAGGAATTGACATCTCTCTGGCTGTCAAAGTCCTAGATGACGTGTTCTTTCAACAGAAAGTTGTTTTTCCTTTATAGAACATCCATTGCTTAATGTGGCTGCCTTTGTCAATGACTTTAAGTGGTTCTTCTGGCCTGCTCCAGTTTCTCCATCATCACTTGCTGTTTCACCTTGTACTTTTGTGTCGTGGAGATGACTCCTTCCTTTAATCTCATGAACCAACCTCTGCAGTCTCATCACTTCTCTCAGCCTTCATAGATTTGAAGACAGATTTGAAGACTTTGCTCTGGATAAGGCTCTGGCTTTAGCAAACATGTGGCTGGTTAGATTTTCTATCCAGACCAATACAAATTTCTGCATATCAGCAATTAGGCTATTTTGCTTTCTTATCATTCATATGTTCACTGGAGTAGCACTTTTAATTTCCTTTAAGAACTTTTCCCTTGCATTCACAACTCAGTTAACTATTTGGCGTGAGAGATCTAGGCCTATCTCAGATCAACATGCCTTTCTCACTAAGCTTAATCATTTATAGCTTTTGATTTCAAGTGAAAGACATGTAACACTTCCTTTTGCTTGAACTCTTAGAGTTCACTGTATGGTTATTAACTGACCTAATTTCGATATTGTTGTATCTCAGGGAACAGATATGCTTCAGGTGAGGGAAAGAAACTGGGATTGGCCAGTCGGTGGAGAAGTCAGAACACACATGACATTTATCAATTAAGTTGGCCATGGGTACAGTTGCACCGCAAAACTGTTGCCATGGTAACATCCAAGATCAATGATCACAGATCACCAAAGACATAATAATTGTGAAAATTTGTTAAATATTGTGAGAATTAGAAAAATGCGACATGGAGAGACAATGTAAGGACATGCTGTTAGAAAAAATGGCATGGATGGACTTGCTTAATGCAGGCTTGGCACAAACCCACGATCTGTAAAAAATCATCACAATACCCACAAAGCACAATAAAGGAAGGTGTGCCTGTGTTAGGAAAGGGAGCCAGATAGACACGTGTTCGTTAGATAACAACAGCTATCCTGATAAGTACTTTCGTATATTATCATATTTGTTCATCATTATATCTACTTTATAGAAGCATTAATATCCTTATTTTTTCAGATACTTTACAAGAAAATTTGACAAAATTCAGCAACTCTTAAGATGAAGAACTATGTTATAACTTGGGTCTGTGGTACTCAGGAGTTTCTTTCTATTGCACTTTGTCATACTGGATAAATTTTGAGATAAGTATTAAAATTAGCTATACTTGGTATTAAAGAAATGAATGTGTATATTGGGTGGAAGGACCTTAAAGGCAAAGAGAACAATGTGCTGTGGTACAGAACTGTAGATGAGCAGAGGATACATCAGAACCAGCATTTTCAGTGTGCCTTTTTGGGAGGAATGACTTACTGAATGGTTTCAAGAAGAGAGTAGCCAGGTGAGATATGAACTTTTGAGAAAGACTACTTTGGCATCAGTACAGAAAACTGATGGGAAAGATGTGGAAGATTAATGCATAAAGCTATGCTAAAGATGCCCTATTTTAATGACTTGAAGGCTAATTGGATATAGGGTATAAGAAGAAATAAATTGTTTAGTCCAAGGCTCAGTTTTCTGACTGGTCTACTGTGTAAAAAGTGAAGCTATTGACCAATGTGGACAATTGAGGTAGAGAAGCAAATTTGGTATGAAAGATGATAAGTTCAGTTTTATAGATGTATTGATTTAAGGCAGTCTTAGAACATCCAAATGGAGACATCTAACAAATAGATGCATGAATTTGGCTCTGGAGAGGAAGATCATCAGTCTGGAGGGCATAGTTGATGTTCAGGACTGGGTCAGTCTACTCAGGACAGAAACATGCAAAATAGAAAGGTTGTTTGAGTTAAATGTGGCAACATAGCTTCAGTGAAGTAAAAGAGATAGAAGCCATGATGTAATAGTTTAATAGGTTCAAGATTAACCAAACAATGAGAAAAATGGAGACAAGGAGGTTAAAGGTCAGGACAAGGGTCAAAATTTTGTCGTTCTTTTTGATGACAGCAATGGTTCTTACTTTGCTTAGTGTTGCCCTTGGAATTTTTTTTTTAATCTGAGGTTATTTATAATGTGGGGGAAAGTGAAAAATAAAGAATGAGATGTTAAAACTGGAAATATGGGAGATAATTCACAAAATGGAAGAAAACTGTTAGGAGATTGAGTCAAAATGCAGGTGGAGGTATTAGCCTTGAAAAGGAAATTAAACAAGGGTATATGTGAAACTTAGTAAATGTGGAATGTAAATGTCTTAGCACAATACCTAAGAAAATGCCAGGAAGTCTATGTTAACCAGTGTGATGAAAATGTGTCAAACGGTCTATGAAACCAGGGTATGGTGCCCCATGATCACATTAATGTACACAGCTATGATTTAATAAAATAAAATAAAAAAAAGGAAATTAAATATTTCTTCACCTGAGGCTAGAAGAGAAGGGAGGGAAGAAATAGATGAAAAATGATAACCATGGAGGTAATACATTGATACAGTTCAAATCACATATCCTTAATTTTCTTGGAAGAATTGAAAGAAAACATATTTCCAAGAGGGCCTACAGTGTGATGCCATGTAGTAGAACATTAACTATATTCAATATTAGCAACGCTAGTCAAAGGAAGCTGCAGCCTCATGGCGTAGATTATCAAATGAAAAACCAGCCTCATGTGTACTTTCCAATTAAAGAAGAAATAGCAGGAGACCTCTTAAATTCAGAGGTATTTCATTTTGCACTACTTGACAACCAGTTTTAATTTTGTAATGCAGAGAATTTGGTATACTTGCAGACAGAAATTGAAAACTATTTTTGGTCAAATAAATTGCTTAAACTGTACTTTTTTTTTTTTTTTTTAGACAGTCTCAAGCTGTTGCCCTCCACAGCAACCTTCAATCAACCCTTGGGGTCAACAATCTTCTTGCTCTTTTTTTTTTTTTTTTCTATTTTTAGTAGAGACAGGGTCTTGCTTTTGCTCAGGCTGGTCTCAAACTCATGAGCTCAAGCCATCCACCTGCCTTGGCCTCCCAGAGTGGTAGGATTATAGGCATAAGCCACCGCTCCTGGTCTCAAAATTCCTATATAAATTATTTTGGATACTTCTCTTTGGGGAAGTACTTCACATTTATATTCTCACTGATGTTAAGAAAATGTATATCACCAAATATTTATAAATAGATTTCTTCCATATCCAAGTTACATTTACCTGGGAATTTCTGTTATTTTGATCTACCCTAGTATCTAATTTCAGAACCCTTAATTATTATATTTTTCCATAAAATGTATTCCAGAACATGAGACTCACTTGAAACTAAATAGAAATTGAAACATTTCTGAATTAATAGCAAATAATAACCAGTATCAGTGATTCATTAAGTGAAATTTTCTACCATACAAAATTCTGACTTTTGTGTAAGTTTCTCTAACATGATGCAGTAACCATATCACCTTTGGTGCTTAAAAACTTCTGAATAGGTCTCTACCATATCCTCAGAGCCTTAGGAGGTAGCTAGATGACACAGCTATTTCTGGACACAGTTGGTCCAGCCAGTGTGAAGTAGTTTTGAAAAATTACTTCCTAGGCAGCGCCTGTGGTTCAGTGGGTAGGGCACCAGCCCCATATACCAAGGGTGGTGGGTTTGAACCCGGCCCAGCCAAACTGCAACAAAAAACAGCCAGGTGTGGGCGGCGCCCGTGGCTCAAAGGAGTAGGGCCCCGGCCCCATATCCCGGAGGTGGCAGGTTCAAACCCAGCCCAGCCAAAAACTGCAAAAAAAAATAGCCAGGTGTTGTGAGGGGCGCCTGTAGTCCCAGCTACTCAGGAGGCTGAGACAAGCGAATCGCTTAAGCCTAGGAGTAGAAAGTTGCTGTGAGCTGTGTGATGCCATGGCTCTCCACTGACAGTGATAAAGTGAGATTCTATCTCTAAAAAAAAAAAAAAAAAAAAAATTACTTCCTAAAAGATTAGACCTTAAATATACATTTCTAGGAGTTTTCTAACTTTTACTATAGCAAAACGTTATATGTTTTTATGAATTTGTGAGAGTTTTGATCTGTACATTATCAATAGGCAATTGATAATATGGAGTTTAATTCTATATGGTTGTGGTTTTATTTAATCTGCTAGGTAATTTGGAGCAAACATCCAATTTGATGACATCTTCAGTAAATTGACAGTTGTTTTGCTTACATGACTTCTTATTTTGGCACTGGCTAGAAACAAAATCTCCCTAGTGGCTCTAAGATAATCTGTGATAGCCTTGTACTTCATGTTATGTCAAGCCACATCTTAGTTAACTAGCTTTTTCATGTCTAGTGACAACAGTAAGCCTTACTTAAAATTCCCTCTTTAAAATTCAACGTGATCTCATACATGAAATAGCCTCAATCCCTTACTTTAAGATAACCATAGACTTTGGATCTAAACAAAGCATACACATGTCCATGTACGTATGAGGGCTGTCAAGAAAGTATCCAGCCATTCCTAGTCCTATTTTCATAGCTCATGGCTGGATACTTTCTGGACAGACCTCCTGAATTAGTATTACAACTGCTTTTGTAACAACTTTTCTAAGTAACTAAATAAATAGCATAGAAGCTAAAAAGAAGTATTTTCTAGACTTATTTGGGAGTGTATACAAAAGTTGGCATCTTTACAAGAATAGAGACAAGTTGGTTTTATACCTTTTCAGAGAATATTTAGGGATAATAAATGACTGAGTTAAATTTCATCATTGATGGCATGTATTCTGAAATTTAATTATTTTTATTAGCTGTGTAGTAATAGAGGTATTTTTTTTTTTTTTTGCAGTTTTTGGCTGGGTTTGAACCCACCACCTCCGGCATATGGGGCTAGCGCCCTACCCCTTTGAGCCACAGGCGCCACCCGATAGAAGTATTTTTTTTATAGTTTAGCTTTAGTGTGTATGTGTCTGTCTGTCTGTATATATCTAAATACTTTTGTTACTCCCATCTGTTAAACGTCATTACACTACTCTTGCAAATGAAGAATTCTATCAGTGTCCCTTACTTTAGTGCTAAAATGCCAATCCCTTCAAGACAGAAACTGAGAAAGACGATTTAACAATGGGTATCTTGTATTGATTGTTTTATTTAGCACCACTTTAAAGCAAGCTATTTCCTTGTCAACTTCTTTCTAGCACCTAAGTCACATCTGCAAATAGCTGCTATGAGAATCGTGTGCTTACACGCCCACTTGAAAACAAACGCAGAACATTTTCCAGTTGCTTATTGGGAGACCCCAAAGTAGAACTCAGAAGTTTTTCTGTTATCAAAGTGTGTCTCTTATCTTTCCCCTAAGAAAAGGCCTTTTAAGTAAGCCTATTTTTGTCTATGATCAAATACTTAAGAAACAGCCCTTCAGAAATGTGCGTGTGTGGACTTCCCTTGTTAGAACTCTCTCTCTCAAGGCAAAAGTATTCTGTTGACTTTTAGTTCAACAACCTTCTGCAAATTGCAGCTCCCATTTGGCTGTTTTGGATTGATGGTAATCTCTCTGCATGTGTATTCTAATATATACCGATGTGGTCGCCAGTGTTTCAAATGCCAGCGGAAATGCAATCCCCGGCTAGAAGGAAGCACTTATGAACTGGCAAAGAATAAATGGTTGCCATCGGGAATAAGCGCTTGTCATATCAAAGCTCTGGCAAACATTTCTGCTTAGAAAACTTAGTCTAATGAATTTCATCCACACATACCAGATGTGGTATCTAGCAATTTGCCAGGTGTTTGCACAAATACATATTGCCTGGAAAATCTTAGAAATAAATGATATTTAAGTTTGAAATTCATTGAAATTTTATTTTGATAAATGGGACTGGTTTAGAAAAATGTAAAAGCATGTCTATCCGTGCTCACCATTGTACGCTTTTGCCAAGTTTTCATTAACATTTTAATGAACACAACTCCTTTGGAAGACATTTTATATGGGTCCTTCTTAGCATGTCTGTGGTATGATAAATCAAATATAAAATGAAGAAAAAGACACATGATGATGACACCCAGAAGTAACAAGCTTTTTTTTTTAATTACAGAAGTTTGAGGTTAACTTTCTGATTGCCTTTTTTAATTTCTCTTTTAAGGAAAGGTCATAAGTTGCTTAAATTAATATGTTCCTCCTCAATTAAAATGCTAAATTGGTTTCTTGGATGCAGTGTAACAGCATATCCAATAATTAAAAGAGGAATGGGAAAGCAGACAGTCTTTTTAGGTGTTAATACTAGAGAAATTTTATCATCCATTGACGAACAAAACCTGTCTGGAAAAGACTTAAGTTGAATTACCTGTTGCCAACAGTTCAAAGAAATCAAAGCAGGATTAGTTGTAATGATAAAACAAACACGTCGAGTTTTCTTAAGCGCAAGTATGGTACAGAATATCTGTACCCACTGAAGATCAAAGTATAATTTTCAATGAAAGTGCAGCACCCTTTCCCAAAAAACCTGAGAATCCTAAGACGAGGAGTTCAAATTTCATCTTTGCCTACTGTGATTCTTTAATAAAAGTGTCATATTTAGGTGCTGAAATGTGTAATCTTATTATTATAGACTTCGCAACAGTAAAATATCCCTTTTAGCGTATGTTCTGACTTGCTTGTATTTGAATAGAGACATGGTAGGAAGAAATATTTAAACTATCACAGTAGAATAATCAGGAAACAATTAATGGGCGGCAGATGCTTTCATCTTGAATTTTACCCCTTCTGCAGAGGGTAGCTGGAGACAAAGGTATTTTTCAGAGCACCCTCATGATAAGAAAGCTAAGGCAGAAATGCCCTCAAGAATGTGCCTGCCTTTGGTCCCCAAAACAAGAAAAGAATGTTCGAGCAATGAAGAAGTTGCTTGTTCTCAGAAACTTAGCTTTTTAAACCTCTTCCACACTACACTATTATGACATTCTGTCCTGTTGGTGAACATGTTATTTCCTAAACAGCCACATTCTCTTACCCTAAGTTGATTTACACTGCTTGAAATGAACTACACATATCTTTTTCTCTTTCTTCATACTTTGCCGATTAGGATCATCTCATTTGAGACTTTCTTGAACTGAAGACATGGTCCCCACACTGGATGGGTTAGATGCTCCTCCATCTTCTGTCCCACATACTAAATAACATTCCCATTGTTTGCATTTTCCCTTCTGCATCATCACATTCTCCATTAGACTGCGAATTCTTTGAGGGCAGAAGCTGTCTTTAATCACTGTGATTCCCACATTCTTTTGATAATATATGTTTGATAAAAGTTTCCTGAATGTCACAGATAAAACTTTCCTGGAAATTTCAGCCCTGTCCCGCAAGTGGAATCATTTCCACCAAATTGCCACAGTTTGGCTAATGGAACCTTCAGAGTTTCTGAGAGGTAGAGATGGGGCATATTCAGATATTCAGTATGGTTCTTTTCAAGACTTGTGGTTGCCTGGAAAGAACACAAACTACAGTCACTGTCTAGTAAGGCGATAAAGGATGTGGAAACATTCAAGCGTGTGGCATTATTCAAGCATGTGTTCATACCAGCAACACATATTAACAGAGACGAAGATAAAGCCTGAAGACAGAAGGCAGCTCCTTTTCACACTGTGAGAAAAACTGAGGTCAAAGTCATCCCAACTTCAAAAATTTCCCCTTCAATATTCTAGCGTGAAAAGCCCAAATGGAAAGGAAAGGAATTTTATAAAGCAAAAATGGTTTGCCCTAAATACAATACTATGTTATCACATATGAGGTGGCTGATGTGCAGATGTTTGTGACAATATTTTCCCTAGTTCTTAATCAAACTTTGCTGCTACATCCGTGAAATTAAATTTCACCTCAGAGTTGTTCTTATGTCCCCAAATTACTGGACTGAAAATAATGCATAATTATTATAAAATACATTATTCGTAAATAAATCTGCTGTTATTTAAGCTATCCTCCAGTTCAGTGTGTCTGAAGTAATTTTAAAAGATTACCAGATACTCATGAAGTTAAAAAGGAAATTATATTGCCTGTTTCTATAGTACTCTGTAATTGAAAAATATAGCATGAACTAGTTCAAGTCTTAGATATAAAATAAATATACTACTTCCACTTAAAAGAGTGCTTATGGCCTCAGAAATCACCAGACTTCAAACTAGCTAGCACCTGCTGTTCATGAATTTGCCCAAACGCTGCGTATTTGTTGTGTATCTACAATGACATACTCACTGTAATCCAACCAGCAACACCATGAGGGACAAAGGAGATATCTTTATACCATTCAATAGTTTAAATTATTAAGTACATGGCAAAATATTTGTGAAAAATCTTTTATCTCACCTTTGACCTGCTATGAATTATTACTGATATTGGAATAGAGTTAATATTGGTACAGAAGTTGTGAGATGAACACTGTGAATAGTAGATGATAAGCTAATGGGGAAGGGCCCGAGGCTGAGCCTGAGACCAGGAGCAGGATGGGACGGGATCCTGCAGCAGCTTGCAGAGCATGGCGAGCAGTTATAACTATATTCAATTTTTTTAAAACTTTTTTTTTGCAGTTTTTGGCCAGGGCTGGGTTTGAACCCACCACCTCCGATATATGGGGCTGGTGCCCCACTCCTTTGAGCCACAGGCACTGCCCAGTCATAACTATATTCAAAGCACAAAGGAAAACTACTGCAGGATTTTAAGAAGAGAATAGATGTGCAATATAATCTTATTTACACCTTAAAATGAACACTTGAATTACTCTATACAACAGGAGTGAAAGGGGAGGGAACAGTGCGGAGGTTACTGCAGTCCAGGCTTGAGTGAGTGAAAGGGCAATAAGATCCCTACTCAGGGCTGTCTGCTGATGATGGACATGAGGGGGTGAGATTATGGAGGAATAAGAAGAAGGTTTCTGGATTAGACAAATAAGTGAATGCTATGCCAGTTTCTGATGAGGAAAAGATTGAGGAGGAACAAATTGGAAGAGAATATCAAGAATTATTGGGTGGCACCCATTGCTTAGTGAGTAGGGATCCAGCCACATACACCAAGGCCGCAGGTCCGAACCCAGCTGGCCAGCTAAAAACAACGACAACTGCAACAACAACAACAACAACAACAACAAAAATAGCTGGGGGTTGTGGTGGGCACAAGTAGTCCCAGCTAGTTGGGAGACTGAGGCAAGAGAATTGAGCTCAAGAGTTTGAGGTTGCTGTGAACTGTGACACCACAGGGTGACAAAGAGACTCTCTCTCTATTTTTTTGAGACTCTCTCTCAAAAAAATAAAATAAAAAAAATTCTAAAGACTCTGTCTCAAAAAAAAAAAAAATTCTAAAGAAAATATTTAAACAAGGGGCCCTGTGGTTTTTATTTTGCACTATCCCTCACAAATCTCATAATTACCAGTCCCAGTCCTCTCATTCCTCCTTGTCCTTATCAAAACCTGACCCATTGTGTTTTATTATTCAATTGTCATCTTCCTCCATCAAACTTTCATAGGGGCGTCTACCCAAAAGAGGTGAAAACTTATGTCCACATGAAAACCTGCATACAAAATATTTATAGTATCCTAATTCATAATTGCCAAAATTCAAAATCGGCCAGATGTTCTTTAGAAGATGAATGGATAAATAAATTACAGGACATATAATTCAGTGTTAAAGAGAAATGAGCTGTCAAATGGTGAAAAGACATGAGAAACCTTCACTGCATATGACTAAGTAAAAGGTGTCAATGTGAAAAGGCCACATCCTGTACGGTTCCAGCTCTATAGCATTTGGGAAAAGCCAGAACCATGGAGGTAGTGAAAAGATCAGTGTAGCTTGGAGTTAGGTGGGTAGGGAGGAATGGATAGCACAGAATATTTTTAGGGCAGTGAAAACACTGTGTCTGATACTATCCAGGTGGATACATGGCATTATACATTTATCCAAAGTCACAGAATGTATAACAGCAAGCAGTAAAACTGAATGTAAACTACAGATTTTGGATGACAATCATGCCTCAATGAAGGTTCAACCAATGTATACTTCTGATGGGAGATATGGATAATGAGGGAGGTCATGTGTATGTTTGGGCAAGGAGTATGGGCAATCTCTGTACCTCACTCAATTTTTTGTGAACTTTAAACTTCTCTAAAAAATTGTTTTAAAAATTCCATGAGGGCAGAATATTAAAAATGTTTCTCATTTATATATCTCTAGGACCTATATGACAGGTACACTGTAAATAAAAAATAGAGTTTTTTTTTTTTAAGACAGAGTTTTACTATGTCACACTTGGTAGTGTGCTGTGGCATCACAGCTCATAGCAACCTCAAACTCTTGGGCTTAAAAGATTCTCTTGCCTCAGCCTCCCAAGAAGCTGGGACTAAAGGTGCCCGCCACAACACCAGGCTATTTTTTTGTTGCAGTTGTCATTGTTGTTCAGCTGGCCCAGGCTGGGTTTGAACTCTCTAGCCTCAGTGTATGTGGCTGGCGCTGTAATCAGTGTACTATGGGCACCGCGCCAATAGATATTTTTAAATTAAACTATCAATGATTGAATGAGTTACAACATTAAGAGTTAAGATAGAGGAAGAAGAGCAAGCAAAGGAGACTGAGATGGAGCAGTTGATAAAATGGGAGAAAAATCAAGAGCACTTTACAGTGGAAATAGAGTTAACCATGTTCCAGAAGGAAAAGTAGCCAAATGTGGTGCAAATCACTGAGGGGTGAGGCTGTGGATTGCTGTGGATCTCGAGAAGAACAGTCCACAGTAGTGTACTGATGGGGCTGGAAGACAGATGGGAATGAATGGAAGAGTTAAGCAGGTGTTTTGGATGAATTTTAAAAGTTAATTTAGATAACCCCTAAGTCATTGGTCTATCTACATTCCATACATTCATCTATCTGAATAAAGGGCATAATTGTATTCACATAAAACTGATTCCTCAAAATTTATTTTTCCTTATACAAATGAAACTCCAATTGATACAGTACCTTTTTTTCCATACTTCAAATTCAATTATTTTTAAATACATTTGAGGGAGGAAATGAAAAAGTATAAACATACTGTCTGTATTCAGAAGCTTTCAACATAATTTTGAAAGTAAGGTAAACAACAAGTTAGAAAATGACTGACTTTAAGAGATATTGCTCTGTATTTTTCTTTTCTTATTGAGTCTTTTTCTGGCTTTGGTAGCAGGGTGACGTTGGCTTCATGGAAGTAGAAAAGGAGGATTCCTTCCTTCATGAAGTTATGGAACAGTTTTAGTGGAATGGGTGTCTGTTTTTCTGTGTAGGTCTGGTAGAATTTGGCTGTGAATCTGTCTGATCTGCCCCCCCGTCCCTGCCCCCCACACACACTTTGGAGCATTGTTTTCAAACTTGTTATTCATTATTGGTCTGTTCTGGGTTTCTATTTCTTTCTGATTCATGTTTGAAAGGTCAAGTAATTGCAAAAGTGTACTCATTTCCTGTGTGTTTTCTAGCTGAGGTTCTCATAGTATTCACATATGATACCTCGTATCTCTGTGGCATCAGGTGTAATATCTCCTTTCCCATTTCTAATTGAGCCTATTTGGATCCTTTCTCTTTTATTTCTGGTTAATCGAGATAGAGGCAAAACGTTGGTTCTTTTCAAATCCTTCAGATTGCTCTTTGGGCTTGCTTCATTTAGTTCTGCTCTGAGCTTTGTTATTTCTTTTCTTCTGCTAGCTTCAGGTTTGGTTTGTTCTTCTCTTTCTAGTTCCTTGAGGTGTGAACATTGAGTTGGTAACTTGTCATCTTTCTATCTTTTTGATGTCAGTATTTAAGGCTATGAACTTCCTTCTTAACACTGCTAGTGTGGTATTCTATAGATTCTGGATACTTATGTCAAGATTTTTATTCAGTTTGAAAATCTTTTGATTTCCCTCTTAATTTCATCAGTGACCCAAGGACCATTTAGCAGCAAGTTGTCCAGTATCCATGCATTTGTGCATATTTGAGAGCTTCTCTTGGAATTGACTTCTAGCTTTATTCCACTGTGATCTTAGAAGACACATGGAATAGTTTCATTTGTTTTGATTTCTATGAAATTTGTTTTGTAAGTTAAAATATGACTTGGAAAATGTCTTATGTGCTGATGAGAAGAATGTATACTCTGCAGTTTTAGGGTAGCATGTTCTCTAGATGTTAGTTAGATCCACATGTTTTAGACTCCCATGGAAACTCAGTGTTTCTTTGTTGATTTTCTTCCTTGATGGCCTGTCCAGTTCTGTCTGTGGAGTGTTGAAGTCCCCGGAAATTATGATGTTGTTCTTTATTTCTTTGCTTAGATCTAGTAGCATTTGTTTTATGAATCTGGAAACTCCTGTGTCAGGTGCATATATATTTATGAACATTGAGTGTTCTTTCTGAATTATTCCTTTTATTATTATATAATGACCATTTTTATCTTTTTTTAAACCGTTGTTGGTTTAAATGGTTTAAACCATTTAAAGTCTATTTTATGAATATTTATTTCCATCCTTCCACTTGAGTTTATAAATATTGTTGTGAGTCAGATGGGTTTCTTGGAGACAGCAGGACTTTTGGGGTATATGCATAGAGGTTTACAGTGTTCATAATGACACCAGCCAGCCTGTATCTTTTAAATGAAGCATTAAGATCATTTGCATTTAATGTTACTATTGAAATTCTGTTCAGTTCATCATGTTGCTTTGTTTTCTCACTTATGCTACTGTATTATAAAATTTTTTAGTTTTAATTTTTGGGTGTCTTTACATTGGTGAGGATCAATTGTTCTTTTCTATGCAAAGAGCACTTTAAGCATTTCCAGTAGGGCAGGTAAAGTGGTGATAGATTCCTTTAGGGTTTGCTTATCTGAGAAAGACTTTATTTCTCCTTCATTTTTAAAATTTAGTTTTGTAGGACACAAAATTCTTGGCTGGAAGAAGTCTACAAAATTCTTGGCTTTAAGAAGTCTAAAAATGGGACCCCAGTCCCTTTAGGTTTGGAAGATTTCTGCTGAGGGATCTGTGGTTAGTCTGGTGAATTTTCTTTGTAAGTGACTTGCTTTTGTTTCCCAGCTTGTGGGATTTTCTCCTTTACTTTGACTTTGGTCAGTTTGAAAATTATGGCTCAACAATGTTCTCTGTGTTATAAGTCTTCCAGGTGTTTGATGACCATCTCCTACCTATATATCTAAACTGCTAGTGGTACCAGGGAGCTTTTTCTATATTATTCTCTCAAATAAATTTTCCATGCTTATTGGTTTTTCTTCTATCTGAGAGATGCATACAATTCTTATATTTATTCATTTTGCATAATCCCATGTTCCCTGGAATAATTGTTTATTCTTATTTGGTTTTATTTTTTTCCCCTTCATTTTTTACTGGCTGGGTAATTTTGAAATTCTTGTCTTTAAGCTCTGAAATTTCTTCTTCTGCTGGGTCTAGCCTGCTGTATTTTGCTTTCTGCTGTATTTTGAATTTTATAGCTACATATATGTAAAAATCACACATGATTTACTCTTCTGCTTGTGGCTTCTTTCACTTTACCTTATACCTGTGAAATTCACCCACGTTCATTCTTTCTCCTTGCTATATACTATTCTATTACATGAATATATCACAATTCATTGCAAAGTTGATGAACAGTTTCTTCCAATTTGCGGCCATTACAAATAATGCTGCTGTAAACATTCTTGTACCTTTTACATGGAGCACAAATGTATACATTTCTACAGGAGATATATCTGGAAACTAAATTACTAAGTCATAGCGTTATGTGCCAAGAAGTATCTACTAAATAATACAGATAGCTCACAGATAAAGTTTACAAAAGAGAACAAAGGAACATATTTTTACAATTCTAAAGGAGGAAAGTATTTCTTAAACAAAAATTTAAATGAATACTAAAGATAAGGAAAAGGATTGAAAAATCGAGCTTTACTAAACTTGAAAATTTCAGTTTATCTAAAGTCACTTTTAAGAGAATGCACAGGCAGGACACAGTAGGGGAGCATGCTTTGAATTCACTTATCCAACCAAAGGCTCAAATCTAGAAAATCTAAAGAACACATTAACACATCAAGAAGAAAAACCAAACAATCTAACTTAAAAAAAAAAAAAAAAAGCCAAAGGGGTGGAAAATCAAACAGGCATCTCACACAATGGGCTACCCAAATGGCTGAGAAATATTTGAAAAGGCACTTACTTTATTATTCATCAGGGAAATGAAAATTAAATCACAACGAAATATGGCCAAACACAGAAAAATATCTAGAATTATAAAGGTTGATGATATCATGAGTGGCTGAGGATGAAGCAACTGAGACTCACATGCACTGCTGATGGGAGTGGGAGCTGATACAACCACTTCCCTTTAATTTTTTTTTAATACCATGTGGGTAAAGTGCTAAACATATCTTGGGGTTGAATCTAGCTATGCCTTCTTATTTGCAATCTCTGAGAACTCCTTCCTGTAACAGATATGGACCCTGAGGCACAAAGAAGTTAATTGAAGTTTAATTCAAGGTCAAAAAGCTAGAACCTGTGTCTTCTGACTGCTCAGTTTGTGTTTTTTCTGCCACACAGCGTGGCTTTCTCGAAATGATTAGACAGGAAATGAAGGGTAAAGTATAATGCTCTGAAATTTAACATATTTTATATTGTCCAAGTAAAATCCATTTAATGCAATCTTAAGTGAATAAAGGAATTTAAATCAAATTTATTTCAATTCTACCAAGGAAGTTTTAGGCTTAAATAATAATAATAGTAAGCCTAGAACCACCTATTATAGATTAGAAATTAGATGGCTCAGACACAAAAGCCTTTTATAAAAAGATTTCTGGGTATTAGTCACCATTGTTTTCATACATTTGGAAGAACTTAATAACCTATTTTATTATTTTTTTTTCTGGAGTACAAATGAACTGTTCCAAAAAGATCAATTAAATAATAGGACTGAGAGGCATCTTTTTATCACGGGGGTTTCTTGTGAATTTACTGCATTAAAGTTAATTCCCTTGTTATTATTGAGGAAATAATATGGTCCTGTTAGGAGTTTTAAAACTTCTACTGATGTAGAAACAGAATTTCTTGGCAGATTAAACAATAGACTCTTTGGAAATGCCAAAGCAGTCTTTAAAAAGATTAGTTCCTTTAAATTGGTACACCTTTAACCAGAAAAAGAAGTATTGTCCCACTGCAAGAAAGCTTTTAATTTCACATTTAAAAGATGAATCATTATTTTCACTTTCATAGGAATTTTATGTACAGCTCGAATAATGCTATCATTTTCCAAACGCATAGATATAAAACCAGGTGTTGTGAGAAACCACTGCTTCTTCAGACTCTTTCCAGCTCAATGTCTTTCCTGTCTACTCCATTGAAGTTTCTGCTTTTCATTAAATCAATTATCTGAAGCCAGTAAATCAGAGAGACCACCTAAGGGTACTTGAAATGCCCAATAAGCTTCTCTAAATTTCTTAGGTCATGTTTAAATATTTCAACAATACTAAAGATTGAAATGCTACCAATCACATAACAAACGACAAATACAAATCGGACATAATTAACTGTATCCATCATTTTGTAAAATAAATGACTATAGACTACTCTAATTGTGGAATAATAAAAGAGCATACACTTTTCCACAAATATTAGTTCACATTTAAAACGATCTATTGTGCCTTCCCCAATCTGACAAATCTAAATGTAAAGGGCAAGAAGCCAAAACGTCAGACAGAGCAAAAAGGAGGAAATGAATTTTCACCGCACATTGTGTAAAAGTTGGTAGAAGACTTTCATTCACTGCTATTAATCCTTCACTTTGATGAGAAATGTATTCAGTCATTATTTCCTTTTAAGAAAAAGCTCTTTCCCTTTTTTTACAAAGCTCTCGCTTTTTAATACAGTAATTGAAAGACTTTTTTTAGATTTTAAATATCTGCTATAAAGTGCTTAAAACAATTAGTTACATTTCTTTGAATCCTTCTGTTGCCAAATAGCTGGAAGGAAGAAAAATCGGCCTGATGGAGTTAAATAATTTATTTCCTAAACAAACATACAAGAGAGACAGGAACATAGACTATACCTTTAGTTTCTTGTCAATGTTTTCAACATGCTAATACTTCTGGGGTATCATATACATATTAGCTTCAGGTACTACCCATAATTGGAAAATATATTAAAAGGAGCATCACAATTTCACTGAGACTTAAGATTCTTTTCTTTTTTCCTCACTGCTCCTTCCAACCCTTAAGAACTACCAGATATACAGCCAGAAATGGAGTCAGGAACTCAATACAGGACTCAGCATGTAGCAGTCACTCAGCTCATTACCAGGCCGTACCATCTCCGAGTGTTTTTTTTCCTCTTAAGTGACAGGTATGTGCCTTTTAATCAACAGTTCCTTGTAAGTTCATCCAGACTTATAAACTGGTTTTCAGAGAAATGTTGGTGAGCAAAACTAAGTATGCTTAAAATAATGTTTTCTTTTTTCTTCTTTTGTTTTCAAATCATAAGAATCTTTTCGGCCATGAACTATATCTGTAATAACAGGTGACGTTTTTGCTGAGAGTGATTTATTTAGAGGAAACATAACAAAGAATGGAGAGGAGAAGAGTGAAGTTTACTTAACACGTGAAATCTTCCTTAATATTTAGAGTTCAGCCTCAAAGTTGGTGTTAGGGTTAAGCCAATTTATTATGGATTTTACTTTAAAATATTTAGTCAACATAGCACTCTGGGATGCCAAGGTGCGTAGATCACCTGAGCTGAGAAGTTTGAGACCAGCCTGAGCAAGAGCGGGACCCTGTCTCTAATAAACATAGAAAAACTAGCCAGGCATTGTGGTGGGCATCTGTAGTCCCAGCTACTTGGGAAGCTGAGGCAAGAGAATTGCTTGAGCCCAAGAGTCTGAGGTTGCTGTAAGCTGTGATGCCACAGCACTCTACCCAGGGCGACATAGTGAGAGTCCATCTCAAGAAAAAAAAAAAAAAATTTAGTCACATTTATAGACTACAAGAGTCAAAATACCCTGAACATATAGTCTAGGTTTTAAATTAGTCACCTAGGATTTTCTATGTCTACTTTAAAAGAACAAGGAAATCAAAGGGATTCCAATATGGTTTTCTCTCTTTACCCCTGGGAGATTCTAAGAAAAGTTTCATCTGACTCTCAGAAAAAAATCTGGATTCATCCTTCTGGAAACTGGCCAAGTTTCTAGAAGAAGATTTTTATAGCTAACCTCCTCCCACTGACTCACTCCCGTTCAGGGCTTTCTTTTACTGCAATTACTGTTAAGCATGTCTGGTCCCCTCTGGGTAATTGAGAGGTGTCCAGCATTTCATCTACCCTTGTGTTCTCCACAGACTCTTGGCATTTAGGGAGACGGGCACACAGAAGGCTTCATCAGGGTTTGGAGTAATATAATTGGATAATATTATTTTTATTTGTTATACTCTACTCTTCCTACTTCTGATGAAGATATTTTGTTAAACAAACTAGCTATGTGATCTAGACTTCCATTCTACAGCACATAGAATAATGCTAGACGATTGCTATGTCAAAAAAAGTATTTCAGTTAATCTCACCTTGTGTTAATAACTGTAGTAAATCTGATCCTCCCAGCATCGTGCTCTCTCACTGCATTTTTTCAAGTCTCGAGTGTGGCAAAAAACATAATGTAGTAAAAAGATTTTGGGCAATTCTAGACTCTGCTTTGCCATGATCCAGCCCTGGGTTCTTAAACTACGGACACCTCAAAACCAAAATGTTTTCTCATAAAGGACAGACAGTGTTTCACAGAGGTAGGTCTATATTCCACAAGAAAATGTAGGTTACAGCCAGTACTACAGCATATAACTCTCCAAAAGTGTTAAATATTAAAGATGCAGTTGGGGGCTTTGGGCCACTTAGCCCTCTGTGTTCTCATTCTCTTATTCATAAAATATAAAATAAGGATCTATGAGGTATTTTTTATTACCAGCTCTAATTTTCTACTTAACAGTGTGTCCATAAAGTTTGTGTGCAACTTAAAATAGCATGTGATTTAAAATTCCACACGAACTTTATGGACACCCTGATTGTGCTTAAAATTTGATTGAAAATTAAATTGAAGAGTAGAAAACAGAGCATATGGTTGGTCATTACCAGATTTTACTTGACTCAGATCCCTTGAATGAAAGTAGATGTTGAGACAGACAGAGAAATGAGAAGAGTGATCCCTGGGTCTGCCCAGACCCAAGTCTGGACTCACACTAACCACACAGTAAATTACCCATTTACTTCTTCCCATCTCACTTCTTACCGTTCTTTTAATATACAATGTGTTTGTCCTGATCCCTTTGGCAAAATGTTTTTGTCTTTTACTATTAAAAAATAATGCTTTTCATACTGACTACAGCTCTTTACATCAAAACCATTTTTTTTTTTTTTTCGGAGACCTCTTCTATGTCTCTTGGCCAACAAGACTTCTAAGGCTTACCTTCTTTACACGTTCCCCTACATCTTTGGGCAGCTGTTTAGTTGTTTTCCATAAGCATTTACAATTATTATTTATTTAGTCTATGAATCTTGCCTTACATTTCCTCAAAACAAGACAGCATGTGCCCTTCTTGACTGAATGGCGATTTTATATTTAATGTGTTATTAGGCAAAAAGTCAGTGTGTCATCCATTGATAGATAAAAATTGATAACAAAGGACACAGAAGGACAGGGAGAAAATGCCATTAACCTTCACTCTTTCAACAAAAAGTCAGGCCTGATCAGATAACCAACGTATAAATCACCTGCTATAGGAAAGAAGACAAAGTAGAAGAGGGAAAAGAGAGTGAAAATGACTTTTAAAATGTCATTTCAGTAGAAATAAACCTGGGATTACAGTGTCTTAACGTGCATTTTTTTGCTGATCCATTGATCATTACCATGGGCTATTAAAGTGTTTTAATAATTTTAAATAATTATTATATGTAATTAATTTATATATAAATCATTATAATAGTTGGGGAATTCCAGGGAGGATATAAGTATGTTTTGACTAGGAGGTAGAGTAGATGAAGGCTTGAAATTTACAATGGAAAGGTAGAACCCTACCCAGCAAGTTCAGCTGTACAAATGTTTCCCACACCCTCAATAATTGTGTTTAATGAGAAATTTATATTCTTAATATAAATTTCCTTTGACATAATTTATTTCATAATATTTTCCTGCTTCTTGTAGCATCAGAGTCATTCCCAGAGAGAAGGAGCATCACCCACCTGTGTTGTGCAAGGCTCCATCAAGGACTCAGCATGGCAGCTAAAGTGCTCACAGGTGAGGGCAGGAGGTGAGGTGCAGAGGGACTCACATCCAGAGGGAAGGAGCCTCCACTCAGAAGCTGGTCCATTCAACTGTGCCAGCACGTCCACTCGAACATTGCAAGGCAAGGAGAATAACACCGCCTCGTTCCTTCATCTGCACTGCTGTTGATTTTCATCAGATAACAGCCATCACAGAAGAGTCACACTGACACTGCCTTTTGTCTCTACAAATTTTTTGCTGAGAGAAGATGAAGTGAACAAGCTCAGCTATAAGTTTAAGAGGTTGCATATGTGGTAGTGGTCCAGGTCAGCATACTCCTCTGTGGAGCCACCCAGTTGGGCCCTTGGCCCTTTGTCAGTGACTCAGTTACCCGAAGCCGGGGAAGGCTGCTACAGAATTCCAGCCTTCCCGCTTCTGTCGTGGCTTACTCTACACGGAGTGCTGCAGGAGTTTTAATTTGAAATTGCCTAGCATTATGTCTGCTAAGTGAGCTGTAGATTTTTATTAATTATTAGGTACCATAAACAGACAAAACTAGGTATCCATTCTTTAATGAAAGATAATGTTTTGAAAGGTAATACTAGGTCTGGACAATGCCTATGTTTTTAATACTTCTTTAAAATAATATTTTTTAAAAATATTAAAAATATTTCTCCAAGAGGTAGCATGTCACTCAGGAGGGATGAAAGACCCCAGAAGTGATGCCAACACAAAATTAAGTTTCCTAGCAGTTGAACAAAGCACGTTAGAATGGTATTAATCTGGAGAAAATGTCCTTAACAACTTCATTCCTGTATTCATGTTTACTTTACACATATGTGATATGCAGTAGAAACAGCCATATTCATTCCCAGGTACTTTGTTAGAACAGTATCATTAACATTAAAGCTAAGTATGCCTTATATAATCTTTAAGTCACCTGGGTGTATGGGACACCATACCAAGGATGGAGGGTTTTGCTGTACAGTTCTAAAAAATGTTTTTGGATGTCACTTCACTGTCTCAGTTCCTTGTTCAAGAAAATTACAAATCCATAATTAAAATTAATATTAAAATAAGTGAATGTTTCTTTTTGTAAGACTTATCCTCTTCATAATTAATTTTCTCACATCCTGTACTACTTTCATATACCCACTATGTGAGCACAGTCTAACAAGCCAATCAATAAACGATATGTAACCAGAAATTACTTTTTTGAATTGAAGAACTACATAGTTTATCTTACAACCATGATGTTTTCAGACTAGGCAAGCAAAACTAATCTCATAAAAGAGAAAAGAACAAAGTAGGTGAGAACTATAAAATATTCTAATCTAAATTAGTGGATCATTATATAGGTGTAGAATAGTCTGACTTAAATTAGTAGGTAATAGTATTCAATATCTGCATACAAAATGTGCAAGAATTTAAATCACAAGATTATGTTAAAACAGATCTTTAATCAAAAATGTCAATTGCTAATATAAACATTAATGATTCTTTAATTATTAAGTCATTTCAGATTGTGAATCTTTTGTTGGTGATTTTTTTTTTTTTCAAGTTACAGTTTTCTATTGAAAAGTCTGTGTCTTCTCAAATCCAGGAGGCAAGGGCAGTAGTAGAGGCCAGGCTCACTGGTGGAGATCAATTGCTGTGGGCTGTTGTAAAAGTGGTACAATTACTGACCGGGTTTATCCCTAGGCTAGCCAGTAGTGTGAGTGAAGCCCAGGACAATCAGATACACTTCCTTTGAATTCTTGTTTCTTTTTTCCTAATTAAATAACTTGAAAAGAAAATGAAGGAATTTCATTCCCACTACAGTGAAAACTGTACTATTTCAAAATGAACAAATTTAGAGAGGAAACAAAAACTTCAAGGAAGGACAAATAGGAACAATATTTAAAAATTAAAAGACTAATGAGGTAGAAGGTAAAATAGGTATAAATTACCCCAAAAGTTTACTTGTAGCATTTACTACACATTAACACAGTATCGAAATTAAACTTAAGCTCTACTTACTATTTTTAGAGAAATATTGTTTTGGTAAAAGCTAACAGCTTATCTCAGTAATGTACATTGTAATCTCTAATCCTTAACACTTAACATGATTATAAAGATGTGATTTTAAAGTTCTTTACAGTTGTCAAAAGGTTCTCATTAGAAAAAGAATAAATTCTGAATATTATGGAGCCACATGCCCACATAGATTTATTACATATAAAGCTGAGTATGTAGGGGACTATACATAAAAATTCAGAAATATATCCTTTTTGACTGTGTCTATATAAATAAGACTCTTTATGGTCAGAACTATAATTTAAAAATAATTAATACATTTTTCCATAAAGAAAACATTTTCAAGTGTGACACTGAGCAAGTACATCATATCTTAAAAATAACAAAACATATTTTGCATCTTTATTTTGTAGCATTGAAACATATCTCAAATTTTACATGGGTCTCTTCTTCACCAAACTATGCATTTCAGTTTTTCAGTTGGGGTTCAATGAGAACAAACTACAAGTAAACAGCCATTCAACCCAACTGATATACTCAAAAAGGATCTTTGGGAGTCATATTGCTTAAAATATTTATATTAGTCAGCTGGTCACAGAATCTTAATTGCAATTTCCTTTTTTTTAATTTTACAATTTTATGGTTTGCTGAAAGGAATTTAAACTAAAAGGAATTGAGGACATCCTTTTTGTTGTCTCTCGTTGATGTTAATTTGGCACTTACTGTCCATTGCACAGGCTCTGACTAGGTGACAGTGTTGCCATCCTTCTCCCTGGAACCTTTCTACTTACAGACAATTTAGGACTCAGACGTCTTTACACAATGTCTTTATGACCAGTAGACTCTAAATATGGAGAAAAGATAAGAAACAGAGTTTGTTGATCAAAATGAGAGTTAAAACCATTGAGACATTTTTTAAGAAGCTATGTGGGTCTCTGCAAAAGTTTTGAGACAGACTGTGTTATGGTCTATTATTTCACTTCCAGGAAACATAGTCAACAGCATCTGTTCTGATTCACCTATGCAAATTTCAACCTGCTGGATTTATCCTTGTTTCTGGGAGGGATTAATTTGTTTCTGTGCATACAGATTTTATGTTTGTTGTTTTTTGTGTATTCCAAAATTTTCATAATGACCTACATAGAAAGCTAAGGGATCGGGCTGAATTTCCATGTCTTAAATTAGAAATAAAGTAAAATTTGATGTATCTTGATGCTGAAGAAATGCTTTTCTTTATATACTCAGTGGGTTACATGTCATGTAGGTTATTGGAAATCTGTTGGTCTCCATAAATGAGAAAGACAGTTAAAGTCCAAAAAAACCATGTTCTAGTTATACACTGGTGAATTTCACAGAAATGCTTTATATACAATTAAAGGGCTATAGACTTCTTTTACTTAAAAAGATATCATAATGACTACATATCAACATGATAAAGAGACAAAACAAAGTCTATTAATTGCTCAGGGAAGGGATAGAATGTGATATATAACCATGTATAAAACCGTACTTTCTGGCTAGCTTGCTATAATAACATCCCTCCAGTCTATAACCTTATCCTTCATTAGCCATAAACTTGTCTTTGCATTCCTGCTAAAGAAATTTTACACTTACATGTGATAACCTTTTACTTATTCTTTTCTTTTTTGGAGTGAGAATGAGTTGGGGTGGGGGGAGGAGAGGGATGGTGGGGGGAGAAGGAGATGTGTTCATATAATGCTAGCTAGCTCTAAATACCAATAGGCATCAGACACAAACAGGGAATTGTTATTAATGTGTACTGATTATTTGTCATTCTTATGATTCTATTATCTTTAGTAAACATAGAAAATAAAGTATAAATAGAGCTTATTACAGAGGCTGTGTGTTATTGGCCATTATAAGCTTCCACATCTAATTTTCCTATCAGGTAGTCAAGGCTTTCAAAGTCAAAGATAGAACATAACAGCTATTAATGATTAGCTTTCCACTAGATGGCCATGACTTCTGAATTTACAACTAACTATAGCTATTTATCTGCCCACTCACAAATATCACTTATTCTGGTTTCTTCTTTTTATGCACAACCCCTTTTCTAGAAGTAGCTAAAAATGGTGAAATAGAACGTTTGTATTTTGGAGACAACTTACCCTCAACTTAGAATTTCTGCCACAGAGATCCCAGTGAGATGAATGCACAGAAATTAACCTCCCTGACCTCTTCTTCTGGAATTGTTTTCCACTAATCATGAACATCAGTGAAGAGGCACATTTTAATAAATAATAAAAAGAAAGAAAAGCTTAAAGGAAGAATATAAATAAATCTAAAGTATCATTTTTTTCAAAAGTCTAATTATCCTCTAATTATTGTCATTCATTTGACCCATCATAATTTACTCCAATGTAGTCACGTTGTTGAATAGCCAAAAATCAAAGCTGCAAATAAGTTATATTCTATAGATTATTTGCTTATAATAAAAACATACAAGCATCTTTTGGCTATAATAAGAGTCGAGAAAATAATTTGTGTCATTGTTAAACAGGTTTCCAAGTTAAAATACTTCATATTGCCAGGAACCACATTGCTGACTTTACATCTAATGCATATTCAACATATTTCCAATAAGCAATTGGTGTTTGCTGGGCACATAGCTTTGTACTAAAGATTCTATCTCTGCAGCCAACCTCACATTTGAAATATTAATCTCTCATAAAAGTGGTTTATTCCTGCAGTTGAAGTCTTCATTTTTTATTTATTATTTTTAATAACCTTATAAATAGTACCACTTGGCCTTTGCTGAATATGTGTCTAACCTGGTTCTGGTCTCGCTTCTTTTATGTACTAATGGAATTACCATCCTGTTTCCTTTTCCCTGTGTACAAAAAAATGAAAACTGTTAGAAGACATGAAAGTTAAGAGATAAAAATTTGAGTGGACCAAGAGAAATTAGACATTATCAAACATAGATTTGAACCATACAAGGCTCCAGGAGACACGCGTATATCTGAAGTGCTTATTCAGGAGGTCTTGCTGGGGGAATTCGAAAATCACTGGGAAAGGGAAAAGTGACGGCGCTGATTTCCTTTGCTGGCTCTTCAGGCCTGGGTCTCTCTGGTCCCTGCTCTGATAAAGTCTCACCAGGACTCCCCGCTGGTCCCCACTGCCTTCTCTGGTCGCTGATGAAGTTACATACAGACTCCAAGCAAGATCAGTAACTGTACGTCCGTTCATTTAACAGTGAAATAGTCAGTAAAGCTGAATGAAGCTAACCATGTAATTACAGAAAATAAGTCTTTTTTACCAGTCACTGTGTTAAAACAATGTTGACTGGGGCAATGTGGCGTTGAGCACGAACGGGAAGGCGGTTGAGAAGTCAGAGCTGCCTCTTTAGCCACGCGTTTCCCTCAACCTCCCAAGCCCTCGGACTTTACCCTGGACCTCATCCCACCGAGTGAGCTTCCCTTCCACTCCCACGGCAGGGGACCCCCGACGCTCTGCTGGGGGCGCCGCTCTGCGGGTTCCCCGCGTGGTGGGGTCTCAGCTGCAGACGGCGCCGGCTGGACTCGGTCCTCTCCCCGCAGACCCCGCCAGATGGACTCGGTCCTCTTCCCGCAGGCCGCCCTGACTGGACTTGGTCCTCCCTCAGCGGACCCCGCAGGCTGGACTCGGTCCTCTCCCCGCAGGCCGCGCGTTTTGATGTGAGCAGGTGAACAGGGGAGCGTGCATTATTTTCGCAGTTGTGCTTGTAGGAAAATGGCAAAGAGAAGGCTTGTAAGTGACAGTGATATTGTAACGCGGATTTTTGAGGACCTCCAGGCCGAGAAGAATTTAGTGATCAAAGTGGGCGTGAAGAGACTCTTCCTATACGAGTGATCTTAGTTCCGGGGACTCTGAAGCTGGGGATGAAGACGACTGTGACACTGGCACACGGACCTGTGACCCTGGCAGGAGGGGTTGTCGTGGTAGTGATCTCATGACGTTCCTGTACTCCGCCAGTGACAGGGACTTAGGTCCCTCAGGGGGCACAGCCAAAAACCGAACTTGAGTCATTCCAGCGCTCTTTCTCAGATGATCTTATTGGTGAAATTGTGACCATAAAAAATACGTAGGATAAATCCAACTAATCCACCAACCTCTTTCCTGCCCAAAATAAATAAGAGCCGAGGAGTATGCAGCTGGCAAAAAAATTGGAGTGGACAGGGATAAGTCATCAAGGCGGGAGACTTCATCTTGTTAGAGATCTTCGCCTTCTAGTGACCATTCTAAATAAGGGCCTGTCTTTACAGAAACAGTACAAATTTCCTTTAGCTTCCAGATATTACTTTTAGATACGTGTAAGTTAAAAATTACAAGATCTCATTAGAGACTTTCAAATAAAAATACCAATGTGATTGGAGAAATTCAGATACAACTCATCAAAAGCCCAAAAAGTTGCATTACCCTCTCAAAGCACAGCTCTAAATTCTCAGACAAAAATCAAACAAAAAGACAGGGAGAGTCACCTACAGAGGGTCCTTAGGACATAGTCTCATTGAATAGATATGTTAATTCAACTAAATATTTCAATCAAATATTTCTTTAACTTTCAACCAAATATTTCTTTAACTTTCTGTAGCTATAGATTCTACCTTTACTACAATTTTTTTGCAAGTATGCAAAATAAAATAATTATTAATTAATTTATAAATAATGAATAAGAAACTACATGTATATAAACATTCCATCCCACTTTCCTTTTGCATTACACTCTGTTTTCACACACTAATAGTTCTCACTGAAGTCTTTAAACCAAGGTTAACTATAGGGTAACTCTAGTCCTGACCACATTTTGGGGCTAAGGACTCATATGTATCCGACTGCTTCCCGGATATCCCAACTTATCCAATATTGGATGCATCATCGTCTTCCCACACTTAAATCAATTCCATTCTCCATTATATTTAGAATCCACAAATGAGACAGTTATAATTCATTATGACTCTCTCTTTTCTAATAGTCATTCTTTATGTCATGCTTTATTATATCCTGAAATTTATCATTATTTGTATTTATAATAATTATCATTTTTGTTTTGTTTTGTTTAGTTACTTTATAAAATACGCCATTCCATGCCTCTATGCATTTGCTGTGTCTACTGTCTCCAACTGAAATGCTATTCCCTGCTTTCTCCAGCTGATTGTTAAAGAGCACAGGTTTTGAGGCTGGGCGTAGCTCACACCTGTAATCCTAGCACTCTGGGAGGCCAACGCAGGAGAATTGCCTGAGGTCAGAAGTTTAAGACCAGCCTGAGCAAAAGCGAGACCTCATCTCTACTGAAAACAGAAAAATTAGCCAGGCATTGTGGCAGGTGCCTGTAATCCCAGCTACTCTGGAGGCTGAGAAAGGAGGATGGCTTGAACCCAACAGGAGTTTACGGTTGCTGTGATCGAGGCTGAGACCATGGCACTCTACCAGAACACAGGTTTGAAGCCCAAGCTAATCCCAACTCCGTCACTAATTTGTTCACCCATTTTTAGCCTAATAGCCAGAGTTATTAAGCAAGTATTTTTCAAAAAGTAGACAGGTAAGTAAATATATATTCATGGAGGTTTTAGGAGGATTAAACTAGGTACTACATATAGCAAAATAACATATAGTAAGCAATCAGAGTTTATTTTTGTTAATATATTGGGGAAACTTAGGTATTATCTTCACCACAGGGATTTCAATGAATTCTGAGGATTATCACACAGCTTCATTTCTTCTGGGCTCTCATACAATCGTCTGCCCATTTTTTAGATCATTTACTATAAGGTGTCAAAATCTACTTTTTACTTGCCATGGTACTATTAATTCCTCTGGGTCAGGGGATGCTTGCAAAGTAAGCATTCAGTAAGTATTTGTTGAACATAACTATATAACCACAAGTGATCAAGAGATTGTGAGAAATCTCATTAATATATCAAAAATTAAAAAAAAATGACCAAATGAGTAAACAAGTATTTGAAAATTTTGTGATAGCTGCTGTATTAGATACATACCAAAGGAAAGATGGTGATCTTGTGAGATAATTATTGTCATCTGCAATTCACAGATGAGATAATTGGATACAAAGAATTTATATTCCCAAATCATGTTGTCAAGAAGAGTGATGAGTAAAACTACAACTTTCACCTCCAAAATGAAATACTGTATTATGAAAAATATTGAGTTACATATTAAAGTCAAATTATTGAAAATAATTGGTAATTTCTGTTCTATTCTGGATCAAGATTTTTTTAACCTAAAGTCTGAAAATAGCCTTCAAAAGATCCATAAATCTTCTGTGAATCCATGTACAATTGTGTGTATGTTCAATTTTCTGAGACTAGTATTCAGGGTTTTTACATAGTCACAAAATAGTTTGTGAACTGAAAAAGGTTTTTAAGCAAGGCTCTAGATGAAACTTTTATCATTACACAAAATATTTGATTAAAACAGTGTACCCTACTTTTTACAACTATTTGTTAACTGTCAGATTATATATGAAACCAGCATCCAATGCTAAAATTGGAGGAGTGACACAATTTTGCATTTCATAAGTATGATAAAACTAATTAATAAACTGACACAAATTTTTGAAAGTGCTATTCAGTGCTAAGTATTATTTGATATATTAAGCAATTAACTTTCAAAGAAAATACCTATTTTCTTTGAAAAGGAAATAAGATAATTTTCAATAATCACCTAGTGGTTATTATACATGTTGGTAAATAATATATTTCAAAAGATACTTTTATGGGAGAAGTTCAAATAGCTGGACTCACAAGTCACTTCCATTATGGAAATACTCTTTAATTCTGCATTCTTGTGAATAACTCAGACTTTAAAAACAAATAAAAAGCTATACTCAAATATGTCACAAATGGGCTCCTAGCAAAATATAAGAAAAACAGTATCATCTACTTCTTTAATAAAATGAGCCTATATGTATATTTATTTGGCCATCATGTAGCCTTCAATGGTTTCTTACATATCTCTTTCCTTTTTCATTCCTGAAAAGTCAGCACTAACACTTGTTGTTCAGAGATACCTCTTTCCTGCTCTCCTGCTTGGATTAACTACTGAGACACTTGGTGTTTATGAGGGCCACACCTACTTTTAACTCCTTTTAACCTGTGTTCATGTTACAGGTGCCAAAGAGTTTGAAAACTAAATTGCTCAGGCTCCTTTGCAGGCTATGGGCTCGAAACCCATCTAGTTCTTTCAAGAAGAGGAATCTACATAGAAGATCTGAAAGCAGAAGGAACATCAGGAATTTTAATTCCAAAGGGGATTGAAATTCAAGCAAATAAAGCAAGGAAGTCATCTGGTTCTTGGGTTTCTTTAACGGACTGTGATGGAGTTGAACTTAGGTGTCATATGGCAGGGAGTGAAGGCAGTGATGTGTCTTCAGAACAGCGCTACTTAATGCGCACATCCCAAACAAGAACAAGGCCTTGCTTCCAACTGTAACACTGTGTCTTTAATTGAGAAGTCTCACTGTGAAAATATTTTCACCTAAACTAAATGGTGTGCCTGCCAACGTGGCTGGTTCGCAATCCCACACAAGCACTTTCTCTCATCTCAGATCAGAACTGGTATGCAGATCAGCAGTGATCCACACACAACACTTGAACCAACTGCTGCAGAATAATGCCGTGATGTGGTTAAATATTTCTGCTATTCCTGTTTTTCCTGTGTGGTTTTCAGCTATGTGATGTCTAAACTTTTGACTATTAAAGGTTCTATAAATTATTGAGTACCTTTTAATAAAGCCCCTTTTAATCTTTCATTAGTGCTATAATGGAGACTATTTATGCAACTAACACAGGCCTTGCATGGAAATCTGAATATTATTCTATGGCCATGGAGACAATCAAACTCTAATCTACACTATCATTATAAATGCAAGCATCAGCCTGCACTTTGCACTCAATGTTGGGCCTCAACTTGCTTTTGAACAAATCCTACACTTCCTTCTATGATTACTTCAGCTTAATACTTTTTGTTCATGCAACTAATCCTTTGAAGAATACCAAGTTCTTAAGTTTCTTCCATGAATCTTTGTCTTCAGCCTATCCTATCTTGTCAGACTATATACTTTTTTTGAATCTTGGGAGTAGCAATTGTTTCATAATTATATTATACCTAAAATAACTATGGTTATGTAGCTTTGTTAAGGATTACATTCATACAACACTATTCATATCTAAAGAATTCATAATATGTGATTAAAAGAATAAAAGATTATATACCTTCAAAGTGAGCGAGGCAAACAAAAGCTCAGATAAGGTCAGACACTCCTAAATTAGCTAACCAAAGACAAATTGGCATTTCCCTGAAGCCGCGTAATGTGGAAATTTACCAAACAGCTTTCTCTTTCCTGCAGTGAGTACTGAAAGCCAGTGACTTTCTAGAGCTTTATCCAACTCACACAATTTTAGTTAAATATAAAATGTTTCTGAAGTTTTATCATTTGGAAACTTACTCCCACGGAGATTTAATCTCTCTCTCTCTGATGAAACTCCATTGGGATGCATGGAGGACTTACTAGACAGACTTTAATACAACCTCTTGTTATTTTATTCAGGACTTAGGAACAAATCAGATATTGAGAATCATTGATGTTCAGAAACGAAGCTTGTGACTTTTTATTATAGGGGGAGAAGAAACTCTATCTAAATAAAACAAAAGTGACTATCTCCGGCTACTTCTCCTTCTCTTCCCCAAATTGTCTACTTTTAAGGCCATACATTTTTTTTAAATTATTTTCTGTTTTGAAATACATAACCAAATATTCCATCCACGTGATCCAGCTACATTTTTCAGTTTCTTTGCAGGTAGGCAAGTTCATCTGACTAATTGTGTCCATGACATGCGAGTAGAAGTAAAATGTGTCCCTTGCAAGCAACGGCAGTGCAAAGCTCCCGTATAATTCTTTAATTGCTATTTTTCTCTTGCTGGAACAACCAATGGACCTTTTGCTAAGGTCACAGAGCATAGGGTGGAGGTGGGCAGGGTCAAGGAGTCACTGGGGAGGGCAGCTGCCCCCTGGAGTGATCTGAACCACAGAGAACTCACAGAAAGAGCCATCAATTCTTGTTGCCTTAAGTCTCTGAGATTTAAAGATTGTGTATTATAGAGAGTACTCTTTCCTATCATGACTAAAATGCTGATGTAGATAACATACATAACAGCCATAAGCAGAAAAGGAGTAAATAAAAATACTTTCTTGCTTCTGAAAAAAAGGGGTGATTGCGTAAACAATAATTTACAATTCATTTTCCCAAACATCCATCTTTTCCCAAGGAGAATTTAAAATCCTTACTATTAACAAAGAGCTGATACCCAGTCAAATATTTACCTAAATAATGGGTATATATTTATAACTATCCTATAAATGTACTCAACCATAGGTGATCTGTGATAATCCAGGCCTACTTTATAGTTTCACTAATTATATTAAAATATGCTTATGGACAGACAGGGGGGAAATGAGAAAGTACTATGAAATAGAGGCCCATATACAAGAAGAAAACCCCAAATTAAAAAATCTAATCACTGTATCAGGAGTAAGTTCTCGTTTGTTCACAATTTTAGGTAACATGATCAAGAAAAGAACACCAATGTCAATTTCTGTTCCTAAATCTTGGGCTATCAATACGGTGAGATTCTCAAGTGACGGATCTTACTCAGTTCTGTGAGAATGTGTCATGAGTCTATCTCCAAGTAACTGTCAGTGTTAAGGTTAACTGGGCTAGGCTGATAACATGTTTGTCTTTCCACACAAGTGATTCTTTTATAGGAAAAGTGAGGAGCAAAATTCACAAAGTCAGCTGATCAACCAGTTTGGTTAGGTGGCAGCCTTTATACCTGCCATTTAAGTGACTTCAACAAACATCACTGTAATTGCTAGTACGAACTTGACCTTGAAAAAGAAACAGCTCAAGGATTATCTTGTGTATTGTTCAATAAACTCTTCATTGCCAAGCCACCCAGACTTTAAGAGCAGCAGGATGTTACAGCGTTGTTTTCATAGCCTGTTTTTAGGATGATCAAACATTTCACAGAGCCAAACTGAGAGATTCCTCTTTCTTTGGCACATTACAGCCCAGAAATGATTACTCCATTCCAGAGGACTATATTTTATAGTCCTTTTCTGTTCCATAAAGTTTGGAATGGGTACAGTTATGCCAACACGACACTGTACTGTCTTTACACTCATACAAAAGAAATTTTGGCTAGCTCTGCGAACTTTGTAGGCTCTCTATAAACTTCCTAAATAGGAAAGTCTTATTTAAAGGAGATAAAGGAAAAAAGATACACCCAAAATTAAACTTTTTTTTTTTTTTTTTTTACAAAATTAAACTTTTTAGTTTGGGGAAGAAAGATTGAGGAGGACCTAAAGTGTACATCAACCATGTTTGTTTAAAACAGAATTTGTTTTCACTGCGCTCACCTGAGAAAATTCACATGCTCCAGTAGTAACAGTCAATTAAGAACTGACAGCAGCCTCAGTCTATTTCCCAGTCAGGACTAAGACTTCTTTGTTGGAAGAAAGAACACACTTCCTTTATTGCTTTATAAACATATCAGGACCACTAAGTTCTACCAAGCACAATTTACAATGAGAGCTCTGAAAAATCACATTGCATTGTATGTTATTTACTCTAATAGCCTCAGCATAAAACTCATTTTATATTTTTTATAATGGATTTGTTTTCCAGAGTTACCTTGTAAGAAGTGAAGATCAGCTGATTTCAGAAGTGACACTAAACCATTACTGCTCAAACTGTGGCTCAGATTCTAGCAACACTGGCATCACCTGAGAACTCGTTAGAACTGCAGACTCTCAGGGCTGGCACCAGACCCGAGGAATCAGAATCTGCATTGTGACAAGATCATCAGGTGATTTCCAAATCACATTAAAGTTCAAGAAACACAGGACTACACAACTTCATGCTGATTTTTTCCCTAGCAGACCCGCCTTTGTCTTCATTGGATGAATAGCTTAGGTTCTTAGAGAAGACTGTTGCTGAATAAGTTAACAAACAGAATCAAGACAGAAGTGATTACTACACACCAGACACTCTGTGAGATCTGCCCAAAGCAAACAAAAATCTTTGCTAAATGCTAATGTCCTTAAGAAAATAAAGCACATAGGTTCAGCGCCTATGACTCAAGAGGCTAAGGCACCAGCCACATACACCTGAGCTGGTGGGTTCGAATCCAGCCTGGGCCCACCAAACAACAATGACGGCTGCAACCAAAAAATAGCCAGGCGTTGTGGTGGGTGCCTGTAGTCCCAGCTACTTGGGAGGGGAGACAGGAGAATCGCTTGAGCCCAGGAGTTGGAGGTTGCTGTGAGCTGTGATGCTACAGTACTCTACCCAAGCTTGAGGCTCTGTCTCAAAAAAAAAAAAAAAAAAAAAAAAAAACTGGTATATAAATGTTCATAGCAGCCTTATTTATAAGAGCCAAAATAGTAGAAATAACTCTTATCACCTGTTAAATGGATAAATAAAATGCAGTATAACAATGTAATTATTTAGCAATACGGGAAATGAAGTACTGGCATATAGTATAACATGGGTAAACCTCAGAAACATACTAAGTGAAGTTGGTCACAAAAGTTCACATACTGGATGATTTCTATTTATGTGGAATATGTAGAATACTCAAGTCTATAGAGACAGAAAGTAGATTAGTGGGTGCCTAGAGAACTTGGGAGTGGGAGATCAGTAACTGCTCATGGATGAAAATGTAAAACTGATTGTCATGATAGTTGTACAAGTCCGTAAATATACTAAAAACTATTGAACTGTACATGTCACATGGGTAAGTAGAATGGAATGTGAAGTGTATCTCAAACTGCTATATATTCAAAAAATGAATTATAAAAATCTTTTAAAAAAGGAAAGAAAGCACATGATTTCCACAGAAAATGTTGATGCTTCATCCTTGTTAATTCCTTTTAACATAAGAAGCATAATTTAAACAGATAGCTGATCCTTGCTTCCAATAATTACTTACTGATGGCTTATATAGTAGCACTACCTAAATTGCCATGAATATATCAATATTTTATGTAATATTTTTTCTGGATATCTTTTTCCAGGTTAATCCCTTGGGAAGAAGCATTAAAACATGTAATCAGTCACAGAGCACTAAATAGGAATATAATTGCAAAAGTGTACTTCAAAGAGAAAATGATTAGTTCCAGGGCAAAAATATGTAGTTATATAAATCGTGAGCTAACTTCTTCATAACCTTTAAACATTGGCCTTATATTTCTAAAAGTAAGATGTTTTACATAAAACCTATAAGAAAAACTAGAACAAATAAGTGATGTTAGTCATTTATTAACCTTAACTACATGATACACAGAATTTGTATGACAGTTAATATTTCAATAAGTATTTAACTCTCCAGTAATGAGCTAATTCATTGATAATTCTTAGTGCCTACCTTTAGGAAGATTAATAATAGCATGCACTGGAAAATGAAGATAAATTGTTCTCTCTCTATATATATGTGTGTGTATGTGTATCTACACACATTCACATACATACACACGTATGTGAATATAGGTATCTACATACACACATGTGCACACAAAAGTATTCTAAGTACATTGGTGACTATGTTGGTAAGGAATGGGGGAGATAGATGTTTATAAATTATGAATCCTAGCTATAAACATCTGCCATACGTGAATAGGAATTTCTGGCACAGCCTCGCTTTCCCCACATCTGCAGGGATGCTTGGGTATCTCTCCTTCTCAGTATCAGATCGTCAGGAATCCTACTTTGTTTCAGAAACTCTGCTGTGTTTGTAATTTCAACAACCATGTGTTGAGTGTCTTCCCTGAGCACACCAGCAACAGATGGATAAAGACTGGGGAATAGATATATTGTCACATAACATGCTAAAAAATCCACTTAGTTATGACGAACTAAATTTGTAAAAATTCACACAGTGGTGTGAAGAAGATGGCAGCTGAAATTTGATGGCAGTGTATTTGTGTACCAGGTTTGGTAGTAAAAAAAAAAGAAAAGAAAGAAAATCTGTCAAGTGTAGAACATAAATGTCTTAGCACAATAATCAAGTAAATGAGGTGAAAGCTATGTTGACTGGTTTGATCTAACCACGTCAGATTGTATTAAAAAAAATCAACACACTGTATCTCACATATGCATAAATGTATTCACGAGCTGTGTGTATTTGACTTAATTTAAAAAAAAAAAAAAGAAATTCCACAAATGGAGGAAAAGACTGATAGTTTTCTGGGGTCATGGTAACAAACAGCCACTAACTAGGCTTCTGCAGATGGTGTCCACCCACTGCACTTCTGAATACTTGCCGTGCCTGGCACTTCCCTAACACGCCACAGGAGATCTGTCCTCTGCTCTTCCCAGAGAGGCTGTGCCAGACAGCACAGCTCTCACATGGTAAGTTCAGCTTTGTGCTTCTTACTGTAGTATTCTGTGATGGTCTCTTCATCCTGTGACCATGGACAGCACACTGTGTAAGACGGGAAGGGTTCCCTAAGTGCTCCATCTTCCCACCCCAGGTCCTGGACTGCTCAGCTATGTGACCACTGCATCATGCATTTCCTGAGAGCTCGTTAGAAATGCAGTTCTAGAAATTCCCAGATTTACTGGACCAGGAATTCCTTTAACAAGCTCTGCAGGTGACGTTCATACATGCTAAAGTTAGAAAAGCACTTGTAGGAGGTACAGAGCCTATGTATTATTGAGACAAAATTCAAATACTTGCAATACACTGCCTAAATATTTGGCCTTGGGCAATTTACTCAACCATTCTGTACTTCAGTTTCCTTTATATTTGAGGCTAATAAAGCAACTAATTTCTAGGGTGAGAAGATCAAATGACATAATGATTTTAAGGCGTTCAACCTGGCATGTCATATGTTGTATAATTTCTAGTTTATTTACTCTATTTATTACTAGTTATTAAAACCATCCATGTGTAGCTTCATAAACTCACTGAAAACATATTCAGGTGTATGCAAATTATTTGCAAGGAAAATAGATATCATTTTGTATAGCTACTTACTCTGATTGGTAATTAGCCACAGTTTAGATAATCGTTTACACAAATGCTAACAATAGATAAAAAATAAAAAGCAAACTATTTTGACCTAAGATTCCTGCCCACCTTCATTCAATGATTGTCCTAGTCTATCTTGGACCAATGTAAGTAAGCAGCTCAAGTTGCAAGTAACTCACATAGCCATTAACAAAACAGAAACTGGGGTATACCTTGTACAACGAGATGAGTTCACTCACATTGTGTTTGTGCATAAAATTGCTGGAAAAGCTTCCAAATCCTCGCACTCCATTTTTGTAAGTATTTCATCAGAATTAGAAACAGATCATAATTTGAGTAGCACTGAAATAGAAAATAAAGACAACTGGCCTCAGACAACGAAGGTCTCTCCCTTCTCCCCATCACTAGTTAATCCACAAACACTTAGCTTTAAATCAAAATTACATACAAATGAATCAATCTTGAAAATTATCAACAATAATGTTATACCACTCTTCATGTAATAAGTACTTTTATGTCAAAAATTAACAGTTAAAGTGAATTGTTTCTAGATGTCTGAACATGCACATGCCACCTCTAGTATGAAGTAGTAAGTTCAGGAAACTAGTAAGATACTCACTCCAGGACACTCACAATCCAAAGCAGGAAGAAAATCGCACAGTGGGGAGTATAAGTCATTACATGGCTTTAAGCAATGATACATTTTTTAGCCAACTAGCTTTGACAATTCAACTTTTGAAGTATTCACTCTTTAAAATGGTATGTTTTTCTAATTTGACATGTATGTTAAATGTTTGAATGTATAAATGGTAAGATCAGTTTCAAATGGGAGCATATTCAATTTACCAACAATATAAATACCTCATTATAATTATTAATTATAATTTTGTTGTAACACACGATTAATATAATGCACTTATATTAATATTGATGTTAGCTATCGGCTAGTTAAATTACCATGTTATAGAACTAATATATACATTGTTATAAGAAATAATTATATTAAAAACCATTAGCAAGTTGTAATATAAAATGACAGCCCAATTTCTGTATCTCCAATGAAGAAAATAATTATGGGGATGGTGAGTCTACTCTCCTTATTTGGCAAAGGGACAAAGAGTGTACTACTGGCCTTACTATTTGGTGTAACCACTGCCATGTTCATGGATCATTGCGTAGCCAGTTGTGATTTCTGCCAACCCCTGTAGGGACACCCCCTTGTGGTCAGTCCATTGCTGACCAACTATTCAAGCCTTCCAGCAGACATTAAGCCAATGCCAACATCTATAACACTTAGACCCCTGCATTTGCTTTTTTTTTTTAAATATCAGGCACTTTTTTCTTCAGCCTCTGTATATACTCCCTTGCTTTAGACTCCTGAGTATAATATGCTGAGTGTGAATAAAGGAGTCTGATGGAAAGATCAATATTTTTTTTTTGTTAAAAAAAGTCTAAGGACAGGAAGTAACACTGTGCTATCATAACAAGACAATATGAGCCTATGCTCTTTTGTTCTTAAAAGTTCATAGGACATACTCACCTATACATAGTTATGAGTGAGATCAATCACATAATTAAACAGTATGATTTTATGTACATAACTTGTAATTTTTCATGATAACCTTAATTCTTAATGGAATGTTATAGAGAAGACTTTTATTTTCCTATAACTGAATGAACTTTGTTCCTTATTCTCCACTTCTGCTGATCTTGAGAAACTTATTTTGCTGACTCATGAACAGAGTTGCATCTGGTCTAACATTCTGTCTCTAGTCATTTGAAATGCGCTTGCTTTCAGACTCTTCCCTCTTCTTCTTCTCTTATCCACTGAAGTGATTTAACTTGCCAGGATTTTTTGTTTGTTTTTTCTTTTGCCTGGCATCGAGAGACAATAGTCTTGTCTGAGAGACACATGTCTTGTCTTGCATGGAGATGGCTGGTTTAATGAACTAGAATAAGTGAAGTGGTACTGCCAAAGCAAAATTCTAGTGTTTAAAATTTAAAAACAAAGATATTTATTTTCCATACTACCTGACCAAACTGGGTAAACAGGTGGCTTTGCCCCAGGGTTTTTCGTCACTAGTTTTGTACCTCAAATGATACGGGCTCGCCATCATCTTGCAATGATGACATTGAAACACACTTACACGATTGTGATATGCCCACAAGTGACACATGTCAACAGCTATCACATTTTACTGGCCAAAGAGAGCTAATTCCCACATCTAACTTTACTATCAAAGGAGTAAGGAAAGTGAAATCTTTCCTTGTGGACAAGAGAACCAGCTATCAATGTACAGTGATCATTTCTGGCATAAGAGTCCTGGCCAGACCTTTAGGAGTCATCTCACAGCTTTGTCATAACCTTTGCCATTCTTGAGGCTTCTCCACTGTTACCTGTCCCCAGTTTCTGGGACTCCTCCCCCAATCTCAGCTTGTCTGTCAGTCACCCACAGGTGCAACTTGCCTATGGGACCTGCATATTCGGTTGTATGCACCAAAGCCAGGCAGACACCCGTCCTTTCTGCCCAAAGGCAATCCAGATTTCATGGGTGCTTGTATGACATTTCAATTGACACTAGTGGAATTTGACCACTGGAGAGAGAAGGATTTCAACTCCTTCCATGGGGAGTTGCCAACATCTGCGTGGGGTTCTATGGCCCACATTCTCTCTTCCCTTTTGCTAACGGAAATTGCATCTCCTTTTGGGTAGAAACCGAGGCACTACGATCACTACACAGCCTTCAGCATTACAGAGTTTACAGCTTAAATTTCAATTTTCAGTCCCCCAGAATGTAGAATTATAACTTCTGTGCTGGGGTTTTCAAGGAAATCAAAAACAAAAACAAAACCTTTACTTTTTAACCACCTAATTATTAGGATAGAAAGAATGAGAGAAAATATTGGTTTCAGCACTATTGTTTGACCATGTATGTGAAGCAAAATCAGTTTATGTGTCTGCATTATACTTCAATAAAATATTTTACAAAACCCAATTGGGAATTCAGTGACTTATTTTTCCTAGATTTCTCCTTATTCTCCAGGAAAATATTGCCTGTAGAAGTACTTCCCTCGTACCTCAGCAGAAAACAGAGTTATTTCACACATGTCTTCAGCAATACAGGGTTTACGGTTTAAATTCCACACATTGAGGGAGCTGGGGAGAGGGCCTATTCTGGAAAGCTTTTTGTTTTTGATTTGAGACGAATCTCATTCTGTGGTCCTGGGTAGAGTGCCATGGCATCATAGCTCACAGCAACCTCAAACTCCTGGGCTCAAGTGATCCTCTTGCCTCAGACCCCTGAGTATTTGGGACTACAGGTGTGCACCACCATAACACTTTGCTAGTTTTTTTGTTTGTTTGTTTGTTTAGTAGCAATAGGTCTTGCCCTTGCTCAGGCTGGTCTTGAACTACTGAGCTCAAGCAATCCACCAGCCTTGGCATTCCAGAGGGCTAGGATTATAGGCGTGAGCCACCACAACTGGCCAGGAAAACTTCTTAATATCTCAAAATTAAATGACACTCCAAATGAAAATTAGAAACAATTTGAATTTTATATCCCTAAATACTCAGACAAAATTTTTTTAATTCCCCCAAATTTCTTTATAATCTCCAGTTCTACCTATTTTGCTAAGATTTCAGGAGTCTGCACATGAATCTCCAAGGTTTATACAGTGATCTCAGAAACTGAGGCCTAGAACATTTCAGATTCTACAGAAAGAAGTCAGAATTTTATTTCATTTTATAAACATTTTATTTATCTTATTTTATATTTCATTGTTATAGGCTGGATCATGTTCCCCAAACTCATATATTGAAGTTCTAAACCTAGTACCTCAAAAAGTAACTTTATTTCAGAGATGGGGTATTAGAGGGCTAACTAAAGTTATACAGGTGAGCCTAAACCAACCTGTCTTCCTAATCAAAGAAAGAAAAGATTAGGATACAGATATGCACAGAGAAAAGACCACGTGAGGACATGGAAGAAGATGGCCTCTGCAAGCTAAAGAGAGAGGCCTTGGGAAATATAAACTCTGCCGATGCCTTGATTTTAGACTTGGTCTCTGCAACTGATTGGTTGGGCTGCCCAGTAGGTGGCACTTTGTTATGACAGCACCAGAAAACTGTTATTTTACCTATTTGGGAGCCTGAGACAAAAAGAGAAGAAGAAAGAAGAATGTGAATTCATTCTTTCCAAGTTAAACAACACGAATAAAAGGGTATATGTGAAACTTAGTAAATGTAGAATGTAAATGTCTTAACACAATAAGTAAGAAAATGCCAGGAAGGCTGTGTTAACCAGTGGGATGAAAATGTGTCAAATGGTCTATAAAACCACTGTATGGTGCCCCATGATTGCATTAATGTACACAGCTATGATTTAATAAAATAAAAAAAAAAGCAACCTAAAGGCTCCCCGCATCGCCCTGCTGTACACAAGCTATTTGTTGCTTCTGAGCCTGGCAGCTGCCAAGACTTGGAGGTGACCGGGGAGTGGATGAAATAACTGACTCCGTTTAGGTTGCTCCCCTGTGGGCTATTCAATTAACAACTGTCAGGGGAATAATCCCCTACCATGAGGTTGCTACCCCATGGTTGGAATCACTTGTGAAACAAATTTTAAAAAGGTCTGGAATGAATGAGTTGACTCTAGTATGAATTTCTGCTTTGTCTGAACACTGGTTCCCTCTGAGTCCTCCACCCCCCAAAATCTTAGAAGCCGTGATGTATTTGCCCATCTATTTGCATTTAGGTGAGAAATCATTTTTGAAATATCACCAAGTAAATCCACCATATCACAGGTTGGTGTTAAGATATAATGCACAGTAGTAAGAAATGGTAAGTACACTTCACATATTTCCTCCACGTTGGCTGAGCTGATGGACTTGCTATATATCCCAAATTAGCATTTCTGCTCTAATTCTTTCCTCGGTGATTTCAGTCCCTGACTCTCCTCTCATAATCAAACCCTAAACTTCTGCTATTCATTATTTAAGACTTATTCTTTCTTCCTCACCCCAACCCTGAGCTCCTTAATTTTTTCCTACTTGCCCCCCCACCCTTTGTATTTTAATATACTTTCCTTTCTCTTTTCTCCCTTTCCCATTCCTCACTGAGACTACTAGAGCATTTTCAACCTCTTTCTTCTCCCTCACACTCACCCCTAATTTGCTGGACTAGCTTAGGGATTATTTGAATTGATTTTGCAGTAAATTCCTTAGGTCTCAAAATTCCTATCTTCATTTGCTGAATTTACATAAATTAAATGTCATTGCTCAATACTATTTCCTTCCTAACCCTGTAGTCTGTCTCATGGTTAATTTGTCTTTGCTTATGGTCTCTCTGAAAGTAATTTCTGAGCTTGTATATGTCTTTCTTTTGCTTTTTGTGTACCAGCCTGGTATTTGTTACTTTAACAAGAAAACGACTGAGTATGAGATTCTTTGCAAGTTGTTTGTTTTTCTCAAGAGTATTAAATGATCTATTGTCTATTAGCTTTCAATGTCAAATAATAAAGCCTGTGCCAGAGTGGTCATTTTTCCTTTGTTGGTAACTTGTTCTTTCAAGCTGGAAACATAAAATTTTTTTCTTTATCCTTGGAGTTCACACAAGTTTCAAGGATTTACTTGATTGTGTATATCTTTGTATTAAATCAGCCTGAAACTTAGCCCTTTTAATTTCTAAACTCAAGTCTTTTCTCAGTCCAGGAAAATTTATTTTAGTAATTATCTTCCTCTCATTTGCTGTTTTTTCCCCCTTTAAGTCACCCTTTAGCTGTTCTTTTTCTTGGAACTATTATCACAGCTTCTTTTTTCTTCCCGATTTGTTTTTCTTTCTTTTCTGGGCTTTGAGATATTTCTTGTACTCAAATCATTCGATCATAAATTCTAGTTTCAACAGTAACTGTTCTCCTCTCTGAAACATGTACTTAATTTGTTACTTTTAAGATCAAGAACTGGAGGGGTGGCATTTGAATATCTTTAGGTGTATTCTTCCTCTCTCCCTCCTCCCTCCTGTCCTATTTTTTAAGCATTTTTAAGTATTTGCTCACATGTCAGACCGCCTGCATCCTGAACTGCAACCTGATATGTTTTCTCTGTGGCTGCCATGGCCCCTCAAATAAGGCAGCTGTTTGCTCACCTAGTGCACTGGAGCTCAGCTCTAGTGGCTGAAATTTATTTAAGGCAGGGATTCTCTTGAGAGTGAAAGGAAAGAAGGGTTATCTCACTCTGCCCTCCTGTCATTAATGGCAGGCTATCAACCTCTTTCTGAAATACCTAAAAAGGTTATTCTGTTTTCTGTTTTTCCTCCATTCTCCCAGCCTCAGGCTCGTGGAAGACTCAGCCAAAACTTTAGTTCTGTTTTGGTGCTTAGCAGGCCAAATTCACTAAGGTCACTTAAAAGGAGTGATCATACATCTTCTTTTATGGAAGAGTCCAAACATCAAACACCAAGATCTCCCAGGATTGAGTATTCACCTGCCCATCCCCTGATCCTTGTTAACTGTGTACTCCACAGGGGAGCAACCTAAACAGAATCAGTTATTTCATCCACTCCCCGGTCACCTCCAAGTCTTGGCAGCTGCCAGGCTCAGAAGGAACAAATAGTCTGTGTACAGCAGGGCAATGGGGGGGAGCCTTTAGGTTGCTTTTTTATTCATGTTGTTGGTTAACTTGGAAAAATATGTAATAGTAAAAAATATCACATAAAGTAAGTTGAAGTGTATTTAATGTATTTAATGCATAATAAACCAGGATACTAGAGATTATAAGAGTATAGTACATACAAAGTAGCATAAGACTGGTAGACAGAGTGTGTTGCCTACTCAACAGGCTCCTCTCCATGGTGCCCAAGCCCTTATTTTTGTCAGGTGATCACTCAGGGTAGAAAAGCCCTCCTTCTCCCAGAGTGAACTGTGTCCAATATAAGTTAGTCAAGATGATGTCAATTCTCTTCCCAGGGGCTGTTTGAAACTTGCCAATGGGACCCCAGTTCTGGGGCAGGGAATCTGTTTTGTGGCTTCTGGAAAACATTTCCTTCTTGATAAAAATAGATACATGATGGGAAATCCCTCTTCATCATTGGTTATTACTATGTCTTCTGCAGCAGCATCTTGAATTGACTGATGTTCGTTTCATTCTTATTTTGTGAACCAAATAAATCACTATTTGAAAATTGTATGCCTTGTGATACTTGCAGCTAAAATCATTGTGATACATGTTGTGACAGAGAGTGTGGACTTGGGAGTCAGACCCAGATTTGAATGGGACTTCAGCAATTTGCTTGGGTCACATGAAGCCTGCTCTTTCTTTGGTGGTTTACCTACATCACTGGATTTTTATGGATATCACATTTGATAGTCTATGCGAGGATGTCGCTATAGATGCCTGCATATTTTTGGCACTATCTTGTAGTTGTCCCACAGAAGTGGCAAGATCGACTTCTTACCCCCAAATTGGTCAGTACTGGCACAGATGACACCAGACATATACCAAGAGGACATGAAAATGTTTATTACTCACTCAGTGAGGTCTTGCAGAAAGGATTTATGAAAAGGATAGGGCAGCTCCCATGCCATTCTGAAGATGCCTTGAGAGAGCAAGGAAGGGCAGTTCGCTCTGGGATTGTGCTGAGTGAGAGAGAAGATCCTGAGGGCTCCAGAGCCCAGGCACAGCTGGTGGTTTGAGCTCCCCACTGGCACAAGCAGGGAGCATGACAGCCTTCTTGGGAATTTTCTCAGAAGTGGGGCAAGGAAGGAGAAGTCAGAGGCCAAACATTATAAAGGGGGTCAAATGCCATTGCAGGTACTGATTCACTGTTCTTTTTGCCCCAATTTTTCATTTTTACCTATGCATAATGAAAAAAATGCTTTGGGATACCTTTTAGAATAGTAGAAGAAAGTGTGTTATTTATAGAAAAACATAATCCACATCCCCATTACATTTACGTGTCTTTTTTGCAAAACATTTTACATGTCTCTTAATATTGATTTCAGACTTCTCTCAGATCTCACTTTAGAATAAGATCTAATATGTGGATTATCAAATGCAAAGTAGACCAATAAAGGAATGAGTGGAATGAGTGAATGCCTTCTTGTGTGAGTCAGGTAATTTCCATGTTTAATTTCTATCAGTTTAACATTTTTGTTAGGCAGACACTAACAGAGAACTTTGAGTTATTTCTTTTCTGGTGTCTCTCCTTGGGGATCAGTTTAGACCTCCTCCATATTGAGTTAACCAAAATCATTTGCAAAGTTAAAACCAAAGTAAAACAGCATGTCAAGAGCATTGGGGTTTCTTTCTTCCCTCTGTAGGTTTATTTGGTTGGGTGCCAGCCGACAGCCCTGGCTGCCTGAGTGCTCTCAGAGGGCAGGAGGGGCAGCTGGCATTTGCATGCTCCTCTCCATTTGCTAAAAAGCAGCAGGCAGTAATACTGGACGTTAATGGCGCAGCGATGAGTTAAGCATCAGCTTTTGTCTTTCTGTTGCTTTTGAGGACATGCAGGAATACCTGATGTTTACAGCACTGTGACTCGGCCGGCCCTTCTTCACCCAGCTCACAAGGAGATGGATGCTTGTTATCCCAAATGTCCTCCAAAATGGACTACACATGTGTGCGAAGATTTTACTATGTGCTTTTCCCCAAACTGTTACACAACTGTGTCATTGCCACCTTTCTTACATGCTTTCCTTGCTCTGTAGCTTAAAAAAATTCACTGCCCCACCTTTGGAATACCAAAAAAGGGTATAAGTAGCTACTTAACTTGCTATGCGCTTGGCCTCAGGCAGGCCTTTACCGCCAGTGCTCCTCTCCTCTCCACTCTCAACAACACCTCACCTTGGTGGCAGCCTCAAAAGCAGGTTTAAACACCTGCTTGCCAGTTATGTTTTAGACTTCTTTTGGTTCGCAAACCAAAATCATTCGCAAACTTAAAACCAAAGTAAAACAGGGCTATACAGGGCTATTTATACAACACACAGCTGTCTGGTTTTTATTTCACTGGGATGAATGAACCTCAGTCTTACTTTCCCAGCCAGTCTGTGGTCACTCAATCAGTTATTGATTTTTCATATTTAGTTTTGCGAGGCATTGTAGGACCGGAACATTGGGCTGGAGGTCTGTCCTCAGCACTGGCAAGAATAGGCAAAGCTCAGGTTTGTGTGAACGGTTTAAAAGCCCAGAGATGTTTTACGCTGTATGACCTCCCCTCTCTCCTATGCATCAATTAGATGAAAGGAAATTCGATTTAGGGAGAAAGGCTTAGACCCAGGAGTAGAAAAAGGAGATCAGTTCCACACTGGCCACTAATTAGTTACTTGTGTGAACACCTGTAAGTGTCTTAAAGGCTCAGGGTTTCCATTTCTTTCATCACAGAATGAGGGTATCAGGTTTCTGAAGCCCTTTTGGGCTCAATCTCAGTCAGAATAGCTGACTTCCATCTCCACTTCCCCAGGTGCCTGTTGGGCTTTGGTGTCTTCTCATGCCCTTTCCTCCTCTCAAGGTTGCTGGTAACTTGGTGTACCTGTTACAAATACTCCTGCAAACACATGCGGGAGAGACTGAAACATGGAAACAGAATCTCCGGAGAAACAGCCCAGTCTCCACACCAATGTACCAAGCGCTAATGTGAAATGGGCAGCCAACACGCTGGCCTTTGAGATTTCCCCATTAAAAAATAGGAGAAGAAAACAAACACAAATACTCACAAAGGCTTTCACCTTTGCTCTAAAGTCCTCTACTATCTTTCACAGGTTGAGAAAGACTAGTAAGATTCACAAGAGATTTAAAATTTTTTTCTTCTGAAAAAAAAATCTAATGAAATACTAAAGCCAAATTTTTTTTCTCAGCATGCTTTTATAAAACAGGGTCAACACCTCATGTGCACACTCCTGCATAAATCAGGGGACAAACTGCAGGTCTACACAGATAGCTGTGCTTGCCTTGTTTTGCTTCCCTGTCAGCTTTACTCAAACCAAAGCGTGTGATCATTTGGTTTTGTTCGACATTATGGTTACTGCAACTCCAAAATCTAGTTACAAACACTTAGGACAAAAATCCTCACTCTCTTTGGGCAATCTCAAAAAAATTAATTCTCCCCATTTGTCTTGGTTTATTTTATTTATTATTATTATCATTAGTATTTTGAGACAGAGTCTGACTCTGTCACCCTGGCTAGAGTGCGGTGGAATCACTGATCACAGCAACCTCATACTCCTGGCTCAGGCCATATTCCTGTCTCAGCCTCTGAATAGCTGAGATTACATGTGCTCACCACTAAGCCTGCCTATTTTTTTATTCTATTTTTAGTAGAGAAGGGGTCTCACACTTGTTCAAGCAGGTCTGGAGCTCCTGATCTCAAGCAATCCACCCTCCCCAGGCTCCCAGAGTGCTAGGATAGCTATGAGCTACCATGCCCAGCCTTCTTGGTTTAAACATAGCTCTAAAGGCCTCTACTCTGATAGTTACAGTGGTATTTTGTTTTGATTTGTTTGTTTTCTGTGATAACGTAAGAGTATACTATCTTGAATTGCAAAAGAGTCATATAAGGAAATACTAAAGAAATGTCTGACAGAATTTGTTATGTTCTCTGAAGTACCTATGGCAATTGCTTTAAGTTGTAGACCCCACAAAGAGTTAGAATACTAAGCAATCCTACAGTGCCTGGCCACACTGCCTGGTTGTGGAGTTCCCTGACCTATTAGAAAAATCAAAGTTTATTCTTTTTATTACCACCTCTGTTAGTTTCCTCTTGCAAACACACATCTTTCTTGAGTCCAGCACCTCAGAGTCTCTTGTGGATGCCACCTCTAAGCAGCTTTACACTGACCTTCTCCTATGATTGCTCTGCCTTAATTAATCCACAAACATATATTGATAGCCTATGTTGATGTGGCAACCACTATTGCAGTCACTAAATATATTTTAAAAAGTCGTATTTGTATCCTCAAGGTTATCAGAATCTATTTAGGAAGACAAAATTCACATAGATAAAGCAAATACATCATCAATCCTCAACCACATAGTTCAAAGAGTAAAAGTGCTATGAATTTGGACAATTAACAATCAATAATAAGCCTTTTAATGATTTTTTTCACTAGCCCTAAGGGATACAAATTTGGGATAGAGAAGACTCGCCATGCAGGTAGGTGTCATTGGTATTTAATGACCTGTGATTGTCTGACTGGTCATGTGAAATAGAGTTTTCAAATTCTATGCTTTTCCTTCATAGACCAACCTCTCTTTTCCTCTCTTTTCCCTCTCCTGTTCCTTTTCTCTTTCTCTCTTCCTCAGATGTTTGCCTGAGAATAGTTTAGTGACCTGCACTAAGCTGGACCATAAAGGTAACCTGTACTTTCATAAAAATAATTTTAAAACTTTAAATGTTTAATTTTTCTCATATTAAGATCAATTTTTATTTCATTTCCTTTAGGCTTTACTATCAAATAGTGGTTATTCTCTCTCCCTTCCACCCCTCCTGCCCACCTTTTCTTTCTCCCCCTGTCTCTCCCTTTTTATGCTACATAGTAAAGCCTTTGAGGCATCACTAGCATGAGGCTCATGTGTTAATCAAATGTTAATCAAACAGACAAGTTTGAATAGCTTGATGTCTGAGAATAGAAAGAAAGACAAGAAGATATCAGAGGAAAAGTCAGTTTTAAAAAAGAGGAGAGAGAGAGAAGATGGTGATTTAGGGTAGAGACAGTAGAAGAAAGAAAAAATAAAAATAATCTCCTACATTGTACTAATTGAGACTGTATAACTCCTTTAGGCTTAATTCATTTTATCATATTTGTCCTCCATTCTTGCAAAAAATAATCATTACCACCAGCAAGAAGACATATTATTATGTTTTCCTTTGCTTATTTTGTTTTGTTGTGTTTTGTTTTATGTTTAGTGAAGGGAGTGATATCTACCAGGACCCTGGCACAGAGCAGGTGGTTAAGAGCTGTGACCGTGAAATCCCAAAAGTGTTTTGTAATGTGACAGCACAGTCCATGCACTGAGGTGGATAAACACACGCGTATGCTCCGTGTCTTAGCATCGCTAATTTCAAATCCGCAGAGATCAAAGCCATATAAGGCAGCAAACACTGTTATTTCTAAATTCAAGGTAATGCGAATTTTGGTTCACACCATGATTTCCTCGCGCTGCAAAGTGAAGGGCGTTTGTGCTCATCTCTTTGAGAACTCCCTTCCATGTGCAGAGAACCAGCAACATGGCAGCCCCACTTAATAACTGCGGTGCATTTACATTAAGATTAATGAGTTATCCTAGACCTGAAGACCAGTAGAATCAGGTAAAATCTCGATTGGGGAGCAAGATGGCAGCCGAGTAACAGCTTCCTTGCATCTGGGCACCGTGAGTCTGGGGAAATAGGACTCCAGGCATCTCTGGCTGGTGGGAACTGCCTATCATCACTCCTATGAGGATACAGGGAGTCAGCGAGAGACTTCTGGACCCCAAGAGGAGGACTAAAACAGTGGAAAACCGGCAAGTGGTCGCATGTGTTCAACCCGTCTAAACCCGCCCACAACTGTAAGTTCAGTAGCAGCGAGACTGCAAATCAGAAAGGCCTTACCTGTGAACTCTTTTGATGTCCTTGGACTTGGCACTGAGTTGAACTGCCTTGGGGAAGGCCTGAGTGGGAGTGCGGAGAACTTTGGCCGTTGTCTAGGGCCCCAGTCTGAGCCGCTGAGCCAGACGGAGCTAATAGTGTTTGGCGGTGGGTCACACGGATCCATTGTCAGTGATCTGCCCCGGCAAGCTCCGCCCTCAGGGTCACAGAGCTAGAAACGGGTGGGAGCTGGTAACCCAGCAACCAAGTAGCCTAAGGGTGGGGTCTGAGCCGCCTTGCAGCCCTAACCCTCAGGGACAGAGTGAGACCGGTTTTGGCACACTGAGTAAGTGGATAGCCACTTCAGCAGCGATTCCAGCGAGAAAGCTGGGAAAGCTTCTGCTCAGCAAGTTTACAAGTTCAAAGTGCCTTTTAAGTGGGCTGAAGAGAGATTTAGGGTGTCTACCTGCTGGGGTTTGAGAAATCGGCAGCCTCCAGTCGTATCGGAACTGTGACTAACATCCCATACCCCAAAAGACCACGTGTTGCCCAGACAATATTCATCAACATATACAAACTGCTTTGTTTTTGGTTGTGTATTTTTTTTTCTTTTTTTTTGTTTGGTTGGGTTTTTTTGTTTGTTTATTTTGACGTTGTTGATGTTCTTTTGTTTCTTAATTTCAATCTTTTCCATACAGATCCCTTTTTCTTTCTCAATTTTTCTAGTTTAATTATAATTTCCCATTGCTGCCTTTTTTAATAACTACAACTTCATTTTTGCTAGTGTTTCTACCGCTATCACTTGGTTTTTCACCCAATTTTATCGCCATAAAGTTTTCTGTTTGCTTGTTTTGGTTTGAGTTATAGCATTTTTGTCTTTCCTCTCTACTTGGTGGAGGTGGGGTACTGTGTCTGACCAGGTTAGCAAAGAGCTGCTGACCTCAAGGGAACCACCCAACTGGGCACCCAACCCCCAGAAGGTGGGGTTTTTTAAGGTTGTGTCAAAGTACCCTACTGTACACCTATATTGCCCTGTCTCCCTCTTTCTGTGCCTCTCTTCTTTTTGTCAATATTCCTTATCCCTACCCCCTCTCCTTTCTCTATCTTTCTTTTTTTTCTTATCACTCGGTCCTCCTTTCTTTCATCCCTTTTTTGCTCTTCAACCTTCTCACCTTTCTGGTCCTGTAACCCTTAGTCCACAGGCACGAGAACTTAAAGAGCAAGAGGAAGTGAAAGGAAAATTAGGGCAAGGAAACAGATAAAAGAAATCACTCATGAGGAAGAATCAGCAGAAAACTCCAGGCAACATGAAGAACCAGTCCAGAACAACCCCGCCAAGGGACCATGAGGTAGCTACTGCAGAGGATTCCACCTATACAGAAATGTTAGGAATGACAGAAAGGGAATTTAGAATACACATGTTGAAAACAATGAAAGAAATGATGGAAACAATGAAGGAAACTGCTAATAAAGTGGAAAATAACCAAAAGGAAATCCAAAAACAGAATCAAATCAGAGATGAACGATATGAAGAATATAAAAAGGATATAGCAGAGCTGAAGGAAATGAAACAGTCAATCAGGGAACTTAAAGATGCAATGGAAAGTATCAGCAACAGGTTAGACCATGCAGAAGAAAGAATTTCAGAGGTAGAAGACAAAGTTTTTGAGATAACTCAGATAGTAAAAGAGGCAGAAAAGAAGAGAGAGAAAGCAGAACTTTCACTGTCAGAATTATGGGACTTTATGAAACGTTCCAACATACGAGTTATAGGAATTCCAGAAGGGGAAGAAGAATGCCCCAGAGGAATGGAAGCCATACTAGAGAATATTATAAAAGAAAATTTCCCAAACATCACCAAAGATTCTGACACACTGCTTTCAGAGGGATATCGGACCCCAGGTCGCCTCAACTCTAACCGAGCTTCTCCAAGACACATTGTGATGAACCTGTCCAAAGTCAAGACAAAAGAAAAGATTCTGCAAGCTGCCAGGAGTAAGCGCCAGTTGACCTACAGGGGCAAATCCATCAGAGTGACCTCAGACTTCTCTAATGAAACTTTCCAAGCAAGAAGCCAATGGTCATCTACCTTTAATCTACTTAAACAGAACAATTTCCAGCCCAGAATTCTGTACCCTGCTAAGCTAAGCTTCAAAATTGATGGAGAAATCAAATCATTTACGGATATACAAACATTGAGGAAATTCACCACAACAAGACCAGCTCTACAGGAAATACTTCAACCTGTTCTGCACACTGACCACCACAATGGATCAGCAGCAAAGTAAGAACTCAGAAATCAAAGGACAGAACCTAACCTCCACACTGATGCAGAAGATAAAACTAAGCAATGGACTCTCACCAAATAAGACCAATAGAATACTACCACACTTATCAATTATCTCCATAAATGTTAATGGCTTGAATTCCCCACTGAAGAGACATAGATTGGCTGACTGGATTAAAAAACACAAGCCATCCATTTGCTGTCTGCAAGAAACACACCTGGCTTCAAAAGACAAATTAAAGCTCCGAGTCAAGGGTTGGAAGACAATTTTTCAGGCAAATGGAATTCAGAAGAAAAGAGGAGTTGCAATCTTATTTTCAGATACATGTGGATTTAAAGCAACTAAAGTCAAAAAAGACAAAGATGGTCACTTTATATTGGTCAAGGGAAAACTACAACAAGAAGACATTTCAATTCTAAATATCTATGCACCAAATTTAAATGCTCCCAGATTCTTGAAACAGACCTTACTCAGTCTGAGCAATATGATATCTGATAATACCATCATAACAGGGGACTTTAACACACCTCTTACAGAGCTGGACAGATCCTCTAAACAGAAATTAAACAAAGATATAAGAGATTTAAATGAGACCCTAGAACAATTATGCTTGATAGACGCATATAGAACACTCCACCCCAAAGATAAAGAATATACATTCTTCTCATCACCCCATGGAACATTCTCCAAAATTGATCATATCCTGGGACACAAAACAAATATCAACAGAATCAAAAGAATTGAAATTTTACCTTGTATCTTTTCAGACCATAAGGCACTAAAGGTGGAACTCAACTCTAACAAAAATGCTCGACCCTATCCAAAGGCATGGAAATTAAACAATCTTCTGTTGAATAACAGATGGGTGCAGGAAGAAATCAAACAGGAAATCACTAACTTCCTTAAGCACAACAACAATGAAGACACAAGCTACCAAAACCTGTGGGATACTGCTAAAGCAGTTTTGAGAGGAAAATTCATCGCTTTAGATGCCTACATTCGAAAAACAGACAGAGAGCACATCAACAATCTCACAAGAGACCTTATGGAATTGGAAAAAGAAGAACAATCTAAGCCTAAACTCAGTAGAAGAAAAGAAATATCCAAAATCAAATCAGAGATCAATGAAATTGAAAACAAAAGAATCATTCAGAAAATTAATGAAACAAGGAGTTGGTTTTTTGAAAAAATAAATAAAATAGATAAACCATTGGCCAGACTAACTAGAAATAGAAAAGTAAAATCTCTAGTAACCTCAATCAGAAATGATAAAGGGGAAATAACAACTGATCCCACAGAGATACAAGAGATCATCTCTGAATACTACCAGAAACTGTATGCCCAGAAATTTGACAATGTGAAGGAAATGGATCAATATTTGGAATCACACCCTCTCCCTAGACTTGGCCAGGAAGAAATAGACCTCCTGAACAGACCAATTTCAAGCACTGAGATCAAAGAAACAATAAAAAAGCTTCCAACTAAAAAATGCCCTGGTCCAGATGGCTTCACTCCAGAATTCTATCAAACCTTCAAGGAAGAGCTTATTCCTGTACTGCAGAAATTATTCCAAAAAATTGAGGAAGAAGGAATCTTCCCCAACACATTCTATGAAGCAAACATCACCCTGATACCAAAACCAGGAAAAGACCCAAACAAAAAGGAGAATTTCAGACCAATCTCACTCATGAATATAGATGGAAAAATTCTCAACAAAATCCTAGCCAATAGATTACAGCTTATCATCAAAAAAGTCATTCATCATGATCAAGCAGGCTTCATCCCAGGGATGCAAGGCTGGTTCAACATACGCAAGTCCATAAACGTTATCCACCATATTAACAGAGGCAAAAATAAAGATCACATGATCCTCTCAATAGATGCAGAAAAAGCATTTGATAAAATCCAGCATCCTTTTCTAATTAGAACACTGAAGAGTATAGGCATAGGTGGCACATTTCTAAAACTGATTGAAGCTATCTATGACAAACCCACAGCCAATATTTTACTGAATGGAGTAAAACTGAAAGCTTTTCCTCTTAGAACTGGAACCAGACAAGGTTGTCCTCTGTCACCTTTACTATTCAACATGGTGCTGGAAGTTCTAGCCAATACAATTAGGCAAGACAAGGAAATAAAGGGAATCCAAATGGGAGCAGAGGAGGTCAAACTCTCCCTCTTTGCTGACGACATGATCTTATACTTAGAGAACCCCAAAGACTCAACCACAAGACTCCTAGAAGTCATCAAAAAATACAGTAATGTTTCAGGATATAAAATCAATGTCCACAAGTCAGTAGCCTTTGTATACACCAATAACAGTCAACAGGAGAAGCTAATTAAGGACACAACTCCCTTCACCATAGTTTCAAAGAAAATGAAATACCTAGGAATATACCTAACGAAGGAGGTGAAGGACCTCTATAAAGAAAACTATGAACTCCTCAGAAAGGAAATAGCAGAGGATATTAACAAATGGAAGAACATACCATGCTCATGGATGGGAAGAATCAACATTGTTAAAATGTCTATACTTCCCAAAGCAATCTACCTATTCAATGCCATTCCTATCAAAGTACCTACATCGTACTTTCAAGATTTGGAAAAAATGATTCTGCGTTTTATATGGAACCGGAAAAAACCCCGTATAGCTAAGGCAGTTCTTAGTAACAAAAATAAAGCTGGGGGCATCAGCATACCAGATTTTAGTCTGTACTACAAAGCCATAGTGCTCAAGACAGCATGGTACTGGCACAAAAACAGAGACATAGACACTTGGAATCGAATTGAAAACCAAGAAATGAAACTAACATCTTACAACCACCTAATCTTCGATAAACCGAACAAGAACTTACCTTGGGGGAAAGACTCCCTATTCAATAAATGGTGTTGGGAGAACTGGATGTCTGCGTGTAAAAGACTGAAACTGGACCCACACCTTTCCCCACTCACAAAAATTGATTCAAGATGGATAAAGGACTTAAATTTAAGGCACGAAACAATAAAAATCCTCAAAGAAAGCATAGGAAAAACACTGGAAGATATTGGCCTGGGGGAAGACTTCATGAAGAAGACTGCCATGGCAATTGCAACAACAACAAAAATAAACAAATGGGACTTCATTAAACTGAAAAGCTTCTGTACAGCTAAGGTGACGATAACCAAAGCAAAGAGACAACCCACACAATGGGAAAGGATATTTGCATATTTTCAATCAGACAAAAGCTTGATAACCAGGATCTATAGAGAACTCAAATTAATCCACATGAAAAAAGCCAACAATCCCTTATATCAATGGGCAAGAGACATGAATAGAACTTTCTCTAAAGACGACAGACGAATGGCTAACAAACACATGAAAAAATGTTCATCATCTCTATATATTAGAGAAATGCAAATCAAAACATCCCTGAGATACCATCTAACCCCAGAGAGAATGGCCCACATCACAAAATCTCAAAACTGCAGATGCTGGCGTGGATGTGGAGAGAAGGGAACACTTTTACACTGCTGGTGGGACTGCAAACTAGTACAACCTTTCTGGAAGGAAGTATGGAGAAACCTCAAAGCACTCAACCTAGACCTCCCATTCGATCCTGCAATCCCATTACTGGGCATCTACCCAGAAGGAAAAAAATCCTTTTATCATAAGGACACTTGTACTAGACTGTTTATTGCAGCTCAATTTACAATCGCCAAAATGTGGAAACAGCCTAAATGCCCACCAACCCAGGAATGGATTAACAAGCTGTGGTATATGTATACCATGGAATACTATTCAGCCATTAAAAAAAATGGAGACTTTACATCCTTCGTATTAACCTGGATGGAAGTGGAAGACATTATTCTTAGTAAAGCATCACAAGAATGGAGAAGCATGAATCCTATGTACTCAATCTTGATATGAGGACAATTAATGACAATTAAGGTTATGGGGGGGTGCAGAAAGAGGGATGGAGGGAGGGGGGTGGGGCCTTAGTGTGTGTCACACTTTATGGGGGCAAGACATGATTGCAAGAGGGACTTTACCTAACAATTGCAATCAGTGTAACTGGCTTATTGTACCCTCAATGAATCCCCAACAATAAAAAAAAAAAAAAAAAAAAAAAAAAGAATCAGGTAAAATCTCATAGTGGGGGTGTCTTGGCACCTAAGGAATGTGAAATTGATAACCAAAGACATCGTGTTAAATGGAAGAGAAATAAAATAAAAACAAAACCTGACATTTTAAAGGAAACGTGCCTACTGATAATATAGAACAAACAATGAAGTGTATCACTTGGCTAGGGACTTAATCTTTATCTTCAAGACATTATGGTATGTTATTAAACTGTATCTCACCTAAAATTCAATTTTCAGTAGTTCCTGGGATGGCATGGCTTTACTAATCTAGATTTTTTAAAGCCTGGTGATGCCTTACAAAAAAATGTTAAGGAAAAATTTCAAATTCACGGTTATAATACAGAAGCAAGTCCTTTAAGAGAAGAAGCTTTCACATATGATGGAGTAAGCCCTATCGGCATTTCATTTTCAAGTTAAAATACAGACACCTACCTTATATTTCTAGAGAAGAATGAAGGAGCCATTTGGGAAGCCACCTACATAAATGCTTTACAATGAAACATACCCAGAGGAAAAAGAATTGTAGAAGTCGTAAAGTCAGATATTTTTCTTTTCCATCATTTCTGCCATCAGCAATAGCTTATGGAGAAAGTCTTTAACTAGGATTAAAAATATCAAATCTTCTATTAGGTGACATAAAGTGTAATGGAATCTCAAGGTTGAATTAATTTTGTAACTTTCTTTATCACTCCGAAGATTACTATCTCAATAACTGGCATCCATAGTCAACACAAGAGACAGGAATAACTGGTAATCAATCATGACAAGTGGGTGACCCCATTTTTTCCAAAGCTTAAAACTTTAGTGACATTACTGACAAAAAGTAAATCAAAAAACATATCTAGGTATGAGTTTAATCCGCCTCTTTGAAAATGCATTCTAACCTTGCATTTCAAATTTTCATTATACTATGCTAATAAGCACATGAGAATTTTATGAGCTTGGTAGTTACTCATTTAGGAATGTTTCATATCACCAAAAAGTAATACATTTAACTACTAGTCAAACAACCTCATAAAATTCTCGGAGATAAGATTTCATGAAACTTGGACACCAGAAGGGATGAAGAAAATTTTATCTTAATGAAATTCCAAGACAGCCATCATATTTCCATGGGAAGTAATTTCTCATAGAAGATACTTCATATCGAAGAATCTAAATTAGTATGAGTGCGTCTTGGAGTAGGAGCCCACCACTGAGGGGGGCTTCAACAAACTCTCTTCTCAAGACCAGCCCTCTATGAAAATGAAAATATTTACACATCAATTTAGTCAGTGACAAACAGAGAGGAAACCATCTGGCCATTTGAATCAGTGTAAATTGCCCAACCACTCTTGTGAAAAGAGAAAGCTAGTCAAATTAAATGCTTATTTTGTTTTGGAGCTAAACAATTGTCCTAAACTGTAATCATAAAATCCACATTTGCAGTATCAAATAAACAAAAGCAAATCAGTGAAGAAAACTTGTTTTTGTGTAGTAATTGGCAGGAGAATTAGCATTTCAGTGGATCCGATTTCCTAAACCTCCTCATCCCTGATAACAGCTTCAGCAGTGAGGTGACACACCAAAAAAGCATAAATTATCTAAAGCTGGAGATAAGCAGAGGCCATTTGGGGGTTCTGAGTGCAATATAAATAGATGCAAAACAGTAGGGGAACGAGCCCATTGGAAACCTCCAAAGGATTAGCTGTGTGAGCTCTAAGTCTTCTGCCATTGTTAGCTGTGATTTATCATCAGACAGTAAGGAAGACTCAGCCTTATCTGTGATAATTCAATGGCTTAATGGCAGTTCCTTTATCTGGAGGTCATAATTAAGCTTGTTTGATCAGGCTGAGAACAAGCACCTATGCTGTGCTTTAGCCCTAACTATCGCTTCTGGTGTCAGGGGTTTAACATAATAAGAACATCATTGGGAATGGCATTAGTAATTTTATTCAAGTGCTGTAGCAAGTTATTACTTATCTATAAGAAAAAATACTCCAAATGGTAGCAAGAACAACATGTTCCAAATTTAAAAACTTCTGTATAATTTAGAGTTTAAGAACACTAGTTAGCTTTGGTCTCCGGTGCTTGGACTCAAAACCAATTTAAATAAAAAACTGAAAATGAAGAAATGTTGCAACATTTCTTTCTGCTAATAAAACACATGCTATTAAAAGAAAAATGAATATTTATTGAATCCTACATTCGAAACATCTTAACAAACACAAGCATCTCTTCGAAAGGAATAAAAATTATAGGCATTGATTGAAATAGATATACTAAAACCTCATTAATCTGGAACTACTGGTAGAAATATTACTTGATTTAGGGAGATAACTGCTATTAAATATTTTCAAATGAATTACATTTTATTACCTTAAAGTCTTAGCATCATTTGAACTACCTACTAAAAGAAGGTCATATCAGGTCTAAATTTAATCAAATGCATTTGGATTTAGCAGCCTCATTTTGCAGCAAATAATAAATAACACCAAGACACACAGAGAGAATTTCTTCTTCAACTTTTTAAAAGATATCACTTACCCAATGCTCTTTTTTAAAAATGTGCACAGGTAAATAATTATGTAGCCTAAGTATAATTAATTACAAATTCTGATCTAAGGAATTATAAATTTATGGTGTCTTTCAGTATTTGATTTCAGATTTATGTCACTTCTAACCATCTTATGATATTAAATAAAAACCTCTTTATAAAGTATTTTCACATAAAATGGAATTGTTTTGATAGATACCTTTATATGCAAGGTGGTATTTAATTTATTTATTTTTCTTGAGACAGAGTCTCATTATGTTGCCCTCAGTAGAGTGCTGTAAAATCACAGTTCACAGCGACCTCAAACTCTTGAGCTCCAGCTATTCTCTTGCCTCAGCCTCCCAAGTAGCTGGGACTATAAGTGCCCACCACAACATCCGGCTATTTTTTGTTGTTGTTGCAGTGGCCATTGTTGCTAAGCAGGCCCAGACCAGGTTTGAACCCACCTGCCTCGGTGTATGTGGCTGATGCCCTAACCACTGAGCTACTGGTGCTGAGCCTAAACATGGTATTTAAAAAAAATTATCTCTTGTTAAATATTTAACTTAATATAAACTTGTTAAGTATTTAACAAGTTTTACAAACCAATATACCCATGGCAAAATCAGATGCTTTGGGTTCAAATCACAATTCTGTCACACACTGTAACCTTGAGCAAATTATTTAAACTTTTAATTATTTAAAAGCTTTAATTTTGGCTTGGCACCCGTATTACAGCAGTTACGCGCCAGCCACATACACCAAGTCTGGTGGGTTTGAACCCGACCTGGGCCAGCTAAGCAACAATGACAACTGCAACAAAAAATAGCCAGGTGTAGTCCCAGCTACTTGGGAGGCTGAGGCAAGAGAATCTTTTAAGCCCAAGAGTTTAAGGTTGCTGTGAGCTGTGATGCCACAGCACTCTACCGAGGGTGACATAGTGAGACTCTGTCTCAAAAAAAAGAAAAAAAGGTTTAATTTCCTCCTCTGTAAAAGAAAGGTAATTGTAGCACCTAATGCAAGTGTTATGGGCTTGAGTAAGAAATTTAAGTGGCTCTTTTGTTCAATACCTACCATATCACAATTCATAATGAATGCTAACTCTTAATCTTTCTCCTCTATCTCCTCATCTTCACCTAGCCAAAAACATGAGGTTAATTTCTTTAAAAAACAAGGATAACAGGAATTTAGGAAAACTAGATGTTAAGAGTGATTCAGTAGGTGAAGAAGTCAAGACAGTAGTCAAAAGTAGCAAATCAATTCCACTTTACCATCTATTCTACTGATTAATAACTTATTTTGAGAACATGAGGAACTTTCTTTTGGTGGCCAAAGAGATCCTATTTCTCCCATGAATAACTACAAAAGAAGATTTCTGGAGTAAATTGTGCAAAAGAAGCTTATATGTTAATACATATGCATACAGGTGCATCATCTTCTTTTAAACTAAATTTTATGAGGAATTGTCCATATCCTTGATAAAAAGCACTTACTTATGTAAGAATTGAAATACATGTATCATACAAGGAGGCTGTTTGAAAGGTGTTATAAGATTATTTGCCTTGAAAACTTCATTCTTGTAAAAGCCCAAGGAAGGGTCTCATGTCTAGTACCACAGTTTAGTTGCCTTTGTTTTCAGTGGACAACCGAAATGTCATCAATGTGTGGCTTTTTTTAGGCACACACTGTCCAACCTCCTGTCTCATAGGAGACCATGCCCCCAGTACTCCAAAGCCTCTGAAGATCCAGAGTCACCACAGGGATAGTTCTGATCTCTAATGCAGGAGGCCCATTGCCGTAGATTGAATGTGTGCCCCAAAAATAAAAATGTTGAAACCTAATCTCCAAGGCAATCATGGTAAAAAGTGAAGGCTTGGGGAGACAACAGTCATGAGGACTGCATTCTCATAGTACCTACATAAAGGAGGCCCAAGGGAGCTTGTTCTCAGCCTTGTAAGGACATATAAAAGATGCTGTCTATGAATCAAAGAGCCGGCACCAGATGCCTGATCTGCTGGCAATTTGGCCTTCAGAACTGTGAGAAAGAAATTTCTGTTGTTTATAAGCCTCTCATTCTATAATTTTCTAGTATGCCAATATACCAGTGTCCTCCACAAAGGTGGAGGAAAATCCCAACTCTATTCTAATGGGACAAGTATTTTGTTAAATTGACCTTGATCAGTGTGATTTTTCTATCTTCCATCTCATTACTTAACATTAGAAACCTACAAAATCATGAAAAAATAAAAATTGAAAATACACAGCTACCTTCCAGGTTATGACTTCCCCCCCCCCCCAAGACAAAGCCTTGAGTCAAGAATTCTTGAAAAGAAAAAAAGGGGGGTAAAAAGATGGAAAAGATTCAGCTTGGATCATAACCAGCTATCCAGTGACATCTTTAAGAGTCACGTTAAGGTCATGTATTTCAACTACCAGCCTAATATCCTAAATTTTTCCTCTGTAAACCCTACATGTGTTTGAACATTTCCAGTGACCTATAGCTTTCAAGCAAATAAAGCAAGTCTGTTTCTCTTTCCTATTTATTTTTGTAACTTCCCTTTACTGGTGTTTCCGTAAAATTAGCAATCTAATCTTCTATCCAAAATCTCTTTGACTGAAATTATAAAGCACATCCCACGTGATGTTTCTTTGCTCAAGGCTAACTCATAGGCACAGTTTTAAAAGTCCATACCAATTAAATCAGAAGGCTTGGATGGGAGTCAGGCATTAATATACTATTTTAAATATTTCCAGGCATTTTCCATGTGCAGAAATGTTTGAGAATCAGTGCCCAATAACCTTGTCAACATATAACAACATCAGATTTCATAATTTTCTTTAATCTAATAGGTGATAAATGGTATTCCTTGTTTTTTTAAATAAATAACTCTAATTTAATATTAACTTTTTAGCAAATTAACAAAATTTTATTTTGTTGTTGTTGTTGCAGTTTGGCCAGGGCTGGGTTCGAACCCACCAGCCTGGGTATATGGGGTCAGCACCCAACTCACTGAGCCACAGGTGCCACCTTAATATTAATTTTAAATTAACATATAATTGATATCCTGTAGATACTAAAATTAATTTTAATTTTAAAAAATATTCATGTTTATCATTCTAATATTTCTATGACTCCCTTTTCATATAATTTGACCATATTTTTATTCGCTTGCTTTTTAAAACTTACTTGTTGGAATTTTTATACTTTATTGATATTCTTTTTATCTATATGACAAACATTTTCTAGCTGCCACTTACCTGTAGATTTTTATTTTAAAAACAAAGACATTTTGTTTAGCATTGTAAAATCAATCCATATTTTCCACTGGTTGTGTTAGGTGGATAGTACAGATCTCTGGATCCCTCCTGGGTACAAATGGTGGGTTGCCAGACTGGTGTTACCCACCTTAATCTTGCCCTAAGAAATAGCCCACATCTGTTGGAGGAGGGAAGGCCCTGCTGATCTGCCAGTCAGAACTTAGCTGCCAACTGAAAAAGGGTGCTAAGGACTGTCTAGTCCAAGGCCAAGTAACATGGGGGCAACAAGGTCTGGCAGGTGACCTAGAACAACGTATGGCTAATACTTATGTCATTAGCTCAAATCTTTATTGCCCTTCGCCACCCCCTGCGTGGGCTTTCAGAGAGGCTCATGGAAGGTGCATACGCGCAGTCAAGAATCAGAGGTTCCAAGGCAATCTCTGAACCACGAAGAGGGCCCCATCCACAGTACACAACAGGGTCTCTGGCCATAACCAAGGCCTTTTTTTATGGAGACAAGGGAGCCCGTTTGTCTGTGGTATACATATTATGCTCTGCAAACCTTTATCTTGCTCTTGCTCTTAAAACCTACCTTTCTCTTCCTCAGTAAACTTTGTTTCACGCCGCCTTTTGGGGGTGTGTGGTTATCGTTCCTCCAAGAACTCAACAAGAACTGAGAATGCAGACAGAGGCCTGAACCCCAGCACTGTGGCGCTGTAACTTGGATAGTTCTTCCTAGATAAGCACTCACCTTGTCACCAAGCAGAGCTGCCTTCAGACCCCCACAGGCCTGACACTTGCGGGGTGCTGCGCCTGCGGGGTTGGGCGTGCAGGGGCTGCCTGTGAAGGGTGGGGTGTGAGGGGCTGCGCGTGCGAGGTTGGGCGCACGGCCCTGCGCATGGCGTGCCCTCTTCCCTGTTGCCGCTTCTGACCATCTAGCGCGTGTGGTGAGGGGTCTGGGGCCGCTCCTCGCTGTGGGGGAGAAGCCCACCGTGGGTTTCACTTCTGGCGTCACTGCAGGACTCAGTCCGTGCTTTGTAGGGTCCTTTCGAGACGGGGGTGGGGTTTACACAGCCTGTGGACGCGCCTGTTGGTGAACCGATCTGGGTTGCGTCCCACACACGTCTGCGACTGCGCCCTCCACGTCTCTCCCACCCAGCGGGGTTAAATTCCCCACGAGGAACACGGCAACCTGCCTGCAGCCCAGGTTTTCTCCGCCTTCCCCTTAAGCTATAAGCTGCTGCTTTCTGTCTGTCACAGGAAGGGCCCACCTTCTTGTGGCTGGCCACCCAATCCTTAGTGTTAGGAATATGATATTACAAACATGCCAGGACATTATACCAACAGATGTTGTTGTCCTGGCGCTTAAAAAACAAACAAAAAAAATAAAATAAAATGAAAAAAAAAACAGAGGGAGGCGGAGCAAGATGGCAGCCGAATAACAGCTTCCTTGCATCTGGGCACCGTGAGTCTGGGGATATAGGACTCCAGGCATCTCTGGCTGGTGGGATCTGCCTATCATCACCCCTGAGAGGATACAGGGAGTCAGCGAGAGACTTCTGGACGCCAAGAGGAGGACTAAAACAGTGGAAAACCGGCAAGTGGTCGCGTGTGTTCAATCTGTCTAAACCCGCCCGCAACTTCCACAGGCACGAGAACTTAAAGAGCAAGAGGAAGTGAAAGGAAAATTAGGGCAAGGAAACAGGTAAAAGAAATCACTCATGAGGAAGAATCAGCAGAAAACTCCAGGCAACATGAAGAACCAGTCCAGAACAACCCCGCCAAGGGACCATGAGGTAGCTACTGCAGAGGATTCCACCTATAAAGAAATGTTAGGAATGACAGAAAGGGAATTTAGAATACACATGTTGAAAACAATGAAAGAAATGATGGAAACAATGAAGGAAACTGCTAATAAAGTGGAAAATAACCAAAAGGAAATTCAAAAACAGAATCAAATAAGAGATGAACGATATGAAGAATATCAAAAAGGATATAGCAGAGCTGAAGGAAATGAAACAGTCAATCAGGGAACTTAAAGATGCAATGGAAAGTATCAGCAACAGGTTAGACCATGCAGAAGAAAGAATTTCAGAGGTAGAAGACAAAGTTTTTGAGATAACTCAGAGAGTAAAAGAGGCAGAAAAGAAGAGAGAGAAAGCAGAACATTCACTGTCAGAATTATGGGACTTTATGAAGCGTTCCAACATACGAGTTATACAAATTCCAGAAGGGGAAGAAGAATGCCCCAGAGGAATGGAAGCCATACTAGAGAATATTATAAAAGAAAATTTCCCAAATATCACCAAAGATTCTGACACACTGCTTTCAGAGGGATATCGGACCCCAGGTCGCCTCAACTCTAACCGAGCTTCTCCAAGACACATTGTGATGAACCTGTCCAAAGTCAAGACAAAAGAAAAGATTCTGCAAGCTGCCAGGAGTAAGCCCCAGTTGACCTACAGGGGCAAATCCATCAGAGTGACCGCAGACTTCTCTAATGAAACTTTCCAAGCAAGAAGCCAATGGTCATCTACCTTTAATCTACTTAAACAGAACAATTTCCAGCCCAGAATTCTGTACCCTGCTAAGCTAAGGTTCAAAATTGACGGAGAAATCAAATCATTTACGGATATACAAACATTGAGGAAATTCGCCACAACAAGACCAGCTCTACAGGAAATACTTCAACCTGTTCTGCACACTGACCACCACAATGGATCAGCAGCAAAGTAAGAACTCAGAAATTAAAGGACAGAACCTAACCTCCACACTGATGCAAAAGATAAAACTAACCAATGGACTCTCACCAAATAAGACTAATAGAATACTACCACACTTATCAATTATCTCAATAAATGTTAATGGCTTGAATTCCCCACTGAAGAGACATAGATTGGTTGACTGGATTAAAAAACACAAGCCATCCATTTGCTGTCTGCAAGAAACACACCTGGCTTCAAAAGACAAATTAAAGCTCCGAGTCAAGGGTTGGAAGACAATTTTTCAGGCAAATGGAATTCAGAAGAAAAGAGGAGTTGCAATCTTATTTTCAGACACATGTGGATTTAAAGCAACTAAAGTCAAAAAAGACAAAGATGGTCACTTTATATTGGTCAAGGGAAAAATACAGCAAGAAGACATTTCAATTCTAAATATTTATGCACCCAATTTAAATGCTCCCAGATTCTTGAAACAGACCTTACTCAGTCTGAGCAATATGATATCTGATAATACCATAATAACAGGGGACCTTAAAACTCCTCTTACAGAGCTGGACAGATCCTCTAAACAGAAATTAAACAAGGATATAAGAGATTTAAATGAGACCCTAGAACAACTGTGCTTGATAGACGCATATAGAACAATCCATCCCAAAGATAAAGAATATACATTCTTCTCATCGCCCCATGGAACATTCTCCAAAATTGATCATATCCTGAGACACAAAACAAATATCAACAGAATCAAAAGAATTGAAATTTTACCTTCTATCTTCTCAGACCATAAGGCACTAAAGGTGGAACTTAACTCTAACAAAAATGCTCGACCCCACCCAAAGGCATGGAAATTAAATAATCTTCTGTTGAATAACAGATGGGTGCAGGAAGAAATAAAACAGGAAATCATTAACTTCCTTGAGCATAACAACAATGAAGACGCAAGCTACCAAAACCTGTGGGATACTGCTAAAGCAGTTTTGAGAGGAAAATTCATCGCTTTAGATGCCTACATTCAAAAAACAGAAAGAGAGCACATCAACAATCTCACAAGAGATCTTATGGAATTGGAAAAAGAAGAACAATCTAAGCCTAAACTCAGTAGAAGAAAAGAAATATCCAAAATCAAATCAGAGATCAATGAAATTGAAAACAAAAGAATCATTCAGAAAATTAATGAAACAAGGAGTTGGTTTTTTGAAAAAATAAATAAAATAGATAAACCATTGGCCAGACTAACGAGGAATAGAAAAGTAAAATCTCTAGTAACCTCAATCAGAAATGATAAAGGGGAAATAACAACTGATCCCAAAGACATACAAGAGATCATCTCTGAATACTACCAGAAACTCTATGCCCAGAAATTTGACAATGTGAAAGAAATGGATCAATATTTGGAATCACACCCTCTCCCTAGACTCAGCCAGGAAGAAATAGAGCTCCTGAACAGACCAATTTCAAGCACTGAGATCAAAGAAACAATAAAAAATCTTCCAACCAAAAAATGCCCTGGTCCAGATGGCTTCACTCTAGAATTCTATCAAACCTTCAAGGAAGAGTTTATTCGTGTACTGCAGAAATTATTCCAAAAAATTGAGGAAGAAGGACTCTTCCCCAACACATTCTATGAAGCAAACATCACCCTGATACCAAAACCAGGAAAAGACCCAAACAAAAAGGAGAATTTCAGACCAATCTCACTCATGAATATAGACGCAAAAATTCTCAACAAAATCCTAGCCAATAGATTACAGCTTATCATCAAAAAAGTCATTCATCATGATCCAGTAGGCTTCATCCCAGGGATGCAAGGCTGGTTTAACATACGCAAGTCTATAAACGTTATCCACCATATTAACAGAGGCAAAAATAAAGATCACATGATCCTCTCAACAGATGCAGAAAAAGCATTTGATAAAATCCAGCATCCTTTTCTAATTAGAACACTGAAGAGTATAGGCATAGGTGACACATTTCTAAAACTGATTGAAGCTATCTATGACAAACCCACAGCCAATATTTTACTGAATGGAGTAAAACTGAAAGCTTTTCCTCTTAGAACTGGAACCAGACAAGGTTGTCCTCTGTCACCTTTACTATTCAACGTAGTGCTGGAAGTTCTAGCCAGTACAATTAGGCAAGACAAGGAAATAAAGGGAATCCAAATGGGAGCAGAGGAGGTCAAACTCTCCCTCTTTGCTGACGACATGATCTTATACTTAGAGAACCCCAAAGACTCAACCACAAGACTCCTAGAAGTCATCAAAAAATACAGTAATGTTTCAGGATATAAAATCAATGTCCACAAGTCAGTAGCCTTCGTGTACACCAATAACAGTCAAGATGAGAAGCTAATTAAGGACACAACTCCCTTCACCATAGTTTCAAAGAAAATGAAGTAGGAGTATATCTAATGAAGGAGGTGAAGGACCTCTATAAAGAAAACTATGATATCCTCAGAAAGGAAATAGCAGAGGATATTAACAAATGGAAGAACATACCATGCTCATGGATGGGAAGAATCAACATTGTTAAAATGTCTATACTTCCCAAAGCAATCTACCTATTCAATGCCATTCCTATGAAAATACCAACATCGTACTTTCAAGATTTGGAAAAAATGATTCTGCATTTTGTATGGAACCGGAAAAAACCCCATATAGCTAAGGCAGTTCTCTGTAACAAAAATAAAGCTGGGGGCATCAGCATACCAGATTTTAGTCTGTACTACAAAGCCATAGTGGTCAAGACAGCATGGTACTGGCACAAAAACAGAGACATAGACACTTGGAATCGAATTGAAAACCAAGAAATGAAACTAACATTTTACAACCACCTCATCTTTGATAAACCAGACAAGAACATACCTTGAGGGAAAGACTCCCTATTCAATAAATGGTGTTGGGAGAACTGGATGTCTACATGTAAAAGACTGAAACTGGACCCACACCTTTCCCCACTCACAAAAATTGATTCAAGATGAATAAAGAACTTAAATTTAAGGCATGAAACAATAAAAATCCTCCAAGAAAGCATAGGAAAAACACTGGAAGATATTGGCCTGGGGAAAGACTTCATGAAAAGACTGCCATGGCAATTGCAACAACAACAAAAATAAACAAATGGGACTTCATTAAACTGAAAAGCTTCTGTACAGCTAAGGAGACAATAACCAAAGCAAAGAGACAACCTACACAATGGGAAAGGATATTTGCATATTTTCAATCAGACAAAAGCTTGATAACTAGGATCTATAGAGAACTCAAATTAATCCACATGAAAAAAGCCAACAATCCCTTATATCAATGGGCAAGAGACATGAATAGAACTTTCTCTAAAGACGACAGACGAATGGCTAACAAACACATGAAAAAATGTTCATCATCTCTATATATTAGAGAAATTCAAATCAAAACATCCCTGAGATATCATCTAACCCCAGTGAGAATGGCCCACATCACAAAATCTCAAAACTTCAGATGCTGGCGTGGATGTGGAGACAAGGGAACACTTTTACACTGCTGGTGGGACTGCAAACTAGTACAACCTTTCTGGAAGGAAGTATGGAGAAACCTCAAAGCACTCAAGCTAGACCTCCCATTTGATCCTGCAATCCCATTACTGGGCATCTACCCAGAAGGAAAAAAAATCCTTTTATCATAAGGACACTTGTACTAGACTGTTTATTGCAGCTCAATTTACAATCACCAAAATGTGGAATCAGCCTAAATGCCCACCAATCCAGGAATGGATTAACAAGCTGTGGTATGTGTATACCATGGAATACTATTCAGCCATTAAAAAAAATGGAAACTTTACATCCTTCGTATTAACCTGGATGGATGTGGAAGACATTATTCTTAGTAAAGCATCACAAGAATGGAGAAGCATGAATCCTATGTACTCAATTTTGATATGAGGACAATTAATGACAATTATGGTTATGGGGGGGGAACAGAAAGAGGGACGGAGGGGGGTGGGTGGGGCCTTGGTGTGTGTCACACTTTATGGGGGCAAGACATGATTGCAAGAGGGACTTTACCTAACAATTGCAATCAGTGTAACCTGGCTTATTGTACCCTCAATGAAGCCCCAACAATAAAAAAAAGAAAAAAGAAAAAAAAAAAAAACTGAGAGGCTCTTAGGTTCAAGGGGTCCTTGGAAAGGGGAGTCTGGCCCAGCATTGTCATCCATGTGGCCAGCTGCTTCCTGCGGACTCACAGCCTGGACAGGCCCGGGGGGATGGCCTCGCCCCTCTCGCCCCTTCCTGCCCTGTTCCTGGGCTGCAGGGCCAGCTGCTACCTGGGGAACCCAGCTGTAACACCCCTGGCTATTCTCCCTTTCTACTTTTTTCCCTCCTTAATTTCATTCTTTTTAACTGGGCCAATTTTCATCCAGACATTCTGAATAAGAGATATTTAAGACACAGTAGAGAACAGCAGCTACTACATGGGACCCTAAATCACCCCACCACCTCACAGCTGGACCTCTGGAAAGGAAGGACGATGGGCTGAGATACTGTATGTACAGTTTTTCTTTTGTTTACTAAAAATAAAAAATAAAAAAAAAATCCTTAGTCATGCCAGGAGTATCTGAGGCCAAGTAAGACTCTGTTGTTAAGATCCTCCTCAGGCCCCCCTGTTCCATGCTGCCCCCTACCCAGGGCCCTGCAGGGCCCGCAAGGAGGGGAGGTGGTGTGGTCTCTTCTTTTGCAGGGGAGAGGTGGCGTGGCTCCCTTGGTGAAAGCAGAAGGAAGTTCTGATCAAATTATCTGGAAATAACAATTTTATCTTTTCTATTCCATGTAGCTTAATAGTGCTTTCGCCAGGACCTTCCATAATATACTGTATAATACAGGTAATACTGAGAATTGACATCCTCTTCTGAACTTTAAAGGTAATATTTCTAAGACTCCTCAGACATTTGTTTTATGATTTTAGAAGACAAATTCTATCAGGTTAAGGAATTCCCTGTCCAATCCTACTTTTTGTATGAACTTTCATCATAAGTAAATGTTGAAACTTTTCCAGTAGTTTTCTTCATGCCCGAAAATGTCTATGATTTTTTCCCCCCATTAATGTGGTGGAAATCACTGAGAGATTATCTGCTATTTAACTACTCTTACATTTCTAAGGTAAAATTTACTCAGTTATGATGAATTGTTTTGTTCATACTCTTTGCTTTTTATCAGCTAATGTTAATTTAAAATTTTTGCATCTATGTTTATTTAAGATTTACATATAATTTTATTTTCTTAGTTTAAGCATCAAATTAATAGTTACATAGTAAAATAAATTGGATACTGTGCTCAATTTAATAGATTGATTCAATTTGCAGAAGTATGTCAAGAAGAGAAATAGAATCTGTTCCTTGACATTTTGATAATATTTACCTGTAATACTCTCTAGGCCTAGAATTATTTGAAAACTATGCCTTTTTATTACATACAAATTTCATTATTGGTTATCAATCATTTAAATTTGTTATTTCATCTGCACCAATTTGACCTTTTATTATTTTCCCCCAATATACCTATGCTTTAAAGTAAAATGTAGAATGTACCTAATACTCTTCATAATTTTATGTATCTATTTTACCTGAACTTATTTCTCATTTTTATTCAATATTTGGTCTACTAAATCTGTTTTATGATGTGCTTACGTTATTAAATATGCTTCATGGGGCATTCCATGGAATTTTTAGTGTCTTTTTCATGCTTTGGCCCTCTTTTCGAGGCTGGTGATTCTTGGTTATGGGCTAAGGTTACACAACATTGTTATCCTATTTTGGCCTTTGGCACATAAATGGCATGTTAAGGTTCCAGGTTCATTTTTAGGTTACAAGAAATCCTTTGCTTTGGCACTTGTTCTCAGAAACACTGCCAAGTGTTTTAATTTAGACGCTTTACCTGCTCTGAATGACAGCATCCACTCTGACTGCCATGGCCTCGTGTTACTTGTCAAATTACCATCTTGGATCCACTGGTCTGTAGAAGTGAGCAATTCCATCTCCTCTGTTTCCTTCAATGGTATCAGTGACTAAAAGTTGAGGGTGAGGTTCTTATACTTAGGGAAAATTTTAAAAAGTACCTTGGGCCTTTAGCTAGAACCTGTCAAAACTGTTAGAAAGCAACAAGAATGAGAACCAGATTGTGTTACGTAGATCCATGTCCACTGGCTCACAATTTCTAACCTCAGTAAGAATGTAAGCACCTTGGGTTGTGCCTGTAGCTGAGTGGGTAGGGTGTTGGCCACATACACCGAGGCTGGTGGGTTCGAATCCAGCCAGGGCCAGCTAAAATCAACAATGACAACTACAACAAAAAATAGCTGGGCATTGTGGCAGGCACCTGTAGTCCCAGCTTCTTGGGAGGCTGAGGCAAGGGAATCACTTAAGCCCAAGAGTTTGAGGTTGCTGTGAGCTGTGACACCACAGCACTCTACCGAGGGCAGCATAGTGAGACTCTGTCTCAAAAAAAAAGAAAAGAAAAAAAGGATGTAGGCACCTTATTTACTTTTTTTTTACCCCTTCATCAGCCTTCTTGTGTTTAATACATTTTTTCCCTGAAAAGTTCTATTGTTTCTGATATTCTCACAAATCTCTTTAAAATTGGTAAATCATTCATCTACAATTGCTAAAGTATGATTTATTTTATAAGTCCATTCACTTAAACCATGCTGCCTAGGTCATATTCCATTAGGTGGGATGAATTTAGACGTTTGCATTTGCAGCAGCACCCCTACAATGGATTGAAAACTTTCAAATATGCTTTTTCTGTGGTAGAAGTTTCACTTGCAGAATATAGTCTCAATGTTCATGTATTTCTGAACAGCATTACCTCCATTGTAGCATTAGCCTGTGCCAGAAACTTAGCTCAGAAGAAAGCCTCAGATGTGGCCATGCAATAGGAGCGAACATATTTCACATAACTCTGCAACATTATCATGTAAATTTCTGGAGTTTCAACTGTTTTTAAAAAGAAATTCTGAATCTGTACTATAGGTCTGTTGCTTTATATGCAGCCTCTTTTCTGGTTGTACTTCAAGAATAACTAAATATTTAATATACGAAAATTCCAGTGAGTCTCTATCATGCTATATATTACTGCATATATACATCCAAGTGTTTTAAACATTTTTAAATTTTCACAGTTATATCCATACTCATTAAAATATGTGAAATTCCATAATTACTTTTGGAAATTTGCATTTATCTCTGCACACTGTCGAGATGACAATTGGATGTCAGCAGAGACATGCAGTCAAGGAGGATTGTTGGAGCACCCCAGCAGGTCTGAGACACAGCAGGAGGGTCCTCAGTTCACCAGAATGGATGTGCCAAAAGGCCAATTATTTTTGCCTGTTTTCCTTCAATTTTATTTCTAGCACCTAGAACAGTACTGAGAACACAGCAGACACTCAATAAACATTTGCTGAGTGAATAAAGGATCACTTTATTTTCTTCCACTTAAATTCTAATTTCAAATGAAGTGGTTAAAAATTTAACCTTCGTCTTGCTTAGCACTTCTCTGCCCCTGGATTTGTGCCAAGGGTCTGGGATATAAGAGCCAAAACATGTTTTATCTTTTCTGCACTAATATTTAAAAGTTTTTATAAAAAGTACATGGTCCTGATAGAACTCAACTAAAGCTTAATACTTGTCAAGTTCAAACCTAGAAGGTCTCTCTCTCTGTTCTCTGATGGGACAAAGATTGCAAGTAGACAAGGAACATTGGTGGAGCCTAGGAAGAATGGATGTTGAAAATGGAGAAGTCTTGTCTCTATGTTCAATGAGTGGGATGATGAGGCTCTCCCCATGTAGAGTGATGTGGATGGTGACACAATTATTGTAACAGGAATGTGATTATCACACAGATGGTCACGTATCTTTTTTTCTTCTCTTTCTTTTTCTTAACTATTTATCTATTTCTTTATAATAGGCAGGACAAAGAAACCTATGTGGTAGTTAGCTGTTTCTTGAAGTTGAAAGACACAGTCTTGACCCAGTGAAAGTCAAAGAAGGTGATTTATGACAGCTCTCTCTTTTTTTTTTTCATTGCAAAATTTAGAAAGGAACAAGAACAAAGTGCTCTGGCACCTCTGAGAGAATAAAACATCCGCAATTTACAAAATAAGTGCTTTAAATGACCTATGACCAAACTGACAGCCTCTTTAAAAGAAGATATAACTTGCGAAGGTAGACAGAAAAGTTATGACCCTTTCAGAAGGATACAGGTCTCTTTAGCAGGAGGAGATAACATTTTTGACACCAGCAACATCAAAGCCATTGCCCTAAGAAAAGACCAGTTATTTCTTTGGAACATATCTAAATTCAAGTGAAATAATTGATCGGTCATCAGAACTTTTATTTTATTCCCAGCAGTGCTGATATTTTATGAAACAAAATAGAAAAAGGTAAAGGCAGGAATACATGGTTGAGGTATTTCTGGGGATACTGAGTTCAAGAGTTTTCTCTCCATATTTCCTTGAGAAGAATGTTTAAAATTGTTTTCTGTTGATGCTGATTTAGTCAATATGAGCAACAGGTAAATAAATCTTTCTTGCATACTCTGATGTGGTACTCATACGCAATGAATTAAAGAAGTGCCATTTGAAAGAGGTGGGGGATCAAGAAGAAGAGGAGGAAAAGGAGGGAAGTGAAAAGAAGAGGGATGGGAGGGTGCCCCGATCAATTGCAATTGATCACAATCAACTGCTTGCCTTTGGAAACATCAAAAATACAAGATGAGCTCTTATTCTGTTTTTGAGGATTAATCTAGATAAATTAATTAAAATGGTATGAAATAAAATTGATGGATCTTCCTCTTTTATATTGTTGGTTTAGATCCTTTCTTGTCAAATGGTTGCAAAAAAGAAATTATGGTAATTATATCTGCTCTTTTTGTTTAATGAAGACTAATTGCATACGGCAGAATTGCTTCTTTGTATAGGCAAAGTAGACTTTTGAAGAAAATTTTAATCACAGGAATAAGGAAAACTTCATCATTCTTTTTGAAAAACTAATTTTTGGGGGCGGCGCCTGTGGCTCAGTGAGTAGGGCGCCGGCCCCATATGCCGAGGGTGGCGGGTTCAAACCCGGCCCCTGCCAAACTGCAACAAAAAAATAGCTGGGCGTTGTGGCGGGCACCTGTAGTCCCAGCTGCTGGAGGCTGAGGCAAGAGAATCACGTAAAGCCCAAGAGCTGGAGGTTGCTGTGAGCCATGTGACGCCACGGCACTCTACCAAGGGTGGTACAGTGAGACTCTGTCTCTACAAAAAAAAAAAAGAAAAGAAAAAGAAAAACTAATTGTTTGGATTTGAGCCCTTGATTTTTCTTCTGGTAGCCATGTTCTCAGCAAGATGGAGCTTAAGGAAGACTCCTCCTTTTGACCAAAAATTATGTGTTGGTCAATCCCTGCAGCAATCATCAGTGTCAATTTTTTATTATCATTTTTATACTAGAAATACATGCATATTTTTGTACAATATTTTTCTGTAAAATATTTGGTCAATGTAGATGAGAACAAAATCTAAATGTCCCCTTTACTTCCACTGTACTGATTCCCTCTTCTGTCATCATAGTTAACCACTATCAAAAAATTAAGTACCATCTTCTAGCTCCTGTTCCTATGCATTAATGAGTACATACATGCACACACACACATAGGTACATCTTTTGTCCTTATACCTGGAGTACACTGTGGTGTCCTGAGACTTTTGTTTTTTAGTTCTCTTGAGATGGCTCTATGTCAGTATTTATAGGTCCACATCCTTGTTATTTATTTTTGCCTACTATTTCACTGTAGAGATGTACTATAACTTACACAACCACTCTCCTAAAGTCAGAAAATATTTTTCCAAATTTCAGACAGTGCTTCTAGCATCCTTGCATACATAACCCTATGAGAAAATCATCCAGCTGTCGATATTCACAGAAAAGAGAAACAAAGGGTGTAGATTATAGTGAGAACATGGTTAAGTGTGCTTTCTATTTTCATTTCATGATAAAAAGTAGATAGTAAAAAATCATTTTAAAATGAACTTTCATTAATAAGAATAAATGTTACTTATTAGATGTCAAGTGAAGAGTGGTTCTAGATCATCTTTAAACTAATGAAGCACCAGGTATTATCAAAGTTCAAATTATAGTACATGTTGAGCATCCCTAATGCAATATTCCAAAATCCAGAATGCTAAAAAAATCTGAAATGTTTTTTCCACTTGACATAAGAAGGGAAAAATGTCATGCTTTATGTCACATGACAAGTGTAATAAATTATTAAAGAAATTATATAAAGTTACCATCAGGCTATATGTGTACAAGGTGAATAGAAAACATAGATGAGTTTCATTTAAACTTGGGTTCCATCTGGAAGACATCACATTATGCAAATGGTAATATTGTGAAACCTGAAAAAAAAAAATTCAAATATGAACCTTTTTTGGTCCTAAACATTTCACATAAGGGATATTAAAACTGTATGCATATATTGCATTTGTAATAGTGATATTTAAGCATCTATTTAGGAACAGGCCGAAAGGTAAATATTATGTTTTGAGCTAAGGAGTAAGGGATCAGGGTTATATTTATGAAGTTCCTACTATATGACAAACACCTGACTCTTAATCCTCAAGTACACTCTGTGAGGTAGATGTTTTTTTGTTTTTTTGTTTGTTTGTTTTTGTAGAGACAGAGTCTCACTTTATGGCCCTCAGTAGAGTGCATGGCATCACACAGCTCACAGCAACCTCCAACTCCTGGGCTTAAGTGATTCTCTTGCCTCAGCCTCCCGAGTAGCTGGGACTACAGGCGCCCGCCACAACGCCCAGCTATTTTTTGGTTGCAGTTCAGTCAGGGCCGGGTTTGAACCCGCCACCCTTGGTATATGGGGCCGGTGCCTTACCGACTGAGCCACAGGCGCCGCCTGAGGTAGATGTTTTTTTTGTACTCTATTCTTGGGCCTGTGTTTCACTAATAACTTTTTTTTTTTTTTAAGGTCAAGAGTCCCTGTTAGATCAGAAGACATTTAGATTAGCTAAAAATTTTAAATATCCTTCCAATTTGTTATCAGTTCATTTAATCTAGATTCGTAGGGGGTGTTTATTCATCCAGTTTCTATTTTTCTAATTCATCCTCATGGTAATACAGGAATGCTGTGAAATGAGGTGCTGAAATCAAGGTGTACTTTGCACATAGGACTCTCCTGATTTGCCTGTCTCGTAATTTGATGACGAAATTAAGCCAAGTTGTTAATATGATTAATCTAATTGGGCATGTGTTAAGTAGTTCCTTTTTCTTGTTTTAAGGAGTAAAATTTATTCTCTAATTTTACCCAGGGTTGTCACCCAGGCTGTAGAGTTTCTGAATTCTGCTTTGCCATTTTCTTTTCAATGTTAAGAAGGAACTTGACATCGCTAATCATCCAGCAGTTTCCTATTCCCTATAACATTTCAGAGAGTTAAGATAATTATTTTGCATTCACGATTACAAATTAAAGCACTTTGAGGGTAGAATCTTTGTGTTTTATTCCCTATTGTATGAGTAAACATTTAGAACAGTACAGGCCTAGGTAGGCACTCGATAAATATTTACTGAATCAATGAATAAATTGCTCCAGTAAACTGGGATCTAACTTGTTTCTGCCTAAAGACATTAACTTAATATATTTAAGTGCTGTCTTATCATTATATGTATTGCATTTTCATTCCTAGTCTGAATTTAAATTCACTTTTAAGACTTTTTCTATTTTAGTTTGAAAATTCTCCTTTGTAGAAAAAGGGCACAGATAGTCTAACAATGAAATCATGTCAGGGGCTTTAGGAAGACAGCTCTGTCTGCCTTCTCAGGTGCTTTCTCTCAGCAAAGGTTTCTCAGCCCCACGGCCACATGTGACTAGACATTCTGAGCAGACTTCTATCCCTACTTAGTTCACTATAAGAGATCAGGCCAGAGCTATTTCTTTCAGACTGTCAGGAGGGTGCAAAGTTAAACCTTCCCCAGCAGACTCTTCCCTAACCCTTCAGCTGGAGAGCTACAGGGGCCCTGAATACAAGTGTACCTCTCCAGGGAAGGTGATCCTAGCAGAAATTACACAGAATGGGCCCTGCTTCCCTTGTCATGGCATATGGAGCTAATTCCTGTCAGTCCAGGTCTTCAGTGCCCTAAAAATGCCTTTAGAACCACACAGAAGGACTGAGAATCACACGGTACTGAAGGATTTTCAGAAGTTTAAAGCTAAAGAAAATCTCAATAATCAGAAAATCAGGACCTAACAGATAACATTGTTTAATTATGAGGGTGGTTAATTAAGCCTGTTACTCTTGGTAGAAGGTAAGTGATAAATGTAAAAGAAAAATTAGAATGCATATATTCACAACCTCCTCACTCCTGCACAAACGCATGAACATATATATACACACACAACACTTTATTGGGACATTTTCATTTTTATATTTTTAGAGGGCAGGACTTTTTTAGTCTAAATTGATGAAGATGATAGAGAGGAAACTTGAAAGAAGACTGGAAAATTTGTATTGATTGTTAGCAAGGCAGATATGTCAAACTGTAAAGCTTGAAGAGTGAGATAAGAGGTGGGGAGAGGGAGAGATACTCCTCCTCACACTGGGTCCCAGGACAGTTCCAAAGGCAACAGTGTGGCTGGGGTCCAGCTGAGTTGCAAGACAGGAGACGGGCAGCCGGGGAGATAAGTGAGCTATGAACGGAATCTTCCCTGTCATGTCCCACGTCTCTTTGTTAGATCTTTAAAATGGTTTTAAATTCCCTTTTAAACACTTTGTAAGTTTTAGGTTTATATTTGTTTGTTTTCTTTATCTAAAACCAATAAATGACACTTTGCCTAGACTGGCTAGAGGAGGATATTGTTTTCTAACTTATAATGAAAAAGTGGACTTCCACCTCAAGTCGAAATGGAACAGGGAACAAATTTGTATTCCTACAAGCAACAAAGAACAGTGATCCCTGAGAGGTGGGAAACAAGCAAAGCCCATAATTGCCTCAGCTTTCTGCTTGAGTGGGTTTTCAGGTTATGATTCAGGAAAGGAAACTCAGAGATATACCTGGCAGGTTCTCTGAGTTGGAGAGACAAATCTGAGATTCCTGAGAGTCAGATGGCAGAACTCTGTAAGACACTGGACTGCTCACTGCACAGAGAACCCCGAGGCCTCCAGAGGGCGCTTTGATCATGCCACATGGTGCAGCACGCCTGGGGGTAAAAGCTACCCACAGGGAGGAGAGAGAACAGTTCCCAGAGCTTGTTCATGGCTGGGAATAATGCCTATTCCTGTCATCAAACTGGAAATCCTCATAGTTCATGGAGCATTGGGTACAGTGCTCAGAAAGGCTTTCTGAGGGAAAATTAGACTTAGACTAGATGCAGATGGGATCCTCCTCACAAAAGTTAAAACCAAATACCCAAAGAATTAGATTTTTCCAGTGTAACTTAATTGTATTCCAGAACAAAACTCAAAGATACTTTCAGGAATTCAAAACCACACATAACCCTAGAAAGGAAAGTTCACAGTGTGAGGCATTCAGTCAGAAATTACCAGAAATATAAAGAAACAGGAATATAGGATGTGTAAGGTGAAAAATGAATCAATTGAAAATAACCCATAACTGAAATGGGTGTTAGAAGTAGCAGACAAGGTCATTCAAACAGCTTTTATAGCTGAATACCCTAAGTTCAAAAACTTAAGTAGAGATGTGGACAGTAAAAAACACTCATCAATTTCTAGATATGGAAACTATAGTATCTGAGATCAGACTAACAGCAGATTAGACATTGCAGAAAAAAGACTAATAGTCTGAATACACAAGTGATAGGACTTCTCCAAAATGAAACACGGAGACAGCACAGTCTTCCTAAAAACTGAGTGAAGCATCAGATGTGGCCAGCACGAAGCAGCCAAATGTGTGTACACCTGACAGAAAGATAAAGACAAAAAACAGCCTGGTTTTCTATTTGATTCCAAATGTCTATGTCTATATTTTTGTGCCAGTACCATTCTTTCTGTAATATAGCCTAAAATCTGGTATGGTGATCCCCCCAGCTTTGTTTTTATTACTAAGAATTGCCTTAGCTATAATGGGATGTTTTATGGTTCCATACAAAATGCAGAATCGTTTTTTCCAAGACTTGAAAGTAGAATATTGGTATTTTAATAGGGATGGTGTTGAATCAGTAAGTTGCTCTGGGAAGTGTAGACTTTTTAACAATATTGATTATTCCCAGAGATGAGCATGGTATGTTCTTCCATTTGTTAATGTCCCCTGCTATTTCCTTTCCTAGGGTTTCATAATTTTCTTTATAGAGGTCCTTCACCTCTTTTGATAGGTATATTCCTAAGTATTTCATTTTCTTTCGGGCTATGGTGACGGGAATTGGTTCCTTAATTAACCTCTTATATTGGCTGTTGTTGTCGTATATAAAGGCAACTGACTTGTGGACATTGATTTTATATCCTAAGACATTACTGTATTTTTCTGATGACTTCCAAGAGTCTTGTGATTGAGTCTTTATGGTTCTCTAAGTATAAGATCATATCATCAGCAAAAAGGGATAGTTTGAACTCCCCTGCTCCCATTCAGATGCTCTTTATTTTCTTGTCTTGTCTAATCATATTGGCTAGAACTTCCAGGACTATGTTGAATAGTAATGGTGACAGAGGACAACCTTGTCTGGTTCCAGTTCTAAGAAGAAAACCTTTCAGTTTTACTCCATTCAGTAAAATATTAGCTGTGGGTTTGTCATAGATAGCTTCGATTAGTTTAAGAAATGTGTCACTTATGCCTATACTCCTCAGTGTTATTAATTAAAAAGGATGCTGGATTTTATCAAATGCTTTTTCTGCATCTATTGAGAGGATCATATAGTCTTTGGTTTTGCTTCTGTTGATATGGTGAATAACGTTTATAGACTTGCGTATATTAAACCAGACTTGAATTCCTGGGGTGAAACCTACTTGATCATGATGTATGACTTTTTTGATGATAAGCTGTAATCTAATGGGTAATATTTTTTGAGAATTTTTGCATCTACATTCATTAGTGAAATTGGTCTGAAATTTTCCTTTTTAGTTGGGTCTTTTCTGGGTTTTGGTATCAGGGTGATGTTTGCTTAATAGAACGTGTTGGGGAAGATTCTTTCCTCCTCAATTTTTTTGGAATAATTTCTGCAGTATAGGAATAAGCTCTTCTTTGAAGGTTTATAAAATTCTGGTGTGAAGCCATCCGGACCAGGGCAATTTTTTGTTGAAAGATATTTTATTGTTTCTTTGATCTCAGTGCTTGAAATTGGTCTGTTTGGGAGATCTGTTTCATCTGGGGTAAGACTAGGGAGAGGGTTTGATTCCAAATATTGATCCATTTCCTTCACATTCTTGAATTTCTGGGCATAAAGTTTCTGGTAGTATTCAGAGATAATCTCTTGTATCTCTGTGTGGCATCAGAGCTCAGATAGTTAAAGAGGGTCCACTGGGGAAAGACTCCCTATTCAATAAATGGTGCTGGGAGAATTGGATATCCACATGTAAAAGACTGAAACTGGACCCGTACCTTTCTCCACTCACAAAAATTTATTCCAGATGGATAAAGAACTTAAATTTAAGGCATGAAACAATAAAAATCCTGGAAGAAAGAATAGGAAAAACACTGGAAGATATTGGCCTGGGGAAAGACTTTATGAAGAAGACTGCCATGGCAATACCAACAACAGCAATAATAAACAAACGGGTTTTAATTAAACTGAAAAGCTTCTGTACAGCCAAGGAGACAGCAACCAAAGCAAATAGACAACCTACCCAATGGGAAAGGATATTTGCATATTTTGAATCAGACAAACTTTTAATAACCAGGATTTATACAGAACTTCAATTAAGCCACAAGAAAAAAACAACAATCCCATACATCAATGGGGAAGCGAGATGAATAGAATCTTCTCTAAAGACAACAAACGAATGGCTAGCAAACATATGAAAAAATTATCATCATCCCTAATTATTAGAGAAATGCAAATTAAAACCACCCTGAGATATCATGTAATCCCAGCGAGAATGGCCTATATCACAAAATCTCAAAACTGCAGATGCTGGCGTGGATGTGGAGAGAGAGGAACACTTCTACACAACTGGTGGGACTGACTACTAATACAACCTTTTTGGAAGGAAGTATGGAGAAACCTCAAAGAACTCAACCTAGACCTCCCATTTGATCATGCAATCCCATTACTGGGCATCTATCCAGAAGGAAAAAAAAACTTTTATTATAAAGACACTTGTACTAGGCTGTTTATTGCAACCCAATTTACAACTACCAAAATGTGGAAACAACTTAAATGTACTTCAACCCAGGAACAGATGGGTAAGCTGTGGTATGTGTATACCATGGAATATTATTCAGCCATTAAAAATTGGAGATTTTACAGCATTTGTACTAATGTGGATGGAGGTGGAACACATTATTCTTAGTGAAGCATCACAGGAATAGAGAAGTATGAATCCTATATATTTAACTTTGATATGAGGACAATTAATGACAATTAATGACATGGTGGGGCATGGGGGAAGAGGAGACCAGACAGAGAAGGAGAGAGGGGGTGAGAGAAAAAAAAAGAAGATAAAAAAAGCAAGAAAAGAAAATAGTGACTAGGGCGGCGCCTGTGGCTCAAAGGAGTAGGGTTCTGGCCCCATATGCCAGAGGTGGCAGGTTCAAACCCAGCCCTGGCCAAAACCTGCAAAAAAATAAAATAGTGACTAATTCTCACATAAATTGGATTTAATTTTGACCAAAGTACATTAGTTAAACATTAATTTTTAATTCAACTTGTTAATATGTTGTTTAGGATATTGCATCCTCATTTATAAGTGATATATGTTTGTAATTTCCTCTTTATAATAATATATTTTCTCCATTTTTAATATCAGGTGTATCTAGATCAAGTATAATGATTTTGAAGTATTTCTTCTTTTTCTATTGTTTATAAGATTTGGCATGATCTGTTTTTTGAAATTATCTTTTACTTTTATTTATAAATATTAGTTGTCTATTTTTTGAGAAGAAGTTAACTGATAACTCCATACTGAATCTCAGAGTCAAAGCATTCTATAATAGACATACTCTTATTTGACAATGTGAATGTTACTTTCTTTTAATTATTATTATTATTGCTTAATATTTCAATGCAGCAATCATCTGATTTCTTTTCTGAATGTATTTATGTTTGTTCATTCTTTATGAGGTTTTTGTTTCTAGTCCTTATCTCAAACATTGTTATTGTTATTAAATTTTAAGCTTTTTTAATTTTGTGAAGGCAAAAAATGGAAACCTAATAAACACACGTATATGTAAAAATAAAAATTAAAAGAAATTAAATAAATAATAAAAAAAATCTTTCCAAATTTGGTAGACACTACTAACCCACACACAAACACAAGCACAAGTAAGATAAAGAAAATGACACCATATCACATTGTCTAAAACCAATGACAAAAAAGAAAATCTTAACAGAAGCTAGAAAAAGAAAGAGACTTCATACACAGAGAAATGAAGGTGATGGAAACAATGAGAACGAGAAGAAAGAAAGAACCCAGCTTTAAAGTAACGAAAGAAACAACCTGATGACCTACTGTTAAATATCCCACAAAATGCCTTTCAAAAGTGAAGGCAAAATAATGTTTTCCACAATGCAAAAGCTAGAAGAATCCATCACCAGTAGACTTTCTGTCCAAGGAATGTTATAGGAAACTCTTCAGGCAGAGAGAAAATAACACCAGATGGAAATGTGGTTCTTCAAAAGTCATGAAGGGCACCTGGAAAACTACAAGAGTAAACATATAGGATTTTTCCTCTTATCTTTAAAAGTTAACTGTTTAAAAAAAATAACAATGATAATGTAATGCATCAATTATAATATATTTAAAAGTAAGATGAGTGGCAACTGCAGCCCTAAGACTGAGGGAGAGAAATAAAGTTATTAATGTAAGGTTTATATAATAAAGTAAAAATCGACAAGCTGATTCTAAATTTCATGTGGAAATGCAAATTACTTTGAATATCCAAAATATCTTTTTAAGGGAAGAAAAGTTGGAGGACTAACACTGTCTGGCTTTAACATTTACGATAAAGCTACAGTGATCAAACAGTGTATTTTCTTGGCACAGAGATGGGCAAGTAGATCAATGGACCTGAATAAATAGTCTAGATATTGGGTTTCAACAAAGGTTCAGATAAACTGAGTGGGAACAAAGGGATAGTCTTCTCAAGATATGGTATCACTATAATTGTACATCTACACTCAAAAAAATTCTGAGACATAAATTGTACCACATAAAATATTACCACGGAAATGAATCACCAACATAAAGGAAAAACCTAAGACTTCTAGAGAAAATCTTTGTGTCTTTGGATTAAACAATAATTTCTTAGAAACAACATCAAAAGTATAATATTTAAAGAAAAGTTGATAACTTGGACTTCATCAAAGTTAAAATCTTCTGATTTTTAAAAGACACTGTTAAGAAAATGTTAAGCCAAGCTGCAGACTGGGAGAAAATATTTGCACAGCATTTATCCAAAATATATAAAGAACTTTCAAAACTCAACCATAAAAATAGTCCCCAATAAACCAGGTACAAAGTTAAACTTAGGAAGAATAAGTTCTGATGTTCTACTTCAAAGTAGTGTGACTATAGCACATATTACGTGTTAATATAACAACACAGTGCATATTTCAAGAAACCTATAAGAGAAGATTTTGAATGTTATCACCACTAAATGATGTGTTTAAAATGATGGATATCATAAATACTTTTTTTTTTATTAAATCATAGCTGTGTACATTAGTATGATCATGGGGCACCATACACTTGGTTCATAGACCGTTTGATTTGATCATTATACAATGTATACATGTATTGAAATAACACACTTTACCAGATAAAATACATACAATATTTATTGATCAATTTGAATTAATAATTAATTCTAAAAAGGAATAGTCTCAAATAAACTAGGCCAAATATTTGAACAAATGGTACATCTAAAAAGATATATGGATAGCAATTACAGAAAACCATATTCAACATCATTAGTCTCTGAAGAAAACCCACATATGCTATTACTATAATATGCATATTACGATGACTAAAATGAAATTTTCACATTAAATGTTGGTGAGAATGGGAAGTAGCTAGAACCCTAATATGCTACTGATGGAAATGTGAAATGCTGCAAATACTTTGAAAGACAATTTGACCCTTTTTTAAAAAAGTTAAACATTATCTTACCTTATCATTCTGATATTTACCCAAAAGAAATGAAGGTGTGTGTTCTTTTTTTTTTTTTTTTTTGTGGTTTTTGGCCGGGGCTGGGTTTGAACCTGCCACCTCCGGCATATGGGACCGGCGCCCTACTCACTGAGCCACAGGCGCCGCACAGGTGTGTGTTCTTATAAATATTCATATGTAATTATGCATAACAGCTCTATTTGTTAATAGCCCAAATCTGGACAACTTGAATATTCTTGAGCAGGTGCATAGATTAAAAAATTGTGGTACATATATACAACAAAATACTACTTATTACTAAAAGGTAATAAACTATTGATATACTCAATATTTTAAAGGAAAGTCGAATAATTGATTATGAGTAACAGAAGCCAGACAAAAAGGAATACATCCTAAATGTTTCCATTGTTATGAAATGCTAGAGAATGTGGATTCTTGTCTCTGTGGACAGCAGATAAATGCTTGCCTGGGGATGGATGGCAGGGTGGGTGAGGTATTGGCAAGCTTACAAAGGTATGTGAGAAAACGTTTTGTAGTGATACAGTGTTCACTATTTGCATAGTGGTGATGGTTTCATGGAAATGTCATATGCCAAATGTCAAAACTCTCAGCCACACCCTCTGGGGGCAAGACATGATTGCAAGAGGGACTTTACCTAACAAATGCAATCAGTGTAACCTGGCTTATTGTACCCTCAATGAATCCCCAACAATAATAAATAAATAAATAAATAAATAGAAAAAATTTCACATATGTGAATATACTTTTAAGAAATCTGTTGTTAAAGAAATTTTTTTAAAGCTATAAAAGCCTTCCAAACAAGTTCAAAGAAAGAATTGGAGGAGAAGAAGTGGGAGGACAAGGAAGAAAGCCTATAAAAGTAATACTCCTAACTCAATATAGTAAATGGAAGAATTTCTGACATTGTGTTTCCCAGGTTCTGGAGTCCTCCACTTACACCTATATACCTAACCATCTGCACTCTTATTCCCATATTGGTTGTGAGTCCCACAAGCTACTGAATTCTCTGTAAGATTTTATTTCCTAGAATTACCAGAGCCTGGTATTTTACTGGATCAAATAAAATTAGATTTGTTTCTAGATGGTAAGCCTATGAGTCTAACATACTTACAACTAAAATATTAATCATTATTCTTATTGATGGATGTCATGGTGGAAAGAAAATCCCATTCAATACTTCTTATACATTCTGATTTTCTTTACTAAAATCAAAAATGCAGTTTTTAAAGAAAGTGGCCAAAAATAACCTTACAATATAGCAGTAGCTAGAATAAAATAAAAAAAATAGTACATTCTATTTGGACGTTGGAACATATATGAATGAGTCTTGACTAATGGGGTTAAGAGACAAAAGCTTAAAACAAAATTTCTTTTATTCTTTGGTTGTTGTAAAATATTACCGGAAAATTATAGTTCAAACAAGAATGAAGTGTTCACGGACTTGTGTCCACTTCATAGTAACATCCTCTCTCAACCCCAAATTATGTTTTGTTTCTATATTAAGTTTATACCATTGTTTAAATAAATTATTCTTAAAATTGCAAGCTGAGAAAAACAAAAAATCACGATGCGAAGTTACAATAATATATGTAGATATATGCTGAATACTCTGCATTTCACAGATTACTTGGCAATCTCCTGATTGTTAAAGTTTCTTCAGAAATAAATGCAGATGACCAAATTTTATCTAAAAACTATCGGATCTCTCTTTTCATACAGAAGCTTGTAAATACTGTTTGACCTCTCAGGATAGCATGGTATACATCTTATAAGGATCAGCGGACAACTTGAACTCATCTCATCTCATTTCTCAACTTGAACTAATCCTACGCTCTCCACATTTGAGAGGAATTACAGATGACAAAATTTTGGATGGAGGACAAAGCCTACTTTTAACATCTAAATTTTATTCTTAAAAGTAATATTCTCAGAGTAACAATTTTTTATGAAAAGCTAATTTTATGTTAATTGGGATAAGATATGAATTTTTAGTTATATTGAATGAGGTGGACTGGTAGGAGAAATACTGTTAGGAGGCACTATACCGTGAAGATTTTGGCAAAACCACCAGAGAGAGTGGTAGACTTTGCTTTTCAGAGGCTCACACTTCCACCCCTCCCCCTCTTCCACTGACATGTTGGCATCCTTCCACCCAAACAGCAGAGTCTGTTTCTCCACTTCTCTGACAGTGGTGGGCTCTGTGGTTGTACTGCATGATGGAATGCAGCAGATAATGATGTGAGAATTCTGGACATTGACTTTGCCTGGTCTGGGAGTTTCTGCTTTCTTCCTCTTGAAAGTCCTGACAATTAAGTTTGCAAACTCATTCTAGAAAAAGCACTACATATCTCATTGCTGAATACCATCACTACAGTCAGCTTTGAAATCCTCCCCTTTGAAGGATAGACAAGACACCAATACCAGTGCCTTGTCTAAGCTTCAAACAATTTTTGAACTCTTCTTCTGGAATGGCCATCAGAGCTGTTGTCCTGTTGTGTTTCATGTCTTGAATCTCATCAACATGTCTTCATTTTGCTGTCATCTTTATATTCAGATAAAGAAAAATGTTGCTGGAGGCCAGATCAGTTGAGTGGGGAAAATGTTTTAAAATTTTATGTGTGCTTTATCCATATACATTTTTGGGGTACCATGCCTGTGATATTTTGATACAAGCATACATTGTGTAATGATCAAATCAGGGCAATTGGGACATCCCCCACTTTAAACATTTAGTGTTTCTTTATGTTAGAGACATTCCAATTCTACTCTCCTAGTCATTTTGGAATGTTCAATAAATCATGTTAACTATAGTTACCCTGCTGTGCTACTTAGCACTAGATCTTATTCATTCTATCTATAACTCTATTTTTATAGCCGTTAGCCAAACCTGCTTCATCCCTACCTCCCTGCTGCCTCTCCCAGCCTACGGTAACCATCATCCTTCTCTCTGTCTTCAGCACATCAATTATTTTAGCTTCCACATGAGTAAGAACATGAGACCTTGTCTTTCTGTGCCTGGCTTCTTTCACTTAGTATATAATGTCCTCCAGCCCACCTATGTTGTAAATGATGGCATTTCTTTCCTTCTTATGGCCAAATAGTATTTCATTGTTTACACTTACAATGTTTTATTTATCCATTCATCCACTGATGGATACTTATTTGATTATATATCTTGGCTATTGTGACTACTGCAATAGACATGGGAATATAGATATTTCTTCTTTATACATGTACTCATATACTGATTTTCTTTCTTTTAGATATATTCCCAGCAGTAGGACTGTTGAATTATGTGATATTACTATCTTTAGATTTTTGAGAAAAGCCCAGGCTATTTTTCAAAATGGCTATACTAATTTACATTCCCCAAGACAGTGTGTGAGTGTTCCCCTTTCTCTACAGCCATGACAGTATTTGCTTTTTTTTCGTCTTATTTATTTATTTTTTTATTAAATCATAGCTGTGTACATTAGTATGATCATGGGGCACCATACCCTTGGATCATAGACTGTTTGACACATTTTCATCACACTAGTTAACATAGCTTTTGTGACATTTTCTTAGTTATTTTGCTAAGACCTTACATTCCACATTTACTAGGATTCACATATTCCCTTGTAAGATGCACCGCAGGTGTAATCACATTAATCCCCCTCCCTCCACCTACCTCCCCCCTCCCTCCCCTCCCTTTCCCCCTTCTCCGTATTCTTAGGTTGTAACTGGGTTATAGCTTTAATGTGAAGGTCCTACATTAGTTTCATAATAAGGGTAAGTACATTGGGTACTTTTTCTTCCATTCCTGAGACACTTTACTAAGAAGAATATGTTCCAGCTCCATCCATGTAAACATGAAAGAGGTAAAGTTTCCATCTTTTATTAAGGCTGCATAATATTCCATGGTGTACATATACCACAATTTATTAATCCATTCGTGGATCGATGGGCACTTGGGCTTTGTCCATGACTTAGCAATTATGAATAGGGCTGCAATAAATATTCTAATGTGATTTTTGGTCTTCTGGGTATATGCCCAGTAGAAGGATTACAGGATTGAATGGCAGATCTATTTTTAGATCTCTTAGTGTTCTCCATATCTCTTTCCAAAAGGAATGTATTAATTTGCATTCCCACCAGCAGTGCAAAAGTGTTCCCTTTTCTCCACATGCACGCCAACATCTCTGGTCTTGGGATTTTGTGATGTAGGCTAGTCTCACTGGAGTTAGATGATATCTCAAAGTAGTTTTGATTTGCATTTCTCTGATGATTAAAGATGATGAGCATTTTTTCATATGTCTGAAGGCCGCACTCCTGTCTTCTTCAGAGAAGTTTCTCATCAAGTCCTGCGATGGGATCCCTTGTTCTTTTCTTGCTAATGCGTTTGAGTTCTCTGTGGATTCTGGTTATTAAACCTTTGTGGGAGACATAACCTGCAAATATCTTTTCCCATTCTGAGGGCTGTTTTCTTGCTTTACTTACTGTGTTCTTGACTGTGCAGAAGCTTTTTAGTTTGATCAAGTCCCAATAGTGTATTTTTGAAGCAGCTTCAATTGCCCGGGGGGTCCTTCTCATGAAAAACTCTCCCAACCCAATTTCTTCAAGGGTTTTCCCTGCACTCTCTTGTAGTATTTTTATAGTTTCATGTCTTAGGTTTAAATCTTTAATCCAGTGAGAGTCTATCTTGGTTAATGGTGAGAGGTGTGGGTCCAGTTTCAGTCTTCTACAGGTTGCCAGCCAGTTCACCCAGCCCCATTTGTTAAATAGGGAATCTTTTCCCCACTGAATGTTTTTAATTGGCTTGTCAGAGATTAAATAATGGTAATTCATCTCTTGGTTCTCTATTCTGTTCCAGACGTCTACTTCTCTGTTTTTGTGTCAGTACCATGCTGTTTTGATCACTATCGTTTTGTAGTATAGTCTGAGGTCTGGTAGCGTGATTCCTCCTGCTTTGTTTTTATTTTTGAGTAATGTCTTGGCTATTTGAGGTTTTTTCTGATTCCATATAAAATGAAGTATTGTTTTTTTCAAGATCTTTAAAGTATGACAGTGGAGCTTTAATGGGGATTGTGTTGAAATTATATATTGCTTTGGGTAGTATGGACATTTTAACAATGTGGATTCTTCCCAACCATGAGCATGGTATATTTTTCCATTTGTTAACATTCTCACTTATCTCTTTTCTTAGAGTTTCATAGTTCTCTTTATATAGATCTTTCACATCCTTTGTTAGATAAACTCCCAAGTATTTCATCTTCTTTGGCACAACTGTGAATGGGATAGTCATTAACTGTTTTTTCAACTTGACTGTTGTTGGTGTATATAAAGGCTACTGATTTATGAATGTTGATTTTGTAACCTGAGACGCTGCTGTATTCCTTGATCACTTATAAGAGTTTTGTAATAGAGTCCCTAGTATTTTCCAGACATACAATCATATCATCTGTGAAGAGCGAAAGTTTGATCTTTTCTGACCCTATGTGGATACCCTTGATCACCTTTTCTTCCCTAATTGCGGTGGCTAAAACTTCCATTACAATGTTAAAGAGCAATGGAGACAATGGGCAGCCTTGTCTGTTTCCAGATGTGAGTGGAAATGATTACAATTTAACTCCATTCAATATGATATTGGCTGTGGGTTTGCTGTAGATGGCCTCTATCAGTTTAAGAAATGTCCCTTCCATACCAATTTTCTTAAGTGTTCTGATCATGAAGGGATGTTGGATGTTATCAAAAGCTTTTTCTGCATCGATTGAGAGAATTGTATTGTCTTTGTTTTTTAATTTATTTATGTGCTGAATTACATTTATAGATTTACGTATATTGATCCAGCCTTGAGACCCTGGGATAAAACCAACTTGGTCATGATGTATGATTTGTTTGATATGTTGCTGGATTCTGTTTGTTAGAATCTTATTGAATATTTTTGCATCTATATTCATTAGTGATATTGGTCTATAATTTTCTTTTGTTGTTGGGTCTTTTCCTGGTTTGGGGATCAGGGTGATGTTTGCGTCATAGAACGTGTTGGGTAGTCTTCTTTCTTTTTTACCTTTTGGAACAGGTTGAGTAATATAGGTACTAATTCCTCTTTAAAGGTTTGGTAGAATTCTGACGTAAAACCATCTGGTCCTGGGCTTTTCTTTTTGGAGAGATTTTGTATGGTTGATGTTATTTCTGAACTTGATATGGGCCTGTTCAACATTTCCACTTGATTTTGGTTAAGTCTTGGAAGGTGATGTGCTTCCAAGTAACGGTCAATTTCCTTCAGATTTTTGTATTTCTGAGAATAAAGTTTCTTGTAATATTCATTAAGGATTTTTTGGATTTCTGAGGAGTCTGTTGTTATTTCATCTTTGTTATTTCTGATTGATGAGATTAGGGATTTTACTCTCTTTTTCCTGATTAGGTTGGCCAAGGTTTATCTATTTTGTTGGCCTTGTCAAAAAACCAGCTTTTTGATTTATTGATCTGTTGTATTATTCTTTTGTTTTCAATTTCATTTAGTTCTGCTCTGATTTTGGTTATTTCTTTTCTTCTACTGGGTTTGGGGTTGGAGTGTTCTTCCATTTCCAGTCTCTTGAGATGTCCCAGTAAGTTGCTTACTTCCTCTCTTTCCATTCTCCTAAGGAAGGCTTGCAGTGCTATAAATTTCCCTCTTAGAACTGCCTTTACGGTGTCTGTAGTTCTGATAGTTTGTGTCTTCATTGTCGTTTTGTTCCAGAAATTTGGCGATTTCCTTCTTGATCTCATCTCTGACCCAGCTATCATTCAGCATAAGGTTATTTAACTTCCATGTTTTTGTATGAATATGCAGATTCCTGTTGTTACTCATCTCAAGTTTTATTCCATGATGGTCCAAGAAGATGCATGGAATAATTTCTATTCCTTTAAATTTACTGAGGTTAGACTTGTGACCTAAGATGTGATCGATTTTGGAGTAAGTTCCGTGGGCTGATAAGAAGTATGTGTATTCAGTTTTGTTGGGATGAAATGTTCTGTAGATGTCTGCCAAATCTAAATTCTGGATGGTTAGATTTAAATCTAGAATTTCTTTACTCAGCATTTTGTTGGAGGATCGATCCATCACTGCCAAAGGAGTGTTAAAATCTCCAACTATTATAGACTTGGAGGAAATCAAGTTGCTCATGTCTGTTAGAGTTTCTCTTATAAATTGAGGTGCATTCTGGTTGGGTGCATAGATATTAATAATTGAAATCTCATCATATTGAGTCTTACCCTTAACAAATATGAAGTGACCATTTTTGTCCTTCCTTACTTTTGTTGGTTTAAAGCCTATTGTATCTGCAAATAAAATTGCAACACCTGCTTTTTTCTGATTACCATTTGCCTGAAATATGGATGACCATCCTTTCACCCTGAGTCTGTATTTGTCTTTTAAGTTAAGATGTGACTCTTGTATGCAACAATATCTGGCCTGAGTTTTTGTATCCAGTCAGCTAACCTATGTCTCTTTAAAGGGCAGTTTAAGCCATTCACATTAATGGAGAGCATTGATAAGTTTGGTGAAATTTTGGGTATTGAGTTTTTCAAAAGTCCAGTGGGCATTTTTAATCCTTTTGCCATTGTGGAAGTTGGAGTTTGATCAGAAGTTTCTGAGTGAGTTTACTTTTGTAGTAGAGGATTGGGTTGGTTATTATGGAGGATAGGTCTGAGAATATCCTGAAGAGCTGGTTTGGTTATGGCAAATTTCTGTAGCATATGAATGTCATTAAAGTATTTAATTTCTCCATCATAAATGAAACTCAGTTTAGCTGGGTTCAAGATCTGGGGTTGAAAGTTATTTTGCTTGAGGAGATTAAACGTTGATGACCACCGTCTTCTGGCTTGAAAAGTTTCAGCAGAGAGATCTGCAATCATTCTAATGTTCTTCCCTTTGAAGGTAATCGTTTTCTTTCACCTGGCTGCTTTGAGAATTTTCTCCTTCATATTAAGTTTAGTGAAGTTAATTATGATATGCCTGGGGGATGTTTTATTTGGGTTGAGTCATGCTGGGGTTCTGAAGCTATCTGCTGTCTGAATTTCAGTTTCTCTAGGCATGTCTGGAAAATTCTCTTTCATAATTTCATGCAGAAGGGCCTCTGCACCCAGTGAGACCACTTCATCTGTTTCAGGAATTCCTGTGTCAGATATTTGCCTTCTTCGAGTTATCCCAGAGCTCTCTGAGAGAGTGATCCATTTGTGCTCTCCATTTCTCTTCCTGTTTGTGAGTTTGGGAGCGTTCAAAGGTTTTATCTTCGATGTCAGAGATCCTTTCTTCTGCTTGGTCCATTCTGTTGCTAAGGGATTCTACTGTATTTTTCATATCTTTGAGGGCTGCAAATTCTTGCTTCAGTGTGTCTAAGTCTTTGGTGGTTTTGTCTTTAAATTTGTTAAATTCTTGAGACAGCTTTTGAATTTCTCCATGAATTCCTAGTTCCATTTTGTTAATTTTGTTTGCCATCCAAATTCTGAATTCGATTTCTGACATCTCAGCCAGTTGTTTGTGAATGGGATCTTCAATTACATCTGCCGTATCTTTCCTTGGGGGTGTTGATCTATTCTGGTTATTCATGTTACCAGAGTTTTTCCGCTGATTCGCCCCATGATTGTTTTACTCCCTTTGATTTCTCCCCTGGTGTTTTGTCGAGGACCCGTACAGTGCTGTCGCCTGAGAAACTGGGGCCCTGTTTGGTGTAGAGGGGCTAAGTGGTTATGTCTTGTTTTCAGCTGGTTTCTATTTTACCCTAGTGAAACAGTTACTCTGGGTTGAAGTCTCAGCTGTGGACAAATACCAGCAATTAAGTCACCCCACCCACCACAGGCAACAAATGGAAAAGGAAAATCAAACCTTCCTACAACCACACACCCAGGGCACCACCTGGATAGTCCCCAGGTGAGTGGCTCAGTTCAAAATGTCCAAATCAATTGTCTCAGTCAGCAGCTTCCTCAGGTGGGAGAGTACAAGAGGTCCCTGGGAACTGGATCACAGGGGTATGGTGACTGCTCTAATATGGCTTGCTCCAGTGCTGCGTGGAGTCAGGAAGAGCCACCCAGTAAATAGATCAGTCTGGGAAAATTGATGCCTACTTCCCCACCTTGCAGCTCTGTCACACCCAGTCACTGCTAGCCCCACAGGGCTGTGACCCAGTCAGTTGTCTGCAGTAAGCAGATACACCAGGGGTTTGCACCTGCCTAAGTCACAGGGTAGTCTGTGTCTGCTCGTCTAGGCCACTACTCTCGGTCTTTATCCAGCAGGGGGTGGTGTGACCTGTCAACCTCGGGCACTTGATGGAGGCTGAGAGAGGTGGGCTACATGTCCGTCCTGTCCGCCATCATGCTCCACCCCCCTGCTACTTTTTCTTTTTGATAAAAACCACCTCAACTGGGGTGAGATTATATCTCATTGTGGTTTTGATTTGCATTTTCTAGTAATTAAAAATGATGAGTAGTTTTTCATATACTATTAGCCATTTGTATGTCTTCTTTTGAAAAATGACTATTCAGATCTTTTGTCCACTTTTACCTGAATTATTTATATTTTTGCTCTTCCATTTGTTTGAGTTCCTTACTTATTCTGGTTATTCCTTGTCTGTTGAGGAATTTGCAGTTTATCTGTCTATTTTGTATGTGTCTCTTCACTTTGTTTATTGTTTCCTTTGCTGTGCAGAGAGTTCTTAGCTTAATATGATCACATTTATCCCTATAATCTTTGATTGGATTTTAAGGTCTGAATAAAGAAATCTTTGCATAGAACAATGTCTTGGATTATATCCACAATGTTTTCTTCTACTAGTAGTTTTATGTTTTTAGGTTTTATAATTAAGTCTTTAATCTATTTTGATTTTATTTTTGTACATGGATAAATTCCTAGATACATACAACCTAATAAGATTGAGCCATAACAAAATACAAAAACTTAATAGATGAATAACAAATAATGAAATAGAAACAGTAATAAAAACTCTCCCATCCAAGGAAAGCCCCAGACCCAATGGCTTCATTGCTGAATTTTACCAAACATTTAAATAAAAACTAATACCAATATTATTCAAACTATTCCAAAAAATTGAGGAAGAAGAAATAATTTCAAACTCATTCTATGAGTCTAGGATGACACTATACCAAAACCAGACAAAGAAATCACAGAAAAAGATAACAATAGGCTGACATCTCTGATCAACAAAACTTCTCAACAAAATGGTAGTAAGCCACATTTAACAACACATTAAAAAAATCATCATGACCAAGTGAGATCATCTCAGAAATCCAAAGATGATTCAGTATACGTAAGTCAGAAAATATACTATATCACATCAGCAGAATGAAGAGCAAAAACCATATAATACTTTCAATAGAAGCTAAAAAGCCTCAGTGAAATTCAACATCCCTTCATTATAATAAGTCTCAACAAAAACGCGTACAGAAGGAACATACTGAAACAGGATAAAGATCATGTACAACAAACACGTAGCTAGTGTTACACTGAACAGCGAGACATTATTATCTTTCCTTTAAGAACTGAAATAAGACAAGGATGCCCTCTTTTACCACTTATATTCAACATAGTACTTAAAGTTCTAGCTACAGTGTTTAGACAAGAGAAATAAACACAATTCAGCCAAATTGGAAAGGAAGCAGTTCAAATTATCCTTATGTGCAGAAAATATATCTTATATTCAGAAAAACCTAAATACTCAACAAAAAAAACCTGTTAAACAAATTCAGTAAAGTTGCAGGATACAAAATCAACATCCAAAAATAAGTAACATTTCTTTCTGCCAACAGCTCACCATCTGAATAGGAGCCAAGAAGGTAACCCCATTTATGATAGTTAAAAACAAAATAAAATATCTAGAAATGAACTTTAAGGAAAGAAGTTAAAGATTTCGATCAGGAAAACTGTAAAATATTTATGAAAGAAATTGAAGAGGACACAAAAAAATGTAGATATTCTGCATTCATGGAATGGAAGAATTGTTCCCAGAGCAAGCATTCTAATAGTCTTGAGCAAAACTGAAAGATTCCTTATGATCTAATCTTTAAAGGTCCAAAATGTTATTTTCATTATTCCATTAGTCTAGCAAGTTTCTATGGTATTCCATACTCAGAGTCATGCATTCAACTCTATATCTTGATATGACAACATGTGTTCATGGAACAAGGCCACCTACCATTACCCTCTGGCTTTTAAAATTAATTTCTCTCCCACATGCAAAATACACTCATCCCTGTTTCAAGATCCACATATTCTCATTTCAATATGGCATTATCTCAAAAGTCCGGGAGCTGATCATCTAAATCAGGTACAGGAATAAAAGAGATTTATTAAGTGTAATTACTCTCAAGGAGACTCGTGAAATTTTTCTTTTAATCTATGAGTAATTTATTTACCTTTTTTAAAATTTAACTTTTTAATAATTATAGTGAAATTTTCATATGTGAAATGCATAAATTTTTTTCTGTGAGTAATTACAATATTTTTAGTTTTTTTTTAATTTCAGAAAATTAGAGGATACACATGTTTTGTTTACATACTTTGCTTTTGTACAAATTGAGTCAAAGTTATAAGTGTGCCTTTCATCCAGACAGTGTGCACTGTACTAAAAAGAAAAGTGATCTGCCTCTCTCACACAGGCCACACAATGCTAATGCAAGAATAAGATAAATGCAATGAACTATCCAGTGCAAAAAGTGGGAGAGTGTGGAACAGGCAGTGTGCAGCAGTCTCTGGTCTTAGCGTTTCTGAAATGCGAAGGCACATGCTGACTTGCCTGTGAATTGAGGCCTCTTTCTGTTCCCTGGGACTGATATTCTGCATGTTCTGGGCTCTGCCCTCTGAAATTTTTTTTTTCCAACTTACAGATTTTTTTATTAAAATTACTTTTTTTCTTTTTTTTATTGTTAAATCATAGCTGTGTACATTAGCGCAATCGCCTGTACCCATTCTAAGATGCACCATAGATGTGACCCCACCCATTACCCTCCCTCCACCAAAACCTCCACCCTCCCTTCCCCTTCCTTGGCCCTTTCCCCATAGTCTTGTGCTATAGTTGGGCTATAGTCTTCATGTGAAAGCTAGAATTTAGTTTGATAGTAGGGCTGAGTACATTGGATACTTTTTCTTCCACTCCTGAAATACTTTGCTAAGAAGAATATGTTCCAGCTCCATCCATGTAAACATGAAAGAGGTAAAGTCTCCATCTTTCTTTAAGGCTGCATAGTATTCCATGGCATACATGTACCACAATTTGCTAGTCCATTCGTGGGTCCATGGGCACTTGGGCTTCTTCCATGACTTAGCAATTATGAATAGGGCTGCAACAAACATTCTGGTACAGATGTCTTTGTTATATTGTGACTTTTGGTCTTCTGGGTATAAACCTAGTAAAGGAATTATAGGATCGAATGGCAGGTCTGTTTTTAGGTCTCTAAGTATTCTCCAAACATCCTTCCAGAAGGAGCGTATTAGTGGGCATTCCCACCAGCAGTGTAGAAGTGTGCCCTTTTGTCCACATCCATGCCAACATTTCTGGTTTTGGGATTTTGTTATGTGGGCTACTCTTACAGGGGTTAGGTGATATCTCAAAGTAGTTTTGATTTGCATTTCTTTGATGATTAAGGATGATGAGCTTTTTTTCATGTGTTTGTAGATCGTGCATCTGTCTTCTTTAGAGAAGTTTCTCTTCAAGTCCCTTGCCCACCTTAAGATGGGGTCACGTGTTCTTTTCTTGTTAATACGTTTGAGTTCTCTGTGGATTCTGGTTATTAGACCTTTATTGGAGGTATAACCTGCAAATATTTTCTCCCATTCTGAGGGCTGTCTGCTTGCTTTACTCACTATGTTCGTGGCTGTGCAGAAGCTTTTTAGTTCGATCAGGTCCCAGTAGTGTATTTTTGATACTGCTTCAATTGCCTGGGGAGTCCTCCTCATAAAATACTCACCCAGGCCGATTCCTTCAAGAGTTTTCCCTGCACTTTCTTCAAGTATTTTTATAGTTTCATGTCTTAAGTTGAAATCTTTAATCCAGTAAGAGTCTATCTTACTTAATGGTGAAAAGTGTGGGTCCAGTTTCAATCTTCTACAGGTTGCCAGCCAGTTTACCCAGCACCATTTGTTAAATAGGGAATCTTTTCCCCACTGAATGTTTTTAATTGGCTTGTCAAAGATCAAATAACGGTAAGTAGCTGGATCCATTTCTTGGTTCTCTATTCTGTTCCAGACATCTACTTCTCTGCTTTTGTGCCAGTACCATGCTGTTTTGATCACTATGGATTTATAGTACAGTCTCAGGTCTGGTAGCGTGATTCCTCTGCTTTGTTTTTATTGCTCAGTAATGTTTTGGCTATTCAAGGTTTTTTCTGATTCCATATAAAATGAAGTATTATTTTTTCAAGATCTTTAAAGTATGACAATGGAGCTTTAATAGGAATTGCATTAAAATTATATATTGCTTTGGGTAGTATGGACATTTTAACAATGTTGATTCTTCCCAGCCATGAGCATGGTATGTTTTTCCATCTGTTAACATCTTTGGCTATTTCTTTTCTTAGAGTTTCATAGTTCTCTTTGTAGAGATCTTTCACGTCCTTTGTTAGGTATACTCCCAAACATTTCATCTTCTTTGGCACTACTGTGAAAAGAATAGAGTCCTTGACTGTTTTTTCAGCTTGGTTATTGTTGTTATATAGAAAGGCTTTTATATATATACAGATTTATGGGTGTTGATTTTGTAGCCTGAGACATGGCTGTATTACTTGATCACTTCTAAAAGATTTGTAGTAGAATCCCTAGTGTTTTCCAGATATATGATCATATCATCTGCGAAGAGTGAATTTTTTTTTTTTAATTTTTTTTTTTTTTTTTTTTTTGTGGTTTTTGGCCGGGGCTGGGTTTGAACCGGCCACCTCCGGCATATGGGACCGGCGCCCTACTCCTTGAGCCACAGGGGCCGCCCAAAGTATTCCTATTTTTTCTTTTTTTGTGTGTGTGATTTTTTTGGCCGGGGCTGGGTTTGAACCCGCCACCTCCGGCATATGGGACCGGCGCCCTACTCCTTGAGCCACAGGCGCCGCCCAAAGAGTGAATTTTTGATCTCTTCAGACCCTATGTGGATACCCTTGATCGCCTTTTCTTCCCTAATTGCAATGGCTAAAACTTCCATTACAATGTTAAAGAGCAATGGAGACAATGGGCAACCTTGTCTGGTTCCTGATCTAAGTGGAAATGATTTCAATTTAACTTCATTCAATATGATATTGGCTGTGGGTTTGCTGTAGATGGCCTCTATTAGTTTAAGAAATGTCCCTTCTATACCAATTTTCTTAAGTGCTCTGATCATGAAGGGATGCTGCATATTATCAAAAGCTTTTTCTGCATCAATTGAAAGAATCACATGGTCTTTATTTTTAAGTTTGTTTATGTGTTGAATTACATTTATAGATTTAGGTATATTAAACCAGCCTTGAGACCCTGGGATAAATCTGACTTGACCATGGTGTACAATTTTTTGATGTGTTGGTGGATTCTGTTTGTTAGGATCTTATTGAGTATTTTAGCATCTATATTTATTAGTGATATTGGTCTATAATTTTCTTTTCTTGTTGGGTCTTTCCCTGGTTTGGGGATCAAGGTGATATTTGCTTCGTAGAATGTGTTGGGTAATATTCCTTCTTTTTCTATATTTTGGAAAAGGTTTAGTAGTATAGGTACTAGTTCTTCTTTAAATGTTCGGTAGAATTCTGACGTAAAGCCATCCGGTCCTGGGCTTTTCTTTTTAGGGATATTTTGTGTAGTTGATGCTATTTCAGAACTTGATATAGGCCTGTTCAACATTTCCACTTCGTTCTGGCTAAGTCTTGGTAGGTGGCGTGCTTCTAGGTATTGGTTAATTTCTTTCAGATTTTCATATTTGTGAGAGTAGAGTTTCTTGTAGTATTCATTAAGGATTTTTTGAATTTCTGAGGGGTCTGTTTTTATTTCATCATTACCATTTCTGATTGATGAAATTAGAGATTTTACTCTTTTTTTCCTGGTTAGGTTGGCCAAAGGTTTATCTATTTCATTGATCTTTTCAAAAAACCAACTTTTGGATTTATTGATCTGTTGTATAATTCTTTTGTTTTTTAATTCTTCTCTGATTTTGGTTATTTCTTTTCTTCTGCTGCGTTTGGGGTTGAAGTGTTCTTCTTTCTCCAGTTGCTTGAGATGTTCCATTAAGTTATTGACTTCCTTTCTTTCCGTTTTCTTGAGGGAGGCTTGCAGTGCTATAAATTTCCCTCTTAGGACTGCCTTTGCAGTATCCCAGAGTTTCTGGCAATTCATGTCTTGATTGTTGTTTTGTTCCAAAAATATGGTGATTTCCTTCTTAATCTCAACTATAGCCCATGTATCCTTCAGCATAACGTTGTTTAGCTTCCATGTTTTTGTATGGGTATGCAGGTTCCTGTTGTTATTGAGTTCAACTTTTATTCTATGATGGTCTGAGAAGATGCAATGAATAATTTCTATTTTTTTAAATTTGCTGAGTTTAGATTTGTGGCCTAGGATATGGTCGATTTTGGAGTATGTTCCGTGGGCTGATGAGAAGAATGTGTATTCAGTTTTTTGGGGATGAAATGTTCTGTAGATGTCTGTTAAGTCCAGATGTTGAATGCTTGAGTTTAAATCTAATATTTCTTTGCTTAGCTTTTTTTTGGAGGATCTATTCAGGACTGCTAAAGGGATGTTAAATTCTCCAACTACTATGGAAGTGGAGGAAATCGAGTTGCTCATGTCTGTTAGAGTTTCTCTTATAAATTGAGGTGCATTCTGGTTGGGTGCATAAATATTAATAATTGAGATCTCATCATATTGAGTATTACCTTTAACAAATATGAAGTGTCCATCCTTATCCTTAATTATTTTGTTTGGTTTAAAGCCTGTTGCATCTGCGAACAGGATTGCAATGCTTGCTTTTTTCTGCTTTCCATTTGCCTGGAATATAGATGACCATCCCTTCACCTTGAGTCTATATCTGTCTTTTAATGTAAGATGCCATTCTTATATGCAGCAGATATCTGGCTTGAGTTTTTGTATCTAGTCCACCAAGCTATGCCTCTTTAGAGGACAATTTAAACCATTCACATTAATTGAGAATATTGATAAGCCTTTTGAGAGACCAGTGGACATTTTTAATCCTTTTGCGACTGTGGAAGTTGGAATTTGATCAAAATTTTTTGGGTGGGTTTACTTTTGTGGTGGGGAATTATGCTGGTCTTTATGGAGGATAGGTCTAAGAATGTCCTGGAGAGCTGGTTTAGTTGTGGCAAATTCCTTCAACATGTGAATGTCGTTGAAGTATTTCATTTCTCCATCATAAATGAAGCTCATTTTAGCTGGATACAAGATCCTGGGTTGAAAGTTATTTTGTTTTATGAGATTAAAAGTCAATGACCATCCTCTTCTAGCTTGAAAGGTTTCAGCAGAGAGATCTGCAGTTATTCTGATATTCTTCCCCTTGTAGGTAATTGTTTTCTTTCATCTGGCAGCTTTCAGAATTTTCTCCTTCATATTAACTTTAGTGAACTTGATTATGATGTGTCTGGGGGATGTCTTGTTTGGGTTGAGTCATGCTAGAGTTCTGAAACTGTCTGCTATCTGAATTTCAGAATCTCTTGGCATGTCTGGAAAGTTCTCCTTCATAATCTCATGGAGAAGAGACTCTGTGCCTTGTGAAGCCACTTCGTCACTTTCGGGAATCCCTATAAGACAAATATTGGTTTTCTTTAAATTATCTGAGAGCTCTCTGAGAGAGTGCTCTGTTTTGCTCTCCATTTCTCTTCTTCTTTGAGAGTTTGGGAGCATTCCAAAGCTTTGTCTTCAATGTCAGAAATCCTTTCTTCTGCTTGCTCCATTCTGTTACTGAGGGATTCTACTGTGTTTCTCAGATCTTTGAGGGATGCAACTTCTTGTCTCAATGTGTCGAAATCTTTGGTCATTTGGTCTTTGAATCTGTTGAATTCTTTTTTTTTTTATTAAATCATAACTGTATACATTAATATGATCATGGGGCATCATACACTCGCTTCATAGACCATTTGACACATTTTTATCACAGTGGTTAACCTAGCCTTTCCAGCATTATCCCAGTTACTGTTGAATTCTTGAGATAAATTTTGGAATTCTAATTCGATCTTATTTGCTATCCAGATCCTGAATTCAATTTCTGACATCTCAGCTATTTGTTTGTGCATGGGTCTTGTGCTGTTTCTGCACCATTGATCCTTGGGTAATTTGATCTACTCTGATTATTCATATTACCAGAGTTTTTCTGTTGATTTCACCTCATGATTGTTTTTAACACTTGCCTCTGGCTGTCCTCAGAGTTGCGAAGGTGTCCCTCCAAATTAGACCCCAGCAGGATCACTCTATTTTTGCTTGATCTTTGTAGGGATTGACCCTGTGTAGTTCCTCTGGGGCTGCTCTAGCTAGGGAGTTCTGGTTGTGGAAGCAGTTCCGGTTTGCGACACACCCGGATCCAGCAACAGGGCTGGGGGTGGTGCGCATCGTTCTGGGTGTGCCAGGCACCCAGTGACTTTGGCACAGAGAGCCCAAGGCTCCTGCAGTCTCTGGCCAGGAGAAGACCTCTGCACAGAGGCAGGGAGGGCTCCAAAGGGCACGCAGCTACCAGAGTCCCTGTCCAGATGAACAGGCTAGTGTGGAAGCTGCGAGGACATAGGAGGGAGGACGCAGGGTTGCGTGACTCCCGCAGTTCCTGGTCAGGGTATGCGGAAGCCCGGTGGGTGCAGGTCACCGGTCGGGGGTCACTGCACAGCTCTTATGGAGGTCTGGGCGGCACCAAGCCCAGGAGTTTGAGGTTGCTATGAGGTGTGACATCACGGCACTCTACCCAGGGCAACAGCCCAAGGCTCCAGTGTGCCAAAACCGTCTCACTTTGCCCCTAAGGATTAAGGCTGTAAGGCAGCTCAGTCCCCACCTTTAGGCTGGTCAGTCAATAGGTTACTTTGACCCGCCCAATGCTTGCTCTAAGACCCTGAGGGTGGAGCTTACGGGGCAGTTCTTTCACAATGGCTTCCTGCGACCAGCTCAGTGGCTCAGTCTGGGGCCCCAGACAATGCCCAAAGTTCTCCACACTCCTGCTGAAGCTCTCCCCAGGGCAGTTCAACTGAGTGCCAAGTCCAAGAACACCAAAACAGTTCACAGGTAAGGCCTTTCTGGTTTGCAGTCTCACTGCTGCTTGTACTTACGGTTGCCGGCGGGATTAGGTTGATCGAACACACGCAACCACTTGCCAGTTTTTCACTGTTTTTGTCCTCCTCTTGGGGTCCAGAAGTCCCTTGCTGGCTCCCTGTATCCTCAAAGAGATGATTATAGGCAGATCCTACCGGCCAGAGATGCCTGGAGTCTTGTCTCCACAGACTCGCTGTTCCCAGTTGCAGGGAAGCTGTTACTCGGCTGCCATCTGTAATCTCGTCTGTGCCCTCTGGAATTTTGATCCATATTTGTAGCTTTCTCAGCTTGCTTCCTTTCCTAGAAGATATCTTCAGCTAACTATGTCTTTTTCAATTCAAGATATCAAGTAAAATTCCTTTACAAATTTCATAAGTTTCTTTAAAATCACATTGGGGTTCACTCTATTAGAGGCAGGCCAGTTTTGTTAATTTCTTAGAACTAAGTTCCTGTCTACACTGACAGACACTCAAGGTGCTGTGGGGCAGCATACCTAGCACCGAAAAAAGTCCTGTGTTTATTCGAATATCTAAAAGGAGAATCCTTATTCTGTGTGTAGGTATCCGGTTTCTTTACCACTATTTATTAAAGTGACTGTCTTTTCCCAAACGCTGGGTCATTAATGACAGTTTTGAGACAGACTGTGTTATGGTCCATTATTTCACTTCCAAGAAACAGTCCACAGCAGCATCCTTTCTGATTCACCCTGGCAAGTTTCAGCTTGCTTAGCCTATCAGTGTCGCTGGGAAGGCTTCATCTGTTTTCATGGATGTAGTTTTTATGTTTCTTGATTTTCATGTTTCTCAAAACTTTCATAATTATGCACATATATGTTCTTGATGCCCTGGCCAAAAATGAATTGACTGTAAATGTGTGGCTGTATTTCTGGATTGTCTATTTTATTCCAATTGTCTATATGTCTGTTTTTATCTCAGTACCATCATGTTTTGGTTACTACAGATTTTGTAGTATAATTTGAAGTCAGGTAATGTGACACTTTCATGTTTATTCTTTTTACTCAGTATTGTTTTTGGCTATTCTAGGTCTTTTGTGAGTCCATATAAAATTTAGAATTATTTTTTCTATTTGTGTGAAAAATGTCATTAGGTTTTTGATAGTGATTGCATTGAATCTGCAGATAACTTTACATAGTATGTACATTTTAATAATATTGACTCTTTCAATTCATTAACATCCTCTTTAATTTCTTTCATCAGTGTTTTCTAATTTTCATCATAAATAGCTTTCATTTTTTTTTGCTTAAGTTTATTCCCAGATATTTTATTTGTAATTATCATAAATGGGGTTATTTTCTTGGTTTCTTTTTCAGATTGGTGACATAAAAATGTTACTGATTTTTGTATGTTGATTTTGTATCCTGAAACTTTACTGAATTTGTTTATTAGTTCTAGCATTTTTTTGTGGAGTATTTAGGCTTTTCTGAATATAAGATCAAACTGTCTGCATACAAGGATAATTTTACTTTTTCTTTTTTAGTACAAATGACCTTCATTTCTGTCTCTTGTCTAATTAAAATCAAGGACTCATGTTATTTAAAGCCCACACATATATGTTCTATTCGACAGTCTTAGAGAAGCTCTCAGTGAACAGCCACACTACACTGCAAGCCCTGTGAGTGAGCCGTCTTGGATACTCGTCCCAGTCAAGTCAATATATGACCCTAACTTCAGCTACCATCTGTCTGGAACATGAGAGGCAGAGAGAGAGCTGCTCAGCAAATCTGCAAACCACGAGGTAAGAATGAATTTTTCTTTTAAGCCACTAAAATTTAGTATCATTTTCTGCACAACCATAGGTAACCCAATAAGAGTATTATGTTTTGTCAAAAGAAAGGGATTATTACTTCAGAAATGTGGTAGCTAAAACACGTCCACATCTCAAATTATAACAAAAAGTTCCTCCATTTCTTTTGCCAAACATCATTGACTAAGGAGTCAGTATGGAGGATAATACTCTCTTCAATTGCAAATAAAAAAAAAAAAAGATAAATTGTGAGTGTTTCACATGAACTATGGTCTGGGTTGTCCAAATATTTTCAAATGTAATACTCCTAAAAATAACAAAGATAATATATTTGAAGGTCACCTTCCTTGAATTTTATTTTAAAGTGAGATATGTATGGAAAGCACATGGGGAAAACAAGTAGTATAAATTGTTGGAAGAGCAAATATTTGAATGCATACATTTTAAAAGAAACACCTTTCTTTGCCTCTTTTTGAAATGTGATAGATAAAAGGTTTTAGAATCTATCCCACTGGCTTTTTCTAGCATATGAACACTTTCCCAAGATAATTGCAGTTCTTGAGGAGTGAAACCAAACCAGCCTGAGGTAAAACATTTATTTTTGGTCTTTGGGATTCTTAACGAGCCTCTTGGTCCTCTACATTGGTAGTGCCCACACGCACTTTCTACCTGTTATCTTTCCCTGTATTAGTTGTGTATGCCCAATTACACCACTCTTCCTGCAGGTCACTGAGCAGGGAGCAACTTGCTTGGTATTCCTCACAGAATCCACCTAGTGATAACACTCAAAATAGCTGCTCAGATGGCTACCAAACAACAACATTTCTTCAAAGTACAGAGAATGGAAAGCCACACTGCATTTTATTTTTACCTTGCATGAGGATTCTTTAGTTGTGCTATGCCTGTCAGTCTCTGTTCCCAGAGAAGCATTTCACATTAGCAAGCATCACTACTTTCAAAGAAAATCTCCAGTGTTCATGACATAGTGGAACACAAATGAAGGTTAGGGAAGGAGAGGTGACAGGAAGATGATTGTTTGAAAGAAAGATCAATTTGGTCACTGAGCTTAAAAGTCACAGTAATAAAAGACCTGGAGGCCCTGGGAAGCAAAGATCCTGGAAGCAGAGATCAGAGTGCTAAGAGACAGGTGGGAATGAGAGGTTAGAGAAAGCCAGAAGCCAGAACCTGGAAAAGTAGCCAGAGCCAGAGGAGCTGTAAATAGTGACAGAGAGAACCAGTTATAGGTGGACAAGGAAGAGCCTGCAGATAACTGTTTAGGTGGGCCGTTCAAAAGCAATCATTTCACATTATGTGTGTGTGTGTGGATATGTGTGTAATAAAATATACATGTGTAAATATAGACAGTGTATTTGCACACTGTGCATATATTATATGTGTATATGTATATATTTTAATATATTTTATATATAGAATAACATCACTGTTCTGGGGTCATAAACATAAATACATTAATGTACACAGCTATGATTTATAAAAAAATTAAAATTAAATTAAATTAAAAGCAATCAAAAACCTCACAAAACAAACAAAAACAAAAGCCAAGCCATGGGTAAGAGCCTTATCTAGATCTGCAGGAACTTAATGACAGGTGTTGAGATAGTATACCACGTGGGTAATGATAATCCTCCACCCAATAAAAATAAAAATAAATCTCTTCTTCAGCCCATCTATTCAAATAAACACATATTTATCAACTGCCTATGATGAGCTTAATGTCAGATTTTCAGGCATATGGACAAATTTAGACAGACCCAGGTTTTCCTTTTGTGGATCTTACTTGTCCCTGTTTCTCTACTCCATGTTGAAACATTCGTGCAGAGAGCCCTGCTTGGAGACGCCGAGACCAGCAGCCATCTGTGTCTAGGTCGGCTTGCATCACGGACCTTCCCTGCCAGCTGGGGGCAGATCTTCTTGTACTGGATGTTGGGTGTGTGACTCCCCAACATCGCACACTGTGAACTCTCACAGAGCAGGGATCTTTATTTGGCTTCCACAAGAACCTCAGTTTTGCTCCAGCCACAATGAATGAGGTTGCAGTTTCACAATTTGAAAATATAGTGGGTAATCATCTTTGGATAGAAAAATGGGTAGGTGGAATAGCCCTGTAAGTAGTTACTTCCGGAAAATAAATCTTTGGCCACTCAAATAGACGTGGCCAGAGAAGGGCGCTTAACTGTCCTTCTGCAGACCTGCTTTGCTCTTAGGATCTCCTTAGAACATGCTGCAGACAATGTTAGAAATGCAGTCCCATGGATGTGTGTCTTAATGAATCAGACAGACATCAAAAAATTAATTATGGTAATGTCAATAGAGATTTAACTGGCACTTTTGCTTCACAAGGATGGGACAACCCCCATATCATGGAGGGTCTATGAGGAATTTGACAATGGTAAGGAGGGGGATGGACGCCCTCACAGCTCTGTTTGCTGTTACGTTGGCAGTGTTTAGAGTTTACCTGTGGCCAATTACATAGATTTTTGATTAATACAATCTACTTTTAACAAAATCAACACTCACAGAATAGATAGGGCTCATGAAAAGATTTCTACAAGTCTGATTGTTGATAAAACTAATACCACGGCATCAGACAACTAGAAGAACATGGGAGGCTCCTCGGCTGATGTGAGTCTCCCGGAAGCTGCAGAGGTGGATGCTGGAGCTGTTCCCCTCCGGGCCTGTGGGGGGCACGGCGGCCCCTTCGGAGCCCCTTCACGGAGGGGCTTGCTGTCCGCCGAAAGAGCAGAGGTGGCTGCAGCCCCGGTCTCGGCGCGGGTCATCTGTGTGTGCTCTGCCCTGGAGCCCCCAGTGAGCAACTGGTCACAGTGGGAGTGTGGGTGCAGCACAGGGGCTGGCGGTTTCTGCCGGACGTGCGCAGGCTCCGGGCTGCGGACCTGACGGCGGAGGCCGGCGAGGAGCCAGGCCAGGCAGGTGAGCCGCAGAGGGGAGCAGCAGGGAGCAGGCGGTGTCATCTGTATTCACAGCTGCCCAGCTGGGCTGTCCCACCGCCTAAGCCCCCACTACCACCCCTCCGTGTGTCGGAGCGTCACAGAGTGAGGCCGTGACCGAGACGCAGGTGTACAGGGTAGAAGGATCGAATCAAGCTCATTAACATATTGGTTCCTGGCTGACTGAAACCCTGGGCCCTTCACCAATATCTCCCATCCCAGACTCTGCTAACCACCATTCTTTGCTTTCCACTTTTGAGTTTGATTGTTTCAGATTCCACATAAAAGTTGTCCTGGACTTTCTTAACCTGACATTTCACTTAACATAACGTCCTCCTGGCCCATCCATGTTGTCACACTGACTGAATCTTCCTGTCTTTAAGGCTGACTAGTATTCCACACATACCACAGTTTCTTTATTCATGTGTTGGTTGCTGGATACACAAGATTTTAAATTGCTTAATTAATAGATGTACTGGGCCGAATTTTTCCTCCCTCAACTTCATATGCTTAAGTCTTAACCCCTAGGACGTCAGAATGTGACTGTCTTTGGAAATAGCATCTTTAAAGAACTAATTAAATTAAAATGAATTCATTAGAATGGGCCATGGTTTAATATGTCCTTTTCCAAAGAGGAAATTGGAACACACAAACACAGGGGAAAGACCTTGTGATGACGAAGAAGGTGCCATTTCCAAGCCAAGGAGAGAAGTCTCACAAGAAAACAAGCCCTGTGATACATACCCTCCAGAATTGTGAAGGAATAAACTTCTTTTGTTAAGCCATCCAGCCTGTGGTATTTGTTATGATAGTCCTGGAAAACTAATACAGATAATTATGCAGTTTTTTAAAAAACTAAAATTCTATATACATTTGTCCTTACTCTTCCTATAATATTCAGCAATTTCATTTTTTATATGTAACTATACTTAAGTTATAGATATTCAAATGTGACATTTAAAAATTGTTATACTACAGTAATTACATATGTATTTAATACATCTAGAAATCCTAGAAATAATGTAGTTAGCACATAGTTTGAGATCACCAGGTGTTTATATTTTAAAATATCGATGTTAAAATTCTTGTAGCCTATATGATCATGACTTTGTCTACTCTTACAATTGCTATAAGTAGAATAAATTAATGCCTAAAAGGAACATTTTAGGAAAAAAGTAAATATTCTTCCTTAAATTGCAGGGTTTGTTTTATGTGTGTTATTGAAATCCATCTGCTTGTACTAATGTTAAAACCAAGTAGATTGCTGCAGACACATTGCTCAGAATAAATAGCTGACCTTTGTCTGTCTGTCTGGTGATACACCGGAGTCAAGATTATGAATGTGTGTTATCAAAAATGCTCAACAGTGGCTCCGTCTCAGCCATGACCCAACATTAGATATCTCCTAGATGCTATTGAAATACTAGTGTTGCCAAATGACACTGATACTCAGAAACTAAAAGGTTGGATTTTGTTCTACTTTATATGACAAACCAGTAATGAAAGCTGTAAAACAATACAGCTCCAGAACTGATGGATTCTGGCCAAGATTTAATAAAAATAAATATATAGATACATATGGTTAGAAAGGCTCCAACTAAATTATTTGAAAATTCCTGGGTGAAAAGCAATTTACTATAGACATCGAGATGAGCCAAGTTAGCTCTAATACTAAAGAAAAATAAACCAGCTGAGGAATGTTCTTCTTATCCACCAATATTCTTAGGACCCAGTGCAGAGTATTAGTTGACATTTTGGCTCCCAGATTAGAAAGATATTTAATGGTGTGAATCAAAGAGTAGATTCTCATTCAAAAGGATAACATTATTAATAATTTTATTGCACGCCATACATCTCAATCATCACAGCGGGCAAAGATGCACAGATGTTTCGTTAGATGTTCAGAAGGAATTTATTAAATTAATTGCCATGTACATTTTACAATTAGTAAAATGTCTAATAGCAAGTAAATCTTTCCGAAAGACTAAGCTATAAATTTCAAGGAGGAAGCCTAGCATCAATGCCCACTGTTCCTAATTTCCCCGCTCCCATCTCATTCTTCCTTGAGTCTACTCTGATAAACATCTCCCCTCACTCTTCTTCAGTAGCTGCTGCTGTCCTGGCCCACTGACTGATTCGCAGTCCTCATCAGCAACAGGGCTGACCCACCTTCCTGCACTAAGTCCCCCTCCTTTGTCTTCCAGGACAAGGCTCCCTTCTGGTTCTATTCCTCCCTCAGTGGCTGCTCCTCCTGGTTCTCCTTCCATGGTTCCTCTTCTTCTCCTGGACTGTGGAATAGCCCAAGTTTGTCCTTGTCCCTTGTCTCGGTCTACAGGATAATCTTATTCCTGATTACCCCATTCAGTTTTATGCCTTTACTTGGCCTTCTGAATGTATATTGCAGCCCCAGTCTCTTCCCTAAATCCCAGACCCACTTATCAAACTATTTCTTGCTCCCTCCACGGAGATATCAAACAGTCCCACAAAGCTGCCTTCTCCAAACACAGATTTCTAACCAGCCTTAAACTGACGCCTCTTCCAGTCTTCCCCATCTGTTACCAAGGTCTTTCCTTACTCAGTTGCTCAGTGCTTCGGGTATTTCCTGTAATTAGAAGAGTCTGGACCTTGGTGGTGACCCTTGAACACCTCTTGTTATTGCAGAATTTAAACATAACTTGTATTCATCTTTTCCTATTGATATGCCGTGAATCTTACAATTTTAATACAGTTTTTTCCTTTCTTAAAATGTGTATACATTTTTTGCCACCCTCTGAATATACACACAAGAGGACACTACCAAAGTTTTGAGATACACAAAAATAAAATCATTTTGATTATTATATTTTTTCCAAATAATCACCAAAACATTCTATACACCTTATCATTCTTGTAAGCCATTTTTGAAAACACTTTCCATTCCTTTTCACTAAGTGCGGTAATCTCACATTCGGGGGTGTGAACACCCCCTTCAGAGTTGGAGAACCTCCTTTTCTGCATGTGATTGTTTACTTAGGGAACAGGAAATCATCACACCGGGACATGTCAGGACTGTAGCGTGGAGGAGTCATAGTGCAGCCTCTGTGGACTCCAGGAACTGGCGTAGGCACGCAGTCACGGTGCAAGATGGTCCCCTCCCCCAGTCCTGTCCTTGTCCATCATTCTTGATGCTCCCCAAAACTTTTGCTGGGCACACACTTTTGTGTGCCACTGAGCAGAAGTAGTCCTTTGCTCCTCCAGAGGAACAGTTGTGACGTAACTGCTTTTGGAAAAGAAAGCTGCCGCCATTTTTGTTCTCACAGTTCAGGGTCACTTCCCTTCTGTGGGTGTATTTTCATCGTGGAAAGAAATTCATACTGCCAGCTGGCACTTATTCTCTGGATCAAACTGGTAAATCCGGGTTTCATCACCGGTAATGATGTCAGAAACACGCCTACACTCGCCACTGTTGAATCTAAGTGGAATTTGCACACGGATGCGCTCTGCTCACCTGTCAAAGTTTGAGGCCCCATCAGGAGGAGACTCTCCTGAGTGGACGATAACAATGCAGGGCAGGATTTGGGGCACTGCTGGTGAGCCAATCTGGAGAGCCACTTCAATGTCCTTAAATAGCACTTGATTGCTTTCCAGAAGCATCTTTTCCATGGCAATGATGTTTTCTTTAGTCACTACAGTGGCCTGACACCCACTGCTGCCCTCTTCATTTTTCTGTGACATTCAGCCTCTTCTGAAATTCTCTTTTTTGGGATTTATTTACTTTTTTTATTGTTAAATCATATCTGTGTACATTAGTGCAATCAAGGGGTACAATGTACTGGTTTCATATACAATCTGAAATATTCCCATCAAACTGTTCAACGTAGCCTTCATGGCATTTTCTTAGTTATTGTTATTGTATGTAGGCATTTGTATTCTGCATTTAGTAAGTTTCACCTATACCCATTCTAAGATGCACCATAGGTGTGGCCCCACCCATTACCCTTCCTCCACCCAACTTGGCCCCTTCCTTACCCTTCCTTGGCCATTTCCTCATAGGCTAGTGCTATAGTTGGTTATAGCCTTCATGTGAAAGCTACAATTTAGCTTCATAGTAGGGGTGAGTACATTGGATACTTTTTCTTCCATTCCTGAGATACTTTGCTAAGACGAGTATGTTCCAGCTCCATCCATGTAAACATGAAAGAGGCAAAGTCTCCATCTTTCTTTAAGGCTGCATAATATTCCATGGATACATGTACCACAATTTGCTAGTCCATTCGTGGGTCGATGGGCACTTGAGCTTCTTCCATGACTTAGCAATTATGAATTGGGCTGCAATAAACATTCTGGTACAGATGTCTTTGTTATATTGTGATTTTTGGTCTTCTGGGTATAAACCTAGTAAAGGAATTATAGGATTGAATGGCAGGTCTATTTTTAGGTCTCTAAGTATTGTCCAGACATCTTTCCAGAAGAAACGTATTAGTGTACATTCCCACCAGCAGTATAGAAGTGTGCCCTTTTGTCCACATCCATGCCAACATCTCTGGTTTTGGGATTTTGTTATGTGGGCTACTCTTATGGGGTTAGGTGATATCTCAAAGTAGTTTTGATTTGCATTTCTCTGATGATTAAGGATGATGAGCGTTTTTTCATGTGTTTGTAGATCGTGCGTGTCTTCTTTAGAGAAGTTTCTCTTCAAGTCCCTTGCCTACCCTGAGATTGGATCAATTGTTATTTTCTTGCTAATATGTTTGAGTTCTCTGTGGATTCTGGTTATTAGACCTTTATCGGAGGTATAACCTACAAATATTTTCTCCCATTCTGAGGGCTGTCTGCTTGCTTTACCAACTATTTTCTTGGCTGTGCAGAAGCTTTTTAGTTTGATCAGGTCCCAGTAGTATATTTTTGATACTGCTTCAGTTGCCTGAGGAGTCCTCCTCATAAAATATTCACCCAGGATGATTCCTTCAAGAGTTTTCCCTGTACTTTCTTCAAGTATTTTTATAGTTTCATGTCTTAAGTTGAAATCTTTTATCCAGTGAGAGTCTATCTTAGTTAATGGTGAAAGGTGTGGGTCCAGTTTCAATCTTCTATAGGTTGCCAGCCAGTGTACCCAGCACCATATGTTAAATAGGGAATCTTTTCCCCATGAATGTTTTTAATTGGCTTGTCAAAGATCAAATAACAGTAAGTAGCTGGATCCATCTCTTGGTTCTCTATTCTGTTCCAGACATCTACTTCTCTGTTCTTGTGCCAATACCATGCTGTTTTGATCACTATCGATTTATAGTACAGTCTCAGGTCTGGTAGTGTGATTCCTCCTGCTGTGTTTTTATTGCTGAGTAATGTTTTGGCTATTTGAGGTTTTTTCTGATTCCGTATGAAATAAAGTATTATTTTTTCAAGATCTTTAAAATATGACAATGGAGCTTTAATTAGAATTGCATTAAAATTATATATTGCTTTGGGTAGTATAGACATTTTAACAATGTTGATTCTTCCCAGCCATGAGCATGGTATGTTTTTTCATTTGTTAACATCTTCAGCTATATCTTTTCTTAAAGTTTCATAGTTCTCTTTGTAGAAATCTTTCAAGTCCTTTGTTAGGTATACTCCCAAATATTTCATCTTCTTTGGAACTACTGTGAAAGGAATAGAGTCCTTGACTGTTTTTTCGGCTTGGTTATTGTTGGTATATATAAAGGCTACAGATGTATGGGTGTTGATTTTGTAGCCTGAGACATTGCTGTATTCCTTGATCAAAAATACACAATAATATCATCTGCGAAGAATGATAGTTTGATCTCTTCTGACCCTATGTGGATACCCTTGATGGCCTTTTATTCCCTAATTGCAATGGCTAAAACTTCCATTACAATGTTAAAGAGCAATGGAGACAATTGCAACCTTGCCTGGTTCCTGATCTAAGTGGAAATTATTTCAATTTAACTCCATTCAATATGATATTGGCTGTGAGTTTGCTGTAGATGGCCTCTATTAGTTTAAGAAATGTTCCTTCTATACCAATTTTCTTAAGTGTTCTATCATGATGGGATGCTGGATATTATCGAAAGCTTTTTCTGCATCAATTGAAAGAATCATATGGTCTTTATTTTTTGGTTTGTTTATGCGCTGAATTACATTTATAGATTTACATATATTGAACCAGGCTTGAGACCCTGGGATAAATCCCACTTGGTCGTGGTGTATAATTTTTTTGATGTGTTGTTGGATTCTGTTTGTTAAGATCTTATTATTTTAGCATGAATATTCATTAGTGATATTGGTCTATAATTTTCTTTTCTTGTTGGATCTTTCCCTGGTTTGGGGATCAAGGTGATGTTTGCTTTGTAGAATGTGTTGGTTAATATTCCTTCTTTTTCTATATTTTGGAAGAGGTTTAGTAATATAGGTACTAGTTCTTCTTTAAGGGTTTGGTAGAATTCTGATGTAAAGCCATGTGGTCCTGGGCTTTTCTTTTTAGGGAGATTTTGTATAGTTCGGAACTTGATATAGGCCTGTTCAACATTTCCACTTCATTCTGGCTAAGTCTTGGTTGGTGGCATACTTCCAGGTATTGGGGATTTCTTTTAGATTTTCATATTTCTGAGTAGAGTTTCTTGTATTATTCGTTAAGATTTTTTTGAATTTCTGAGGGGTCTGTTGTTATTTCATCATTACCATTTCTGGTTGATGAAATTAGAGATTTCCTGGTTAGTTTGGCCATTGTTTATCTATTTTATTGATCTTTTCATAAAAGATTTCTTGATATGTCATATAATTCTTTTGTTTTCAATTTCATTTAATTCTGCATTGATTTTGGTTATTTCTTTTCTTCTGCTGGGTTTGGGGTTGGAGTGTTCTTCCTTCTCCAATTGCTTGAGATGTCCCATTAAGTTGTTAACTTCCTCTCTTTCCATTTTCTTGAGGTAGGCTTGCCATGCTATAAATTTCCCTCTTAGGACTGCCTTTGCAGTATCCCTGAGGTTCTGGTAATTTGTGTCTTGATTGTTGTTTTGTTCCAAAAATTTGGTGATTTCCTTCTTAGTCTCATCTATAACCCATCTATTCTTTAGCATAAGGTTGTTTAGCTTCCATGTTTTTGTATGTGTCTGCAGGTTCCTGTTGTTACTGAGTTCAACTTTTATTCCAAGATGGTCTGAGAAGATGCAAAGAATAATTTCTATTTTTTTTAATTTGCTGAGGTTAGATTTGTAGCCTAGGATGTGGTTGATTTTGGAGTATGTTCCGTGGGCTGATGAGAAGAATGTGTATTCAGTTTTGTTGGTATGAAATGTTCTGTAGATGTCTGTTAAGTCCAGATGTTGAATGGTTAAGTTTAAATCTAAAATTTCTTTGCTTAGCTTCTTCTTGGAGGATCTATCCAGCACTGCTAAAGGGGTGTTAAAATCTCCAACTACTGTGGAACTGGTGGAATCAAGTTGCTCATGTCCGTTAGAGTTTCTCTTATATATTGAGGCGCATTCTGGTTGGGTGCATAAATATTAATAATTGAAATCTCATCATTTGGAGTATTACCTTTGTCCATCCGTATCCTTCCTTATTTTGGTTGGTTTAAAGCCTACTGCGTCTGCGAATAGGATTCTAATGCCTGCTTTTTTCTGCTTTCCATTTGCCTGAAGTATAGATGACCATCCCTTCACCTTGAGTCTAAATTTGTCTTTTAATGTAAGATGCAATTCTTATATGCAGCAGATATCTGGCTTGAGTTTTTGTCTCCAGTCAGCCAACCCATGCCCCTCTAGAGGACAATTTAAACCATTCACATTAATTGAGAATATTGATAAGCCTTTCAAGAGTCCAGTGGACATTTTTAATCCTTTTGCAACTGTGGAAGTTGAAATTTGATCAAAATTTTCTGGATGGGTTTACTTTTGTGGTGGAGGATTACCCTGGTCTTTATGGAGGATAGGTCTGAGAATATCCTGGAGAGCTGGTTTAGTTATGGAAAATGTATTCAACATGTAAATGTTATTGAAGTATTTAATTTTTCTATCATAAATGAAACTCAGTTTAGCTGGGTATAGGATCCTGAGTTGAAAGTTATTTTGTTTTAGGAGATTAAAAGTTGATGACCATCCTCTTCTAGCTTGAAAGTTTTCAGCAGAGAGATCTGCAGTTATTCTAATATTCTTTCCCTTGTAGGTGATGGTTTTCTTTCATCTGGCTGCTTGCAGTATTTTCTCCTTCATATTAACTTTAGTGAACTTGATTATGATGTGTCTGGTGGATGTCTTATTTCGGTTGAGTCGTGATGGAGTTCTGAAACTGTCTGCTATCTGATTTTCAGAATCTCTTGGCATGTTTGGAAAGTTCTCCTTCATAATCTCATGGAGAAGAGACTCTGTGCCTTGTGAAGCCACTTCATTGCTTTCGGATATCCCTATAAGACGAATATTGGTTTTCTTCGAATTATGCCACAGCTCTCTGAGAGAGTGATCTGTTTTTGCCCTCCATTTCTCTTCCTCTCTATGAGTTTGGGAGCATTTAAAGCTTTGTCTTCAATGCTAGAAATCCTTTCTTCTGCTTGCTCCATTCTGTTACTAAGGGATTCTGTTGTGTTTCTCAGATCTTTGAGGGCTGCAACTTCATGTCTCAATGTGTCAATATCTTTGGTCATTTGGTCTTTGAATTCGTTGAAGATATCTTTTGAGATATCTTTTGGGTTACTGCTTGGTATTCTAATTCAATCTTATTTGCTATCCAGATTCTGAATTTGATTTCTGACATCTCAGCTATTTGTTTGTGCATGGGATCTTGTGCTGTGTCTGCCCTATTGATCCTTGGGGGAGTTGATCTACTCTGATTATTCATATTGCCAGAGTTTTTCTGTTGATTTCACCTCATGATTTTTTTTCACCATTTCCTCTGACCATCCTCAGAGTTGGGGAGGCGTCTCTCTGAGATTAGACCCCAGCAGGATCACTCTATTTTTGCTGGATCTTTGTAGGGAGTGACCCTGTGTGGTTCCTCTGGGGCTGCCCCAGCCAGGGAATTCTGGTTGTGGAAGCAGCTCTGGAGTGTGACACACCCAGATCCAGTAACAGGGCGGGAGGTGGTGCGCACTGTTCTGGGAGTGCCTGGTGCCCAGTGACTTTGGCAAAGAGAGCCCAAGGCTCCAGCAGTCTCTTGCCAGGAGATGGACTCTGTACAGAGGCAGGGAGGGCTCCGGAGGGCATGTGGCTACCAGAGTCCCTGGCTAGATGAGCAGGCCAGTGTGGAGGCAGAGAAGGTATAGGAGGGAGGACGCAGGGTGGTGGCTCCTGCATTTCCTGGTCAAGGCATGCAGAGGCCCGGCGGGGGCAGGTCACGGGTTGGGGTTGCGGCTCAGCTCTCATGGAGGTCTGGGTGGTGCCAAGCCCAGGATTTTGAGGTTGCTATGAGGTATGCCACCACAGCTCTCTACCCAGGGCAATAGCCCGAGACTCCAGTGTGCCAAAACCAGTCTCACTCTCCCTCTGATGGTTAAGGCTGTAAGGCGGCTCAGTCCCCGCCTTTAGGCTGCTCTGTCACTAGGTTACTAGTTCACCTGTTCCTTGCTCTGCAACCCTGAGGGCGGAGCCTGCCAGGGCAGTTCTCTCACAATGTCTCCCTGCGGCCCACAGCTGAACACTGTTAGCTCCGTCCGGCCCAGTGGCTCAGTCTGGGCCCCTAGACCATGCTCAAAGTTCTTCGCACTCCTGCTCAAGCTCTCCTCAAGGCAGTTCAACTGAGTGCCAAGTCCAAAAACACCAAAACAGTTCACAGATAAGGCCTTTCCTGTTAGCAGTCTCACTGCTGCTTGTACTTACAGTTGCCGGCGGGATTAGGTCGATCAAACACATGCAATCACTTGCCAGTTTTCCACTGTTTTTGTCTTCCTCTTGGGGTCCAGAAGTCCCTTGCTGACTCCCTGTATCCTCAAAGCAATGATTATAGGCAGATTCCACCAGCCAGAGATGCCTGGAGTCTTATCTCCCCAGACTCACTATGCCCAGTTGCAAGGAAGCTGTTACTCGGCCATCGTCTTGGATTGTTCTCCCTGAAATTCTTGACACCATTGAAAAATTGTCACATTGGAAGAAATAAGGTCTGAAAAAGCCCTTTGCAAATGCTCAAGGCCTGAGACTCCTATTTAAAAAAAAACAACTTATAAAATAATAAAAAAATCATTACATGAAATAATCTCTCTGAGAGTTGCATGGAACAAATGAAGGCCTCCCAGCAACACCCCCATAAGTCAGCAAGTGGGAACTGGCCTGGGCAAATCCGATAGGATGCTGCTGTCAACTGTGTTTCCTGGAAGTGAAATAATGGACCATAACACAGTCTATCTCAAAACTCTGACAGTGTCCTCCACATGTGTGTGTGTCTATCTGTCTCTGTATTTCCCTCTGTGTGTGTCAGTGTGAATCTGTGTTTCTGTGTGTGTTTGTGTGTGTCTTTGTGTGTCTGTGTCTGTGTGTATCTCTGTTTTGTGTGTCTCTGTGTGTGTCTCTGTCTGTGTGTGTCTCTGTCTCTCTGCATCTGTGTGAGTCTCTGTGTGTGTGTGTGTCAGTGTGAATCTGTGTTTCTGTGTGTGTCTGTGTCTGTGTGTATCTCTGTTTTGTGTGTCTCTGTCTCTCTGTGTCTGTGTGAGTCTCTGTGTGTGTGTCTGTGTGTGTCTCTGTCTCTCTGTGTCTGTGTGAGTGTCTGTGTCTCTGTCTCCATGTCTGTGTGAGTCTCTGTGTGTGTGTGTCTGTGTGTATCTCTGTTTTGTGTGTCTTTGTGTGAGTTTCTGTGTGTGTGTCTCTGTGTGAGTCTCTGTGTTTCTGTGTGTGCCTGTGTCTTTGTGTATCTCTGTTTTGTGCGTCTCTGTGTGTGTGTCTGTCTCTCTGTGTTGTGTGTCTTTGTGTGAGTTTCTGTGTGTGTGTCTCTGTCTCTCTGTGTCTGTCTCTGTCTTGTGTGTCTCTGTCTCTCTTTCTGTATGAGTGTCTGTGTCTCTGTCTCTCTGTGTCTGTGTGAGTCTCTCTGTGTATGTCTGTGTGTATCTCTGTGTTGTGTGTCTTTGTGTGAGTTTCTGTGTGTGTGTCTCTGTCTCTCTGTGTGTGTATCTCTGTCTTGTGTGTCTCTGTCTCTCTGTATGAATGTCTGTGTCTCTGTCTCTCTGTGTCTGTGTGAGTCTCTGTGTGTGTCTGTGTGTATCTCTGTTTTGTGTGTCTCTGTGTGTGTGTCTGTCTCTCTGTGTGTGTCTGTGTGTATCTCTGTGTTGTGTGTCTTTGTGTGAGTTTCTGTGTGTGTCTCTGTCTCTCTGTGTGTGTATCTGTCTCTCTGTATGAATGTCTGTGTCTCTGTCTCTCTGTGTCTGTGTGAGTCTGTGTATGTCTGTGTGTATCTCTGTTTTGTGTGTCTTTATGTGAGTTTCTGTGTGTGTGTCTGTGTGAGTCTCTGTGTGTGTCTGTGTCTGTGTCTGTGTTCCTGTATATAGAAGTTTGTGTGGCCTTTCAGTCACTGCCGTGGCCCAGTCTAAGACAGTGGCTCTGCATGTAGTCAGCTTTCAATGAGCAGCTGTTCAATGCAAACACAAATGCCTTTAGGATATCTGACTGAAACTGTTGTTGTATCCAATCTGCCAGAAGAAATCAGAGATTATACCAAAAAGCCTTTATAATATTTTTTTAAAGGGAAACATTAGCAGTTAAATTTATTGATCAATAAAAATGTTAGAGCATATTCTAAGCTATTTGTATAATTTAACTCATTTTGCCCTTAAAAATCCCCTTGAGGAAGGTACTAGTAGGAGCCAGTTTTACAAAAGAAGAAACCAAGGAGCAGATAAACTGGGAGGAGGTTGGCAACTGCTAACGGGCCATAAAATCCCTGCTGAGCAAGCCCCAAGGAAGGAGAGAATAACTGTCTATCTCTAAGCATTAGTGTGCAGCATTCTGTCCCGTCTTGGTAAGATGCCCATCCTTGGCCCACTCACAGAGCCCTGTAGGTGGTGTGCTGTAATGGCCATGGGACATGGCTGTGCTGAGCCAAACCCCCATCCTGGAGCTGGCTGCACTGGGGGTTTGGATTGGCAGACCACCAGAATGACAGCATGAGCAGGGGTCAGCTCCCCAAAGGAGGGTCTCTGGTAGGAAAACAAAAGCAATTTTACACTATCACATGTTTTATCAGGTGGTCAGAGTAGAATGCCTATATTAATTTGACCTTTGGTAAAACCAATATGAGAAATAATGACTAAGATAATAAGAGATTCAGTTAGGACTTTGGAATGTTGTGTTCCTGAGTTCTTGTTATAGTATTAAACTAACTAAATATAAAAAAGTAGGCCATTCTTGGGCCAATGAAAAAAGCACATCAAAAGCCAAGCATTACAAGTAATCCAAACCTGTATTTCTAAGGTTCAAATACTAAAATTAAATTTAAAAACTAAAGTAAATAATGTCTTCCTCTTTGAGTTGGAGCATGTGTGCAGCAAAAGTGGACACTTGTTTCAAATGAGAGGATTTTAGACAAGAAGACAAGACAATAAAATGGCAGGTAAGCAATTGATGAATGTGGCATCTGCTCAGACTGGCCTTTTCCTGCCATGCTCTGGTGTCGCTTTGCTCTGGTGTCGCTTTTCCCCAACCTCGGTGCACACTGAGTCACCAGGCTGCCACCTTCTGCAGGTCTCTACACGCACCTGCTCCAGAGAACATTCTGCATAGTCAGCCACATGCACATTCATGCCTGCGAACTCAATGTCTTACCTTCCCCAAAGGCTTTGAATTATACATGTTATTTGAAGTGGATGTCCACATTCTCAAATGTAGTAATAATTCACAAAAACTTGGGAGGGGAAATTTCTCAGTTATAGATTTTTTCCTAGCATGGTAGAAATCATAAAAAATCATGTACATACACACAGAGCTAGATTTACCCTTTCATATATATATGATTGACTAAAAATCATAGTAATCCCTAAATATTCTAGTTCAGGCACAAAGGTGAATTTATAAAAGGTTTTAACAGGAAAGATTCACTCTCCCAATTCTCTGCCCTGTTTAGTCCCAAGCGCCCTATGGTAGGTAACATTCACAGTCAAACCAAACTGTGCTTCACTACTGTGATGATAATTAATGAGAACATATCCCGACACCAAACGAGACTGGATGTCATTGGTCTTGCTTAGTTGCCATTCTTCCCACCATAGAGAGGTCACAAACCTGTTGACCACTGAGGAACATTTTCTTTTTTGAGACAGTTTCACTCTGTCACCCTGGGTAGAGTGTCATGGTGTCAACAGCTCACAGTAACCTCAAACCTTGGGCTCAAGGGATCCTTTTGCCTCAGCCTCCCAAGTAGCTGAAACTAAAGGCGCCTGCCACAACGCCAGCTAGTTTTTTCTATTTTTTATAGAGACAGGTCTCGCTTTTTTTCAGGGTGGTCTCCAACTCCTGAGCTCAGCAGTCTGCCCGCCATAGTCTCCCTGAGTTCTGTGATGACAGGCATGAACCACTGCACTTGACCAACTGAGGAACATTTAAAGACCTACGAGTTTCCCTCTGCCAAACTCTATGCTAGTATTTGAATCAGCAATCAAAATTCTTACTTAGGGTTTTTATGATTAATTATACCATTATTTATAATAAGGAATTGCACTACATGCCTAGAAATAGACCATTTTACTTCCAAGGCTAGATAAAAAGCCACTTTACCAAACCTTAAGAATCTAAGTTCAAGGCTTAGTGGTGCCTTGGAGCAGGGCACCACTGGTGCCTCGGAGCAGGAGTGGAGTCCGGGACCACATGCCAAACGCGTCTGGGAGAGTGAGGTGTTCTCACCTCTCAGAGCACAACTTACCCCTCACTCTGCTGTCGGAGCAGTAAGAGTCTCTCACCTGCCTCAGGACACGTATTAGGAAATTAAAAAAAAAAATGCTGCCCAAATGAGAAAATGTTTTAAATTATGCCTGGAGTTCCCATGTTGGGAAGACATAGTACAAATTCAGGCACCAATAATTTGCGTGGATTTATTATATGTGTAAAAGAGGAGAGGGGTTGCAGGGATGTAATATCTTCACTGCAACCTGCAGGCATGGAAAGACTAATTTTGATCTGCCAGAAGGAAACTGACCATAGCCTCCCACGCTCCACAGGTGCTGGGAGGGAATAACCCTTTCACATATAGTCTGCCCTTAGATTCCTGCTCTGGCTCTTTGCTGGCAATTACTTGCTAAGTATAGCAGTAAGAGCTGGGTGACAGGAGAGCGCCTGAGCTATCAGGCAACTATATAACCTTGTCCCAACCCATGACTGCTAAAGAGCTCTTGTTGAACTTGTCTCTTTGAAAGGAAAAAAAGCATTATGGAACTGATATGTATACCCAGAACTCATATCAAAGCTGACACATCAGATCCACATTCAACTGCTATGCTGGGCTGTGATAATAATTATTCTGACTGTTGGTATCATTGTGTTCACACTATTACCCAGAAAAATTGCACCTTGAGATTGTTGTGTTGATTCGGATTTGAATCTGTTCACGTCTAGAGCACAGAGAGATGCCAAAATAATTTCAAAATCCTTTCTCAATAAAAGATATAGTATCAGGCACATCTCTGAGGTGAGATTGAGCTAAAGCAGAATTTAGTGACCCAGGGAAAAAGAACTTGAGTTAAATTTGGGCATTTTTCCTTATCAAGAGTCGAGGAAGTTACTTAATTTCCCTGTCTGCATTTCTGTTAATATTAATTTAAAAAGCATCAGACAAAACACAAAAGGTTAGGTGTTGATTTTATTTTCCAAAAAAGATAATAGAAAAGACTACAGCCTCTCTATGAGGGTCTTTAGATGCTATGATTAAAAAGGTATGTTTATAATAGTATTTGTGTAATAACACAATAAAAATGTTAGTAATAGGTTATGCGTGGAGTCTCGGTGTTGGAAGACATTATTGGAAGACAAATTGAGGAAATCTATGAAAAATTAGTATCTATGCATGGAAAAAATCAGAATGGTAGACATCACAGCAACCACAGAGGCCTTCCAATTCAGTCGTCATCAAAGTGTAGCTCCCAGACCAGCAGCACATCAACTTGGGAACTTGTTAGACATATAAATACCCCCACCCAGGGTGGCACCTGTGGCTCAGTCGGTAAGGTGCCGGCCCCATATACCGAGAGTGGCGGGTTCAAGCCCGGCCCCAGCCAAACTGCAACCAAAAAATAGCCTGGCGTTATGATGGGCGCCTGTAGTCCCAGCTACTTGGGAGGCTGAGGCAAGAAAATCGCTTAAGCCCAGGAGTTGGAGGTTGCTGTGAGCTGTGTGAGGCCACGGCACTCTACCAAGGGCCATAAAGTGAGACTCAGTCTCTACAAAAAAAAAAAAAAAATACCCCCACCCAACCTGAAACCCAGTGAAACAGAAACTCTAGGCGAGGACACAAGCAGTCTGTGTTCTAATAAGACCGCCTTGTGACTGTGAAGCCAACTAGAATTTGAAATACCCTGACCTAACTCAAGGTCTTCACTGGCCAGATGAGGAAACCTGCCTCAGAGAGGTTACCACATCCATTATCGGGGGACTGAGGTAAGATTAAAAACAAAGTCTATTTTGTTACTGCTATTTATTAGCTTTTGCCACTAAGCTTTTCCTTAAATTTTCAATTTAAGTCATGATTTAAGTCATTATTTTCTTTTTTTTTTATTTTTTATTAAATCATAGTTGTGTACATTAATGTGATCTTGGGGCACCACGATCTATACACATACACTAGTTTCATAGACCGTTTGACAGATTTTCATCACACTGGTTAACATAGTTAAGTCATCATTTTCTTTAGAGACTAGTAGTGAGAGCTTGGAGGTGTGACAGGTCTACAGGGTGGAAGCAGAGAGGTTGGACCACAGCTTTGGAGTCTGGTGGTTCTTGATGACTGCGGGCCTGGATCATAATCAGTTGCCCCTATAGCCTGAGGTGTTACCATACAATGTCAGGGCACTGGCAGAAAAATTTTAGGTGTTTGCAACTCAGGACTATAAAACTGCTAAGCTTTTTTTAAGTTTCATGGAATTTTCTTCGTATTTTATACTATTTACACTATTTTTTGGGAACTATAAAATGTCATGCCTTCCAGCACATGACAAGTAAGTTTAGAAGATTTTTACAACGTATGTTAAGAAGATAGTTATTTTTATTTATTATTTGCAATTTCAAATGCTTTCATGTTGCCTATTGAATTTTATTGATTTATTTCAACTATACTTAAAATTATACTTCTAATTTGGGAACTAAAAGGTATTAATAATACTATGTATTTCTTAATTTTATAATTGAAAGCTACTTTTAAAAATTAAAAGGCTAGGCGCGGTGGCTCACGCCTGTAATCCTAGCACTCTGTAAGGCTGAGGCAGGTGGATTGGCTGTGCTCATGAGTTCAAGACCTGCCTGAGCAGAAGTGAGACCCCAGGTGTTGTGGTGGGCACCTATAGTTCCAGCTATTCGGGAGGCTGAGGCAAGAGAATCACTCAAGCCCAAGAATTTAAGGTTGCTGTGAGCTATGATGCCACAGTTTCTACCCAGGGTAACAAAGTGAGACTCTGTCTCAAAAAAAAAAAAAAAAAAAAATTAAAAATTTAACCAGTCATAGATAAGCCTGAAATAAAGATCATTTTAATAAAAGTATTTCTTAATTCACAACTTTTTAATTTTAATTATTTAATGTAAAATGTAAGACATTCACATTATATGGGTCTAAAAAGCTTTATGACAAGATTCTAGGAATATATATCTATATTTCTCTCCTGCTCAGATAGGAAGACACTGAGAACCAAGAAGACAGAAATTAATAATTTTGGTTAATGTGGTATGCAGGGAAGAATCTGATCAATCAAATATAGCCACTAGGACTGTATATGGATGTGTTACTTAACTATTTCAGAAGTTGGCTTTCTTACCTGTGGACTAAGAATGATATAGGCCTCATAGAATTATCATGATAAACTTTTTATTTATTTATTTATTTTTTTGAGACAGAGTCTCACTATGTCACGCTCAGTAGAGTGCTGTGGCATCACAGCTCACAGCAACCTCAAACTCATGGGCTTAAGCGATTCTCTTGCCACAGCCTCCCAAGTAGCTGGGACTACAGGCGCCCGTCACAATGCCTGGCTATTGTTCTGCTGTTGTTGTTGTCATTATTGTTTAGCAGGCCTGAGACAGGTGTGAACCAGCCCTGGTGTATGTGGCTGGCGGCCTAACCTCTAAGCCCATGATACATTTTTTAAAAACCACTTATTAACTATAGCAACTAACCTCCCCCACCGATGACTATGATGTAATAGTGTCATCAGTAAATATCCGTCTAAGTTTAGCTATTAGATTTATATGCTTCTGTATTCTCTCACGAAAAACCTATGTGACCCATGTTATGCATTTCTAGCATGTAACTTTGTGCATGTGTGTGATTTGTGTGTGTGTGTGTTCTGCACCTCTAACTATCCCAGCATCTTCTCTGAATTTGGAGTAGTTTTTATTCTTGTAATTCTCTTTATGTTCATCAATACTTCTGCTACAGTTTTTCTATCTTTACCAAAAACTTAGTGTATTTGTTTTTTAAGATTAACTCTTATTAAAATTTATAGACAATTAGATTATTGGACATTCTAATCTCACATCTAGACAGAGATAACAAAACTCTGTGACTATTGAATCTTAGAAGACACAACTGAATAATTCACATACCATAGTTAGCATATTCCTAGGAAACAGAAGCTGTGATTCTGTTTACATTTATCAATAATATTACTACTAACAGAATATTATTATTTTTATACATGCATATTTAAATATATTTGAAAACAATGTTGAGTTAATATTACACTAGTTAGGGAAAGAAGGAACACATAAAATCTACTGCTGCTGATATAGTCAACAAATTACACTGACACTATGGATTATATATCCATATTGATCTGTGGATATTACATATCGAAGAAAGACTTCTAGTATTTAAACATTTAACATTAAATATGTAAAATATCTAATGTTAGAACAGTATCTAAAACCAATTTCAGTATTATGAAATCTCTGGAAATAACTAAATCTTTTGTCTCATTTTTAGCCCATGTAAAATGAACCCATACATATTTATTAACTAGATATATGTGCAATTAAAATCAATCGAACCTAATAAAGATTTTTTTATTATAATTTTTTTCTTATACTTTTTCTTGTAAAGGTGTTACAAAGCACTATTATTATATGTCATAAAATCATCATTTATTTGAAAGTCTTACTGAAGAGACACAACGAAGAATATTTTACATAAAGAGGCAAAACCATGATGACTATTAAAGAGTTAAATTGATGCACTCATATAGAATCTCTTAGAATTCTGAAATAATAGCACTTAGTAAAAACAAGTCTTACCCTTTAGTATTCTACATAGGATAGAGTGACCCACAGGGAAACATGCTGCTCTTTCATGAATCTTTTACAAACCTGAGGAATATATGTATATTACCCAAAAACAATTTTATAGCAATCATAAACATAACTCTGTTGATGCAGAGGGATGATCTCAGCTTCCCATAGCTTGGCTAAGGAGGATTAACATAATTAAGATGAATAGCCTTCCCTGAACATTCTTCCACTGTAGACATGACTAAAGTTTTATAAAAAATCATAAGACAGAGGCAACTATTTCATTTTTCCAGAGGGTTATGAGGAATGGGGTTAGAAAAGAGATTTGCAAGCAATCATCTTTTATAAAATTTTCTGTAAGTGAGGAAAGAGCTGGAAGAGTGTTATTCAGCCATGTTCCAAAGCCTATAAACCCACAGTTCAAATCAATGATTTCCAAAATTTTCTACACAATCAAATCACCTTAATTTGAAAACATTGCAATGTGTAGGTTATACTCCAGACCAGTTTCATGAAAGTAGTCAAGGTGGGAATAAGGCATCCATCCTGCAGTTGGTTACAATGTGCACCAAATTTGAGAATCTGTGTGTATTAGTTTGAAGACCTCAGCTCTCTCTCTTCTTGTGTTTAAATATCAGTTTACAAACTGAACTTTTTTACACAAAAGGAAACATTTAGGTGAAATCATTTGTGGTTGGCTTATTTTCATGATGTTGGCTTTTTTTTTTTAATTTCAGAAAATTATAGGAGTAGATTCATTTCGGTTACATAATTTGCTTTTGTACAAAGGTAAAAGAGTGTCCTTCGGCCAGAATGTGCACATTGTACTAGTCTGGGAAGACTTAATCTAATCTAACCCTATTCCTCTGCTCCCACCTATTTGAATTTTTTTTCCATATGTGCATGTAAGTGCAAATAGACTAGTTCCAATTTAGTATTGAGTACATATGTTTTTTTGTTGTTTCCATTCTTGTGATTCTATTCACATTCTATTCACTTAGAATAATAGTCTACAGTTCTATTGGGTCACTGTTTCTCATGGCTGAATAGTATTCTGTAGTATACATTTACCACATTTTATTAATTCACTCATGGGCACTTAAGCACTCTAGTTGTTTCCACATCTTTGCAGTTGTGAATTGTGCTGCTATAAACATTTAAGTGTAAGTGTCTTTGATAAAATGTCTTTTATCTTTTGGGCAGATACCTAGTAATGATATTGCTGGATCAAATGGCAGGTCTATTTTTAGTTGTATGAGGTATCTCCATACTGCTTTCCATAGAAGTTGAACTAGCTTGCTGTCCCACTATGTGTAAGTGTTCCTTTCTTTTTGATCCACACCAGCACTTGTTGTTTTGCAACTTTTTGAAAAGAGCCATTAGAGTTAGGTGATACCACTATATATCTTATTATGGTTTTGATTTACATTTCCCGAACAATTAGAGATGTTGAGCATTTTTTCATGTGTTTGTTGGTCATTAGACTATCTTTATTCGAAAAGTTTCTGCTCATGTCTTTTCCCACTTATTAATACCACTATTTGATATTTTTCTTGCTGATTTGATTGAGCTCTTTGTAGATTCTAGTTATCAGATCTTTATCAGATGTATAACATGCAAATATTTTCTCCTATTCTGTAGGTTGTTTATTTACTGATTGTGTCCTTGGCTATGCAGAAACTTTTTAATTTTATAAGATCCCACTTGTTTATTTTTGTTGTTGCTGGGATTGCTTTTGGGAATCTTTGTCAGAACTTCTTTCCCTAAGCTGATATCTGTAAGAGTTTTTCCAACATTTTCTTCTAGAATTCTTGTAGTTTCATGCTTTAGGTTTAAGGCTTTTAGCTATTGTGAATTAATTTTTATGAAAGGTGATAGGTGCAGGTCCTATTTCAGTCTTTAACATGTGGCTATCCAGTTTTCCCAGCACCATTTATTGAATAAAGATTCTTTCCCATAGTGTATATTTTTATTTGCTTTTTCAATGATCAGATGGAAATACGTTGATTGGAAATAACAATAATAATCATAATAATAAAGATACTAGTATTTGGCAAGATTTAAAATTTGATAAGGAACGTGATACAGGCTAATACAGAGAGTGATAGTAGTTAGGGCTGGTAAGAAAATTACAATGAGTGGTTTTAGATTGCTCCTGAGAAAAGTAGGCCTTACATTGATGGGCCTTACATAGATAAAATATTTTAACTTATAACTTTTTAAGCAGTGGAGGCTTTGCTTTAAAATATTATTAAGAAAGCTATTCTTCTTCTTCTTCTTTTTTTTTTATTGTAGGGGATTCATTGAGGGTACAATAAACCAGGTTACTTTGATTGCATTTGTTAGGAAAGTCCTTCTTGCAATCCTGTCTTGCCTCCCAAAAGGTGTGGGCACACACCAAGGCCCCACCCTCCTCCCCTTCCCTCTCTCTGCTCTTTCTTTGCCCACCCCTCCCTCCTTCTTTCTCTCTCTGCACTCCCCCACCGTGACCGTGTCCTTAATTGCCATTAATTGTCTTCATATCAAAATTGAGTACATAGGATTCATGCTTCTCCATTCTTGTGATGCTTTACTAAGAATAATGTCTTTTACTTCCATTCAGGTTAATACAAAGGATGTAAAGTCTCCATTTTTTATTTTTTATTTTATTATTATTTTTTTTGACTATCTAAAAAATTTTATTTATTTTTTTTTTTTTTAGTAAAGCATCTTAGTAAAGCATCACAAGAATGGAGAAGCATGAATCTTATGTACTCAATTTTGATATGAGGACAATTAATGACAATTAAGGTTATGCGGGGGAGGAAAAGTAGAAAGAGGGATGGAGGGAGGGGGGTGGGGCCTTGGTGTGTGTCACACTTTATGGGGGCAAGACATGATTGCAAGAGGGACTTGGCCTAACAATTGCAATCAGTGTAACCTGGCTTATTGTACCCTCAGTGAATCCCCAACAATAAAAAAAAAAAAGTCTCTATTTTTTTTAATGACTGAATAGTATTCCATGGTGTACATATACCACAGCTTGTTAATCCATTCCTGGGTTGGTGGGCATTTAAGCTGTTTCCACATTTTGGCAATTGTGAATTGAGCTGCAATAAACAGTCTAGTACAAGTGTCCTTATGATAAAAGGATTTTTGTTTCCTTCTGGGTAGAAGCCCAGTAATAGGATTGCAGGATCAAAAGGGAGGTCTAGCTTGAGTGCTTTGAGGTTTTTCCATACTTCCTTCCAGAAAGGTTGTACTAGTTTGCAGTCCCACCAGTAGTGTAAAAGTGTTCCTGTCTCTCCATATCCACGCCAGCATCTGCAGTTTTGAGATTTTGTGATGTGGGCCGTTCTCTCTGGGGTTAGATGGTATCTCAGGCTGGTTTTGATTTGCATTTATCTAATAACAGGATGATGAACATTTTTTCATATGTTTTTCAAATGTTAGCCATTCGTCTGTCTTCTTTGGAGAAGGTTCTATTCATGTGGAGAAGGTTCTATTTATGTCTCTTGCCCATCGATATATGGGACTGTTGGCTTTTTTCATGTGGATTAATTTGAGTTCTCTATAGATCCTAGTTATCAAGCTTTTGTCTGATTCAAAATATGCAAATATCCTTTCCCATTGTGTAGGTTGTCTATTTGCTTTGGTTGTTGTCTCCTTAGCTGTACAGAAGCTTTTCAGTTTAATGAAGTCCCATTTGTTTATTTTTATTGTTGTTGCTATTGCCATGACAGTCTTCTTCATGAAGTCTTTCCCCAGGCCAATATCTTCCAGTGTTTTTCCTATGCTTTCTTGGAGGATTTTTATTGTTTCATGCCTTAAATTTAAGTCCTTTATTCATCTTGAATCAATTTTTGTGAGTGGGGAAAGGTGTGGGTCCAGTTTCAGTCTTTTACATGTGTATATCCAGTTCTCCCAACACCATTTATTGAATAGGGAGTCTTTCCCCCAAGGTATGTTCTTGTTTGGTTTATCAAAGATTAGGTGGTTGTAAGATGTTAGTTTCATTTCCTGGTTTTCTATTCGATTCCAAGTGTCTATGTCTCTATTTATGTGCCAGTACCATGCTGTCTTGACCACTATGGCTTTGTAGTACAGACTAAAATCTGGTATGCTAATGCCTCCAGCTTTATTTTTATTACTAAGAACTGCCTTAGCTATACGGGTTTTTTTCTGGTTCCATACAAAACGCAGAATCATTTTTTCCAAATCTTGAAAGTATGATGTTGGTATTTTAATAGGAATGGCATTGAATAGGTAGATTGCTTTGGGAAGTATAGACATTTTAACAATGTTGATTCTTCCCATCTATGAGCATGGTATGTTCTTCCATTTGTTAATATCCTCTGCTATTTCCTTTCTGAGGGTTTTATAATTTTCTTTATAGAGGTCCTTCACCTCCTTCATTAAGTATATTTCTAGGTATTTCATTTTCTTTGAAACTATGGTGAAGGGAGTTGTGTCCTTAATTAGCTTCTCATCTTCACTGTTATTGGCATATACAAAGGCTACTGACTTGTGGACATTGATTTTATATCGTGAAACATTATTGTATTTTTTGATGACTTCTAGGAGTCTTGTGGTTGAGTCTTTGGGGTTCTCTAAGTATAAGATCATGTCATCAGCAAAAGAGGGAGAGTTTGACCTCCTCTGTTCCCATTTGGATTCCCTTTATTTCCTTGTCTTGCCTAATTGTATTGGCTAGAGCTTCTAGCACTATGTTGAATAGTAAAGGTAACAGAGGACAACCTTGTCTGGTTCCAGTTCTAAGAGAAAAAGTTTTCAGTTTTACTCCATTCAGTAAAATATTAGTTGTGGGTTTGTCATAGATAGCTTCAATCGGTTTTAGAAATGTGCCACCTATGCCTATACTCTTCAGTGTTCTAATTAGAAAAGGATGCTGGATTTTATCGAATACTTTTTCTGCATCTATTGAGAGGATCATATGATCTTTATTTTTGTCTTTGTTAATACGGTGGATAACGTTTATGGACTTGCATATGTTAAACCAGCCTTGCATTCCTGGAATGAAGCCTATTTGATCATGATGTATGACTTTTTGATGATAAGCTGTAATCTATTGGCTAGGATTTTTTGAGAATTTTTACATCTATATTCATGAGTGAAATTGGTCTGAAATTCTCCTTTTTAGTTGGGTCTTTTCCTGGTTTTGGTATCAGGGTGATGTTTGCTTCATAGAATTCATTGGGGAAAATTCCTTCCTTCTCAATTTTTTGAAATAAGTTCTACAGTATGGATATACACACTTCTTTGAAGTTTTGATAGAATTCTGGTGTGAAGCCATCTGGACCAGGGCATATTTTTGTTGGGAAATTTTTTATTGATTAAGAAAGTTATTCTTCTACTTACATTTCTTTGAAATAAAATTACTCCTTGTTTTTAATTTCAGAGTCTCAAAGGTTTGTTACAAATGATTTCCAATCAGCTGATGGTGTGTGAAAGTGCTAGTCCTCACAACAGTTTTGACTAAATGAGCTTCTATTTACTTGTGAAGACTGATAAGCAATTTGCAAATGCTTCTTCATAGTGTTATCAAAATTATGTTTGTAAAGTAAAATTGGAAACCATCCTTCTCTCAAGATGATTTTAGGTTATCTAGTACTGTGGGTTTTTTTGTAAGGGGTTCAGCAGTGCACTCAGAGATGAGAACATGAGAACCTCCTGAAGCAGTATGTTCAGGCCAAGTTTAATGAAGGAGGACTAAGACCCTCTTGGGCAAAGATGGTGGCTGCACTAAGGATGGTTGGAAGCTTCTTTTTATGTTGGGTGTAGGGGGAGGAGGATTCCACAGGTTGCTGAAGGTTTTGGCAGGCTAGGGTCTTTCCCTGGGGGCCGGGTAGGCCTTCTTTTCTGGGAGGGGAGATGTGGGAAGGGTTTAGGCCCCTAAAAAGTTGCCCATGTGATTATTTTTGTTTATTTTAAAACAAGGCCCACTTTTCTTCCTTTTATATCTTTAAGATCTTTGCAAATAATTTAGAGTGAATTTTTCCTAAATGATATGTAAGACACTAAACGTTTAAAACATTAATTATTTCAAGCAAGCTTTACCTTACTATTCTCCAAATGGAAGAAATAAATTGGAAAACATTCAGCACAGAAATCTTGAAAAATCAGTGAAAATATTTCTGAATAAGTAGAACTCAGCATTTGAATTCTACACTATGGAAACCACAAACAACACTTGGTTTTAAATTCTTTACTAAAAGGCAGAAAAGTCCAACTACTGGAAGTTGAACAATAACTTACTTCTTAAGCTTTTTATAGTATTTCAAATGCGGCTTTTGCTCACTACAACATTAGCTTGACTAGGACTGTAAGTTCAGTGACTGCTTGCTATCCAACTAGAACTTTATATGCTCCTATTTTAAAGCATTCACGTAAGGATAAAGGTGTTTATACTCTCTTGACTTGAATTTTGTTTTTTACCTGAAGCTCTTTGCCTAGTTACTCAAATAGTCGCTTTTGATGGGTGAATTGTGCATGAACGAAAGATATTATTTTTTCTACTGGTGATACAATATGGAATGCATATAAGACAGAGGAAGATTGTGTTTTTCTATAATTTTCATGATTCTCCCTACAGCTATTTAGAAAATAGGAAAAAATTGGTTGTAAACTTATGCAGTTTTATAAAGGGCAGATTGTTGCTGTACTTACTTGAAAATTAACTCCAACAGTTCATAGTAGTGAATAGAAAGGGTACTTGGGGCAAAGGGAAAATTAATTTATAAAAAGAATAATTAGGTATTTTATCTTCTTTGGCTAATGAATTCACTATGAAATTACATCAAGTTCTGAGACATAGTTAAAGTGTTGTCTCATCCATTTTACTTACGGTATTGAATTGTATTATGATTGCAATTGCCAGGGTATCTTACAGGCTCACAAACATCCCATTCAATGGACTGATTTCCTGTGAGAATACATATTGCATTAACTCTTAGCTCTTCTTCTTTTTTTTGCTTTTTGAAGTTTTTGGCTGGGGCTGGGTTTGAACCCTCCACCTCTGGCCTACGGGGCCGACATCCTTAACCCTTTGAGCCACAGGCACCATCCAACTCTTAGCTCATTTTTATTGTTCTACTAATTGCACCCCTGCCTCAGAAACTAAAGTGGCTTTTTATCTCTTTTACCTTCACTTTTCAAAATTCTACTTTTGTGATGTCTGAGTTTTAGAATATACTGTCACTTCTGAATATTACATCTTTAAAACTTTGCACCCTATTTAATATCCTAGGTTTGGAAGCCATTGGTGGAGAATGAATGCTTTCTGTACTTGATGTGGTACTAATAAGGGACACTGGCTGTATCATGTCTTGCTGCTTGTTACTACTAAGGCAATTTGGGGTATGTAGAGACTGAAAAAATCTGCTTTTTCGGATTCCTTGGGAAAAAGAGATTAGCTGGAATTTTCATGTACACTGTGGAAGTATGGTTACCACCATATTTGCCTTGACTCCAGCATTTATAGCCCTGGGGACATATCCTGGTAATTAAAACAAACAAACAAAGAAGGCATACTCCGTACTTCTGCATGTCCTTCCAATCTCTTGATTTGGTCAAGGGAAGGAAAGTATCCTTTTTAAAAATATTGTGGCTCAGTCGGTAGGGCGCCGGCCCCATATACCGAGAGTGAGGGGTTCAAGCCTGGCCCCGGCCAAACTGCAACCAAAAAATAGCTGGGCGTTGTGGCGGGCGCCTGTAGTCCCAGCTACTCGGGAGGCTGAGGCAAGAGAATCGCTTAAGCCCAGGAGTTGGAGGTTGCTGTGAGCTGTGTAAGGCCACGGCACTCTACCGAGGGCCATAAAGTAAAACTCTGTCTCTACAAAAAAAAAAAAAAAAAAAAATTAACAGACAGTGAGCTGTCTCTGTCTTTCTCCCTTCCCTCCCCTCCCCTCCCCTCCCCTCCCCTTCCCTTCCCTTCCCTTCCCTTCCTTTCCTTTCCTTGTTTTTCTCAAAGCAACCCTTTTAAACAAGTATTTTAGCCCACTTGGTTAGGGAGAAAACAGGTTCTAAAATTTGAGAGGTATCCTCAAAGTCGCACTTACTGAATGGTCACGTCTCCACTGTAAACAAGATACTCCTCCACTATACAGTGGAGTGACAAAACAGGCGTAAGCAGGTTTTCTTGCCTTCAGTACAGAATCCATGCTTCACCCTGGAAATCTGCATATTCAGGTATGACCTTGCTCCTTCAGAAGTTCTCCTGAAGCTGTTTTCTATGTTCTCTACATTTTCTACCCTGTACTCTTCCATAATTATGGAGCTCAGGGGCCTAGAAAAATCCTTGACATTTAAGTTGCTCTCTGTGAATCTTTTTGAGTTCTTACAATGAAATATCCTTGGATGGGCTCCTGCCCTATTAACCTTCAAATGCTAAGGGATCATTAGTCACAGAGCTTAATGATTAAAATTATAATAGCCAGGCACTCTTCTAAGAGTTTTACTTACATGTATATGAATTTGTTTATTTTTACCAGCAATTTTATGAAATAGGTACTATTTTCTATTCTCATTTTATGACAGAGAAAATGAGACAGAATTTGATTATGTAGCTACTCTAGGGTCACACTGCTAGTAATTGGTAGAAATGGAATTTTACACACACAGATTACTAATCATTTCTTCCAGCCAAGCTCAAGTATGTGTGGCTGTCTAGCTTGCCCAACACGGTGTCGTCTGACTCAGAACAGAAAAGTCTCAACTGTCGTATCTTGGAATCCCATGAAGGTTACAATTTCACACACCAACTTCTGAAATGAACCAGGGACTAGCTCACTTTTGCCACCAGATTTTGTAAAGTTAAAAAAAATGCTGCTTAAGTTAATAATTGCAGCCTCTTTAGGAAATAAAAAAATGCAAATTAAGGCATAATATGTCATGTATTTACCAGAAACTATATGAATCTCTACATGATAGTAGTTATATTTTTATAATCAAAGGTGGAGAACTACCAAGTGACTCAAAGAGTCAAAGCATTTTTAAAATAATCCTTTACAAGTATTTCTTTAATCTCAAACAATTTTATGTATTTGTTTATTCAGTCACAATAGTCTTGAAGTGTTAGTTTTGAAGCATTATTATTTATACATATAAAAACATTTTCTACCTGTTTGGAATATACTAAAATCAAAATGTGGTAGTGCATTCTATTTTGTTTTAAGCAAAATGAACCATTTGAATCCAAACACTAGCCTCTCCCCCAAAATGTCTCAAAAACGCCAGTCATCTAACATGATTTTGAAATAATCTAAGACCTGCTGAGAGGGTCAGAAGAGGTCTGCCACGGTTGAGTCTGATGTGATTACTTACTTTCAACTTATAAATCTTTAAAATCATATGCAATCTGAAAGCAATATTGACCAGACCTCAGTCATGCTGTTCCAACTCTCTATTTTCTGCTCCAGTTCTATGGCCAACATTTCAAGACCAACAAACCATTGATAATAATATTATCTAACACTCTCCGTACAGTGCTGAACCAAACAAGCATAATTAGATATGTGTATAAATAAGATTAAAATAGAGAAACTGAAATTTTACACTCTGAAGCGCTACCGACTAAACAAACACCATGCATTCATGCAGAAGTTACAGTTGTTAAACTCAGGCAGCTTCCGCACAATGCTGAGTAATGCCTGCCTCCCACAACCTGTGGACAATGCACAGAATTCATGAGGGCCGAGAAACTCCAGGTGGTCTGCAGAGAAGTTTCATGGGATGTTGTTTGAGGAATAGAGAACATAGGCTAAACTTCATGGGATAGAAGACTCTGCAGATGATGTGCTACAAGAACTCTGGAAGCTTTACAGCTAAAAAAAAAAAAAGAAAGAAAGAAAAGAAAAGAAATCTTTGAATTTGAGCCTATGCTTGACTAGATGCCACTAAAGAAAAAGCAAAACAGGGTTGCAAGGTGTATTTTGGACCATATAGCCTGCAAGTTATGAAACTTCAGAAGTCACAATGAAGTTAGAAAATACCAACCTAGAGATCAAGAAAATGTACCAAAGGAAGAAATAAATAAGAAAGCAGGGGGCACCTGTGGCTCAGTGAGTAGGGTACTGGCCCCATATACGGAGGGTAGCAGGTTCAAACCTGGCCCTGGCCAAACTGCAAAAACAAAATAGCCGGGTGTTGTGGTGGGTGCCTGTAGTCCCAGCTAGCTGCTTGGGAGGCTGAGGCAAAAGAATCGCTTAAGCCCAGAAATTGGAGGTTGCTGTGAGTTGTGACACCGTAGCACTTTACCAAGGGTGATTAAGACTCTGTTTCTAAAGAAAGAAAGAAAGAAAGCATCTGTATTTTTTCCTACATACATATATTGGAATTTATCAGGTTAAATCATATATGTATGAAAAGGTAACAGGCAGATAAAATCATTATCATGTTATTTTAAGTTTGGTTTACATTATTTAAAGCTTGTTTGTCTGTTTAATTTCATGTCATCTTCATACAGTTGGTGGGGGAAAAAAGCAAAACAGATATCTTCAATCTGCTGGATGAAAAAACTGAGTTTCACAAAGTTAAATTGTCCTGTTTAATGTCCAGTAATGAGTGAATGATGGATTAACCCTTCCACCACAAAGGTTTCCAATATTGAGAGAGTCTAATATTTTTCTCTGATTTCTTTGTTCTTATCTTCTCTAAGTGTGACTTTTTCTTTGATAACAAATTTAAATAAATTTATATGGATGATAGCTATAACTTAATAGTCAAAATTGATATACCACCAAGTAAGTGAAACATTGTACTTCAGTTAAACTTGAAATGTATTTATTTCGCCTCAAAGGCAGCAATTATAATTTGTCATTCACTCAAAATTATTATATACCTACCATGTGTGAGACACTATGTATTCAGCCTGTACATAGTGCTGACTGAATCTACGGCCCTGAAGATCCCTGCTAATAACTCCATGGCCACAGTTTATGAAGAGAGAATCTTTTCACTACTATAATTGAAAGTTATCTCTATAGATAAAGAAAAAAGGAAGCATAGTGATATATTTGCTCTGGAATGATGGCAAAAGCATGCCATCAAATGCATGTCCCTGGTAGCAGATTTAGGTTTTTCTTGTCAGCACACTTAGTGTATGAAAGCAGGAGACACAACCCTCTTTGGCCACATTCCCAGACACACGGCTGAAGCAGATAGCAGGGGTGCTGCGGCTGCTTTGGGGACAGAGAATAGAGGTAGACCAGACATCCCAGCAGCCTGAGTTTAGCCTATTTAACTCAACATACATAAGTAAAAAAAATGATAAAGCATGTAGGTGTACGTTTTAAGAAGATTAAACTCAAGAAAACGTGGTAAAACTGCTTGTATTAAGGCAAACAAACCTCTTCTAAAGGAGTGAAGTAGCTGCAAGGCTAGGAAAATACATGAAATGTTTAGCTTGATTATTTAGAAAAGGATGAAATATATACATGTTATGGCAGTGGCCATATTTTAACTAGTTTTGGTATTTTAGAATGATGAGGTTATGTTACATATTTGCTTCCCAAGCAAAAATTAATTGAATATAATGATGAAGTTTTTAGCCAATCAGAAATTAAGATATGACTCTAGATTGCTGACATATTTGGATTATGTGTTCTTTTTTTTTTTTTTTTAAGTAAGTTTATTTCAGGTTAATGTGAGGGTACAAACAACCAGGTCAAAATATTTGATTTTGTTAGACAGAGTCCCTCTTGTGGTTATGTCCCACACACAAAAGGTGAGCCAACCCCGTGCCCATTCAGTGAAAGCACCCCAACCCCCTTCTCCTCCCACTTCCTCATTACCCCTCTCCCCAACTCGAATTGAAATGAGTTTTTCTCCTATGTGGGCATGCATCAGATCATCTGCTGTCTTCATATTAATACTGAGTATATTGGATAATTGCTTTTCCATTCTTATCATACTTTACTAAGAAGAATGTGTTTCAACTCCATCCAGGAAATATAAAAGATGTGAAGTCACCATCTTTTTTATGGCTGAATCATACTCCAGGGTGTACATGTACCACAATTTGTTAATCTGTTCCTGAGTTGATGAGCTTTTATGTTGTTTCCATATCTTGGCAATTGTAAATTGAGCTGCAATAAATAATCTAGTGCAAATTTTCTTATGATAAAATGATTTTTTCTCTTCTGGGCTAGATGCCTAGTAGTGGGATTGCAGAGTCAAATGGGAGATCTAATTTGAGATCTTTGAGGATTCTCCATACTTCTTTCAAAAGAGGCTGTATTAGTTTGCAGTTACAACAATAGTGAAAGAGTGTTCCCTTCTCCACACATCCATGCCAGCATCTGCAGCTTTGAGACTGTGATGTGGGTCATTCTCACTGGGGTTATGTGATATCTCAGGGTGGTTTTGATTTGTATTTCTCTGATAATCAGGGACGAGGAGCATTTTTTTCATATGTTTGTTAGCCATTTGTCTTTCTTCTTTGGAGAAGGTTCTACTCATGTCTCTTGCCCAGTGATCTATGGGATTGTTAGCTTTTTGTTGTTGTTGTTGATTAATTTGAGTTTTCTGTAAATCCTAGTTATAAAGCCTTTGTCTCATTCGTAATATGCAAATATCTTTTCCCATTCTGAAGTTTGTCTGTTTGCCTTGATTGTTGTCTCCTTAGCTGTACAGAAGCTTTCCAGTGTAATTAAGTCCCATTTATTTATTTTTGTTGTTGTTGCAATTTCCATGGAAGTCTTTATCATAAAATCTTTCTCAAAGCTGGTATCTTCAAGTATTTTTCCTACACTTTCTGTGAGGATTTTTTTTTTAAATTTTTTTCTTTGAGGATTTTTATTGTTTCATGCCTTAGATTTAAATCTTTTATCCATCTTGATACAATTTTCCTGAGTAGTAAAAGGTGCAGATCCAGTTTCAGTCTTTTACATGTAGATATCCAGTTCTCCCAACACCATTTATTGAATAGGGAGTCCTTCCCCCAGTGTGTTTGGTTTAGCAAAGATCAGGCGGCTGTAAGATGTTAGTTTCATCTCATGGTTTGTTATTCGGTTCCAAATGTCTATGTCTCTGTTTTTGTGCCAGTACCATGCTGTTTAAATCACTATGGACTTGTAATATAGCCTGAAGTCTGGTAGGGTGATGCCCCCAGCTTTGTTTTTATTACTAAAAATTACCTTAACTATATGGGGTTTCTCGTGGTTCCATATGAAATGAAGAATTATTTTTTCCAAATCTTGAAAGTGTGATGATATGATGTATTTTAATAGGAATTGCATTGAATCTGTAGATTGCTTTGGGAAGCATAGACATTTTAACAGTCTTGATTCTCCCCAGCCATGAGTGTGGTATGTTCTTCCATTTGTTAACATCTTCTACTATTTCTTTTCTTAGGGTTTCATAATTTACTTTGTAGTGGTTCTTCATCTCATTAGTTAGGTGTTTCACTTTTTTTGGAAGCTACTGTGAAGGGAATTGTGCCCTTGATTAGCTTCTCAACTTGGCTGTTGTTGGCATATACAAAGGCTACTGACTTGTGGACATTGATTTTATAACCTGAGACATTACTGTATTTTTTGATAACTTCTAGGAGTCTTGTGGTTGAATCTTTGGTGTTCTCTAAGTATAAGATCATATCATCAGCAAAGAGTGAGAGTTTGACTCTCTGTGTCCTTATTTGGATGCCTTTATTTCCTTCTCTTGTCTGATCGTATTGGCTAGAACTTTCAGCACTATTGAATAATGGTGACAATAGTGGACATCTTTGGTTCCAGTTGTAAGTGAAAAAGCTTTCAGTTTTATTCCATTTAGTATGATATTGGCTGTGGGGTTTGTTATAGGAGGCTAAAATCAGTTTAAGAAGAGTGCCACCTATTCCTATTTTCTTATGTGTTAGAAAAAGATGCTGAATTTTATCAAATGCTTTTTTTGCATCTATTGAAAGGATTATATGGTCTTCGTTTTTGCTTCTATTTATATGGTGAATTACATTTATGGATTTGCGTATGTTAAGCTAGACTTGCATCCCTGGGATGAAACCTACTTGATCATGATCTATAATTTTTTTTTAATGTGTAGCTGAAATCTATGGGCTAGGAGTTTATTGAGAATTTTTGCATCTATATTCATTAGTGAAATTAGTCTGAAGTTCTCCTTTTTAGTGGAGTCTTTTCCTGGTTTTGGTATGAGGGTGATGTTTGCTTCATAGAATTTGTTGGGGGAAAATTCCTTCCTTCTCAATTTTTTGGAATAATTTCTGCAGTATGGATATACACACTTCTTTGAAGGTTTGATAGAATTCTGGTATGAAGCCATCTGGACCAGGGCATATTTTTGTTGGGAGATTTTTTTATTGTTTCTTCAATCTCAGCGTTTGAAATTGGTCTGCAAGAAATCTATTTCTTCTTGGGTAAGTATAGGAAGAAGTGTGATTTCAAGTATTGATCCATTTCTTCCACATTGTCAAATTTCTGGGCATGGAGTTTTTTATAGTATTCAGAGATAATATTTTGTACCTCTGTGACATCCATTGCTATTTCCCCTCTATCATTTCTGATTGAGGTTATTAGAGATTTTACTTTTCTGTTTCTATTTAATCTGGCCAAAGGTTTATCATTTTTTTTTAAGAACCCAATTTTTTTCATTGATTTTCAAGTGATTCTTTTGTTTTCAATTTCATTAATCTCTGATTTAATTTTTGTTATTTCTTTTCTTTGGTGGGGTTTGGGATTAGATGTTCTTCTTCCATTTCCATAAGATGGTTCATGAATTTGTTGATGCACTCACTTTCTGCTTTTTGGATGTAGGCATCTAGTGTGATAAATTTCCCTCTTAAGACTACTTTTGCTGTATCCCACAGGTTTTAGTAACTTGTAGCTTCATTGTTATGTTTGAAGAGTTGGACAATTTCCTCCTTTATCTCTTCCTGGACCCAACTATCACTCAGCATAAGGTTGTTTAATTCCCATGCCTTTGTATGGGGATGAACATTTTTTGTTGGAACTCCAACAATAAGCAACACCTTTAAAGGCAGCACCATTACTGCCTTGTGATCTAAGAACATATATAATTTCTGTTCTTTTTTTTAATTTTTTTATTTTTTATGATTTCTATTCTTTTAAATTTTTTGAGGTTTTATTTGTATCCTGGGATTTCATGGGCTGATGAGAAAAATGTATATTCTTTAGCTTTGGGATAGTGTGTTCTGTCTATGTCTATTAATCCCATTTGTTTTAGGGTCACATTTAAGTCCTTTATATATTTGTTTAGTTTCTGTTTTGAGGATCTTTCCAGTTTTGTCAGAGGGGTGTCAAAAGCCCCCAGCAATTATGGTCCTATGGGATATGATATGGCTCAGACCCATCAAGGTCTGTTTCATAAATTTGGAAGTATTTAAGTTGGGTACATACATATTTAAAATTGAAATATCTTCTTTTTATATTGTTCCCTCAATCAGTATGAAGTGACTAGATTATGTGTTCTTATGAAGTGTGTTGATCATCATGATATTGTTGGCTTGAGGCTTCAGATGGGGGTATACCTATCTCTCAGATCAATGCAGAATGACCCAGTGTAGTATCTGGACATTAAAAAGAGACACTCATTATGAGTATGAGTGATTAAAAGGCTCCAGACTGGAGAACAGCCTTCATACACTAGGTTAGAACTTATGCTAAAGTATCAGAGATTCCCTGGCCTGGCACTTCATAGGCTTCTCAATCGCTAAATGCACACCTATTAGGAATCTGCGCGGCACCTGGCACCGTGCCAGACTTTGGAACATAAATGGATTTGAATAAAATTCTACTTCTTATCTGTGAGGCACCGTATTGATAGATAAAGCAAATTGTAAAATACTATATAATATACAGTAGAACTTCCACAGTTGACCAGCTCCCTACACTGACCACCCCCTTAAGTTGACTTAATTTTCATAGATTGGACATGCACCACATATACGTATCTGTATAGCAGACCTAGTTCCTCACGTTGACCACTTTCATATGTTGACGGGTTTATTGCAGTTCCTTGGGTGGTCCACTTACAGAGGTTCTGCTGTAATTGAGTAATGGAAAATTAGGCAAGCTTTCCTAAATTCTTAAAAAGATGGTCAAATGAAGTCATGCAGAAATATCCCCACTACTGTTCTAATAAATAACAATAAAAGATACCATTTAAAACAGACATTTAGATGAAAGAAAATATAAATTAACATGGTAAAGCTTTTCTATTATAACTCAAAACTCAATATTTGTTAACAAAATGTTCTGTTTCCCCAGAGATATATGCAAATTATTAAGGTAGATGTAAAGAAAGTGAAGAAAACTGATGTGAAATAAATTATAAATTGTGGGGAATTCTGTGTTTATCCTCAAATTTAACTTTGTTGTCCAACAGATTGTTCCTAATACATGTATCATTATGAAAGTTTTGAGACACATAAAAATCAAGAAATGTAAAATCTGCACAGATGGAAACAAACGAAGCCCTCCCAGCAACACCAATAAGCTGGGCAAGTTGAAACTTGCACGGGTGAATCAGAAAGGATGCTGTTGACTGTGTTTCTTGGAAGTGAAATGATGGACCAAACACAGTCTGTCTCAAGACTTTTGTAGTGACCCTGGGATTTTGAGAGAGTGCAGACTCCTAACCACTAGAGTACCAGGGAACTTTATTTTGAAGATAATTATACATTCTTGCTTTGAGGCATCGGAATAGAAGCCGTGTCCTATTTTGCTTCTGTGTTGTGCTCCATTTAAACTAAGAGGTTAAAACACATTTACTTTTAGTCCTCAGAGAACTCACAGTGACAGTGGAGGATGAGAGAACTTCGTATGCTTCAGAAGACACAAGTAGTTCAGTCCAGCAGGATCAGGGAAAGGGGGGAACGGGTGAAGATCACACATAGGCAGGGCCCCACTTATAGATTCTGTATTACGTAATTGAGCACAATTCTCTGACCAGTCAAGGGCCATCAAAGCCTTTTAAACTGGGGATAGAGTGATCAGATATGTGTTAGAGAAATTATTCAGGAAGTTGTTAAGTAAAAAGGATTACGGGCTGAAAAACAGGATTGGAGGATGTGACATTAATGTAGGTGAGAGATGATGAAAACCTGACGTAGGTTGGTGGCTGTGGGAATAGTGGTACATTCAAGGAACACCAAGAGCTAAAATCAGCTGGACGTGGTAAACAATTCTTCATGGCCAGATGAGGGAAGTTTCACTCTTTGAATACTGATTTGAGAGGCATGCTTAATTGTTAAAAAATTAAAACCTAAAAACTGAGTAACATTTAAGGGTGAAGTGTAGAACAAAAAATAATTTAATTCTAAAGTCCATTTGAGAGTTAGTTGTTTAGAATTCATAATGGTGCGTTTATAAGTGTTTGTTAAATAGAAAGAAATGCAGAGAAATAATCCCCGGAGAAATAATCGGAGTTAGCACGTATGTCAGCACTCAATAGCTTTCTAAGTATTTTCTCGTATAAGTCTCTACTCATAAATTTAACTAATCTGAAAGTAGATATTATTTTTGTCTATTTTACAGCTAAGAAGAAGGGGATAGAGAAATTAAATCATTTTCCCTGCTTATACATGTAGTGACAGGAACAAATCTCATGAAGTCTGGCTTCAAGCCTGCTGCCGTCACCCACCACCTGAAGCTGCCCTTTCATGATATAAATGCTAAGTAGACTTACAGGCTGACCAACAGCGTTTTAATTTATTATACTTTTACTTAACTACAGAATTACTGCTCATTATCTTGAGTTTGAGAACTGGAATGAGGCCTTTTTTAAAAAAAAATATTTTTCCTTGTCTAGACGTAATTTTAAAATAGCTGAAGTGACATTTCGCATGCTTGTGCATATGGTTATTCCTTTAAAATAATGTTTACCACATCTTTGTCTCATAAAATGAGATGTTGGTAAATAATCCATCATAGTTTCTCTCGTCAAGTCCAATTTCCTCCATCTGATTTCAAGTTTTTTCTAATCTTGCCTGCTGTTTACCAATGAGCCCCCCTGGTCCTTTCCACCATCTGGAAGATGCTGCTACTTGGTACATCCTGGTCCTGTTTACTAATCAGCTCCCTCCTCCTCCCTTTCCCACACAGGGTCACATCTCCTGGGCCCCTCAGTCCCCCAGGGCGTTCTGCTGCCCCAGTCCATCACAGAGGCATCCATCCATGGTCTGAAATCAGTTTCCTGTCTCAGCACCCAATTTACTATGACTTTCACTGCACCTTGTTCATCCTTCAGAGCACCTGGTCCTAGCTACCTTTTAAGGAAAAAAAAAATTGGGATTAATTTACACTTCAAGGATTCTAAAATATTTATACAGTGTCTACTGAGTGCCAGAAACTGCGAAGTCCCAAAGGACATAAAACAAAGATTTCCATTTGGCTTCTGCCCTCTACGAGCACTTGATCTAGTGGGAGAGACACACAGATAGTCTGGCAGAACAAGGTAAGATGATCACAGCTCTAGCACGGGAGCAAACACAGAAGAAAGATGAACTCTGGGTCCCAGGTGTCAGGGGAAAGTTGGAGAAAATAGAGGAAATAGCTTCTGAGTCATGTCTTGAAGTGGAGGGAAGTCCCCCATTTAGAAAAGTAAGAGGGTGTGTGAAGGTGGGGTGCAAACGTGTAGAAACACCAATGTACAGACAGTCCCGATTTACAGTAATTTTACTTAAGATTTTTTCACTTTAGGAAGGTGTGAAAGTGATATACATTGGGCAGAAACCACCCCCAGCCCTCACAGAAAGTTGTAGGCAGCTCCTCCACTTACAACAGGATAAAGGCCTGAAAAACCCATCAGAAAGTCAAAAACTCAAGTCAGAGATCATCAGCCTAGTTGATGATCTAGTGGAATGCACTTTCCACTTAGAATATTTTCAACTGACAGTGGGCTTATGGAGGCATAACTCCACCATAAGTGGAGGAGTACCTATATATTCTACTGATCTGATCCAGAAATAAAGAGTATTGGACTCATATTTCAGACACCGTCACCAGGCTTTGGTTCCTTGAACTTACACCACATCCTTTTTCTGGTCAAAATTGCCAGTAGCTTTTCAGTGCTTCTCCCATTAAACTCAGTTTCTCCTATCGGCTTTTCAAGACTTCCCATGATTCATTGCCTATACAATTTTGTATGCAATATTATTGCCCCTCTTCAGAACATGGAGAATAGTATCATTTGGTGTTTGCTGGATTTGTTTGGAGGTAGCTCAAAAGGAGATTTAATCATACTTTATTCTGCCGGCTCCACACAGAACATAACCTATAAGGTACTCTCTTATCGTAAGAGGTGGCATCAAAACAGCAGTTGTGACTTATACACTCAACTCATGTTTATTTCTCAGATAAAATGGAGCATGACCGTTTGTGGTGTCAGGTTTCTGTTAAGTTGGGTTCTGGCAAATACATGTGGAGCTCAGTGTGCAACTGGTGAGGATTTAAGTGAAAACACAGAATTACAGTGAGGTACAGCCAACAGATCTCCAGTCCAGCAGATCCCGGAAATCACTCTTGCAAATGACAGGGCTGCAGAAAGCTGGGAGTTTCCTTCATCTGGAAAGAGTACCTTTAACCTCAAATTCTGTCTGGTTCTGAATGTAAATAGTTCATATCTCTAGCAAACCAACAGAGAAATATGAGATTAAACTTAGAACTTTGTACTGTAATTTGCCCCGGAGACTATGCCATTGGTGTATTAAGTGCCTGCAAATTCACCTTACATTGTAAAGGTGTTCTTGAGTTGTTTGTACCTCATTTCTATGAATTGTGAAATATTCAAAAATATTGTACAATTTACATCAACACTAGTACTGCATATGTAGTTTTCTCTCTTTGATTTTCTTGCGTTTGTTGTCTAGTCATCCATTTTATTTAGTTTTAGTTACAAGAAGTGGTGGACTTAAAACAGTATGTTCATCTTTTGCTTAACTAGAACTATCATGACTTAAAATGCATTTGCTCTTTTTTTTGTCTGAGTCTCTTCAAGTAAAATATATGAATTACCACACCTTGAAAAACATATTGTGCATTCTTCAGTATATATAAAAATCTACAAATATACATTTGACTCAAGCTTTACAGAGCATGAATGTCAAAGGGAGATAAAAATAATCTTTAGCAGCAGATACCTTGGACATTTGAAATAATGATCACAAGGTACAGGTTAGGTCTGCTGGAACTTCGTTTGCTTTTCATGGAGGTTTAAACAGACAACACCCACTTATTACTATTGCCAACATATCAAATTTAGGAATTCAACAATTTACTACTGTTACATACCTACAAAACGCTCGACTAGTACATAACTACCCTGTTTCCCTGAAAATAAGACATCCTCCGAAAATAAGACCTACTCACAGGAAAGATAAGATGTCCCCTGAAAATAAGACCTAGTGCGTCTTTGGGAGCACACCTTAAAATAAGACACTGTCTTGTTTTCGGGGAAACAGGGTACTTACAAAACTTAGTTCAATGGATCCAGTTAAATTACAATTAATTACATTTGTTTTAACCTCCAGGTCAATCAGAAGAGGTCTTTCATTGTTTAATTACAGATTTAATTACACTCAATCATTGAACTTGGGGGAAAAAAAAAATCCCCTTAGCGTATTTAACTCTAATCAAGCTCACAGAAGCCTTCCCGCTGAAATACTTCATTCTCCTGCCTCTGTTCTTCAAGCTATGTTGAAATACATTAGCTGAGAGTAAGAAGAGCTGGTGGTAGGTGTGTGTGTTTGCGGGGTGGGGTAGTTCTGGAGGGACGTTAACACAAAATCGAGAGGATGTGGTCCCCGTCAGAGCCACTGGAAAGTTAGCCAGTGACTACGCACTGCATTTTATCACTTTGCTGACTGCAGCCGTGAGTTTTGCATATAGGAATTTGATCATCTCTCTGACTTGTGTTTTCCTTTCAGCAGCTTTTTTTCAGAAAAGAAATTAAGTTTCATTGCAGCCAACAATATAAAACAAAGGGCAAAGGTAGGAGATAAGTGCTTCAACAAAAATCCTTATCAATGATTAACATAAACATTAAAACATTTACTTAGAGATGGAACAGAAAGTCTGTATCTTAATAACAGCTCTGATCGAATAGTGTATTTTTGTACCACTTATAAATCTAGTACTTTAAGAGATAATGTGATAATTTTAAGTCTCTCCTTCAGCATCTATGGCTATATAATTATCCCTGGGTGAACTCAGTGAGAGAGCTGCTTCATGCCTCGCCTCTTGGACCAACATGTCATTTGCTGGCTTGTGTCTCGGGAGCTGGTAGGGCCAGGCTGAGATTTCAAGATTGCAGGGGTCTTTAATTTTCAGTTCAGCGAAGCCTGGGCCTCCGCTCCACCGACACGGTAGCTGGTGATGGCACCTTACCTGGCCTTTACCTAGGATTCATGTATGGACATTTGTTAAGGGTTTGTAGAGCTGAAGAAAGCGATATTTTGGAGATATGGGGTGCTTAGTTTTCATTTCAGGTGCAAGTTAGAATGATCCCCGAATCAGTATCAGGGTTAAACAACTCACACAGACAAGCGGATTTGTACTTTCCCCTTTTGTCTTGAATTCTATGTTTGCATTTCCAGCAGCCTAAATGCAGAAAGAAACTCTCCATACTGATCAATTATAACAAACATCTAAAATACATCAGGGTCCAGTGAAACATCTCCTTCTTTCCTGCAAATATTCTTGTTAGGAGCACTTGGTAGTTTCAGAAAGTAACAAAGCAGTTTTGACTGACGTGTTTGGCAGCGTGGCTTTGTGAAGGCAAGTCTTGTTACTCTGCAGTGACTGAAGTGGGATTAAGTCAGCGTGCCAGAGGACAAAGGTAAGCAAGGGATGGTGCCCGTTCTTCATAGTCTTATTGGTCCACTGAACTACTGCAATAACACTTTCTCTCTTCTCATAATATTATGTAAGAAAATAAAGAATGTATAAGGGACATGAAAGACTCCGCCAATGATTGGAGACAGGATTTTCTTTACATTGTCTAATAGACTTGTTTATTATTTTAAGCTGGTAAAAAGAGACTTATGATTCGTGTTGAAGAAAGAGTTATTTGTGCTTGATACATTGAAGACACTGTTCAAAAGCAGTTTGTCCTTATAAAAGGATGACCCCTGTAGTAATTCTTAGGCAAGGAGGGACAAATTCAACCAACAAAAAGCACATCTCACCCCGAGTTCCCCATGAGTTCTCCACATAGAGCAAAAAAATACACATCAGTCATTTATTGGAACATGCACATTAGTTGAGGAGCACAGTTCTAGGCGACTCAGGAAACAAAAGGGAGAGTATCAGCATTACCTAAATAAAAAAGAGAGGTGAAGTACACCATTTTAATTGTCTTAAAAACACGGATAAGAAGAGCAATTAAAATATAGTCCTAAACAGTACTAGCTAATGTAGATTACATAAGTATACAATATGGTTCAACTAATAGTGCTCGGACAAGCATAAACCAACCTAGTAAACAAGGCCCAGGTTCATTGCTGAGAAAATGTTAGATCCAGATGTTATACAAGTTACTTTTATTTCAGTACTGAATGCAAAACACAGGTCAAGTGTGAAGACAGTGTTCTAAAAAAGGTGGCTCTGTTAAAGCAAGGAGGCCATTTCCTTTTGCATTTTTATAATTTTGGAATTCTATCTTTGCCGTTCACCTTCTTGACGTTTCCTCCCCTGAGCACTAATTTATTAAAAAAAAGATTTCAAGGTGCAAGTTGTACATTCTTATCATTATACCATCTCATCTCTTTCTGGAAGAGAGCATTACAATCAGCATTACAATGTTAGTTCTTTATTTCCTTAATATTTGTTTCACATACATGTATTTCGAAATCATAATGTTGATTGTGAAAAGAAACTCACAAGCGCGAGAGTGACGTGATCATACACTTGCTATTGTGCCGTGTGTCTTTCCCATCCCTTCTCCCCTTTCCCTGTAAAGAGCTGTAAAAAATTTAAGGCAGATGAGGTATATTGCTGAAGGAAAAAGTTATTTTTGAAAAAAACTCAAAAAAACTTTTATTCTGCCCTTCTACTCAAGAAAGACTACTCAACTATAAATCTAGTGCTAGAAAAAAGCAGGAAAGACACCGTTTGCGTGTACCATACTATGTCTTCTATTTCTAGAATGGCTTTTTGTTAATTTAATTTCAATAGAAAAAATAAGCACCTTAAGCTATGAACAAGAAAAGAATTTCATTATCAGTGAGTCTAGAATCCAAACGGAATTAAGAACACTCACTCAAACTCTTTCACTCATTCTCACAAAGGCCAATACTACTGCTTAGAATTGTAAAGTGCTGTACTTAGTAGAAACACTTGTATACACTGCAGACACTGAAAAATAACCCTCAAGCACGTTGTGTTATAGTTCCAAAAATATATTTACAGTCTATTACAAAGATTACAAATGGAAGTGTCTAGGTGACTGTATTATGCTACTTAAAATTATTTTTACAGATTATTTTTTCCTTAGGGACAAAAAAACATTTTAGTGAAATTAAAATGATTTTTCTAGTTAATCAAAAAATAAGTTAAAATATCAAATAACACTGTACAGTGATTTAAAAGAAGAAAAAGGGTGGGGAGGGGTTTGGGAAGCAATCCATTTGAGTTTTTCTATAGCCATCTTTGGTCCTAAATGTGGGAAAACACATTATGTAGCACTGAAAATACCTGTTCTTTTGTGATGCTCTGCAGTAAAATAGAAAAATATAGTGCATTTCAATGTATCCAGAGCCCACGACAGAGAGATGTGTGTACAAAACAAGACAGTATAAATAAAATTTACAAGTTTTACAAAGGAACATTTACAGATTTTTGTTCTGTTGTTTGTTTGTTTGTGGATGCCCACATTATCAAACAAGACCAATTATGACCGATCCCTGGGATCTTTCTCTAGTAAAATCATTATAAACAGCCCAATTCTCTTTGGAAGTACAACTGTTCAATTCTGGGGTAGTTCATGATTTTCATAACTTTTGAAAGCATTACTCACAATATGTATACATTCCTGCAATATCTATAAAGACACATTTAATTATTGCTTATGAAATTCTAACACAGTAATCAAATAATATGGTTTAATAAATAAAGTTAAAAAAAAAAAAAATGAAGCCAGATCCTTCGCCTCTTCCTTCTAGGGTAAAGAGTGCTTTCATTTAGAAGTTTCTTGCATCAGTGTTCACAAATAAAAGACTTCTTGTTTCGTTTTGATTTGAACTGCCATGGTGATATTCTGTGCAGCAAATTGGTTTTTAAATGGTGAAAAGTGTGAACTGCCCCTTTTATCATTCTTCAAAGTTCTAGTAGAAAACTTAATTCTTTCCTTTCATGTTTGGACTGCATTCAACACAAGAGATTATAAAATATATGTCAACTATTTCTCTTAAATTTCCTAATGTCACAAGACTGAAAAAAATCTTGATGTGCTCAGATTAAATTTTAGATAACACTGGATATTTCTTGCTTTCAAAGACTTGTCTTCACCAACGTTCTTCAGATGAAGCGCCTCATCTATTTTCTCATATAGTCATAAACCTAAAATTTGAGATTTTTTTAATTTCGTCTAGTAAAATCACTATAAACAATCTGTTAAAAGTGCCTTATAGTATTTATGGATCATTATTGCTTGTTTCATTGAAAAGATAGTGTGTTGTCTGATCTTTACAAAAAAAATTCTTTTTAAAAAATATCAGAGCTCTTGGCAACTTGCATTTTCTTGACTACCTGCCAATTAGCAAACAATATCAAAACAGCACTGAGAAAACGGAATAAAATGGCACGAACAGGATACCAATGTTCTCACAGAGATAGATCTTCCATCATGCTATGTTATTTTTTAAATCTGAGATTCTTTCAAAGGTACCCAGTGTAGTAATGTGTTATAGATTTAACACTAAAAAGGTCCAAAGCTATAAACAATTTTCTAAAATAAAGTCCTTATGAAGAATAAACACAAATGATTTTAAAAAGGAATAGTCTGAAATCACATATTTAAGGAAAATATTTCATTGATTTTAACAATAAGATCGTGATTTTATTTGACAAATATATTCTTTCTTAAATTCTTTATGTACACTTTAAAAAGTCTGTAAGATAAAAAGGAGGTTAGAGAGCTCAAGGTGTTTGGATGTTTTTCAGGTAGTACTTTGTTTATTGTCACTGCTGTTTTCCTGGCCACCAGTGGTGGATCCTAAATTCCCTTTTTATATATTCTGGTGGCACTTAGGAGTTCAAGTCTATAGGTGCTTCTTAAATCTTCTCTTCTCTGGAGGAAGGACCCAGGACATCTACCGTCTTCTAGCAGCATTCTGTGCATATACCGAGGCCCCTCCTGTTCCCTCGCAGTCCGTCACCTCCCTTACACGGGAGGCAGGCTCATCACACTTGAATGCCTGTTCCGTGTAAGTGCAGCATTTGTGCTCTCATAGTCTGAATGCTGCTCATGATTTTCTTTTGATGGCCAACCAGTGTGATGCCTAAACTCATCACGTCCCTGAAAAAGACAAATGAGTTTTTTATTAAATACCTTACAAAGAATTACATGGTTCTAAACTGTCATCAGCTGTTTAATTGAACAATCTGTTTATCTGAGGCCAATGGATCTTATCATAGAGTTCTTGGGTATCACGATCATATTTCCTCAGTGGGTAAACCAGTAACCTGCATCAACGTCGCCCTTTGTAAAAACTCAACTCCTCAGGCTGTCAATTTGCCATGATGTTATTTTTAAAGAGATTTGAAGTTTCATATAAGAAATTAAAGACCTTAAAGTATTATTAACTTAAGAAAAGGTTAGGAAATGTTATTTGAAATGTTGAATTCTTTGTTAAAATTTCAGCATATTACATGGGTACACGTTTGGGTTACATAGTTTGCTTTTGTGCCTTTCACCCAGTGTACATTGTACCTGTTAGGTTGGGATTAGCCATCCCCTTCTCCCTTCTCCCGTCTACTTGAATTTCCTTGAATTTTGCTTCCTTTGAGTACATAGGTGTTGATCAAATAATTCCTATTTAGTGCTGAGTACATGTGGTGTTTGTTTTTCCATTCTTGTGATACTTCACTTAGGAGAATGGTCTCTAATTCCATCCATGTTGTTACAAAAGAGATCAGTTCACCATTATTTTTTTTTAATGTGTGAATGGTATGGTATACATATAGCACATTTGATTATTCCTTTCACAAATTGATGAGCACTTAGATTTTTTTTCCCAGATATTTGCAATTGTGAATTGTGCTGCTATAAACATTTGAGTGCAAGTATATTTAGGTAAAATGTCTTTTTCTTTTTTCCTTTGAGTAAATACTAGTAGTGGGATTCGTGGATAAAATGGTAGATCTACTTAAAAATAATTGGAGCTTAAAAGTTTTGAACTGGAAACATAGGATATAGTATAAATGAAAACATTTATTGGGAGCTAGAGGAAACACTGGAAATCATCAATGATCACAGAAAATTTTATGCTGATTTTATCATGCGGTAATTCTGAGCACATTACTGGTTGTATACTCACTACAGTTTAGTTCGCTCATTTGACTATATGTAGAAAAAAAAATACCCATGTTTAATGACTTAAATTTGAAATGAATCAGCTGTATCTGTTCATAAACTTCACCAGTCCCAACAGGCAGAAAGGTTGAGTTTATGTATTTACAAGCAGCTAAAATATTACAATAGTATAGCACTGTAATATTTCATAGAAATGACTTTGAGAAATGTGGTTTCAGGAGTACAGACTGTTTTGAAATGCAGGTATAAACATGACCATTGCACCCACATGGTGATTAGGAGAACCCTGTGCAGAAGAGTATGCCCGTGTCTAGTGTATACCAGGAAAGAGTATGTGTTTGCTGGTCTATGTCTTATAATGTCACATAAATACTATCCCACAGGTAGGACCATGATTATTGTCTCTCATTTTGAAACACATTGACTGAGAAGTGCAGTAAATTGCTCAAGCCCAAGAGTTTGAGGTTGCTCTGAGCTATGATGCTACAGCACTGTATCCTGGGTGAGAGTGAGACTCTATCTCAATAAATAAATAAATAAATAAATAAATAAATATTTAAAGTAAAAGAAAATAAAATAAAAGAGAGGAACTGCACCATGCAGGAAGTTATGCTACCTAGCTAAGGAAACTGAGCTTCAGAGATACTAACTGTATTATACAAGGCCACATCATCAGTGAGGAAACAAGAAAAGAAAATCTAATTCTTGTTACTTTAAGTTCATAGCAATTTAAAATATTGTTTTATCAGGTCATTTTGGGGGTTAAAAAGTGAACTCAATCAATCATATATTTTCCAAAAAGTAAGTTAAATTCTTAGCTATAGTTTACTAAATTTTTTGATCTCTTCAGCAAACAATCACATTGGATATGCTAATGCATTTTGGTACTGAGAATAAAATTCTGAGATTTTTAAAGTCTGACACAGCCGTGATGGAAACAAGTCATTCTTGGAAATAGTTTCCCGAGTAAATAGAAACCTAAATAATACAGTGATTAAAAAAAAAGAGGACGCCTGACTGTGTGGTGTTTAGAACAATGGTATGGAGCCATTTTAGTTGTCACTTACTAGTTCCATTAGTTTAGGAAAAATATTTAATTTAAACTATTTAAATATTTAAATACTTATTTACTTATTTAGAGGCAGAGTCTCACTTTGTCACCTTAGGTAGAATGTGATGGCATCACAGTTCACAACAACCTCAAACTCTTGGGCTCAAGTGATCCTTTTACCTCAGCCTCCCAAGTAGCTGGGACTATAGGTGCCCGCCACAATGCCCAGCTATTGTTTAGTGAAGGGGTCTTGCTCTTGCTCAGGCTTGTCTGGAACTCATGAGTTCGAAGCAATGCACCAGTCTTGGCCTCCCAGAGTGCTAGGATAATAGGCACCAGCCACCATGCCTGTCTGGCCAACTATTTAAATATTTAAATGAGCTTTAGCCTCACCATCTATAAAATAGGTATAAAACTACTGACTTAATAAAATTATTGTTACGAAGATTAAAAATATAATGTGTTTAAAGGTCTTGTACTTTTTTCATTTTTTTAATTTAATTTTTATTAAATCATAACTGTATACATTTATGAGGCACAATGTGGTTATTTGATGTACAATGTGGAATATGTAAATCAAACTGATTAACATAACCATTACCCCAGCTCCTTATTTTTTATGGTAAGATATTTATAACATATTCTTAGTTGTTTTGAAATGCACCCTTGCATTGTGCACATTAGGTGAGAAACACTGTAAACACTTACTAAAGAAATGCTTTTCTTTGTGATTTGGTGGTTCCTATCCATTTACTATAAAGCAGATAACTTAATGTGTAAAGCATGGATTATATCCAATTAATTCTTAAATATAATTTTAAAAGTTTAAGCTTACTCAATAGTCATCCTGGCCACTGATTCAAGGGAGTTGTAGCCAGCTGCTGTGAAGTTGTCTTTATATCTCTCCATCTTAATAGCTTGTAGCCATTCTCCAACGGAACAAAAGGTGGTGAAGTCGGGAGTGTTCTGATCCAGAAGAGGGCTAATGGGCCTTGTAAAAGTGAAACATAAAAGCAAAGATTCTCATCAACTACCAACGAAAGAATGTCCTGGCCCATACAAAAATAAAGGCATGAAGAGTAAAACTAGAAATATTAATTTATATATACAATAAAAATGAACAGATATGCTAATAAAAACTGAAGCATATGTGTGAGCCAATGACTACAAAAATCCTAAATTTAGTTTGTTTAGATGTGAAGACCACCAAATTGTTATCTTTCATATGTTTTTAAAAGTCCAGCAGACTTTACTAAGTCCAGTATTAGAATCAGTAAATATTCGTTCATTTGTTTTTCCAAAAGTAACAAGGAGTAAAGAAAGCACATTTGGCTGTGTTCTCTGTTGTTCTGGCCACGAGGGTGCCATCAAGAGATTATATACCTGCTGTGCAATGGCACCCTGTGAACGGCTGGGGTTAGCAAGTGTACTTTGGCACCCTGTGAACGGCTGGGTTTAGCAAGTGTACTTCAGCACCCAATTTGGTATCAACACCAGAGCATGGAGTTTACTCATGTGCATTACAATGGGGCAGGCCCAGTGCAAAGAAGGAATGAACTCCTTCCAAAGGGTATACCTCTTTAACCATGTATTTAATTTCTCTTGTAAACTTTAATTTCATAAAATCATTTTATTAAATAACTCAAAGCAAAATAGGTAATAAGCAGGTAACAAAAAACTAGGACAATAGTAATAAAATCCCGTGTAATTATAGTATCAGTTTGAACTTGTGGAATGTCACCACAAAAATCCAGAGTAGAAAGTTTTTAAAGATAGCTAGTGACAGCTATAACTTTTGGAAAAATATTAATAATTAGTGGATTTTCTTTAAACAAAATTAAACAGATGATTTCAGGTAAGCTATCTGAAAGAAAAAAACAATAAACTTTTTAAGATACATATTTAATATGAGTTTATATTTCAACACAGAAGTCAATTTGCCATTGGTGTGGAGTTGGGGAGATAAATAGTTTAATTAATATTTTAATTTCTTCCACATTCCATATTTTTCTTTTTTAGGTATTTCTTACCTACTACAAGTTCCCAGAGGTGTTTTCAGACTATTTGGGTTTCGAATCATTTTGTCTAGAATTCCGACTATCTGTTCAAACTTCGGTCTTTCTGCGCGCTCTTTTTGCCAACAATCCAGCATTAGCTGGTGAAGACCAGCTGGGCAGTCCATGGGTGCTGGTAAGCGATAACCTTCTTCTATTGCTTTTATAACCTAATAGCCAAAAGGATATAACATATATTACTGACTGAGCTTCAACTGTAATTAAGTCAATTGCCTGGTGGGCAAAACAATTTATCAGCGAAGAGTGAGGCAGACTGCCTTGAGAAAGGCCGACTTTTCCCACATGTCTCTGAGTGGTGAGCACGTTACTAAGGGGTGTGGGAGGGGCAGGAGATGATGACATTTCCTAGTTACTTCAGCAATGCAGAGCAGCAGTTACATTCATCCAGGATGTCAGAGATGGAAAAAGTTTTAATGTCGTCCCAGGGGTTTTCAAAAGGGAACATGTTATGGAACTATTTGACGTGTATAAAATTGTGAGTGTACATATCTGCCCATAAATTTAAAAATTCTCCAAGTTGTAAAAGGACATTCTGAGTTGTTAAGAATAAGAAAAAAAAACGATTCACTCTTTGGTGAGTTTAGGGGACTCTTCTAAACATTTAAAATACGTGAATGTACTATGACAGAAAAGTTACCAGGTACACTGTTCTTTTAAACACCTGGTAATCTGAAGCCTGTTGGGTGCTATGACACAGTGGCATGATGGCGCCGGCTTGTACCAGGGAGGTGACTGCATCCCTGCCCTAACAGGCTTGGGGAAGGGAGCAGGTGTGAGAGGAGTTACACCAAAAATTGAGAAAGGTTACAAATCCCAGCTTCCCCACTCAGAGCACTGGTTTTTATACTTTTATCAGCGTATCACTGCCTATTTATATCTAATAAAAGCCTCAGATACTGTTCATATAAAGCTTTGAATACTAATGAAAAATAGGCCTCTATAAATAGCTGTACATGGAAATCAGAAATCAGAAGTTACTTATCATTCAAACCTGGGTTTTTCTATATGGAAAGCAAAAATATGTCTTAAAAATCAGAAATTGTTGCAAATCTGAGCAGCACACAGAAGGTAAGAGGAAAGCAAACCACACATATAAGAAGACTGGAAAACATGAAAATAGTATTCAAGGGACAGTAACAAATCCTTTGAACACCGACTGACATAAGGGTGGTAGAAATGTACAGAATAAAGTATTTCTCTGAAAAAAAAAAAAGGGGGGGGTATCTTTGAGCTTTTAAAGAAAATAAGGTCAAAAGTGGGCAGACAAAATACTAGCTTTAAAAAATGCTGATGACCTTCATTTTTTTTAGGGAAACAAATTCTGAAAATGCGTGTTGACATTCGAGAACCGTATACTAAAATGTAAGAGGTTATAGGATTTGATGACACAATGAATAAAGTATCTGGCATCAGGAACTTTTGGAAAAATCTTTTGTGTAAGAAAAAAAAGTAAAAATCTACTTTTATTCTTTAAGAAAAATCTATATATGAAAATTAAGTTTAAGAGGTAAATGAGTTTCATTACAGTAATTTTTGAAACGTAACGTAAGACTAACGCTCCAATTCTCTCCTGTTCACTAGATTATATTTCCTTCAGTTTATTAAACAGTCCACACAAACTTTCCATAAGGACCTTACATTGAAATGTTTAACACTGAATTTATCACCTCACCTCCGATCTTTTAGTACTTCAATGAAAGGCATTCCAGACTTAGGAAGCTGAGAGCTGCCCTGGACGCCTTCTTTCTCTCCTGTATAAAATTAGTCACCACTGTCCCAGGATTCTACTACTTCTTAAGTACAGCGTATGTTCAGATACCGGAAAAAGTATTTTTCCATGTCTACATCTATATGTCTGTATGTCTCCCTGACGTTATGGAGTCACTCTCACATAATTCAGTCTTTATAATTTATCAGACTACAGGGTGTTTCCTTAAGTGGTTTATTTTGAATGACAATTCTGGGAAAAACGCCTTTGCCTTAAGTACTAGAATCAGTTTTGGTACTGAATGCAATAGAGGTCATATGAACAATTTCCTTGTTCAGGCCCCCATGATTACAAATGTTGGCTATCATTGTAACCCTTTCTCTAAAATATACCTTTGAAAAACTATACATCATATGGTAAACATGCATACATGGTAACTTTGCAAGTATCTCAGTTATATGGTGGTATTTCTTTTTTAAAAAAAAACTATTGCAAATGCAAAGAATTTCTTGTGGTATGTACAACATTCCAGTAACAGCACTGTACTTGGATTCAAAAGGGCTATTTTAAATAATTTAGCTAAAAGTCAAAATAATTTACTCCTAGAAAGCTTGGTAATAATTTAAATCAGTGGTTCAAGTTATGAATAAATAAACTAAAAACTTCCAAAACTTTATATATTCAAAATTACCACATAATAAACAATAAGAAGGCATTTTTTCATTAGAAAATGAGTAGTTTTCCTTGTCTTTGGAGGTGCTTGGAAACATACATGGTTCTTTGTGATCTGACAGGACTCTGTTCTACTATTCACAGCACTGATCCAGTTCTCATTATTTCCATCACTTCCTAACCGATTTCCCTGCTCATAGCTTATCTTCCTTCAGGTGCCCTGAAAGATAGGGTGATCTTTAGTTTTCTCTTTCCCTCCAAATAGCCTTTTAAAATGTAAATCTAAATCTTATCATGGCTTCTTGACACAACATTCTTCAGTTGCACTCCGAGCTTTCACAGTAACATTTACAATTGATTCTTTAGCTTTGAATATAATATATTCTTCAGTCTTTGTGACAATGAACAACATACAGTTCCATTAAATGACTCCTACAGGATTGAAAGTTAATGAGCCTCTGTAGTTGTCCTATTACATTACAGAAATTTGATGATTCCTATGTTTATAGCAGAGAAACAACATTGATCTCAATACAAAATAAAATTTCATGCTATCTTCAAAGACATAGTGGTTTGCAAATTTTTAAAGGAATACCAACAAAATATAATATTTAAAATAATATATTCCATAAGAATGGAATTTGCGACCCTAATACTGCCATTAGCAATCACACTGCTAGGATAGGAACTTTACAAATACTGTCTGGGAACTCTTCAACCTTTATAGAACAGTTTGGCATAATCCAAGGTGTGCCTTTTGAGTATAAACCAGCCAAGGGGAGATGATTTGGGCACAAATGGAACCTTAAGGGTCTGCAGTTTTTATTCCATTAGCCTGGGAGAAAAGTAACCAATGTGTTAAAGACACAATTAATAATCATGGTTTTAAACTTGAATTATCTCATTTGATCTTCATAAAACCCTATTAGGTGAGTATTGTTGTTACATTGATTCTAGAACTAAAGAATCTGAGTTCACAGATAATAAATGAAAGGGCTCATCAATATCACGTACCTGTTGGTGGAGAAACACAATTTGATTTAGGCTATCTGACAGAGCCACGCTGCTAAGAACTGTATTATATTTCCAATTAGGAAAATATTATATTAGGAATATATATCCAATTAGGAAAATATAAAGTGTTTTTTGCAAACAATTACATATTCTTGGAAATAATAATGCACAGAGATAAGATGGCTGTGCCTCCTCCACTTCTGAGAGCATTCTGTAACGATGACTTTGATTTGCCTCCCTAGATTGAGCCTTAATATTCTAACAAAAATCAAAAAAATTCATAAGTAAGTCTACATCTCAAAAACCAGGGTATGGTGCCCCATGATCGCATTAATGTACACAGCTATGATTTAATAAAAAAAAAAGTTCCCAGAGCAATAGGATGTGATTAGAGTAAATGACATTTTTCAAAAGATCTTGATGGAACACAATATATGCTGTCAAATAATACACAGCAATAAAAACAACTTGCTTGATAAAAAGTAGTTCCATATTATTAGATGACCATTATAATTAAGAGAAAAAAGAGTGTGCAAAGTCCCCATTATAATGTGTCTGCAGTAACTCAAAATGGGACATTACACAATCAGCTTCTGCCCTCTGGTCAATGCGCATTTTCATTTCATTAATCTCATAATAGTATGACCCACATTTTATGCAATCAAATGTGTTGGACTCCACTTACAGGATTATTGCAAAGTTTTACAAAAAAAAAAAAAAATCACAATGAAAAAATACAAAGCTATAAATCAGTGCTGACTCTTAAAAGGATAATTGAGGGCTCACAATTTAGCTGAGAATAAATCTAATTACAAGTGTATTATATTTTCAGAGCTCTTAAATTACTTTGAATAGATGACTTTAAGGAATTATCTTTATTCACCATACCTTTATGGAAGCTTAAACATTTTATCATCTCTATGACCACCTACTAGTAAAATGAGCAATTTATTGGCAGCTACCTTAAAGTAAGAAAAGAAAAAAGACTTTATTGAGTACTAGTAACAGAAAAAATAAAATTTATGTAGTAAAGAATTTCAAAATTTCGTAACTTCAAAGTGAAAATTTTATTTGGACTAGTCAAGAGGTAGATTCATTTAAAAGATAGGTACTGTAAAACTAAAAGAGTATTTTAAATTTCTATAATATTTACTATGTTTGATTATGAAAGGCATTATTGGAAGAGCTAAAAATCTGCAGATTTTTCAGAAGAATGAAAGTTGGAAAGATATTTGGAAAGCTTAACCTCTTGATTTTAATAGCAAATAACTTTATCCAATTGCTTCCTTTGCAGGCAAAACTCAAGGAAGTCACAGGCAGCTGAAAATACGCGTGTGCTCATGTTAATCAAGAGATGACTACCTTGGGTGTGGTCTGGTGCTGAGTATGCAGATTATCTTTTCCCAAAGTTTTCTCATTCACTGGTTTGTCCAGAGTAAAACTAAAGCCTCCTGACAACCGTGTAATTCACTGACGTCTATGCTACCCCTTTTTTATTTCTTCTGATTATGAAAACCTCACTTTATTCATTATTCAGCCTGATTATTTTGTGGACTTGCTTAAAGATGTAATCACCAATTTATACCTTGTTTTTTTCATGGTGAATTCTGAAAAGTCTTAAAAATCTGATGCATGTGAAATTTCAGGGCTTTCTAATATCCTGGATCAAATTTCAACAATGCAAAATGAATTGGTTCATTCAGTAAATGTAGGTTAATTTTTAAAAAATGGAAACAAGTGAAAATCTAATCAAAGCAACCTTCCCAGAAAAATACAATATATTCTCAAATACAAAGCAGTTCCTACAGATATCAGGGAGCTCACAGATCTCTTATGTCTGTCCATGAACTCCTACCTCAGAATTCAAGTAAACAAGCTTTGATCTAGAAAATTTACTCCAGAATGTAATTCATTATCTTCGATTATCCAATTTTTCTCCATTTGCAAATCAAAATTAAAACTTAATTTCTCAAATAGCACTTTCACCATATAATTGTAAAACAATGAATATGATCCAACAAAAGAATATTAGTATCAATTTCACTACACAAACTGAGCTTTGTAAGTAATCTCTTACTACTACGTATTTGTGTACAAATTCATTAATTAATTCAGACCTTCAAATTAAAAAAAAAACAGTTCTAAATATTGTAGGTCAGAGCTAAACTTCACTGTAAAAATACAGTGATTTCATTTGATCCGTTAAAACATTTATTAAGCCTTGGTCTAGTAGTTCCATGATTGTCATTTTTAAGAAAACAAAGAAACAATTAGGAAATTTTAGAAATTAAAACTGGAGCTCTGTCTATTTTTTCTTTGTAACCATTTCCACTATTTGTTTTGGGGAGTGGAGTGAACTTTGAATGGACATCTTCCCGTCAACCTCTTTATGTTTGAATCTAGTACAGAAGGAAGGTGTCAGAAGACATGAAACTCTACCTAGTGTCTGGGGAATGTAAATATTTCTCTTTCTCTGCCCCAAGGATTTGTTTGCCCATGTTTTGACAGAATATGAAATCTCTGACACTGAGATCTGTCAAATATTAACATCTTTTGCCCCTGCCAAACGGATTCATCATTTAGACTTCTGTCTTTGAAAAACAAAAAAGCAAATGAAAAAGTTTCATGCCCTTATAAAATTCAAACATCAAAAGAAGATATAACTGACTTAAAATTTTATCTCTGTTCAGGATGTGAACTGTTCAATTAATGTAGAAATTTGTAGGTAAGTGCATAGAAATTACTTACCTACAAACTTACCAACCACATGGGAAGTCTTAACTTTAGTTATGTCAACCTAACTATTCACAAGTTGTGAGACCCATAGGAATTTCATATAAGCAATGGTAAAATTAATAACAAAGATACTGATTTAAGATAGAAATCTGTATGATCTCTTGTGGAAAAGTAACTCAGTGTAACTGCAGTCAGCTTCTCTTTCTGTCCACATTACAGCACCTCAAGAGTTAACTGCTCCAAGTTTCCTGGGCACATCCTTTTTCTAAAAGGCATTGTAGCTTTCCTTAAACTTAGCTCCTTATTCTTTTACTCTACTCTGCCAGAGCTTGCATGAGTATCATTTCCAAACTCCTTCAAAAAAGCCTTTCATCACTTTAGGCTGACCTAATCCTCATTTCTAATTGCCACAAGTGTCCCACCTGTCTGTTACAGTAGCGTGAGCCCCTTTGCTTGGTTTCCATATGGTGGGCTAAACCTTTGCTGTTGGATTTCCCAGTATATGCCCTTAGAAAATTTTTTTCATCAGCTATAGGTATCTTCCAGAATTCTAGCATAATCCAAGGTACCTTCCGAGATTTCACATTTGCTTTACATTTGTCTAAATCTCACTCATGTTTTCAACAGGTTGAACTATATGAATCTGTCACTATTTAAAAGTTCTTGACTTAAAAAAAGGATAATGTTATAAAATTCAACCTAATAAAACAAATATCCACTTGTATTTATGCTACATGATCTTATAAATGGTCTCTTGGTATGAGATGGCCCCAAAATAAACCATCATCTGCTTCTCTCAAAGGAGACTAGGATGTCTTATGTTTTAGTATGCCTTCACACCATGGCTACAGGATATATACATTTATTCATTTAGCAGGCCATCACTGAAGTGATTACTGAGTTAGAAATTCCTTTTCTCAAGGAATTTCCAAGGATATGCCCATTGAGAGTACACTCTAAAATATCACTATGAAACGTGAAAATATTGATCATAAAATCTGCATCATCTCATGAAATTAAAATTTAATTAAACCAATCAGCAATAGATAATGAAAGCAGATTTTCTCAGAAACCTAAAAAGAAAAAAAAAGATAAGCTTCAAAGACAAATCAAAACACAGCCATCCTTGTCTCCTCTCCACAGGTGACTCTATACCTGGCCACTCCCTCCCCATACAAGAAGAACATCCTTCTCTTTATTAAAAGGGGAGCTATCCTGTACAGGCTTCTACTATGTGCATAGAAATTCTTCTGAAAGAAGCCAAATAATAAAATTAATGGAAACACCAATTCATGGTGGTGATTGTGATAATTTGTGGTAATAATTATGGAAAACTGTATTTTCATAGTTCTATAAAAATTTGTTCTTAAGGAGCCATTACCAATGTGTTCCAGTAACAACAGACACTAATCTATTAAATTCTTGTTGTTTAGATAACGTCACACCTACATCTTGGTTTGACATGTCCCAGTAAGGTCTCTCTCCGTAGGACATAACTTCCCACATGACTATCCCATAGCTCCACACGTCACTGGCTGAGGTGAATTTCCGGTACTGGATGGCTTCCGGTGCTGTCCATCTCACTGGGATTTTTCCACCCTGTTGTATGAAGAGATTCACATTTTAAATATGGATAGTAACTTATAAATCATTTATGGCACTACCACAAAGCAACAGTTAAGTATTCGTATCAGGCCTATCCATCTTGTGCTCCAAATGTATTTAAAGTTACTAATCTGTTTTTTAGAATCCCATTACAAGGTTTCTTATTTCTAGTTTATAAGGCAACTCGATTAAATGGGCCTTGTGTGGTCTTAGGGCAAGAGGCTACTGAGAAGACAATGAAAAATGAGGCTGAATTGCTAGTAAAGTGGAATGAAATATGAGGTATTTAAATAAATCTTCTAATATTTTCCATTATTCTGACCTCGAAAATGTTATAAGAAGTAGCATAGTTAATATTCTTTAAAATCTTTATTTAAAGCGTGGTTATAGTCTGTAACTCTACACTGTTTATATGAACACCCTGACAAGGAAAGCCTGCTATCATTCATATCATTACTATCCCTCTTAGCTTATGTGTAGATAACAAAAACAACAATATCCTTCTAGAAAAAAATATAAAAACAAAAAAAAAAAAAAAAAAAAGGAGACCCAATTAGGGGTGGGGAACCTCAGGCCTTCAGGCCACACATGTATGATTTTATAGGTCCTTACGTGTGGTTTTTATTGACTGGATCCAAATTTTACGGAACAAATCCTATTATTAGAAGGGGTGCAACAGAGAAAGATGAAGGTTTTCTTGCCTCCTCTGGTGCTTTAAAAGCACAATCTTGAAACCAGAAGGCTGCAGGTCCCCCACCCATCAGCTCTGCTTTAGCAAAACCTTAGGAATATGAAGATGAGCAGTAAAAGACTCTCTCTTACAGTGGTTGTATAGACAGCTTCAGGGTCATCCTCTATAACCCGGGACAGGCCGAAATCTGACACTTTACAAACAAGATTGCTGTTGACAAGAATATTGCGGGCAGCAAGGTCCCTGTGAACATATCCCATGTCGGCCAAATATCTCATTCCCGCAGCAATTCCTCTCAGCATTCCCACTAACTGAATGACTGTGAATTGTCCGTCATGTTTCTGTAGGAAGACAAAATAAAATTCCAGTTAACTGTACTTCAAAAGGACATAAATCACTGTGAAAAATTTCAGCTTACTAGTCATTTACTATGATATAATAAAAATTGTTCATTTTCTATGTAATATAGATACTTGTGGAAAAAAATATAACATGCTGAATTAACTAGTAGCCAAACAAAATAAGATGGAATTTTGGTAATCACCTAGTTATTTATATTAATTTTTATTTTGATATTAACTAAGAATATTTGAGATTTTTCAAGTTCAAATGTATAGGCTAATTTTTAAGTCAAAGTTTGGGCATGGACTATCTGAAAATATTACACTTGCTCAGCTAAGTGTTTTTTTCACATGCTGAAACTTTATATAAATATACAAAGGAATAAATATACATATAATAAAATTATTTTCCCCTCTAAATGCTAAAGAAAGAAAAAGGGGAAATATTTGAGTCAAAAATGAAGAGAAACTGGCCAGGCTTGGTGGCTCATCCCTATAATTTTAGCATTCTGGGAGGCCAAGGTGCGTGGAGCTCCTGAGCTCAGGAGTTCAAGACCAGCCTGAACCAGAGTGAGATCCGGTCTCTAAAAATACCTGAGCAAGAGGAGCACGTGAACCAAAGAGATTGAGGTTGCTGTGAGCTATGACGCCACCACCCTACCCAGGGAGAAGGTGAGACTCTGTCTCAAAAATAAACAAGCAAACAAACAAACAAAACCAACAAAAATAACAAAAAAAACTAAGAAGCAGAAATAATTACAGTGGCTGACTTTGTTTCCACTTCATTTTTTTTTTTTTTCCTACTGGTAGGAATGTTCCTTGTAACAGAGATTCTCCAGGACATTTTTAAGCCTAGAGTTTCTCCCGTTAAAGGCCAACTGGTTGCACGGGGGATGCTGGTTTGAACTGAAGGGCGTCCTAGGCAATGCTTATACCAGGCTGATGCAGCAATAAAGTTTCTCCAAATCCTCGGACTACTTATAGATCCGGGTTGAATTTCTCATTCTACATCATGTAAAATAACTTTTTACGTTCTCTGATTCTTTAGATTATTTCTCTTTGCCATTTGGAAAATGTTAACATGTGTTCATAATCTTAGGTAAAATGCTTCGGAGTAAAACTATTTGTGTTTATACATTTCGGATTCATCATTTACAAAAAAATCTTATACTAATAATTTTAAAACCATAACAGCCATACCTTCTACCCTTGTTGTTCACATAACAATATCACAGAAATGGTTTTGCACAACAGAACTGGCATCAGTGTCAGCCCTGAACGGCTGTCTCACTTCACAGTCCTCCCGGTATGACTTCTACATTTCATTAGGGTTGTACGTGTTGTTTGACAACATGTGCTCAAACTGAAGGGCTTTGAGTGCCCTCTGTACTTCAGGTGATAATATTCAGGGGGATTATTTTTTTCACATTGCATCATGTAAATACTCAAATGATTCTAGTTTAACTCAGTCTAGAATTCTGATTATTGATCTTATTTCCAAAGAAAATTTTCTCACTTCTTACAGTTTACAACGTACATTTTACATTACAAAAAAAGTTCATAAAATTGTATCAGTAACATGCACAGCACATTTAGAATGAGAAACTAATTCTGCTAATTCTGGTACTTACCCTAAGAAATGCATCTAGGGCTCCATTTTCCATGAATTCTATTACAATCATGACTGGTTTCCCTGAAATTAAAAAGGAAACGTTGTTTCAGAAGCTACCACCTAAACTTCAGCGCTATTTCTTCTTTCCTCCCTGATAAAACACACAGTGCTCTTCTGAAAGAGAGAATGGGTGAAATACAAGTGTTTCTAATGTTTCCAGTGCTGCTAAGCTCAAAAATTTTAAGTGCCTGCGTGGACCATGGTCATGAGTCATACAATTAACCCACACAAATGAGAGTCAGTGTGTGGTGACTGTCGCTTTGTGAGTAACACTCTGAGAAAATAACACTTTCTATAAGATGTAAGCACAAAACTGCATCACCGTTATGGCTTTTGAAGCTAAACAAAAACATGTAACACTCATTCCATCTATCCACCAATCAGCTTTATTCTTCGACCCTAATCCTGCATTCATTTGTTTCCATTTTTTTCTTGAGAAGATAGCACAAAAGGATAATTGATTTAATTAATTACATACCTAGGAAAAGCATTCATTTAGACTACACAGTATGGTCACAATTTTGTTGTCCTATTATATGTACAATAATACTAATTTCGGACACATCCCATTTGATAAATGAAAGATATAATTAATATCTACCTCTGGTAACAACCCCTTCCAAGTGGACAACATTTGGGTGGTCAAACTGCCCCATGATGCTTGCTTCACACAGAAAGTCTCTCCTTTGTTTTTCTGTGTAACCAACTTTCAGGGTTTTTATGGCTACCGCAACATCTCGTTTTCCTGGAAGTTTCAAACGACCACTACAGACTTCTCCAAATTCTCCTAAAGAAACAGAACAAGTATGTGTATTTTAATGTCTGAAATATTTCCTTTCTCAGAACAAACACATTGAGTTCTTTAAAAGGATTTTTTGAAAGTATTTGGATAACCACTTGGCACAGCTCTCTAAGTCACACTGAACACACAACATAGATGGGTGATTCTATTTCCTAGATGCAAAAGTGGCTTATGAAAATAATGGCATAAATGAAATTAGAAGTTAAACATACAGTCTAGCCCATTTGTAGAAGTTAAACTTCCCTAAACTATCTGTTAAACAGGCTATAGTTTTTCAACTGGATTAACAGACACTGTTTCAGAGTCAACATTTAGATTCAAATTATGTTGTATAACCCATGCTTTCTACTAACGCATAATGGCACATTAGCAAATTCTAACCATTGCTACTACTTTTAAAGTTTGAGAAGCAAATATTAACTAAAGATATAAAATTCTGAACTGTATATGCAATAAGTCTGCTAAATTAAAGATTAGATTCAGAAATGCACAATTATTAGGGAAATCATACAAAGAAAATAGTATTCCTTTTAAATAAGGCACACGTTAGTTTTCCATATGGATTTAAATTGTACAATGGTTACTGTCTGTGAACAGAAAAAAACATAAAGATGAAAGCTTTGCAAGAAGATAGTAAATCAGGTAAAAGGAAATGTATGGTGTAGCATAAATTAGGAAAATTCAGGGTTTTAAAAAATAGTTAATCATTTCTCGAACAGGCCAGAGCCATTTTGAAATAGCTTATAATAAAACAATATCTTAAAAATCCAACAGAAAATAAAATATATACAGATTTGTTGCATAACATGCTTCTTATTCTGTTTTTTTTTTTTTTTCTTTTTTTTCCTTCAGATTTCATAAACAAGTACAGCCTCACTGCTTCTAACAGTTCAGGTAAATGCAAAAGTTCTATACTTGAGGGATAATTATTTGCCTGTCATTATGATGTATGACTTTCCATCCTGGCTAATGGAACAGCTGAACAAGGAAGCTACCATAGCCTTACCTGCGCCAATCACACGCTCAATTTTAATACAGGAGGCATCTAGCTCCTTGGCGAATTGATGGACAGCTCTATTTGGGTCCTCATAGGTTTCAGGGTCAATGTAGGTTTTGGTGCCTGGAAATTTAACTGTAATGATGTAAGAAAGCATGACTGTGATGAAGCAAAGCACTTATTGTGCAGTCAGCCCAGGAATTTCATTATGCAGAGTGCTCCTTGGAACAGTGAACTTGCTTCCACATCACCTGATTCGCAGCAGTTTTAACAGACTACTTCAGTCTGCTGGCACATAGGTACTATCTGCAAGCTTCTATAGGCAACATAGGATCCATAACATAAGTTACTAACTGAATTGCTTTTCCAGTAAATCAACAAAAGACATCCACCAAAATTTCTGACAAGCCTATCAGGCTGCAGGTTTAATTAAATTCACTGCTACCATGGCATAGTTCAAGCCATATTGAGGTTTGTAATGGACTTGGAAACACATTTGTAAATCTATCAGTTAGTCAATCAAATTAACACACTGGGAAAAGAAGACATTCCATTTACAGGTAGCCTACTAGACTGACAGCAATATTAAAAACATTTAGACATCTTACTTATTCTTTTTGATTTATTTTTTTAAAGACCAACCACCGTTGACATATACATAAAATTAATACAAGATGTGAGGACTGCTATCACAGAATCAAAGAGAAATCTTCTAAAGACATAGTTTCATCTTCACCCTGAAGGGCAATAGAGGCCAGATGTACAAAGTGCAGAGAAAAGTTAGAAAATTTACAATATTCCTGGGATTCATTCACCAAGTATGACAGCGATTCGGAAGAGAAATACTTTATATGAACTTTCAATTATAAGGCTCTGGAAGATCTTAACTGGTTTAAAGAGGTAGCCAAAATGCCTCACAAAAGGTAGTAAAATGCAAACAACAGAGAGTCATCTTAAAAGTTAAAAATCTCAAAATGCACCAGAAGCATGCAGGTAACAGATAATGCTATGTCCACTTTAAATCAAATTCAATTACAATAAGGTATTCCAAATCTAATCATTTGGTTAAGACAAAGAGGAGATAAATAGGCATATATTTGGTTATATGAATGCAATGAAAAAAAATTACACTAGATCCTCAAAAAAAACTTTATTGTTTTAACAAAGCCACTGAACAATCTTTTCATCAAATCTTACTATTTGCAGAACAATATATGTCTTTATATATTACACTGCAGCCTAACTGTGCTTATGCCATCACATTAAGTTAAAAGTATATTTTAAAAATAAACACAGAACAAAAGAAGTAGAATGTATAAAGGAAAATGGGATTTAAAAATCTTGATTTATTCTGCTGTAGTTGATTGTTTATCCAAAATTGATTGTCTTAAACAATTATTGTTGCAGTTTATAAAACTGACAGATGCTCATTTGTTACTAAAGCTGAACATGAAAAAAACAAAAAAACAACACAAGAAGAAAAGAGAGAGGGGATAGAAGGAGAACAGAGAGAAGAAGCAGTATGGGGAAGGGGAAGAGAAAAAGAGAGAAGGGAAGAAAACAATAGGTTAACCTCCTAGATTGGCAGGCAGATGGAGAATGAGCCATCTTCTCTCTTTTAATTCTCTCTCTCTCTTTCATTCCTTCTTTTTTGTTTGTTTGTTTTGATAAGGGAGCTAGATTGGAGGTAACCTTCTGCATCTCAAACGGTCTCTGATGGTTCTTTATTCAAGCTGTCATAAAACATTTTGACAGGCCCGAGCTATTTTGGCATACAAACATGAAATAGTGCCCAGCTTGTATTTCAAGATATTGTTGGAAGAAATGGTAGGAGGAAACAAAATGTAAATTGGAACTGCTTCTGGAAACTCCCCCATTGTGTTCATATCTTTACACGTAGCACTTGAGGCCATGGAGAGTTGAGGGCACCTGATACAAAGGACTGGACGTTCTATTAAATTCAATGCTCTAAAAGCTAGTTAAATGGTTGCTTTCAAGTTTCTGTAAAAATCCAATCTGGTGTCTTAGCACCTAGGAAAATCGTCCCTGTACTAAAGGAGTAAAAGGACACGGACTTGTAAATAGCTGGTGACCACAGCGTTATACTTTATGTATTTTAGGTAGTCATAAAATCAAACAAAATGCCTAGTTCCCATCAAATGACAAGAAAAAACACGCTTGGAAAAAAAGTGATCTGAAAATAGAAAGCATTTACCAGGATAGTCTATGTTATGTGTACTTTATTTTTTCATTATTCATTTAAAAATGGATGTTTTAAATAGGAAAACATTGACACAATTTCTGAGTATTCTGGTGTGTTGCTTATTCCAGGTTAAGTGTGTGAAGTTTTCTGTGCTTAAATTTCTTATGAAAGTCAAACACCTCCAACCCACTGTTGATGTTTTGCTCTCGAGACAAAAACTGCTTATACACAGCAAACCCATTTTGTCTGTATCAGCAAGTAAGACATGAGCTCTACTTTTTCTGATTAGAAACTGGATGTGAAATGTGAAAAAAGTGCATGATATCAAAATAGTAAAACCGTGCGGTGACAAGCACAGGCTATACGTCATGTCTTAGAAAAGCCATGTTTTAATTTGCCTCCTGCATTTAAAAGCAAGTATACTACTGTCCATGATAATTGGGGGATGACTCAGATATATTCAATAGATGACCCACACATTACTATATTCAGTGTAGCAATATTAAATAACTGTGCCTTTAAAATTATTCACACGTGGGAGGGATCAGGAATTCTATGAACTGTAGTTTTACATACATTTTACACGAGAAATAAAAATTTAGGCATTTTAGTTTTGATCCTCTCTTTCCCATATGGGAAAGTGTTAAAAATATTCTCTCATGTCCTCAAAGGGGAAAAAAATGTAACTTCCACTTTTTCAGTATGTCCTGCAGCAGTAAAATACTCACAGAGCTCACTTCACTGAGGCTTGTCTCAGAAAACCAATGCCAGATTAGCAAGAACAAGCTCTGACACTGGGAGCTTCTCACAGAGTCTTTCAACACAGGGGTAGATTCAAGTTTTACGAGGCCAGAACCTTATTCAATTGGGGATATCTCCTTTAACAGATTGTATACTCCAACTCGGCAGGGCCCTCCCAGGGCTTTGAAACGGTGAGTGGAAGTAAAAGTGTTCTAAAGATTAAACTTCTTGATAAAGCCACCTTAGTCACACCTTTAACTTCAATTTGAAGTAATTTATAATATCCCACCTCCCTTCCTGCCTTCAGAGCTTTTTATTCACAGAATTTCATATTCAGTTTGGATCTTTTGCCACATAAAAACCACTTCTCTTTTGAAAACTAAAGTCAAAGTAACTGTTGGTTCAAAAACATAGACACACTGAAAAAATGTAGGATGACGGCACATATAGTTGTGTATTTAAACCGCACATTTTCACTCGAGCTTTTTATGTTTTTTAAAAAATAATTTCTTGAGTGATGCTTAGCTTTTTGGGACATGACAATATTGTTTTAGACACTGACGTAAGAATCTATTAAATAACACAATGAAAATACGGTTCTTCTCTCCTAAGAATTTTAACTATGCATGAGAAAATTTAGGGAAGATTGTAACTACTATGAAAAAATAATAAAATTGGTTTTTAATATTTTCAAGGATAAAAAGTAGGAATAATGGGGTTTTGGTAAGGACATTAATAATTATCCAAAATAAAATCACTATCATTGTTAGGTTTTTATTTTGCCTGCATAAAGTAGTAACGTTTATTCATAGAGCTCATTTTCACTTGCCACCTACATTTTAATAAGAATAAGATTAATGCAGATGGGCATTTTTTCTTTGGGTTCCTAAGCTCTCTTCTAAACACAAATTCTAAACTGAACTTTTAAGAATCAGCTAACTCACAACCATAGGAAAACATCAGAAGATTGTTTCCTATTATTATACTTTTTACATTCTATAAGATATCTATCAGTGACAGACAATTTACAGCAGCTATAGAGAAAGAGGGCCCTTAACATTGCCTTTCATGAATCATCACTCATTGGATGGAAAACGGCCTATCTTTACAAGCTGAAACGGCATTCTTTAGCTGCATCATGGGCACATGCGATGTTCTATGGATTATCATTGAATGGTAGGAAACATTTGGGTAAAGTTTTGCAAAAGGAAAAATTGTGATGTAAAAGAAGCCGAATATCCTACAGTTTTATAACATTTCTGAATACGTTTTTTTTTTTCAAATTCATATCATGTAATTTTCATTATAAGTATCTTGTTCAAGTGCTTTCAAGCAACATTTTGAGCTCATTACATAATGTCAAGCATGATGCATGAGAAATCTGTTAATGCCAATACTAACAGGGGTACATAATAATAAAGAAAAGCCAAACACTTACAATGAAAGTAAAGTTCTTCATCTCCTTCTTGGTCAGCTTTGCTATAACCACAGTGCCTGGTAAGAAGCAAATGTGTACAACCTCAATAGATTTTACTTTATATATTTAAAATTCAGTACAATAGACCTGAGTTATTTAACAACATACTTGTTGGAGCTATAAACTAAATGTAAAAACTTCCTGTCTATGCATAGTTATAAACACAGTTAGTAATATAGCAATTGCGATGATTTAAAATGTGCACATAAAACAAATGTTTTGTGTGAGACAAAGCAAACGAAACTTTTTTGGGTGGATTTAGATTTATCAATGAGTGAATATTTACTTACATTTCATTTTGAAAATAAAAATAGATGTCAAATGGTTTCCGCAAACTTTCATTTTAACAACTAAAAGGATAAATCTTCCCCTAGCTGTCTTCTACATTTATTACAGAAGCCTAACTGAAAATAACCAAAAAAATTCACCCAATATAATTTACGGTACTCATTCACGTTAAATGAATGCGGTGTATTTTGATTTCAGAGAAGGACAATTTATTGTTCTGTAAAGTTTAATATCAAAGAATGTTTGCATTTACTATGCAAAATTCTGATAAGTGATAGGCTACCATAATCTGAAAAATCAATATATTTTATGTTAGATATTAGAACTAATTTGCCTGCTACCTTCTTCCAATGATGAAGCCAAAGACCATGAACACCAAAATGATGGTCCCTGCCACAGCAACCACTGCGATGATGATCACTGGGTTCTGCTCACTGGAGACAGCTGTGGCTGTAAACAGAGAAAACAGGCTCAGCAACAATTTATACCATGCAACATCTGGAGATGTTAAATAAAATAAGAGATATTTGTTCTATTTAATTCACTGCTAATTTTATTTTTTTCGTATTTTTTTCTTTCTTTTTGTTTTTTTGTAGAGACGGAATCTCACTTTATGGCCCTCAGTAGAGTGCCGTGGCCTCACACAGCTCACAGCAACCTCCAACTCCTGGGCTTAAGCGATTCTCTTGCCTCAGCCTCCTGAGTAGCTGGGACTACAGGCACCCGCCACAACGCCCAGCTATTTTTTGGTTGCAGTTCGGCTGGGACCGGGTTTGAATCCGCCACCCTCGGTATATGGGGCCGGCGCCTTACGGACTGAGCCACAGGCGCCGCCCTCTTTTTTTTTTTTTTTTTTTTTTTGTAGAGACAGAGTCTCACTTTATGGCCCTCGGTAAAGTGCCATGGCATCACAGCTCACAGCAACCTCCAACTCCTGGGCTTAAGCGATTCTCTTGCCTCAGCCTCCCGAGTAGCTGGGACTACAGGCACCCACAATGCCTGGCTATTTTTTTTTAGTTGCAGTTCATCCAGGGCCGGGTTTGAACCTGCCACCCTCGGTATATGGGGCCGGCGCTTTACGGATTGAGCCACAGGCGCCGCCCAATTCACTGCTAATTTTAAATAAAGGCCTTATAGTGTAACAAATGTAAACGTGTTATAAATAAATGTTTTAGTTCTTCATTTTAAAGACGTGGTAAGGAAAATTATTTCATATATTTCTATATTATCAGCTATAAATAAAGCTATAAATACCTTATTGAATGACTATACCCCTGATTAGTTGCTGGAAGCTTAGCTATGAATCAAGAGATAGGCACATTTCATTTTCAATTGCTATTAAATCCTTGTTTGTTCCTTAATGTTGCATTTGATCCGTCTGTGTCTGTTTTCAGGTATGTAAAGTAGGAACAAAAATACATATCCCATGAATTTCTTAAAGCACCTTACTGTACACTGAATGCTTTATCTCTCATACCATCAATTTAAATAAAAAGCATCATGTAATCATAGTAAAACCTCACGAATTTGTAGTCCACTATAATTAGCAAAAAGATGAGCTAATAGCTTATGTTAATTTTAATAAAGTAGCCAGTAAATATATAGTTGAGAGTTTAAGATTATAGAGCAGCTAGCCTATTTATGAAAGAGCAAACTTTCTGCAAGTACTTTAAAGAAATCTTCTTTTTTTTGTTTTGTTTTGAGACAAGTCTCACCTTGTCACCCTGGATAGAGTGCTGTGCTATCATAGCTCACAGCAACCTCAAACTCCTGGACTCAAGAGTTCCTCTTGCCTCAGCCTCCTGAGTAGGTGGGATCACAGGTGCACCCCGTGATGCCTGGCTAGTTTTTCTATTTTTAGTAGAGATGGGGTCTCACTCTTGCTCAGACTCGTCTTGAACTCCTGTGCTCAAGCAATCCACCTGCTCCAGTCTCCCAAAGTGATGGGATTACAGGCGTGAGTCACCGTGCCCGGCTAAGAAAACTTTATCATTCTCTATTTATAGAAACTTCCTCTATGATACTAAGTGGTTCCTCTGTGCTCATTAAGGCAAGCCTGGCTACATCTTTCTGAGAGTCTCTTTGGAAACAAGTCCACGCTTGCCTGTTCTTTAAAATAGCCTGTGATTTAGATTTTTCAAAGTACATAAACTTATCACTTCTGTTTTTCCAAATTAGTTGTGTTTTCCCAAGAGTATATTTTTAATACTGGTATAGACTTTATAAAATCACCAGACACACAAAACATTTAACATCTATTTTTTTGGAATGAAATATATATTTCAATAAATAATCCAGGTGCAAATATCATATAATACATAATGTCAAACTAATATGATGTGCTTCATCTGAAACAAACAACAGCTGTAATTTTTAATTTAGGCAGAATGGAAAATACCACTCCTTATTGATGGCAAGGGACTGGGTCTCCAGAGCTGTAAATCATGTGTTGGCAGAATGTATCTTGTCATAATAGGCAGCAAAAGTTGTTTTTGGATTGGCTATCTATGTTTGTCTCTTTTTGGCAACTTATCTCTTTTAATTTTGCATACCTGTCCTAGGAAGAGATAGCTCCCATACTGAAACCAGTGAAAATAGTTCTAGACTAATAGTTTCAGAACAAAAATATTACATACACTTCCTAATTTACCACTTGGTGATTTTCTTTTCTCCCTAAGGGAACTAACAAAGGTTAAAAGAACAATTTCACGTTTTAGTTTATGAATTACAGCCTGCTAACATACAACAGAGAAAAGATGGCTTCCTGCATTTTTGTTTGGTCCTTTTTTTTTTTTTTTTTTGACTTGGATTTTTATATGAATGAAGAGAGTAAAAAGAATGGAGTGGTTCCGCTAGTGAGGAAGGAAAAAATTATACACATATGTGTGGAAATTCTTTCTGTTCAATCAAGTGTCTCCCAGGGGTCTAATTCTCTGCTTATCTTAGGCTCAGTTTTTCCCTTAGCTTTGGAAACAGAACTCCAGTGAGATCACTGACCTCAAGGGAGTGTTGGATCAGAATTTGTGAATATTTATTCATACTTTTTTATATATAGTCGTGACCATGTTTTAAGCTTTCTATGCGTGATGTTATGGTTAACATTTTCATCTATTTTATAGGTAATACATTTTAAAAGTGATTTGTAGTGGCTATAATTAATACCACAGTTTAAATACTAGACTTGACTCTGCATAGAAGGGGTTTTTAGAACGTATGTGCTAATGGGATGGACTATTAACCTTCTTTTATTTCAAGTTGATATTTGTTTCAAACTAGAATTACATGATAGAAGTCATTAATATTATATGTATGATATTATTAGACATTATTGTTACATAATTTTAAAAATTATTATGGGTATTTAATAGTTGTATATCTTTACAGGGGACACGTGCTGTTTTGGTGCAGGATTAACAATGTGAATTAATCAAATTAGGGTAACTGGGGCATCCATCACCTCGGGCATTTAGCATTTCTTTGTGCCCGGGACATTCCACTGTTTTAGTTATTTTAAGGTATATTCTAACTTATTGTTGATTACAGTCACTTTGTTGTGTTACATGTTTTTTTTAAGCAATGCTTAAGATACTTTTTTCAGCGACATCCTCCCTTTTACCCTGCTTCCTAGCACAGTGAGTCACTTTTCCCCTGACACTCTGGAAAAACGGGGCCATGCCCTCTCCAGCCCTTCACTGCGTGGCTAGCTGGGAAGCTATGACCGTCCTCAAGAGCTTTCCAGGGAATTGGCAAGGTCAAAATTATTTTTAGGTACAGGAAGATATTATTTGCCTTTTTCACTCCCATTTGTTCACAAGTACTCAGTTGAGTTTTCCTAAGGTACACAGCATATGATAACGTCATCACTGTAAAGGCTGATGAAATGTTTTTGCGTGTTTTTGTGTTTTTAAAGGTTCTGTTTTAATTTTTAATGTGGTGAATATCGATAGATATGACCCACATAAACAAAATTGGTGGTGGCTCCTCCAATAGTAAAAGTTTTCCTGAGATGAAAATGTTGGAGAATGGCTGTGCTAAATGATGAGCTGATAACGTGAGACTTTTCACGTTGGGCTTTGTCCTGAGCAGTTTGTGGGTATTAACTTATTTAATCCTCAGGAAATGCTGTGGGTTGGGTGCTGCAATCCTAGCAGTCAGGGTAGGGAGGACGGCCATGCCAGCTGGACATGGCGGAGCTGGGACGGGAAGCCAGGCCTCTGTCCTCAGGCTGCCTGACGCCAAACAACGTGTCTGTGTTGGGAAGAGGGATTCGTCATTGTCATCGCCTTTTTACTCATCCCCTTCTGTGTGCTACAAATCACAGCAGACGCGGGCCGGAAGACAACAAGAAAAGGAGACGTGGTCCTTCTCACGTCAACTTCATATCCCAAAGGAAGAGAATACTCCAAGAACAAAAATCACCACGTTCTTCTCATGAGAATATATATTTTTAACATACTTTTCATGTGTTCATCTAGGTTCCACTATTTCAACTAATCTCTGAGTCTTGGTTACTTTTTTAATAAACAAGTAAGCACTCAACAAATAATTGTCTAAACGCCCTCAATTTACAAAGTCAGGCAATTCTCTCATTTTGAAGAGTGTTGAAACCAAAGTATTACAATGGTAAGGAATGTTTAAGTAAATGTGAGTCAACGGACATTTCCAATTTACCTTTAAAATAGTCATTAGAATATGGAAATCACAAGGTGACATCCTGAGATAACTCTGAGATGAAAAACATAACAAGCATGTAAACACCTACCACCACTGTGTGGACGTTGAAATCTTAGCTGAAAACACTTTAATGTTTCGGGCGCCACTAAACTTAGACATTGTCATTCTCGGTCTTATATACTTGGTTTAAAAAGTGATAATCATGAATAATCGTGGCATTAGTTCATCTCACCAGATTATGTGTCAAATTTTTAAACTGATGTATTTGTGTTTCCAATTCTATGTAAATGTTTTATATTTCAAATGGATTTCGAAATACTCTTTAAATCTGTGACTATCAGAGTAATAACTTTATTTTAAAAATGTTACAAAATATTTTAAAAGAACAGTGTTAGTCAACTTAACAAGCTTTAGTTAATGGGAATATTTATCAATCCACTCTTCCTTTTATCTAAAAATTTTTCTCTGAAGTCAAAATGTATCTTTTATCAAAATGTTTATTTTGTTTAACTTTTTAACTGAGGACAGAAAATCATTTAACATTTTTTCAAATTGCTTTTGTTTGGAATTTCGGAGGAATGCTGGATTGGCAAAACAGGTAACACCTGGGAGCTGGGGGAACTTGAGCTGGAGCAGTGACCAGGAGGAATCAGGAACCCCAAAATACAGAGACACAGACTGAGGCCGCCACCCAGCTGAAGAGCATGCGGCAGATCCCCAAGGTGTTCTCAACTGGCAAGCTGGGGCCTGCTGCCCAACATGTATCTGCTTGTATACATGTATTTTTACTACAATCAAAGATACTAGTTATGTTCTATTTTTAAGCTGAGTACTGCATACAGGGATATTCCTTTATGTCCTTTATATTTCATATATATTTTAAATGTATTCTTTAGGATACTTGAAATAGTCCATAAAAAAAGGAAAGGAGAAATAGCAAAAATAAAAAGAAAGACAATTTCTTTTTTTTTTTTTTTTTGTAGAGACAGAGTCTCACTTTATCACCCTCGGTAGAGTGCCGTGGCATCACACAGCTCACAGCAACCTCCAACTCCTGGGCTTAAGCGATTCTCTTGCCTCAGCCTCCCGAGTAGCTGGGACTACAAGACAATTTCTAAGATCTTCCTAAACTCTAGTTTTTGAAATCATTGTTAAAGGGCAAGTAGCTTAAATTAACACAAGTTCTTAGATACCATCTTGCTCTTGTTCACTCCAGTGTACATTCTGGTCTCCTTTGGGGGTTTCTGTGAAGGAGCAAGTTTGATGGACCCAATTAGAATGAGAACATTCTGAGGTGTACAAAAATATCTTGTGTCAACCTATAAATTGAATGAGTCTTGCTTCTGTTTCTAACTTCACCTTTAAAAGAAAGTCCAGTCTGTGTTACAAAGAGCAATTTAAACCACATGGTTCTAAAATTATTAAACAAAACAGCAGATGTTAAATTATTGCTATGAATGATGGGACTTCACATCTTTTGTGTTTACCTGGAAGGATCTGGAGAGCATTCTCCTGGGTAAAGTATTAAGGACAACTTTACAAAGTGGGTATATGTGCCTGTGTTTTATCTTTATATGTAAAAACTATCTTGCTGCAAATCATCACCCTCAATAGTGAAAATAAATATATGCTAGTCTTATTGAGAGTAAAAATCCAAACCAAAGGTGTAATTACCTTCAAACATTTTACCTGTAGCTTCCTCCAGTGTAGCAACATCAAGTCTAGGGCTGTAATTTCCGTAGCCAGCAGCGGTAAAAGCTCGAATCTGGAAAACATACACTGTTCCTGGTTTCAGATTGTTAATGGAGGCTGAAGTGGACTTGGTTTTTACGGTTGAGTAGGTCCGTTCCCTTTGATCCTGGAAATAATATTGATAGAAAATCTTTAGTTGTGATTCCAACAAGGCAAATTGACAGCCAGTTCTTGCAATTTATTTCAGTCTTCTGCATTGTTTTTACATAGCTAGGTTGTATCTTGTGGAATATTATAACACGGGGTGTTTACAAGATAACATAAAATGTAAATGTGAAACGCATGCCTTTGTTCTCTACATTTCGAGGAGAAATAATTTTGTTAAAACATTTATCACGTTTTGCTCTTTTGCTTTTTTAGGAAAGGGCATAGTGGCAAGAACTATTGAGACATAATATAATCAAATGTCCTACTGGTCAGAACGTAAGTACTCCTGTAAAATCTGTGGTTTGGTGAGGTGTCATGTCATAATGTAGTTCTCTTAATTCCTTTCCTGAATGTTATTCAGCAAGCAAAGAGCCATATGCTAAAAGTTTAAGAAAGTTATTAAATCAAGACATTCAGTTAACGCATCACCACACTGACATATTAATTACAGTATTTTCAATAAAAACTGCATTTCTCACAGAATAAAACAACTTTTGCAACATATTTGAAGAAGTATTGCAAAATTAAAATCATCAACATAAACATTAAAATCATATCATACAACTCCTGTTCGACAATATTTTCCACATTATTCATCTCGCTCTCCCCACGCATCAATGTGAGAACTGAGATCGCAGAGTTTATTGAAATAATAGTTACATTTTTATGAGCAAGTTTTTTTTACCATATAAGCAACAGATGCATTTTCTTATATATAAGCCTAAGAATTAAATAGATATAAAAATTCAAGCATATAAAAATCTCTGCCAAGGCAATGTATAAATGAATAAAAATGTAAAGCTTCATTGATGTGACTCTTACAAGCTGTTTATGAATAAAACATATGAAAGTGTATTGTTCTTCATAACATACAATTTTAGATGTTTCTCATTTGTTCTAGCATAAATACCTGTATTCAACTTTATCTGTCAATAAAATCATTCTTTAATACCTGAAAATGTCAGAATTCTGATTGTTTAACTTGGCATCATACTAATATTTGGAAAAGTGTAAATAAACGTATACTTAAACTCAATTTAAGTTTGAAACTGAAGCTCTGATTGTCTTTGTGATAATCAATTTATAAAAATAATAGTTGGTATTACATATTTATCTCAAATGTTAGAATGAGGCATGAGTTTTATTAGATGTTGCAATGATTCACAGATCATAGTCTCTGATCCATCACAATACAATGCAATATAATACTATTATACTATTATTGTATTCTAATAATGGACTACTATGCAAATTTAGCAAATATGGATACATTCTGTTTCTGTCAGGCAAAATAAAAAAATAACTGTTTGAACAGATTTATTTCAAAATAAGGATTTGTAAAGTATTTCAGATTCCATTGTGAGAAACTTTTCTATTACCACCTAACATATTTTCTAAATACATTTTATTACTTTTGTATTCTGATACATTTTCAGGAGTGACTATAACTGTTAGCTCATGAGAAAACAAATATAACAAAAATAGTGTTAAAAACAACGATCTCTTCTGAAACACATTTGGTAGGGTAAGAAATGAATCAAATAAAATGCAACCTTGTCCATGAATTTATGAGTTCATAATGAAAATAAAAAGCAACTATTTTAAGCTAAACTTTAAGCTAAACTTTAAAACTAACCTTATTTAAAACTTTTTCTTCAAAGAAAAAGTATCCATTATGAATTCACTCTCTACATTTTAATTTATTCAATCAAGTCAACTCCAACATTTTTCTAAAACTTTAGGTCTCTATTTGGTAACTTTGTCAAATGGTAGGAATGGCTATGTGTATTATAGCACTTTAGCTAACTCAGTTCTAATTTATAATGATAATAATATAATTACAATTTATGTTACAACGGTAATAGTTTTCATGATTTAAAACTTGAACCAGGTGCTTCCATGAGGTGGATCCTTGGAACATAATTTGTGAGTGGGGTATGTATTCTATACGCATTTTATAGGTATGTATTTCTCTTCCAAAGATATATCTTTCTTGGATATAGCACTATTTACTAAAATAAGGAGATTAAAAAGACAGCACTTATTTTTTAACAATACTATTGTTCCTAATGGGAAGGGAGTAAGGAAGTTACAGACATGATTAATATAACATACATGAAGTAAATTTTAGGAAGAATTTATAGGACTAAAATAGTCTCATCTTATTCATAAGGCTGAAGCATATGATATAGTTATTATGAAAAATATCCTTATTATTTTAGCAAATTATTTGAAGGAATCATCATTATCACTGAAACCACATACATTAGAAACATTTTTCAAAAATTCATTTGGCTGTGTGGTTTCTGTGGCACTAAAACACCCTACATCTAATTATTATGATCTCAAACCTGAATCAATAAATCCACTGTAAATGGAATATTTTCATTTGTGTAATTCAGAAACTTAATACACAGAAATCACAATGAAAATGATGAACCAGTGAATCAGGGAGACGGTTATTAAAAACGGTAGCTGCGCCGACCAACTTCAGTCTGCGACACAGCGGGACCGGGAAAGACAGGCCGCCTGCCCAGGCTGCAGGGCTCACCTGCTCCCTGCACTTACTTTCTCATAGTACTTGATCTCATACTCCGTGATGACTCCATTGGGATGCTCGGGCTCCTGCCAGGAAAGCTCCACACTCCGCTGCAGCACTCTCTCCTTCATTACTCCGCTCACTTGCGAGGGAGCTGTTTGGACAAGATGTGTCAATAAACAAAGAGAAAATTCACTGGATGCCTCAAATCAAATGTCACAACTGATCAGTCCCATGCTGTGCCAGTTTCATTAAGGTAAAAGAAAGCACCTTTTCATAGCTCACAATTCAGAAGCTAATGAATATTCAAGCAGGACCTTATTACTGCTCATAAACCTTAATAGAAATTTAAATTAAAGTGCAAACAGGAGAAGATAGCATTGTTCAAGTTAGTGAAAAATGGAAATGATGGGCCTGAGAATGACAATTAAGCAAATGAATGCTAATTAGGGCTAGAAAATATGATTTCGGATTAATCTCCAGTGATAAACTAAGTCCAAATATTTGTTTCACATGCAAAAGCAATACGTGTTTTAAAAGAAAAAAATAATTTAATATTGTGAAATAAAAAGTATATGAAATGGCTTTTTTATTTGTCAATGAAAGGGATCATACTTTTTAAAACGTTTTCATATTTCACTTTGTATATGCTTCGTGTGTGAGTTTATGTGTATATGTGTGTGCGTGTGTGTGTGTATCTCCAAAGACTTCCAAGTAACCTTGGAAAAAAATCTTTGTATTTTATTAGGTCAAGGTTTGGGAAAAGGCGACAGCTGCTGCTACTTAAAATATGTGCATGAACACACGTACGTTCACATACAGACTCTTGCACATGTAATTTATACCTACGTAACCTAGGCTTCAAGCTTTGAAAGGAGCAATTCAAAGCGACAATCTTGCTTTCTCTTTCTATATAGATAATAATATGCTTAGAGTTCTTTCATTCTAATTAGCGACATACACTCTTCTTGGTAGCTAAGTCTGTGGAATGTAGCAAACTAATTTGCTCCGTCTAATTTGCTCACTGATGATTAACTAGTTGTCTACTCTGTCTAAATGAGGAGCTGCTCTGGCTTGGCTGAATTTCAGTGGGGTCATTATGTTTCATGTATCATGCTCTATCTCATTTTGTAAAATATTTTCAGGCTGTTAATTTAATTTTCAGATGTCTGAAATTGTTAATAATCCCGCTGACAGAAAAGCAATTATATGGGACCAAAGCCATTTAAGCAACCTTCCAATGTTTATCCCTTTGGCTTTATTGTGTTTCTTCGACTTCTTAATATTTTCTCGTATCAATGTTTAGCAAACACATTTTTCACTGCTTTCTAGCTTGGCGAGTTTGAAAGAAGGAGATGGAAGATGCATGATTCCTATTTCCTCCCAGATTACTAACAAAAGCATCACTAGAGCAGATTAAGTGGGACAGGTTTCCCTTGAAGGGTGTGCAGCTGGAGCAGCCAATGAACCCTGTTTAGAAGCTAAATGCATTTCGGATGTATTTTCAATGAAGCTAATTTCTAATAAAAAATATCTCATTTTCACCTGAACTTTTGAAACCTGATTGTATGTAGTAAAAAAACTTTTCCCTAAAGTGGTGTGTCTCTTCGCCCATACCACATTTTGCACATTTCAGCATACGGTTAAATTCCAGAGGCTGCTTCCTTAGACCACAGCTTTTGAAACACATAAATCCCAACTAATTGTAAGGGGACAGCCTATCTAACAAAAAATCTCTTAACAGCTCCAATAGTATAACTTACTTGAGAAAGTCATTAAAAATTGTATTTTAACTTTAATTAGTAAAAAATATAGAATGCAGCAGAGATGAGAATACCGCATTAGTCAGTGCGTCGGGTTCCCCAGCAGGGTTGCTGGGCTCTGATCGGGGTCTGTAATGCATGTGTGTCATTGAGAAATAGGTTAGGAAAACAGGTTAAAGACCCAGAATGTGTAACCTCTAGGTCTCTTTCAAACAACACACATAGTTTAATGAGATTTTTGTGTAAGTAAAACTACAGTCTTAGACATTTTGCTTGGGTTCTATTCCTAAATTATATGGTGAAAGAGGCAGGGGATGCTGAATTTTTCCAGTTATGGAGGAGACTTGGATACAAATCTACCTCCTTTAGTTTCTGATACATTAAAACAAGATCTAAATATAAAATGAAATGATTTCTGCAAGTTACATAGTAAAATTATATTCAGTATTTCATCCTAAAATAAATTTTACCAATAAAATTATAATGATTGGAGACTGGGGAAAAGAAAGACACCCCAAAATGCATTTGAAATATACACTATTTGAGACTCATCTCACAGTGCTACAGATGCAGTGTTCTGTTATACAATGTAGTTTCCTCTTTCACGCAAGAAGCCATGTCTGTAAGTGACTGTACCATTGATTCTTATATATTTATTTTTTTAATCCCTTGCTGATATCGTATTAAGTCTCACATTTTAAGAGGTCAGAAGGAACATACTAGCACATGGCCTTTGAGAATGGATAAACCACAAGATAGGAAAAAATCTTTCTCTTATTCTTTCAAATACAACATTTGGTAGAAGGAAACTGATGTATTTTCCCTCGAGTTTCAATACCTTGGACCTAAAGAATATGCAACTCAGGTGGCACCTGTGGCTCAAAGGAGTAGGGCGCCGGCCCCATATGCCAGAGGTGGCAGGTTCAAACCCAGCCCCAGCCAAAAACTGAAAAAAAAAAAAAAAAAAAAAGAATATGCAAGTCACAGGATCTACAGCCTATATGCAAAACATCTCTACTCAGAGTCTCAACAAGGTCATTTCAGACAAAGTTACACATTAAAGTAAAATAGCAGAAAGTATGCTAGTCTTAAAACACAATGATTTCTGTAGTTAATATATAATATTTAATCTAAATTAATAACATCATAACAATTTCCCTATGAAGGTATTCACTCTTAAACCAAAATAGTCCATTAACTACAAACTAGACTCATTTCTGAAAAGGGAGTGGATCCAACTAAATTATATGCATATTTAGGAACCAATTAGATGTTATGACATTTAAATTATAATTTTCATAATTATGAAAATGAAACTAAATATATTGCAATTGGAATTGATGTGAAGCTAATAAATAGTAACCAAAAATAATGAAGTTCCTGGATTGAAAAATGCAGGAAAACAAGCACCGTCTACAGAGGAGCTTTTAACATGGACTTTAGGTCGGGTTTCTAACAACAATGAACAGAATCATTACTCAGATTTCTAGAAATATTCAAATATAAAGTTAATTTCAACTGAAGAAACAGATGGAACTTTCTTTGCCCATAAGGATCTTCAGAGTTTATCAGGCACATGAGATACAACAAACAAACAAAGTCTAAAACAGAATAAGCCAGGGAGGACATTATTAGTCATGTTGAGACTCTTCATCAATGGCAATGAAAGGTGATCTTAGGAGTTCAGAGTGGTAAATCTCTGAACAGCAAGAAACAAAACTTGATAAAGTTGATGGCACAAGAAAGCCAAAGTCTAGTGACAGGAAGAAAAGTAAATGTGGCAAGTGGGTTTGTTGGGATGAGGTTTTGAAATGAAAAATAATCAGTCACAGGAATAGCAGGTTTATGTATAGAACTGAACCAATCAGCATTTTACAGATTTTTGAGCTTCAAGTACTCACACATGATTCTTTGGTCTTAATCCATTTTCAATTAAAATCCAATTACAAAAGATATTACCAGATGGAATAGATACACAAAAGCTACGTCTCACTCCTCCCCCCATGCCATGTTAAGTTTACCTAGAGGTAAGGGAAAATTTCTTAGCATGAAGGATGAAAAAAGCAATTTTAAGATACAGCATAGCAGGTGGAATGTCCACAGAGGTATCCATACTCTAATGCATGGAACATGTAAACATGTGAGTTACATGGCAAAAGGGACAGGGCAAACGTCTAAGCTTATAGAACTTAAAATAAAGAGATTTTTCCGTAGGTTTCCAAGTGGGCTCAATTTAATCTCACGAGCCCTTAAAAGCACACAGAAACCACACAGAAGTCAGAGGAATCTGAACCGTTACAGGTGCTGCTGCTGGTGGGGAGGGGCCCCGGGAAACATGGGGAGTTCTAGAGGCAGCCTTCAGGATTAGACCGGCCTCACTCACAGGCACAGAGGTGGAGGATTCAGTGTGACCAGTGCAAAGGAACCGAGTCCTGCCAACAACAGGCACAAGCTTGGAAGTGGGTTTTCTCCAGAGGCTTCAAAGAAGAGCCCAGGCCAGCTGATAACACGATTTCAGCCTCTGAGGCTGTCAGCAGAGGCTCCAGCGGAGCCTGGCTGCGCCCAGACCCGTGTCCCACAGAACTGTCATATAATAAATGAGTGCTGTTTTCAACTGCTAAGTATTTATGGCGATTCGTTTTGGCAGCAATAGAAAACTAAGACACGCGGTAAAGACAAAAGTAAACCCACTGATAGTTTTATGATGTCTATGAAGAAAAGTTAGTGGTAGCATAATGAGGTAATGTGGCATGCCAAATTTTATGCTGGCACACAGGCAGGGAATATTGATCTTGAGACCCTTTGATAGAAAAGAAATTTCTATTATACATTTCAAAGAAACGTATATTTTGTGGTAGAACTTTTATGAAGCTAATGAATTTGATTTGGAATTTTTTTTTTTTTTTTATTATTTTTTTTTTTTATTGTTGGGGATTCATTGAGGGTACAATAAGCCAGTTACACTGATTGCAATTGTTAGGTAAAGTCCCTCTTGCAATCATGTCTTGCCCCCATAAAATGTGACACACACTAAGGCCCCACCCTCCTCCCTCCATCCCTCTTTCTGCTTCCCCCCCCATAACCTTAATTGTCATTAATTGTCCTCATATCAAGATTGAGTACATAGGATTCATGCTTCTCCATTTTTGTGATGCTTTACTAGAATTTGATTTGGAATTTAAAAGGCAATTTTATATATCACCCATCATCTTTCCTAACAAATGTTCTGACAGAATTTTAACAAAAAAATGAGATGAAAAAATATATATGTATTTCAATATATAATGAGGTAAGATGGGTCAACAAGCATAAAATAACCTTTCATCATATATATCAAGTTGTTAAATGTATTAACATTTGTTAAATTTCCATTAGGCAAAGGCAAAAAGTAAAAGAAAAAAATACCAACCATATTTTTAGAATAAATTTAAAGGCAAACCTGATAGTAGAATAACACTATTAACTTTTGTTGCTGTACATTATCACTATGGACATTATTTTTACTAATTCTTTGAAATAAATGTGTGTATTATCAGGAGCCTACTATTTTACGGTACAACATTTAGCTTTATTACTCTTCCCCATTGAAAGAGTAATGAAAAAAGAGTTTCATTTTGCATTATAGGACAAACACAGATACATATTTATTTCAGAAACAAAATATTGGGTTAAGTATGTGTGGTCAGTGTAATATCAACTAACATAGCAATTCCATTTTCTAGATACGGGATACAGTATAAAAACACTAACGCATGATTGTACTAAATTTTAATTTCCTGGCTATGAAAAAAAAGGTCAGTAATAATAGTATCAACAATAAGTATTCAATTTTAGCGAAAAGAAAAAAAAAGGGACTAAAGGCAATTGAGTCTGTAGCAATTGTGAGCAATCCATTTTCAATGAGGTTTGTTAAGTTATCTTTGGTTGGAGGAATGAATGATACCTGATTTAAACAAATAAAATTTCATTCTGTAATAAGTAGTTGAAAAATCAGTGGAAAACAAATGATCTTTTTTTTCCAAAATTAAATTATGTTATTTGCATTGCTACCTACTTAACATACTAATTAGGATGGTAACGTTCTTAAAATATAGAATACATAATATAGTAAGTAAGATATATAACAGAATAAATAACTAAGTAAATTCAAGGAACAGTTACTAAAAAGAAAACCTTAAAAAGTGATAAAATCAGAAAGTTCTGTGAAAAAATCAACATGATGTTAAGCTAACAAAGCAGGAAAATAAAATAAGGACCTCAGTTGAGTATATATGTGAGTTTGATATCAAAGTATGTTCAATAGGTAATAAAATTACATAATAGAAACAACATAAGTCACTATTTCATTAACTAAGAAAGTCCTGTTCTTTAAAGCTGATTATAAAAATAATCTGACAATATTTCTTTCTGAGAATAATTTTTTCTTCTCTGTTGCCATCAGATGTTTGGACATTTATTTAAGCACTATAGGAGTTAGCTCATTTCCCAGCAAAATTTCTACATAAAATGCTTTAAAGACCAAAGAGATGAGGATTGCAGAGAAAGCTACTGTTGGCCAGTGGTTTTAAATACATAATAAAACACCAAATCGCTGTTGAAGTACTGAGAGAAATGTCAAATGATGAGGCTAATTTATATTTCCTGATACAGTTTTATTTTAATAGAATGTCTCTGAATGTAAAAAAAAAAAAAAAAGATAAAATAAAATTTTGAATACAATAAGCATAAATTAGGCAACTTCCCAGAACTTACTTCCATAGGCCTAACTGCCCTACTCACAAAGGAATAACTGCATGGTGACCTAATAGGAAAATTCAGAAAGGTTCAGAAGCTCTTGATCCTGACTTGTACATGTTATCTATGTTTTTCAATCAACAGGTAATACTATTTTTTAATTAGTTTAATTCTATTCAACAAATACTTCTTTGGCATTTACTATATGTAAGATATGGTAGATGTTGAGAGAGTCTGAAAAACTCTTACATATATTTTGTGATATAGATAAAATATAGCCTTTATTCCTGACTACAATCCTGTAAGAGAGTTACTGTTCATTCTATTTTAGTGATGAAGAAGCTGAACCTTAAGAAATTAAGTAGCAGCCTTTCAGAAAGAGACAGGTTTCAGATTTAATTCATGCTCTTAAATCCTAATTCAGGGCTACCAACCACACTAATGATTCTAGACCCCAGCACTTCCTGTGAGCAGATGAGTGGTCATTCATTTATTTAATATGTATCGAGACTTTACGATGTGTCAGCACATTAGGGATCTACTCAATAAGCAGGAGTCCTAGAACATGCAGATATAAGAAGACATTAAGCTGAGCAGATGTTTCTTTAATTACTTTAAAAAATGGCAAATGCCTGTATATGTTACAAAATTCAAAGTACTAAAGAGTAAACATTGAGACTCCCTCCCTATCTGGTCCCCATGTCATAAAAGGTACTTTTCCCTGAAGCAAACACTCTTACCAATTTCACTGCTATCCTTCCAGAAATAGTCTAGGTAAATACAAATGTATGCAGTTTTTTACATGAATGGTATTACTCTAATAGTACAGTTCAGAAGCCTGATGTTTCCATTTACACTGTATTTTATAGCGTATCATTAAACACATAGATCAGCTGTGTTGTATTCCAATGCATAGACGTACCATTATTTATGTGACCAGATCCTTATCAATGAACACAGTTCTTTCCCATCTCTTTCTCTTACAAATTTGATGCAGTGAAACTGCTGACAAACTGGCATGTAATACGAATAGGAAAATAAAATATTTCAGAGAGATCTAGTGCCCCCAGGTGAGAACAGGTGGGTAAGATGACATGAACCGAATAGGCAAAAAGTGGCCATTGTTAAAACTCATTTGAAGAGGAAATGAGGACTAAATTAATTAGTTAAGATATTTAGAGCATTGCCACACGAGGTGCAGGCTGGCTGCTCAGAGTGCAGCCCTGGTCTGTGAGAGGGGGACAAATTCTATAAGGTGAACATCAGCCATGTCACTAAGCAGCATTTTTTGTTGTTGAGCTGACATTTTTTTTCTTAGCATTATTTTCTTGATGAAAGAAGCATTTCTTTTTCTTTGCACACTCCCTGATCATTTTCTTTCTGGTACAAACTACTTAGATCTGTCATACGCTGGCACTGTGAGTAACAATGTCTTTTAAAATTATTCCAGGATTAGCCTAACGCACCCTTCACTGTTACACCAAAATGCCCAAAAGGTAAAATTGCGATTAACAAGGTTTCCCTGATTTCTGAGGAGGGCTGCAGTCATTCATTCGCACCTTCCATGAGTATTCTTCATGCCTGAGCACAGTAGAAACCAAGCTGCACAGACTGGAGAGATGATGACATCTCATTTTTACCTTCCAGAATATTTTAATCCACGAAGTAAGTTAGAACATTCATGTGTTAATAAAATAAAAGAAAAAGGCATTATAATATTGTTGGGAGGCAGTAAAGAGCAAAACTCAAAAACATTTTCCCTGCTGAAAAAATAATTTGCAATTCACGATATGATTGGTATAATGATGTATTTAAACTAATTACCAGGAATGTTGGCACTGTATGTATAATATCCAAGAGATAACTTTATAGTGATTAGGTAATGACAGACCCATGTTCCAGACTGAGCCCATCATCTTTTATCCAGTGGCCTCCACCAGGAAGTAACAACACTTTGAATCATTCTTCCTCTGCTACGGCTAATGTAGAACCTTGTTTGTGTACAGTTGAGTGTTGGCACAATGTGGCAGTGAATTTTTTTATATTTCTCTATCTCCTCAACCATTCTGATGCTTCTTGAATGTAGAAACTTAGAGATGCATAAAATGTAGGTGTGAAGAGCATGGGCCAAAGAGCCTGAGCTGGATGGGCACCTGGGGCCACTGCTTATTTGTTGTGTGACCCTCAGCAAGGACTTGACTTTCTGTGCCCATTTTCTTCTCAGCTTGACGGTAGAGATAATCAGAGCACATATTTCATAAAGAGGATTGTTACAAGAATTAAATGTATAGAACATGTTAAATACCTAAAAGCCTTTCCTGGCCCATGAATGATAAAACTATGTATTATTACCCTATGCTTACTTGGTCTGTATTAAAACTGCAGATACATGGGATGTATGCCAGAATACTCTGATTCTAAGATCAGATTCAAGCATCATTATTTTTCAAGTAAGTTTGAGAACGATTCCTCTGAAGCTCCGGTAGGAACAAAAATTGTTACTTGTTATTGCAAGGTGGGATTCCGTCACCCTTCATAATCAATGCTGGCAATGTTTGATTTTAAACACTATATTGACAGTTTGTATTCAATAGCCATTTCCGTCACTGACCAATTTATATGATTTATACTCTATTGTATATGTACCAGCTAGACAGAAAATACATCAAGGTTAAGTCATTGAGAAGGGAGACATCATTGTCAAAAAAATGAAGTAACTTCTAAAATGAGAAGAAACCAACAGTGTACACCCTTTCCAGATGCTACTATATACATTGAGTAGGGAGAAAAATGCTGATGAGCAACTTTTATTTTGAGTACTGAGGAATTACTAATTTAAATGATTTATAACCATTTTTGTATTTGGACTATCAGGCAATTTGGCTCTGTCTCTAATTCTCCAAGAATCTGGAGCCAAAAGATTCCTTATTTATAAGGTGAACTACATTACCATGGCCCCGCTTTAATAACAGAATATTTATAGAAATAACTTATCAGGAAATATGGGGCAGCTATGACCTGCCTTCCCCGTCTTCGGAGTAACACTTTATGTTGTACTTATTCTGACCTTGATTTTTTTTTAATATGAAAATAATTGCATTGTATTCTAATTACAAAAATATTGTAATGCCAATTGACAATTTTTAAGATGCTAATTTAGTCAAAATGACATGTCATAGAAATCTTTAATCGCAATTTTCATAGCAATCTATTTAAATTCCATATACATGAATTTATATATTATATATTATTTCATATTTGATACCCTGTAACTGTAATTCCTTGCAGGATGTACAATTAGATTGGTTAATTTATATAATATTATATCTATCATAAAAAAAGATTGATTCTTTTATAATATACATAATAATATTATGCCAGTTACATATATTATTATGTGGTTAAGACTATTAGTTACTTTTCCTAAATTTCTACACAGTATTTAAAATATTGTTTTGAATATATTAAAATTTCAGGAAATTCATACATTTGGTTTACTTTTCAGAAATTGTAAAGCACATATTTAAATAACAAATAGGTTGCTTATTAAGGTCAACAGAAATAATATTAAAACAAGGTCAACAGAAATAATATTAAAGAAAGAAGATATGTGAGCAAATCATATACATTTTTTAATCATATCCATTCAGAATAAATCATATTTCTCTACTTGAATAACTTCACAACCAAATACCAACTGTGTGCTTGCTATGCGATTATATTGCATTTATAGTTTCCTAAAAAATTGTCCATGACACCAGCATTTTTCATTATTGTAAAATTAATAAATGGTTTGAAACCAAAAAGTTTTAATATGAATGAAACAGTAAGAAGTAAATATATACGATATGCATCTGTAAATTATTATTAATAAATAGATTTAAAAATTTTGAGTCACTGAATTACATAAAAAGCAGTTAAGGGTATCCCATAGAGTGGAATCCATTAAAGCTGTTACAACACAAAACATACCACAGTAAAAATGTTTGATAATTTAATATTGCACTATTCATTTCCCCTATCTCAAAGCTCTTGCTAATGGTCGAAGAGAATAACCAATTCCCTCACATTTTGTTTGTGATCAATCCCATACTTTTTCTGCTTTATGATTTCTTTTTATTGTGTAGCTTTTCTGGTCTAAAACTCACGTGTATCAAAACCAACCCACATTCTTAAATGTGATACAGCGATATTATTACTGTGCAGAGATAGATCCTCATTAGTGGTTCTGTTCGTTTCATTTTATTTATTCATTTTTTCAAAATCATCACTTTGGTGCTCCTGTGAATTCATTTAATTTTAATTTCCTATCCTATTGTGAGTTGAACTATTTCAGGAAAGGAAGAAGAAATGAAAGAATAAAGAAAGAAGGACGGAAGAGGGAAGAGGAGCTGGAGCAGGGGTGCAGGGGGGAGAGCCGCTTGCTCACTCATCGTGCCTCATTTAAAATGTACAATTAAAGAAAGCTATCATCTGAATTGCTCCAGTTACTCTGAATACATTTCATCTTAAAAGTGCATAAATTTAAGACATTCATATTGCTTAATAGTAAGTTCTCAATACCAGTCAAGATTTATTACTTTACTGCAAGAACCTGCTACAAACTAAGCACTTAGTTTAAAATAGTCTGCTAAGTACATTTTGATTAACTTTGCAATTTATATTTTAAAGTTGTTGCTTTGTGAGGTAGAAGCTACTGCCTAGGAAGTTAGGGATAAATGAAAATTGCATTAAATTTCCTAAAACCATATGATACCAATGGTTCAATGTGGCACTAATTTACTATATAAGGTAGGGCCTGGAGGCTCATATCTGTAATTGCAGCGCTCTGGAGGCCAAGATGGGAAGACTGCTTGAGATCAGGAGTTCGAGACCAGCCTGAGCAAGGGGGCAAGACACTGTCTTCACAAAAAACGTCAGCTGTGCACAGAGGCTGCCTATAGTCCCATCTACCCCAGAGGCTGAGGCAGGGATTGCATAACCCCAGTGTGAGGTTACATTGAGCTATGATGCTGCCACTGCATTCTAGCCTGGAAAAAAATTACTACATAATATTTTTACGACCAGGAGGAAATTAATGCAGCTTCCTACAGTGGACAATTAATTCCCAGGGATCACTTTTATGCACTGGGAAAATATGGCTTATAATGCATAGTTATATATGGAGAGAGTTACCAATTTATGGATAAATTTGATTGTAAAAGTTAATTTGTAATTTAGTTGTTTGGACTTCATTTACCACACAAACAAAATCATAAATAGCAGATTGGCAAGCCAGCCCACAAATTCATATTTGACCCAGAATGTTGCTAAAGTATTGAAAAGTATTGAAAAATTCTGTTTAGTACTAGTAACTATGCAAAACAGGAAGGAAGATTCAATGAATAAAATGTGATTGCTGTTACTGCCGAATGCAGGTGCTTTAGACAGGGATGAACATCTCCCGGAATTCTCCCAACATTCTCATGTTTTGTAGCCAGAGATGGATCAACATTTGTGTATTGTCCGTCCCTCCCTTTCTTTTGCCACAGATGGAGTTTTGACTTTATTCCTAAGTAGTCTTTAGCTACCAAGAAATAACTCCCTCACAAGCCGAGTAGGACATAAACACAAGAAGGTAATGGCCCCAGCTTCTTACTTTATCCTTTAGAGCAGCGGTCTATGGCCCATGGGCCAAATCTGAATCGCCACCTGTTTTTGTAAATATAATTTCATTGGAACACAGTGACACCCTGTTTACATATTGTTTACGGCTATCCTTGTGCTAAAATACATGAGGTGAGGGATTTTAACACAGACGATATGGCCTATAGAGCACGAAATATTTAGTGTTTGGCCCTTTTCAGAAACAGTTTGTCTTTTTCTGAATTAGGGTCAGTTTAGTGGCAAGCAAAAAACTCCAAATAAACAGTAGCTTAAGATTACAGTTTCATTTTTCCTCTCTCTCTCTCTCTCTCTCTCACACACACACACACACACACACACACACACACACACACACACACAAAAGTTTAATAGACAGGCAACTGCTACATTTTATTTAGTGTTCAATATGGTGGCCGCTGCTGCTATACAGCCGTCACAGTCAAGCTGCAGGATGGAGAGGAGATGGCAGAGAGGAGTGTTGAGCCCCCACCACACTGGGAAAGCCAACATTCCCTCCCAGTAAATTCTGGCAACCTTTGCTTACATCTCATTCATCTAATTCTTTAGGTTGAAAAATGCAGTTTTACAATTTAAGCTAGATGTACCGTTGCTATGAAGAAAGGAAATAAGAAGAAAGGACTTGATACGAGGGGGGAAACTGGCAGTACCCCTCATGGGGAGAGGATCATCCACTTAACTTCATTCTCCCTCTGTTCCAGTTAATTTCTCTTCTGAATATACAACACAAATGACCAAGGCATAAGAGACCATAAATAAAAACTGATGCTTTGTAAACTAGAATTTGAAGAGATATTTATGATGTGACTAAACTTCATCTGTCAGTTTTAAAGGCAATAGGAATAATAATTTTGACTGCATCTGGCAGTTATCTATGGTATGGTTTTTCTCTGCAGGACCAGACAGCTGTAGAAAATCTGAACAGGACAAAGGGCAGGTATGAAATAGTCTTTTTAAAAGAGCGACTTTCAGTAACATTATTTAATTTATTCTTTTTGTAACACAGAAATACCTATCTGAAAAAAAAGTCTCAAATTTATTCACAGTATTAAGAATATTCCACCATGCATTATTTTAGGGACTTAGTATCTGCTAAATAAATGGATAAATTTATGACATTATAAATTACTCTTTCTCTCTTTAATATAACCAATCTCTTCCTGTCCATTGGATCCTTCCTAAAGGTAAACTCACCCATGAAAATAAAATTGTCTCTCAAGCCTACAACCTTTCTACCTGCTGGGAACCTCTCTTCTTCATTTTGACTGTGAAGGTGGTCTACATCCTGTTACCATCTCCTCAGAGCCCTTCCATGCTCCAGCCTCCTCAAGTGTGGCTCCCGTCAGCATCAGGGGCGATCCTGACAAGGCCACCCGTGACCCCTCCTTCCACTCTGGGGTGCTTTTCTCGAATCCTACCTTTCTTGCATTCTTAGTAGTGTTAATATTGTTAATCTTTCTCTTCTTTCCTCCTTGGCTTCCACGACACACTTTCCTCTCTTTTCCTTCCGTCCAGCTGATTCTTTTGTTTCCTTTCCTCATCCCTTTTCCTCAACTAACAGTCAAATTCTCTCAAAGCCATATAAAAAGCTGTTCTTCATCCTTAATCACTAGGGAAATACAAATTAAAACCCCAGTAACCACTTGATACACACTAGAATGACTGTAACTACAACAAAACAAACAATAAAAGCTGGAACTCTTATACATTGTGGTGGAAACGCAAAATGGTGGAGCCACTTTGGAAAAGCATTGTTTCACAGATAAAATATTAAGTTACCATATGACCCAGCAAATCCACCCTTAGCTGTCCACTCACAATAATGAAACAAAGATTTAAATATGAATGTTCACAGAAACATTCCTGTAGCCCAAGTGCAGAAACAAACTAAAAGTTCATCAGCTGGTGAACTAACAGAAGGGAACACATACAGAGTAACAAAATCATTAAAAACAGATGGACGCACTACCTGGCGCAGCATAGATGCATCTCAAGAAACATTAGGTTAAATGAAGGAAGCCATACTGATGAGACTTATATGATTTTATTTATATGAAATTCTAGAAAAGACAATTCCATAAAGAAACAGATTAGTGATTGTCCGGCCTAGTGACGGGAATGATCGTGACTATAAATGGGCACGCGGGATCTGACTAGGGTAATGAAAATGTTCTAATATTGAAATGTGGTAATATTTGCACATCTCTTAAGATTTACTAAAAATCATTGAACTAGGTAAATTATATGGTATGCAAATTATACCTAATGAAAACTATTTAAAAATACTTCATTTATTTTTCATGAGTTTTAGAATAAGATCCAAAATTACTAACATCACTTACTGTCTGAGATCCATTTATCGTTCCAGACTCACTATGAATAAATCTCCCCTCACTCTGTGCGCCCTCCACGCCTCTGTGCCTTAGCTGTGCCAAGCTCCTTTCATGTCAAGTTCAGATGCCATTCTCACTGTTCTCTTAAAGTAAATTTCTCAGTTTCTTTACCTGGATAAAATTCACCTATTCTGAATTCTTGTGGAATTGGGGAATATGCCCGTACAGCAGCTCAGACCTGTGAATCGACATGTGTTTGTATGAATATTTGACGAATATTTGTTTACTTCACTGTTTCCTTCACTGTAAGGTCTATAAAGGTGGGAGAGACACCTTTGGTTTTGCTAACCAGTATGTTCTATTATGTATCACAGAACCCACCTAAAGATATGCACTAAATTCTGGTTTAATAAACGAATAACAGCTTTGAATTATCTAAATTTTCCTCTGGGATAGTCAGCAAGATTTTCAGGTTCTTGATTAATTATTAACTCAAATTAAAGTACATATATATATATATCTATCTCAAGATGAGACTGTATTTTTGACTAGTGCTGGTAGTGTATATTGCAGTTTTCTAAGGGGAAAACATGATCAAAATCCCAAATAATAAAAATAAAACAAATTAGCCATATTGTTTGTGGTTAGTTAAAACTATAACCTGAAAGCCAGAAATTAAATTTTGATCATTTCCGTTACATCACTAAGGTAATTTTTGATACCAGTGAATTCAAAATATTAATTTGCAGAGCTTTTAAATTGATAGCTTTTAGAAGTATGTAGAGTAACTTTGCTAGCCATATTCTGAGGCCTTCATTTATTTGAAACAAATATTCCAACGCAACCAATTTTTTTCACTATAGTTTGTCTTCATGTCTACACAAGAATTTGGAGATCAAACAAGACACAGGCATGTATAAAATCATTGGTTATGTATAATATGCTTATTAGTAAAACAAAGTCCATAGAAATGCCACTTTTAATCCCCTGATTTTTCATTTAAATGGTTATCAAGATGAAGGATTTTAGTTTACACACATTCCCTTGGCCTTAGAACTGATTTTGCATAGAAAAAAAAAAGTTCACAAATGATTAAAGAAATGAAAACTGATACACATCATATTTTACATACCAAGTATTTTCTTAATATTTATTCAAAGTAACTTTTCATATAATAAAATGCTTGTAGTTCTTCATTGATAGTATCTGAGTCAAGAGTTTCCTTCTAAACATTCCAATTACATGTGTGCATGTAAAAATATGTATACACATACATATAACAACATTTATATAAAAACTTCACTTTTATAGTCAAAAAACTTAGGACCAACATATTTTGTAATTCTATGCCTAGAAAATTCCATAATGTAATTACTACAAAAAATATTGAGAAATAAATGACTTTCATGTTCTTGAAGATACTTCTCATTTACATAAAGCAGTCTTGGAAACTGTATTGCAGAAATATCCTCTACAAATGAGTTCTATTCTATATTCAACAAATGTATAAGATTAGAATGAGAGCCAATATATACGAAATAGTGGGCAAAAGATATGAACAGAAATTTTTCAATTTCAAAAGAAGATAAACAGCTAACAAACATCTGAAAAACTCAACATCAGTAATCATCAGGGAAATTTAAATTAAAACCAAAATGACATATTACCATACTCTTGTTAGAATGCTCGGATTTTACTGAAAAGTTCAAAAACAACAGATGCCGGCATGATGTAGAAGGCGAGGTGTGCTTTTCACTATTTGTGGGACTACAAGTTAGTCCATCCCCGTGGAGAAAAGTATGGAGGATTCCTCAAAGAACTGCAAGTAGACTTAGCATTCAATCCATAAAATCCCACCACGGGGAATCTACCCAGAGGAAAAGTAGTAATTTTATCAAAAATTACATCTGCAGAAAAGACAGCTACATGTGAATGTTTCACAATTACAAAGATGTGGCATCAACCCACATGCCCATCTTCATGAAGCAGACTAACTAGATGAGGTGTATGTACATGGGAATACTCCTCAGCCATCAACAAGGATGAATGCAACAATTTAAAAGAATTGCAGACCATTACCCCAGGTGAAGTATCTAAAGAGTGGAAAAATAAATACATATGTGCTCTCGAAGGAATTGGAACTAATCCAGGGGCACACAAATGCGCAGGGGGCAGTAAAAGTCACTGGAGACCAAGCAGACGGGAGGGGACAGCCCCACCCAATGGGCACCGTGCACGCTATTCAGGTGACGGACACATTTATGCCCGGACTCTAGCCATGCAACAAAAACATTTGCATCCTCTTACAAGTTTGAAATAAAACATATGGAACGTCTTTTTTTTTTTTTTTTTAAGTATCTTTAAGGGAAAAGAGAAAAATAGCATTCAAAGTTTCTTCAACTCTGTGGGTCAATTTGCTCAGTCAAATTCAGATGAAATGAAATTAGTCCCTCAGAATTAGAGGAATTTCTGTTATAAAAGTCTGATAACTTTCAAATATCTAAATTTTCCCTTTGTAAAGGAATTTCTTCCTTTTTTCCTCTTTGTCCCTTTCTCTCTGTCTTTTAATTTTACTTTTATAGTAAGCATTCATTTTTAGATCCATTTGGCTTAAACCATTAGATTAGCCACAAACTATCACTAAAACTTGGCAGGAATATTTGTTTTCTGAGATGTGGAGCAATGCACAGTCCTAGTGCCTTCCATTACACATTCCTCACCAACAGCTATAGCACAGCTCTGCAGGATGCCCAGCATCCTAGCATTTTAAGATTAGCCCAGAAGAAAGTCAGATAAATGATACCTCAAAAGGCAATTACACCTCATAGTTAATATAAATCTGAGTCTTCTTTTCATTATCAACATCAAAACAAACCAACAAACAAAAAAAACCAATACACATACAACTGCATAAAATAAATGCATTGAAATATACCCAATTGTTTATGTTGCAAATATTACTCTGTAGATTACTGGTCCCCAAACTTTTCAGCACAGGGACCAGTCACTTGGAAGACAATTTTTCCATGGACCAGGAAGGTGAGGGCTGGAGGGATGGTTTTCATATGAGTCTGCAAACTACTGATTTATTAAGGTCTCTGGACAGTCAAACCTCTCTGCTATCGATATTCTGTCCTTGCCACCTCTCCCCAGCACTGGCATCACCACCTCAGCTCAGCAGGCACTAGATTCTCATAAGGAGCGTGCAGCTGAGATCCTGCAGGCACAGTCTACAGTAGGGTTGATGCTCCTGTGAGAATCTAATGCTGCAGCCGATGTGACAGGAGGAGAGGATCAGGAGGGAATGCCAAGAATGAGGAGCAGCTGTAAACACAGATGAAACTTCCCTCCCCGGCACACTGCTCACCTCCTGCAAGGGGCCTGGTTTCTAACAGGCTGCAGACTGGTACCGGTCTGCAGCCCCGGGGTGTTGGGAACTGCAGCTGTCCATGTCATCTCAATATTTGCAATTCACTGACCAACAAAAACTCAACTTCCCTTTAAAATGAGAACATTTTCTATTTCGTCCAGTAATAAAATTTGTCCAGTGGTACCCTTCCCTGGAAAACCCCACTATCCTTATAAACACAACCCTTATTTTGTCCAAACACTCTTGGGTGACAAACAAAACCAATTGTATAACATATTTTATTTAGAATTTGCTCTATATCGATGAAAAATGAAAGGCATATTCTCTGATCTGTACTTGTTAAGGACTGATTTTGAATAGAAATTTTCTTTTGCAGTCATTTTAAATAAGAGCTTTGGATTTAACAGAATTCTGTTGTTTCCATATTGCTTTTTAGTCTAGACTAAAAAGAATTATCATAAAAGCATCTAATCACACAGGCAAATAAAATACCTGACAAAAGTTGAAAAACAGATTAATATTCCACCCCTAAAAAAATAAAGAAGGAATACGTTTTTGATGCCAGATTACCAGGTTACGTGTTCAAAAAACAGGAATATTTGTTAGTTTCTTCCCACTGATCCATTTAAAAAACTGTATACATTATGCCTCAGATGAAAAACAAAAGGGCATGCGGCCCCTGGGAAAACACACACACACATATATACACACATGTGCTAAGTCTGTAAAACACGGGGCACACACACACAAGGGCTAAGTCTGTAAAACAAGGAATATAATTCCTACTATATGCCAAAGTTAGAAAGAAAAGCATTTTCAAGTCATTCTAGATTAAATTGTATCTTCCACTTGTGGAATTAAGGACATATGACTGGGTGTTGTTCTATATGCCTGGATAATTAATGGTAGTGAACAGAAACAAAGGGTCATGATAATGATTTCTCCCGCCTGACTTAACAAGTTTCGAAATCCTGCAGAAAAGGTTCAACTCCAGCTGGGTCACTTACTAGTTATGTATCTGGCCTAGATGCTAAACTATTCTTGGCCACATATTTTTAATCTGCATAATGGGAATATAATAAGCAAGTGGAAGGATTTAAAGAGATTTGAAATGTGAATCTTTTAGCACAATCAATAGTTAACAATGAGCAATCTTTCAATAAATGTATTATTAAGAAAAATAAATGTGCAAAACTGACATTAATAAAAAGCACATAAAGAAACATTTATATTCAGTTCTTACATTATATTCTCCCAGTGTAAATGATGTGTTGAAATTTAATATAAACATTTTGAAAATAATACACTTGAAATTCTGAGTATCTTAGTTTAGTTCCACAGAGACGTGCTATTCTCAGGCCTCTGCTGAGCGGTCAGTGGTCCTGTTTTATTCAATTACTATGTTCTTGCTTAACTTCTTTTTATTTTGTGTGTTATTAGGGAATATAGCCTGGTAGATGCTTTACAAAATGTCAAATCATGCATACAAACAAATTCTAATGTAAAGATAATAACTATTGTAGAGGGTGGTGCCTGTGGCTCAATGGAGTAAGGTGCCGGCCCCATATACTAGAGGTGGCGAGTTCAAACCCAGCCCTGGCCAAAAGCTGCAATAAAAAAAAACAAACAAACAAACAAAAAAAAACTATTGTAGAAAATTTTTATGGTAAACCCTAGACAAAAATTACAAAATATTTCCTGGTTATGCTGATTTTTTGATAACAGGCTGATATTTTATTATTTTAAGTAACTTGAAAGCCTGACCTAACACATCTTTATATTAATAACATCTACCATAACTTTTCTGAAACGTCCTTTGATTATGTTATGCTGATGCTTTTAGGCTTTTAATCACACCCATTAAGAATCACAGTGTTGGGTACCTTAAACCTGTGAATTTGGACTCATTATTTCATTTCATCGTGCCTCAGTTTTCTCATTTCTCAAATACAGATAATAATATCAAGTTTTAAAAGGCTGGGAACAGCATTGAATAAACAGCAAGGGGCCTGTGCAGCAGATCACTACACATCAGACAGACAGCAGTTATCACAGCCTGCAAGGTCTGTCAAGTAAACGTGATCTGTTTACTTCTCCAGCATCAATTACCCATTATTTCTTTCTCATAACTATATGTCTGGATTACAAAACTCCTTTAATTTTCTTTAACCGGTAAATATCTCTCTAGTCTTTAACTGTCTGTGCCATTTTATGGGTCCACCGTTATAATTTCCAAATTTATTCTCCATGGAAATCTTTATACCCTAGTCTGCTAGAAATTCTTGCTCACAGCTTAGGGAGAACTGAGGCCACAGCTTTCTGCCTGGCAGGACTTCAGGTGGGCAAACTGCCCATTTCTGTGTCTTCATCCCCTACCAGAATATGAAGTCCATTGGAGTTAGGATTGTTTTGATTTCTGGTTCCATTTCTAGGTACCAAACACAAAGCAAGTTTTTTACACGTTTATGGAACAAATAGAAAGATTCTTTGACATTTAGATAAGCAATACATCTGCATCAAGAAGCTTTAAAATAGTTTTCACCTGTGAATACAAAATCATTCAAATCTGTATTTTCAGTGCTACCTAATATTTTTATTTACCTTAGTATTTTAAATATCTGTGACCAGACTGCTACTACCAGTTAGAAAGCAATAGCAGATATACTTGTTATTGTAAAACTGCTGATTTAATGAAAGTAAAATACTCATACTTGTCTTGAAAAGTTTTTTGTTCTTCAGTTAAGTTGCCCCATGACAAAACTGACCTTGGTAAGAGGTTATAGAGAACCACTGTATTATGCTATTAATACCTATTGCTTTAGATCAATATCCAAGAAATTCCCCGCTGTGTTCATAACCTCAGCGTATTAACATAGGCATCAATACATCAGTATTTTACACTAACGATAACCTACAGAGAAGCAACTTCACATCCTCAGGCAAACTTTCATTTTGTAGTATACACATTACAGAATGCTGACAACTTCTGTAAACACTAGATAGACAGGCAACCCACTGAACCACGGGTGCCAGGCTCCGAAGACAGTGCTGGGAAGGTATTCAAGATACATCTACCCTCCCACCGATGCTCCATTTCTAATATTTTGTTCTCATTTCAAACAAGATAAATTCTTTATATACCTACTGATCTGTGGGAGCAAGAGGGGTAAAAATGATGTTATTTTTTAAGTTAGAAGATATTTGTAAATCATATAAATAAAAATAATTTTTGATCTTGTAAAATTCAAAAGAAATGATAAATTATTTTTCTAATAAGTTGGAGATTTAAAAAACAGATAAATTACATTCATTTAATAATTAAATTATATTTTAAATTAGGTACTATGTAAAAAGACTATGTAAAGTCATAATGTATATGTAATGATATTTTGTTCTTCATAATTTTTTTGTAAGATTTACTGTTATCATTTAACATTATTTGTATTTTTATTGAAAGCAACAGACAACAGAAAACGTATCATTTAACCTTATTTATATTTATAGAAAGTAATCACAATTTTGGTGAAATTTAAGAATGCCTAAGGATTCTGAGAAGGCATTTAGCGTAAAGAGATTATTAATAAATTCCGAAATCTTTCTCTTTGGTTTCCAAATATGAGTTTTAAAAATATGAGATAAACTTTAGTAGGGCATATGAAGTTAAATAAGCCATTTAGAGAAATTAGATATGAAGGTATATCTGTCATGTTTTATGGCTCCCAAGACGATCTTTATGAAGCTCCCTGTTTCTTTGATGTTTGAAAGAAAATATTGTCATTCTTATGTCTTTTAAAAACCAATCTGTGGACACTGGCATCAACCAACTTTGAACTGATGTTGAGTTGTGTAACAAGGGACAGTATCAGCTCCCAAGACAGCCAGCATGGTGCTTCATGAACGCATTTTCACAGGTCAGACACCACCTGCTATTTACGAATGTTCAGCAGCATTGAGAGAGCATATCACACACAGCAGAGAAAAGCTCCACTTTCTTTGGAAGATATGTTTATAGTCTCTGGGAAAATATTATATATTAATTATAGTTCTTTTGTCTGGTTATGATTCAGCCTTGGCACTGTATTTTTCAATAGTAAAATGTTTGCCACCTGCTTGCAGATAAAAACTGGCCCGTAGGTACTGCTGTTTGTAAATGACTCCCAAAGGCAACAAGACATCATTTTTCCCAGGTGGGCTACTCATTTACTTTCTGTTTTCTTTCTCCCACTATTCATCTATGCTGACAAGTGTCAATTATGGACAGGAGATTTATGGAACGGGAAAGATAAAGCCCAATTTACAAATCATTTCCCGTGCGAGCAGACAGGTGCAATGACAGAGCTGGGTTGCTATAATTGAATTTCTTGCTGCTATCTACTCAGTCACAAGAAGATGTCAACCTCAAGGATGTTAGCTGTGGAAAAAGTCTTAATACGCTATGATTTTGAATGTAGAGATTACAATATTGCCTGGGTTTTAACTATGGACTCAGAATGGAATGTCCTAAAGTAAATACTATTTTGTGAAATAAGGATTCTCCTTGTGCCTTAGTGTATGATGAATAATGTATCACAGTAAACTAAGTTTAATTCCCATCACAATTATTGTTAATAATTTCCATTCTGATATGTGAAAAAGTTGATGTATATATAACTGCTGATATACTAAAACTAAAGAAGTTTTGCTGGAGAAATAAACATTTTTTGATGGATAACTAGTTTGATCCTTTTTAAGGGGAATGTTCTCTAGTATCTATAGATGAAAAAAATAAGATTGCAATGTCTTAAGTTTGTAGTTAAATGTTTGTTTCTAAGAATATATAATATGTAACATCATAGGGAACTATCTCTAGTTATGTTAATTATAGTTTACCAGCTCTTAAAATTTACTGATATGCCTCTGTTCATTATTTTTACATGCGTAGATCAAATCCAACTTTTCCAATGCACATGTTAATAGGTAAGGATTCACATATGGCATTGACAGTTAATTTAAAATTTTGGAGGGCTATAGAAGATAGAGTCAAATCAGCACTCTGCTTTGCTGGAGCACAGCTTCTGAATTACCTAGTTATGAGATAGCTCTACATATTTAACATCAGATTCCTTGTTTAATGGTCATTTTCTCAAAGTTTGTGATTTAAAAGTTTTAAATTGACCTTTTCCTGAAAAAAGATCTAAATCCTACAATATGTTTACCTCTGAAATTGAGGAGAGAGAGAGGAAGAAGGGAGGGACGGAAAAAGGGAGGGAGGGGAACAGAGAGACAGTTCAACTATTTTGAGCTTTGTGTGAATGTGTATTAGAAATTCATTAGTGAGATAATTTTCAGTTTAACAGATATTGTTACATTACTTATAAGCAGTTTTATAAATATATAGTTTGACCAGAAATTTATAAAATTCCCCCTTTGGGTATGCAGATAATACTTGGTATGCTAGTACATTTTAAATTAATATTTCATATTTCTTTGTTACATATTAAATGGTCTTTTGTTGCTGTATATTTTTGCAATTTTCTAATTTTATTGATTTATTAGCCATTCTTGTTTCTATAGTTTCACATACTTAATTGGTTTATTTTTCTTCATTTTACGGTTTTATAATTTTTTAAAAAATATATACATGAGATACTGGTCCTTTGACAAAGTATGTATGGTATTTTGTCTCACTGTTTGGCTTGTATTTTCATTTTCATAGTCAATTTTATTAAATATTCTTTATAAACTAGGATTTTTGGTAATTCCTTCTCTAATTAAAGGTCACAAAAATATACTATATTTTCTTCAAAATTTTTAATTTTTTCTCTTTATAATTATCTCTATAGAATTTACTTTTATTTATTACATGTAGCAAAATAAATGGCATCATAACATTATTTTTTGTCATTTCTTTCATATATATTTCCCCATATCTTTTTATGATTTCTGTTCTATTATGTTATTTACCTGTCTCTTTGCTGACAGTGTATTATCTTATTTTCAAGGCTTTATGATACGTCCTCACATCTTTTTCCTGAAAATTGTTTTAGCTATTCCTATCCATTTTCTCTTTTCCATTTAATACAGCAAACTGCTTAACTGATTAAGTTGTATGCACAGAGACACACACAGAAACAAATCGCATCCTATTGTAAATATGATTATAATCACTTTTGATATATAAATGAAGAAGGCTTTATATATTTATAATATTAATACCTCCAAGCAATAAATAGTTTATACCTTTCCATATTTTGAGGTCTTCTTGACAAAAATGTCTTGCCAAGTCTTCTATGTAGAAGTTGCATATCACATCACCTTTTATAAATTTTCATCCGCTTGTTTTTACAACTGTAAATTAAGTGTTTTAAATTATGCTTTCTCAAGGAAACTTTACATTCTGTTGAGAATGTAGATTGATATAACCATTATGGAAAAGAGTATGGAGGTTCACAAAGAAATTAAAAATAGAACTGTCATACAACCCGGCAATCCCTCTCCCAGGCACATACCCAAAGGAAATAGAATTATCACCTTGTAAAAATATTCACACTCCTGTGTTCCTTAGATCCTCATTTACAACAGCCAAGATATGGGGGAAAAAACTACATGTCCATCAATGGAAGAATGAATAAACTGTGGGGTGGTGTGTGCGTGTGCACAATGCAATTTCATTCAGACCTAAAAAAAGATCTTCCCACTTGCTGCAACATGGATGGATTGTACATTATGCTAAGTAAGGTAATACAGACACAGAAAAAAAAAAAAAAAGTGTCACAATCTTACTTACATGTAAAACTTAAGGAAGTAAAGTTCCCAGGAATGGGAAGGAGAAGTTAAAATGAGATGTAGGTCACAGGATGCAAAGTAGCAAGTATGTGGGACGCACACATCTAGAAGTCTAATATACAACATCAACACTGTAGCTAATAAAACTGGACTGTATTTGAAATTCCTATTAAATGAGTAGATTCTACCCATTCTTGTCACAAGCAAACAGAAAAATGGTTAATTAGATGGATGGTGGACATGTTAATCTGCTTTACCATAGTGACCATTTTACTCTCTCTGTGTCCCGTGTCACCATGTAGCGTATCTTAAATAGACATAATAAAAATAAAAAATAGGCTTTCTCCCTGCTCACCATTCATTTCTCGACTGCTGTATGCCACACACTGAGGACGGTACCTATACACCTAATTCACTCATCCAGATGGCCTGCACAGAAGGCATTTTCACCACTTTATAGATAGGTAAGAGGTTAAACAATTGAGCAACTTTCCCCAGGTCACCAAACCTGTGACAGTAAAAGCTGACAGCTATGATGTAAAGTCTAAGTGGACTAGGCACAGCCTCATTTTCTTTCTGAGGACAATGAGTTAACTTACTTACAGGTTATCACGTCTCGATTCTAAGTATAGCTTATTTTTTGAACCAAAGTTCTCTTTGCTCAGTATGGCTATAAAGAGCCCAAACCACATTCCAGAGGAGTAAGTTCTGGTTCTTTGTCTCTACTCAGAAATGCTTTTCCTTTGATGTCCCATTTATTCCTTCGTTTGTAATTGGCTTAGGTCTACTATCCCTGAGGAAACTGCAATTCTGCATAGCCATTCTGCAGCAAAGAAGTACTTGGAGAAATGCAAGCTTCTTTCATAAGTGCAAGTTGCCACTGGTTATTAAAATAAAAGCTTTCTCATATACAACCTTGTCGGCAACAGCACTTAGTGACCTATAGGGCAGCGATTTACTAAAAACAGGAACTCCGTAATTGAGGCCCATATATACTGTATCTCCCAGCCTGCCCTAAGATGTCCTACACAGGCTTCAGCTAATTGCTTTTTTAAGCCACTGAAGTTTCTACTTCAGCGTGTGTCTCTGTCCAAAATACCAGAGTTAGCCCACAGTTCCATTACGATATTTAAATGTAACTCCTTACTGATTAGCCATAGAGTTATCCTTAGGGTGGGAGCAAAATCAGTCCTCAACTAAACAAGCTTCAGCTTTAAATATGTGTCATTTCAAAGATTCTCTTTCAAGGAAATGTTTGGTAGGTCACTATCTTATTTGATATCGATATGGGGTTCCCCCATTCAAGGCTGGAGGGGGACCCCGACTTTCTATGTATGATACAGGGCTAACCCATTCAAGGCTGGACAGGGTCTCCCAGTTTTCTTAGGCCTGGGCAATTTCATGACAGGAATGCCCTGACCTTTTGCCCTGAGCTGGAGGGATGGCATTTATTCATCTGTCAATAATGCTCATTCAAACCAAGTCCTGGCCAAATGTAATTCTCAAGACCTTACACCCCTAGACAAAGGACCCACCCTACAGTCTTCCCACTTGGGTCTTTCCCTCTGCCAGAAGCTCTGGTGCTTTTTACTCCTTCTGTACTCCTTTCTGTCTAATAAATCCTGTCTGACCACTCATCTGTTGTCTGTGGGTTCATTCTTTGAATCCCCGAGACTAAGGACCTACTGAAGAAAAAAATATTCCAGTAACACATATGCCTCCTCTGTTTTGACCGACTGTGATTTATTTTATGTTGAACTCAACTAATATAACTCAGAGGTGAATGAAAGTTTTAATTTTAGTAAAATCAGGGTATGTTGAACAGGGATGAATATTATCATTCATTGAGCATAGGTTTTTTTCCTAAGGCTCCAAATTAGAATTTTCACATATATTATCTCATTCACTTCTTAAAATATACCAGCGATGTAGTTTTTACACAATCTTTTTACATTGAGGTCCAGAAAGATAAGAAAGCTTGCCCATGGACACCTGCAGAAACAGGTGAACTGAATGTAAGCACCAAAGTACAGGTCATAATGATACTGGAATTTCTTCTTCAGTAGGTCCTTGGTCTCGGGGATTGGAGGAATGAACCATGGACCACGGATCAGTGGTAAGACAGGATTTTTATTAGAAGTTAGAAAGGAATACAGAAGAAGTAAAAAGCACCAGAGCTGCTGGAAGGGGGAAAGAACTAGGGAATTTTTACATGGGCTCTTCATCTAGGGGTATTAGGTCTTGAGAATTACACCTGGCCAGGACTTGGTAGGTGGAAAAACATCTTTTTAAAGTTAATGAGTGCATTAACAAATGAACGAATGTAGTTCTTCCTCCACTAGGGCAAGGTTATATGGTCCTTTACAGTTTTTGTCCCTGAGAAGGGATGAGGGTGTGTGCTCCCTACTCAAGGTGGAACCACCCAAAAAAACCATCTCAGGCTGCTTTGTTCATGATCTTATTAGAGCCTGGAGGGTGTGTCCTGAAAAAAGTCTGTTTGTGCCTGGAAATGGGGGTCTGATTTCTGAGCTCACCTGGGCCTAGAGCATGGGGGGGCTCCCTGTCCAGCTCTGAGTGGTGGAGTCCTGTATCAACAAAGCCTAGTACATTACATGATAGTATCGCCTGTGCTGCATAGTTTATGTAATAGTTACCCGAGATTTTCTTGTACTTAAATTCTGGTGACTGTAATAATTTTTTGAAGGCCTTGTTTTCTCCCAGAAATTTACATTTTGTAATATGGGCACAGAGAATATTAGAATTGGAATGATTCTTAACACAAAACCTAGTTCGTGTAAGCACAGCCATTACACCCTGTCCTGCCACACATCCAGCAAGAACAGTAGTAGGAACACAATGGGAGCAGAGTAAGGAAATTAAAATTGTTTTTAACACCTTGAATTTTAGAGCTGAGGGCAGTGAGAATCCAAGAAGTGAAGTGACTTGCCAAAGGAAAATGGTAGGTTAATAGGGGAGTTGACTAGCATTCCATTTTTCTTATAAAATATTCAATGGATTTTCCAATATGTCAAACTGCTCCTAACTCAGCAGCCACAAGATAACCCTTTTCTGATCAATGGATTAGAACCATAAGGGACAGAAATAAAGAACATTCTCTCTCATAGGAGCCTTTTTGTTACAGAGTTTAAAGAGCTGGACCCTGGGTGTGATATCGATACCCAGGTTCCCCCATTCAAGGCTGGAGGGGGACACCAGTTTTTCTAGGCCTGGATAATTACATGAAGGGAACACCCTGACCTTTTGCCCCAAGCTGGAGGGACTACAGGCATTCATTCATCAATAACACTCATTAACACTGAAAATGTGTTTCCATCTGCCAATTCCTGGTCAAATGCAATTCTCAAGACCTAATATCCCTGGACAAAGGACCCATGTGGAGTCTTCCCCCGTGGGTCTTTCCCTCTGCCAGAAGCTCCGGTGCTTTTTACTCCTCTGTATTCCTTTCTGTCCAATAAATCCTGTCTTACCACTGAGCTGTGGTCCATGGGCTCATTCTTTAAATCCCTGAGACCAAGGACCTACTGCAGGAGGAAATTCTGGTAAGACTAGGAAACAGTGCCCGTGCCACTAAGAAACTCTCACTTGAGGAAACGGGCTAACAAAGTGTCAGGATCAATTGTTCACAGTCTCCTTCTTTATGACTTTTTAAATACACCACATATTTATAAGTTTTATGAATTGAAAGGTTAGTTTCTTATAGTACTTAGTCTTAGCTCTGAAAGTCACCAGTTATTTTATTTTAAACCTAAGAAATCAATGGGACTTACGTAAGATAAACAATAGTGTTATACTGAGCAACCGAGGGTTGTGGTTAAACAGAGGAATGGATGATGTTTTGAGACAAAAACCCTCAAAATGTTGGATGGATATCCAGGTTACCGAAATTAATCCACAGTTTCAACAAAATGGTGACTCAATGTAAACTATAAAAGGATCTTTTTTTCTTTAAAAACTCAACACAAAGAGGCTATAATTTAGCTGAAAAAGTAAGCATTTTTGAATAAACAATGAAATTAAGAAAGATAATTATAAATTAAATGGCACGGATTTGAAGATATAAATAACCAAATCTATGATAAGTAAAATAATATATTAACCACAAAATAAATAAAGAAGACTAGAAAGTCTAGAAACAGGCTTCAGTCCCTACATGGTTTTAGGGAAAAAAAATTAGCTTTTCAAAATACCATGGGGAGGGTGCTTTTTATAATACATAGTATCATGGTAACCGAAAAGATTAGTGGGGGCAGAGAGTCAGAACACCTTCACATTACAAATAATATCTATTATTGATAAACTAAGTTTTAACAGAAAATTTAAGTTATTTAATAAAAGAAGAACACAGGAGAAGTATGTCCTAGTTTAGTTACAGATGAAGTTTCTCAAAGAAATGTTTATCACAGACATTGATACCAACAACTCATAAAAATATAAACTTCCCTGTGTCAAAGATCAGCATATGTAAAATAAAAATGCAGAAAACATTGAACATTTATATACATACACTGGGTATTCTAGAATATGGACTACAATATGCAAAGAGTTTGCACAAATTTTTGATAAATAGTAGACCATTGCTATTTTGAAATTAGAAAAAAAAAAGGCCTATAAAAGCAAGTTGTTGCACATTCACACACAAATATATACGGCCAATAAGAAAATTAAAGATATTAAGCCTAAATAGTGATCAGTATTAGTATCTTAAATGAGTTGTTGCCTACCATATGGGTGACGACTGGAAACGAAAAGGCAGTGCTCTGATCAGATAAGGGCTCTTATCAGCCCAGTCTCTCCATTATCTGGAGGATAATGGGCAATCTACAATAAAACTGTAATACTTTCTAACCAAACAACTGTATTTCTAAGAATTCTCAAAAAAATCAAAGATAGGTATAATGATTCACACATGTGGTTGTTTTTCACAGGAGAAGCACTGGAAATAACTATTTGAATATGTGATAATTAAAATAAACAATGCAAGAGGGACTTTACCTAACAAATGCAATCAGTGTAACCTGGCTTATTGTACCCTCAATGAATCCCCAACAATAAAAATAAATAAATAAATAAATAAATAAATAAACAATGTTACAGCCACAGACTAGAATTCAATGAGGGTTGAAATCATGCGCTCAGAGCACAGTCAGGAAAAGTGTGGCAATCGCTGAGAGACCACACATTCAATATGATGTTAATTTTGTCAAAAATAAATATCAACATATATAAAAATACATGCAGAGTGGAGAGGAAGAAATATATATAGTGGGAGTTCAATCTTTATTTTTCCAACAATTCTGCGCTTTTATGAATGTCAAAACATGCATGAATTTTATAATATAAAAAATAGTTATAAATCAGTCCAAATGAGTACTCAAGGTTTAGTCATATTTTGTTCATAAAATGTCCATAATCTTCAGCTTTTTAACCACAAATCAAACAAATACAAAAACTCTCCTGTATGTTTTAATAATGCATTAAAATATTTCAAATTTTACAGTCACTGGAATTTAAGTACAAGAAAATTAGGTCAGAAAATGTAAAAGGGATATTTTTAATTTTTTTAAAGATATCTCAATTCCATTTGTTGCATAAAATAATTACGTAGACATGTGTCACTTAAGGATGGGGATACCCTCTGAGAAAGGCATCATTAGCAGTTTCCTCCTTGTGTGACTACAGTGGCGTGGACGCGTACAAACTGAGACGCTCAGCCGGCTACAGACCAGGCTGTGCTCTGCGTGGCCTGCTGCTTCTGCACTAAGCCTGGCCAGTATGCTACTGCACGGAGTACCGCAGGCACCTGTAACACCACGGGAAGTATTTCTGTATCTAGACATGGAAAAGGTACAGTAAAAATATAGTATTATAATCTGTTATGGACAGAGATGTGGTTATACAACCTATATCTGTATCCCTCATACAGTTGATGAAGGGACCCTCAGAATTTAAATATATGGCCACAATTAATATGTTGTGTGGTCTAAAAAAATGTATATATATATGTATGTACGTATATTCACATATATATATTCTGCATATAAGTTAAGTTTTCTTGTTTTTAATTGATATATCATAGTTGTACATATTTTGGGGGTAAATGTGATATTTTGATACAAGTATATAACGATCAAATAACAGTAATGGAGTTGTCCATCACCTCAAATATTAATTTTTTTCTTTCTGTTGGGAACATAAAAATTCTTCTCTTCTACATATTTTGAAATGTACAAGAAATTTAAAATATGTTTTCTGCCATGAAAAAATTATCTTACAATTTAGATAATGGAGACTTAATATTTAAAGTGAGAACTTTATATAAATCAATTCCAAACACTTATTAAATACTTCATAAATGTTTGTATAATAACACGTATTTTTACAGACAAATAGAAAACACTTCAAATCATCACCTCTAGCAAACATTTCCTCATCATTCCTACTCTAATGATAGCAGCTCCCCCTCACCTTCACATCAGCGGAAGAGACGGCAGACCGCCCAGAGTTCTGTGCAATCCTGGAAATGCCTTTGCTCCCTGCTTGCTCCACACTTGCACAACAGCTAATGAAATCCTTCTCAAAAACAGTCTTTACTAATCCCTCCTTAGCTTTCAGGTGCCCCTGAAACCTCAGTTGCCAGAAGTACCCAGGACTCCCAAGCCCCCCTTTACCATCTGAATTCTCACCTCCAGGCAACTATGTCTCTCTCACTCTCCACCATCAGCAACAGCCTCACCTTGTTCTTGGAACATTCCTACCCTTTCTGTTCTACTGTCCATGCAGAATCTTGCTACTTCTGAGCACACACAGCTTTTCTGAAAGCCGCCCAAGCAGGTTATTTACTCTCTTACCTTTCCTGGAAGTAGGGTAATTCTCCTCGATGCTCTTTCCACAGGCTTGAAAGTTCTGTCACTTCTTCACTTTCATATAAAACCCCCACAGCTATGATATTCATGCCCATAGATTATGTGACTTCTGTCTCTTTAAACTGCTACCACCCACAGACTCCAGGTTAGTCCTTCCCATTCATTCCTTAAAGATTCCAGCCCCTAACTTATTTATCTTTTCCTGATACTATTTCTGTTATAATGTTTATGAATGTTAAAGCTCAGGTAGGTAACAGTCACTGAACTATGACTCTTGTTTCCCTTAACATCTCATTCTCCAGTGTCCCATCTCCAAATATGCCGACCACCCCCTCCTACAGACCTCAGCATCACTCTCTCTCTAATGACAATGCCTGGGGTCCCTCTCCATATTACCCGCCCCCCAACCTCAACACAGACTGCTCTAACCGCTGTTTCTACTTGTAAACTGCATGAATCTGCATCTAAGACCAACAACACATATTTGAAATAGAGTTTAATGTATGAAATTGTGTATACAGATGTTAGAAGAGTTGACAGTGCTTTGCTGTCTTCACACTGGGGAGTAAAAAGGAGATGGTGGAGCTACTGCATAGGGTGAACGAGGAGAAACTGAGGTGCAGAGGGACCTGGAGTCACAGAAGAGATGTAGCTATGGACAGCAGAGAAAGTGGGAGGTTGTGGCCTACATTTATCCCTTGGCCTTCCAAGCTCCAGCTCCATCTTACTACAGGCCACACGCAGCAAAGTCTGACCATGTCGCCTGGGACACACGGCCCACCCAGAGAAGTCAAGTGTACGGCAGAGCAAGGCGGAGCTGAGGAAGGCGCCCGGAGCACAAGGCCACAAGCTGCACAGGCTATGAGCGGGCGTTTCACTTCCAACACAGGCAGAACCTCAGGGCTGGTGCCCACCCAAGACTGCCTTGCTCACTGTCAGGGCTGTCACAACAGAAACTTCATCTTCACACTTGCTCAGAGAGAAAACCTGGAGTTCTACTGAACACCTCTCTGTTTATTACACCAGATCCAGCTAGCTCTACCTTCAACACACAGCCAGCATCAACTGCTTCTCACTACTCTAATGGGCAGCTACGTGTAGTCCACCCTCTCGTGGCTGCTGAACCATGTCCATGCTCCCACCTCTGCCCACTTCAGTCTCTTTCCGGCAAGTCCAAGTAACTTACATCTCCATAGAGGTGGGAAGGCGTAGATAAGAAATCAGGTAAGTAAAGAACATACTATGTTCACAGCAGGAAGGACTAAAGAAGAAAAAAGCTCTGTGTAGAGATGGGAAGTCGTGGTTAGGGCTGCAATTACAGATCCAGCATACGGACCATTTTCAGAAGTAAAACCATTCCATAGGTTTCCTTTTTAAGAAACAAAATGAGAATAAATGGAGACAAAGTAATACACATAATCACATGGATCATCATAGTATCAACTTTGCATTTTTAAATTAAATTAAATAAGCTTTTACTGGAGGTTTTTAATGTAATTTCATTAGAAGACAGATGGTTTATTATTCGGGAAGAACGAGAGGTAAAGCTCCATCTTAGAAGTATAAAAGGAACGGAGCACTTTCTGTTCTATGAATGTCCTCCCGGTCTTCTACAAGCCACTTTTTCTCCATGAATTGGGATTTCTTTTTGATTGAATTTTCAAGCATTATCTGAGGAAACCTTTCTTCTATTACCTGACTACTTGCTCAATATGCTTCTCACATGCTGCAAGACATAATGTCTGAGAAATGAATCAGAGAAAGATGGTTTTGTATCATTGTTAAAGACAGCCTTTGCTGCACTCAGAGGAGGAGGGCAGGGGGATTTTTCTGATTAAATCACAGGATCCTCTAAAGCACTATAAAGGACAAGCAGGCCTTCTAGGATGGAGCTGCCATTACACCTAAATCCTAAATTTCAGACACTTGTTCAACTTACACATTTGGAAAGACCATACAGATGTTCCAGAGAGGTTTGTGATTTATTCTTGGTTCTAGACTGAAGACAGAAAGTCAGTTTCTATTGGACTCTGTATTTACAAGGTAAACTAATGGATCTGTGCAGAAAAGATTTCTGGAGCCGCCAGTGCTGGTAGCGATGTTTATTTTATCCATTCTGCTGTAGTCTCCAAAACTAAATCAATAATTCCTTACTAAAAGCCACTACACCACTTACTTTATTCTTGATGCTTTAGGGGATATAAAAGAATTGATTATATCTCATGTCCTTACTAAAAGAAGTATATAATCTTGTTAGGAAAGTAAGAAATATGGAAAATGAGATGAAAATGTTTGCTAAATGAAGGCCAATATGTTTGCTAAATGAAGGTTTACAGGAGGGTTATTCCAAGCCACAGTGGGCTGCCTCCCCTCTGCTGCACCCTCCAGGCCCTTCCCGCCAACCTCGGGAACAAAGCCTGGCTTCCCCGCCTGCGGCTCCGTCCCCTCCCTTTCCAGCAATGGCTTCCTTATTGTTACGAGAACTCAGCAGATGCTCCAGCCTATGAAGTTCTGTTGGTTGAGAATATTCTTCCCTTAGATATGTACACAATCTCCTCCTTTTCCTCCCATTGCCCCTTTTACTGTTAAAACTGTCAATCAGCCCTGTCCTCAGCATAACTCATTCCTACGTCCATTCCTGTTCATCACCTTCCAAAACACAGTATAGTTTATTAATCTGTTTCATGTCTCCCCCATCTCACCAGCTTCATCAGGGCTGCAATTTTTGTCTGTTTTTTTTTTTTCTTTCTTATAACTATTTCTATAGCTTCCCCATTACATTCTGGCACAAAATATGTATGTGTAGAATCAGCTGAGTGTGTTCGTGGAAGAAAAGTGTGGACCTTCCTACAGGATAGCACAAGACTTGATTAAGCAGAGGGAACAGTAAAGATAAAAAATAAAAGGAAAAGATGGTGATACTGAAAAGAGAAATTTTGTTAAGTTAAAGTGCAAGGAATAATATGAGAGGCTGAAGCAACCCTGCTGCACAGAATTTAGTGGATTACAATTTCCTAATGACACCATGGTGCTGGTTACAAATACCTTTTTAAAGAAATCATCCCTGCTACATTCCACTAGAAACATTAGAAACCATAAAGGTCATTACAAGCGAAGTGCTCCTGGGAGAAAGGAATGCAATCCGGCACCCGAAAATCCAGAGCACGTGTAACTACGTGACCAACAACTACTGACTCTGAAAGTGGCTTTTTTTGGCATTCATTCATAATTATATAAAATTTGAGAATATTACAGGAGTACAGATATTTTGCATACAGAACTTGCTTTTTTACATTTTGAGTCTAAGTGTACACTGTGCCCATCAGGTGTGAATTTACTCCTCTTTTAGTCTCCTCTCTTGCCTCCTTGATTTCTGATGAGTTACTCAAAGGAAAAAAAAATGTATTTTATAAAAAAGACACCTGCGCTTGAATGTTTATAGAAACACAATTCCTTAATAAATTTTAAAGCCAGTTTAGGCTTATTAAGTTCCTGGGGAAAAAAAAAGATGCGCTAAACTCCCAAGAAAATGAAAACCATTACTAATTAATTTATTCTCTTACCCATGGAATTAGATTTTTTTTTTTTGCTGTTTTCAATCCTCCATTTATTCCATCTTTGCAAACTTACATTGCAGCAGAAAATAAGAAGATTTAAAAACGTTTTCTCTTCTGCATCCTGAATGTTCACACATACAACAGCCTTAACAAGTCACGATTGTTCTCACGTATGGGCATCCACTTATCAACCAGAACCTTCTTGCTTTAAAATAAACAAACATGTATGATGAATATCAAAATAAAATACTAGAATGTATTCTAGTAGAAATAGTAGTCGGTGTTTTTAAATGAAAGAAAAACCAGTATGGTAAATGTCGTTTATGTGAGAATTATACTTATTTGAACCAAATTAGTCCAAACATGTCTCTAACTCTAAAGAAATTTTTTAAAAATATGACTTGACTGTAGAATTTTGTAAGCAGCCTATAATTTATTTTGCACTCTTATAAATTCTCCCAGGAATCCCAGCTGAATGACTCCTTATTTTACTGATATGCCAAAATTATTTCGAGAAGTTTATGTTTTATCTAAATGGTATAAGAAAACTATAATGTTAGCTTCTGTGGGAGTGAAAATATTAAAAAAGAAAATGTCCTTAGGGATATTGCCAAAAAAGTATCAGGTTTGTACAAAGTAATAAAAAGTTTCAGAAACATATGTCTCAAATATCTAAGTGGATTTGATTAAAGTAAATACTGTCTGTTGAAATAGCCAAACGTACCCCTGGCATGGAGAAATGGACACAAAACTTAAAAAGACTGAAAGCTAGGTGGCATTTCATGGAATGTATGTTATAATGAACTGAATGTATTTTTTATGTGAAACTAATTCCAATTTTTAATAAAAAATCTCAATGTTAGTAAGTTGATTTTTTTTATTTCCTGTTTTCTAAGCTCAGTTCCATGTGTAGTCCAAATTTATTTGTCATGCAATATGCAAGTACTCTTTCCTGTGTGAATAATATAACTAAACTTTCAAAAGCATGAGAACATCACGCTTCTGTTTCATTGTTAGGAGGCTAAAATTTGAGCTGAATTCTATGACCTACGGTGGGAAAACAAGGTTTTGGTTCAGCAGCAGAAAGAAATCAATTCTCTCTTGTAGGAGAAAAACATCTTTCTATGAAGATAGACCAAATAAATTAATTATTTTAGTAACGATTATGATTTATTTTAACAAAAAAGATCACAGTGGATAGACACATTTAGAATCACATCTCCATTTAATTTTAATGAAATATTATTTTATAAAAGGAGTCTATAAAATAATATACTGTGGAAAAATGATTCCACTGTATGTATGCTCCCTTGCTGATCTGGTTTATCATAGATTATCTACTGATGTAGATAATCATCTTGACTGTGCTCCTGGGCTCCTGACGGGTGTGTGGACAGGTCTTGCCCTTTTTGTTTTCGTGATAGTATTACTCGTTCTTGCTTTGAGTAGTCTGGATGAAAACAGGAAAATTCACTAATAAGAAGTTATGGTTACTCAAAAATAGCGAAGGCAGTAAACCATTTCTACTTAGTTCTCAAATACCAATACTTCTATCCAATGAATGTGGATTTGTGTATTTTGTTCAGATGTCATCACGATGAGAACGAAGAGAAAACATGATCCTGAGCACTCTCCTCTGTGGCATCCGTGGTGAAGGGTGTGCAGTGGGAAAGATAGGGGTGGACAGAGCAAGCTAATGTATCTGAGTAACAGCAGGAAAGTCACAGAAATCTGACACTGTCTGAATACAAAGTATATTCTTTGTATATGAAATGTTGGCCTGTTTTTAATCTTTTGAGGGTTAATCCCTATTGAGTGATATGCTACATGATAATTCAAACTCTGTCCCACGCAGGCTGTAACCATCACCTTTCCTCTTAGGATACTAGAACCTTTCCTCCAGAGCACACAGCCTTTCAACTCTTGTTGCTTTGGCAACAAACTTCCATATACGAAAGCAAAATATACTTCATTACTTTTGCTCTTAGAATCAATGTACTATTAATTCTGATAATACTTAAGAATTCATAGCTAGCTGAATACCTATGATCCTTTTAGTTTTATAATTACTTATAAATAATTAACAAATAAATAAATTTCAGAGATTTCTTTGTCTTGAAAGGTAACATATAGATAAGACATTTCTGAAATTTTTCACTACTTCAAAATGTTGTATGCAAAAGTCAAATGTGACGTGTATGCATCTTAACTTATTAACATACATTGAACATTACAATTTTAATACGGCTTTTTCCTTTCTTAAAAAAAACATGTTATATGCATATACTTCACCAAATGAAATGCTAACATTAAGAAATAATTAGTCATCTAAGTTCTAAAATTCTTTTCCAAGATTCATCAAAATGATAATTTAAATAAAATGAAACAATAAAAATCCTCAAAGAAAGCATAGGAAAAACACTGGAAGATATTGGCCTGGGGAAAGACTTCACCAAGAAGACTGCCATGGCAATTGCAACAACAACAAAAATAAACAAATGGGACTTCATTAAACTGAAAAGCTTCTGTACAGCTAAGGAGACAATAACCAAAGCAAAGAGACAACCTACACAATGGGAAAGGATATTTGCATATTTTCAATCAGACAAAAGCTTGATAACTAGGATCTATAGACAACTCAAATTAATCCACATGAAAAAAGCCAACAATCCCATATATCAATGGGCAAGAGACATGAATAGAACCTTCTCTAAAGATGACAGATGAATGCTAACAAACACATGAAAAAATGTTCATCATCTCTATATATTAGAGAAATGCAAATCCAAACAACCCTGAGATATCATCTAACCCCAGTGAGAATGGCCCACATCACAAAATCTCAAAACTGCAGATGCTGGCGTGGATGTGGAGAGAAGGGAACACTTTTACACTGCTGGTGGGACTGCAAACTAGTACAACCTTTCTGGAAGGAAGTATGGAGAAACCTCAAAGCACTCAAGCTAGACCTCCCATTTGATCCTGCAATCCCATTACTGGGCATCTACTCAGAAGGAAAAAAATCCTTTTATCATAAGAACACTTGTACTAGACTGTTTATTGCAGCTCAATTTACAATCGCTAAAATGTGGAAACAGCCTAAATGCCCACCAACCCAGGAATGGATTAACAAGCTGTGGTATATGTACACCATGGAATACTATTCAGCTATTAAAAAAAAAATGGAGACTTTACATCCTTCGTATTAACATGGATGGAAGTGGAAGACATTATTCTTAGTAAAGCATCACAAGAATGGAGAAGCATGAATCCTATGTACTCAATTTTGATATGAGGACAATTAATGACAATTAAGGTTATGTGGGGGAGGAAAAGCAGAAAGAGGGACGGAGGGAGGGGGTTGGGGCCTTGGTGTGTGTCACACTTTATGGGGGCAAGACATGATTGCAAGAGGGACTTTACTTAACAATTGCAATCAGTGTAACCTGGCTTATTGTACCCTCAGTGAATCCCCAACAATAAAAAAAAAAAAAACAAAAAACCTAATCTTGACATCAAATAATACTTACAAAGAAATTATAACTTTTATTTAAACATTATAAAATATATCTAGTGCCCGATAAAGCTAATCAAAATACCTGTGTTATATATGCCATTCAAAAGAAATCTATTTTCTAAATTTCATAAGCTGTGATCCTATATAATTTGCATAATTAAAGATAATTATATGATAAAATACATAACTATTCAAATATTCTAATTCCATTATAAAATACTTTATCATAAGACACTTTATTCTTGAGGGCAATGTAAATGAAGAATAAATGTTCGTGAACAAACAAGCAACTAAAAGCCTCGATGTAACTTTTGATCCTGAAGGCCATGAATAGTTGCACAATTAAATGAACAATGTTGATAACTGCTCTGTTAACTTTCTCACATCCAAAAATAACATTTTACAGTTTTTACTTTTTAAAAAGGCAAACAAAGCAAGTAAGATCAGGGGCATGGAGAATTAATTTTTAAGAGGTGGATTTGAATCACTTCAGTCACTTTATATTTGGTTCGCAGTCCTTAGTTCTTTGACAGTTTAATTGCTTTATCAGGCATCTAGCAAGTGCATTTTAAAAGATTAAGACTAAAAGGAGGTATGTTTTTGAACAGTCTTTAATAAAGATGAATTATTTAAATTAACTTAATTTTCATGGTGCTAAAAGGTTTGGAATAAATTACTTGGACTATGACATGAGGCAAGTTCATACAAATCTTGGTTATGACCTCGATGGAGAAAGTGGTACTACCAGCACCATTCTAAAGATAATTTTTCAGCTTCACTGTGAAAAGTATTGAAAAGTACATGAAAATAAGCAATGGGAAAGTCTCCCAAATTGGTAATATAAATTATTGTACACAGTGTTCCACTTTATAGTCACATAATAGTTAAAAAAAAAAAAGTACATAAGGTTCTTTCTTCTGCTGCACTGTTAGGTATAATGTACAGTGAAATAATGCATTTATGCTATTAAAAGATAAGCACCAAGTCTCTGACATAGTCATTCAACTTCTTTAAATGTATCCTGAATGGATGCCTATGCTGTAGAAAATGCATCTTTAAGAAACAGGGACAAGCCCCAGGCCTGCTGGAACATGTCTGTGGTCCCAGCTACTCAGGAGGCTGAGGTAGGAGGATCTCTTGAGCCCCGAAGTTCGAGGCTGTGGTACAGTATGAAGATGGTGCCTGCATCTAGCCTGAGCAATACAGTATGACCTGTCTTTTATAAAAAGAAAAGACAGATCAACCTATGACTGGATTAATAAACTGTGGTATATATATACCATGAAATACTATTCAGCCATAACAAAAGAAGGAGACTTTATATCAGCGGTTCTCAACCTGTGGGTTGCGACCCCTTTGGACTGTATTAAAGGTTTGCAGCATTAGGAAGGTTGAGAACCACTGCTTTACATCTTTTATATTAACCTGGATAGTGTTGGAAAACATTCTCTTTAGTGGGGAAAAGCAAGTATCCAATGCACTTAATACTAATTTGAAGCCAGTAGATGAACTAATACTCACGCAAGAGAAAAACTCAACTTAATTCAAGTTGGGGCGAGGGGGTAGGAGGAGGGGGGAGAGGAGTGGAGGGCGGGGGATTGGTGTGCACCCACCTAATGGGCACATTGTAAGCGTGTATGTATGTGGGAAACAACTACACCAGGGGCCCTACCTAACAAATGCAAACACTGCAACCTGATTGCACTTTCATAATAGTATGAAATTTAAAATAAAAAGAAAAAAACAAGAAAGGCAAAGTAAAAGAAAGCAGTAAAAGAAGAAAGGAAGAGAAACAAAGGGATTATCCATATAGAATAATCAAAAGATATATAACAGGTTCGATTGCAGACCACTGCAATAAAGTGAATGTAATTCACATGAACTTTTTTGTTTTCCTAATGCATATAAATGCTAGTTTTATACTATACTGTAGTGTATTAAGTGCAAATAATAGCCTTATGTTTAACAAAATAATGCACATACCTTAATTTAAAATGTTTTATTGCTTTAAAAAATTTGCAAGGTCACTTGAGCCTTCAGTGAGCCATAATATTTTTACTAGAGGAAGATCTTGCTCCAATATTGATGACTGCTGATTGATCAGGGTGGTGGTTACTGAAGGTGGGGGTGCCCGGGGCGATTTCTTAAAATAAGACAGTGACGCAGTGGGTTCATCAACTGACTCATCAGGAACAATTTCTCTGTAGCACACGAAGCTGTCTTAAAGCATTTTACCCTTAGAAGAACTTCTTGCAAAACTGGAGTCAATCTTCTCAAACTACACCTTTGCCTTATCAACTGAGTTTACATCAGTAATATTCTAGATCCTGTATTGTAATCTTAACAACACTCATAGCATCTTCACCAGGAGACTTCATCTCAAGGAATCATATTCTTTGCTTATTTTAAGAAGCAACCCCTTACTCAAAGTTTTATCACGAGATCACAGCAATTCAGTCACATATTCAGGGTCCACTTCTTATTCTAATTCTCTTGTTATTTCTATCACATCTGCTATTTCTTCCTCTACTGAAGTCTTGAACCCTTCAATGTCATGCAGGAGAGTTAGAGTCAACTTACTCCAAACTCTAGTTGATGTTGATATTTTGATCTCCTATGAATCACAAATGTGTTTGATGGCATATGGAATGGTAAATTCTTTCTGGGAAATTTTCAATTTATTTTGCCCAAATCTATCAGGGGAATCACTATTTATGGAAGACACAGCCTTATTTAGTGTTTCTCATAAATAGTAAGATTGAAAATTGAAATCATTTCCTATTCCATAGGATGCAGAATGGATATTGTTTGAGGCCTGAAAACAGAATTAATCTTGCACATTTCCATAAAAGCTCCCAGGTGACCAGGTGTAATGCCAATGAACAGGTCTCAAAAGTGGGCTTAAAATACTCAGTAAACCCTGCTGTAAACAGATGTGTGGTCATCCAGCCTTTGTGGGTTAATTTATACAGCAGAGTAGATATGCTATGATTTTTAATGGCCCTAGGATTTTTGGAATGAAGGTAAATGAGCACCAGCTTCAAGGTAAAGTCACTGCTACGTTTGCCCCTCACACGAGAGTCAGCCTGTCCTTTGACGTTTTGAAGCCAGCCATTGACTTCTCCTCTCTAGCTATGAAAGTCTTAGGAGGCATCTTCTTCCAATTCAAGAATGTTTCATCTTCATTAAAAATCTGTTGTTTAGGACAGCCACCTGCATCCGTTATCTTATTCTGGATAACTTGCTGCAGCTCCTACTGAGGCTATTTCACTTTGCACTTTTATGTTACGAAGGTGGCTTCTTTCGTTAACTCTCCAAACCAACCACTGGTACCCTCAGACTTTACTTCTGCAGCTTCCTCACCTCTCTCAGAATGTGTATACTGAAGAGTCTGGGCTTTGGTCTGGATTATGCTTACAGAAATGTGGCTGGATTAATCTATCCAGACCCCTAAAACTTTATTCCTCATATCAGCAATAAGGCTGTTTTACCTCTTACCATACACCTGTTTGCTGGAGTAGGACTTTTGATTTCCCCCCAAGCGTGCTTTCCTCTGCATTCACGGTGTGGCTAACGGGTGCACGTCAGCAGCCCATGTGTGCTTTCCACACACCTTCCTCACGAAGCTTAATCATTTCCTGCTTTTCATTGACAGTGAGAAACATGCTACACCTTCTTTTACTCTAGCACTTTGAAGCCTTTGTAGGATTATTATTTGGCATAATTTTTATATTGCTGTGTCTCAGGATAGTGGGCCTGATGGAGGGAAAGAGAGATGGGGCATAGCTCGTCTGTGAAGCACTCAGAACACACACAATATTTATCGATTTAACTTGCTATCTTATGCAGGCAGGGTTCGTGGCACCATGAAACGTTCACATTAAAGATTATTGACCACATATCCTTATAAAAGGTATAACAGTAATGAAAAAGTTTGAAATGTGAAAATTATCAAAATGTCACACAGAGATATAAAGTGAGCACATGTTACTCGATGCTGCTCGATGTAGGCTCGCCACGGCCTCCACTTTGGAAAAGGCTACATCTAAGAAGTGCAAAGCCGGCATGCCTGCGGTGTGTAGCATTTAAAACAACCTGAATACCTCACAGGTGTTCATATTATAAAAACAATGAAGGTAATGTTTTCTTTCTTTTTCCTTTCTTTTTTCTTTTAAGGTACCAATACTTAGGTTACATTGTTCTCACTTCCAAGGTTAAGTTCAAGCTGTGGTTAAGCCCTTCACCCAGGGGGCATACAGAATCTCTTCACGTTGTGCACATTAGGTGAGAGCCGGCCAATTGCCCTACCTCTCCTGCCAATGGTCTTCTCCCTCCTCTCCCCTCCCCCTTGCTAAACTCTGTGTTTTATCACTCATGTGGTTGTGTAACTGTTTATATATTGGTATCATATTAGTATTGAGCGCATCTGAAGGTAATTTTTTTTTTTTTTTTTTTTTTGTAGAGACAGAGTCTCACTTTGTCGCCAGTAGAGTGCCGTGGCATCACACAGCTCACAGCAACCTCCAACTCCTGGGCTTACGCGATTCTCTTGCCTCAGCCTCCCGAGCAGCTGGGACTACAGAAGCCCGTCACAACGCCCGGCTATTTTTTGGTTGCAGTTTGGCCGAGGCCAGGTTTGAACCCGTTACCCTCGGTATATGGGGCCAGCGCCCTACTCACTGAGCCACAGGCGCCACCCCTGAAGGTAATATTTTCAAGAAATAGTTCATTTCATGAGAAAATGACACTATGTGATACTGAGAAAAAAAAACAGAATATAGGATGAAATAATATATGCCATTGATAAAAATTTGGGAACATCTTAATTGCTAGTGATTATTTTCTCATTTGTTTTTGCATTACACATATCTAGATTTCCTCAAACACACATTGCTTATATAGCCAGAAACAAAACACTTTGTAAGAGAATCTCATATGGTAAGTCATTCCTGCTTGGCATAAATATACGAACAAAATTTAACATGGGTAACTGAGTAGAATAAAATACATATAAGATAATTATAAAAAATTAAACCAATTATGATCCAAGATAATTATTTGTATGCTTTCTGATTTTATTTTTATTCATTTATTTTATTATGGATTGGGTTTTTTTTTGTTTTTTTTTTTTTTGGTTTATGATTTGAAAGAAAAACTGAGGAAACAATAGGGATTTGTCATCAAGGGTAAGTACTTATGAAAGAGACAGCAAAGGCAATAGCAAGACTGAATGAAGCAGAGGGCTCTTCACCTATATTGAGGTGGTGATTAAGAAAGAGGTCCAGGCTAAGGAAGGTGATCCTGGTTTAGAAATGAGGGAAATTTGGGTCCCCAGTACCATGCACTCAGTAGCACCAGGCATAATTCAGTCCCAGAATTACTAGAGATAATGAGGAGTTTACAGATATTCATTCTCTTTTTCTCTTCCTTTACCGTAGTTATTCCTGGGCTCTATGTTTTATAATTCCATTCTTTTCTTCTCTCTTTTCACTTCTGCTGTCTTATAGTTCATACATTTTCTCCATTCTTTTTCTATTTAAAAATCTTCTCATCCCCCTCTTCCTTCCATTAATGTTCATTTTCTTGTTTATGTAGTGTTAGTTCCATCTAACTATAACTGTCTCGATGCATACAATGCAGGCCACTTAGAATTCTTTGAAAAATAATCATATTGAAATAAAAATGTGCCCACATTTTTTTCCCCTGAGGTTAAACTAGCATATCCCAGAGGAAATACTCCTTTTGATTCAGAAAAATATATAAATTCGGGTGTTCTATACATTATGCTAAAATAAATTACATCAGAAAATAAACATTGAGAAGCCTCAGTTTAGATAAATTATCTTTCCTTTTTCTTTAAAGTGTTATATGGCAAAAGTCCTACATGATACACTCGTTACCTCTACTATTATTATACACTGTTCAACATTAATTATTTATCTAGTATTTAACTCACACAGTAGTCATCTTACTTACTACTGTGATTGCAACTTTGGAGGTGAAAGATTTCAGGCTTGGATGACTGTTTAACAAAGCAGTGGAATGATACCTGACCGCAACGGGGCCAAGAATGTCCCTGACTTACCCAGCCTGAGGGCTCCCCTATGTTTTCTCACAGCCTGAATTAAAGCATCCCTCCAGTGAGCATGTGCACAGCTCCTGGTTCAACCAACAGAGTTACAAGCTCACCTTACGTACATGACCTACCACTGAGCTTAAGAGCCACAACTGGAAAACCCTATTAATAACCTTAATAGGCATTATGCTGAAGAGTAAAAATAATTTTGTAGGGATAAAAGATAAAATGTTCATTTTAGAAAATGAATTTTTATTTAGACATTCTAATTGATAATATTATAACATACAATATTTAATAATTTTTTATAGTATTTGAAATTTTAAAAAATATATTAAAAATCACTATGTACCCTCAATGAACCTCCAATAAAAGAAGTCACTATGATCTTTATAAATTAAAATTTTGAACATTGACATTAAGATTGACAAAGGATTTTCTTGAATAAAAGGTATTACGTGATTAATAGGTGAATATACATATTTCAGAAATTCAGTAAACCAGAATATTAAATTCTTTGATTAGGTTTAATCTCTAAATAAAATATGCATCACATAAGCATAATTACCTAATAAAAACTAGGATAATTTATTCTAAACCAATAACGTGTTATTTATGCTGTGTATAAAATATCTTAAAGATGTGCATTAAACTAAATAAAAAACATGATCACAGGTAATAAAATTCATATTCAGCAATGGTGTGGTCTATGTCTGTCCTCAAAGGGCCTCAACTGTGAAAACCTAAGGCAAATTTTAAGAGAAAATACTTAGTGTTTAAAAATGCCCACCAACCCAGGAATGGATTAACAAGCTGTGGTATATGTATACCATGGAATACTATTCAGCTATTAAAAAAAATGGAGACTTTACATCCTTCATATTAACCTGCATGGAAGTGGAAGACATTATTCTTAGTAAAGCATCACAAGAATGGAGAAGCATGAATCCTATGTACTCAATTTTGATATGAGGACAATTAATGACAATTAAGGTTATGGGGGGGAAGCAGAAAGAGGGACGGAGGGAGGGGGGTGGGACCTTGGTGTGTGTCACACTTTATGGGGGCAAGACATGATTGCAAGAGGGACTTTACCTAACAATTGCAATCAGTGTAACCAGGCTTATTGTACCCTCAATGAATCCCCAACAATAAAAAAAAAAAAAAAAATCTAAAATGACAAAAACAACAAAACTCTAACTCCTCTTAAATAAAGGTTTACTCAGATTTCAGCTAATTTCTGTGGCTGTGAAAACTAACAGCCAACTTTCTTTGTATTTGAAAAATCTCTATAACTTCAGTTTAACTTTTGTGGATAAGTAAGTTGACTTCTCCTGTATACTTTCCAGAAGTCGATTTCTGAGCTGTAAAATCCACACTTCTGTAAAATCCTGTAAAATCCAGGACGTCCTGTTTGCTCTTCTTGTCAACTTTTACCTGCAGAGTACCACATTTGTCTTTCATAGGCCATGAAACTATTTAAGCTTCTCATAATGTGTTCAGTTCCAGTGTTCGATACTCTCTTCAGTAAAACCCAGTTCATAGTTTCCAATATGGACCTTGGTGAAAGACTGGAATACACTCCTAATGATTTATGAAAAGTCAATTTTGTTGGTCCAGTTATAGAAATGAAAATTTTTCTCAGTGAAAAAAATGACTAAGCTAAGCTCTTCTCTTTTTGGAAGTGATATGAGGATACAATGAGAACACACAATTTAACAGAAAGTAAATGATTTATACAGTTATGCTGATACAGAAGGTTCTGAATTGCTATCTCTATAATAGTAACAGAGTGAAACCAATAGATGGTTAGCATGAGCCTACTTTACTCTCTCAAACCACAGCTGGTAAGGTGGGCAGGAGCTGATTCCTAAAATTCCTTGTACTTAACAATGCATAGGAGATTATCTATGTTTAAGAATAATTGCATAACGTCCCTTTCCAACTTCCTAGTAACTTAATGTTTAAAATGAAATCCTTTAAAGTTTTTCATTTTGCTGAACTGAATATGTCAATTAGATTATAACATTAGAATTTTCTCTTGTAGTATCAACCTGAAAATATTTAGGATTTTTTCCGTACGGAGCTACAGATATTTTCAGAGACTTTAAAAGCTAGTGTTCTAATATTGCTTATGTTAGATTACACAGGTAAAAATTCTAAAATTTCTAGATTATGTGTTCAGGCTACACAGGTTCAAAGACAATTTCAGTGCAAACATCTATACTTATTAAAAATTATCCACTCTTTTAAATGTCTACCTATCATATGCAAGCAATTATTTACACATAAAATATCAATTGTGCAGAGTAATTACTCTCTACCTAATTTATAAAAATGACTAAGTAAGCCTGAAGCATACATTTTTACTATACCTGATTATATTTTAAAAGGATTATATATTTTCAAGAATGCCCTGTTGATACAGAGTTCCTACATTATATAAATTAATGGTATTCATTTCCTATGCACATGGCATCTAAATGTAGAAGTGATACAGCAATGCTAACAAATGTTGAAAACATTTAGAAACGAGATAGAAAATAACAATTAGCCTTGACAAGTGGAAAACTAAACCACAATCCTAAAATGGAACGTAGTAATTTCACATTGTACATTTAGTAAAACAACCTGCTGTGTTTACCAGGGTCATTTCTCCCTGGCTGCTCTTTGCCAAACACATAATAACATGCTGGACATTTTAGATTTCCTCTCTTTTCCCCTTTCTTTCTTCTAGGATGCAAACAAGCTTACAGGCTGATGCTGTTAAGAGCTTTATTCTCTAGTGTATAAGCTGTATGTTTGCCTGGGTAGATATAAAATAATCTTGCGGAAACCTTACAAATTTCAGGCTTTGTAATTTACTACAGGGATTCTAAAGAAGATTTACTATTTTAATTATGTCTTAAATAAGCTAAAGTGAGAATGAATTCGCATTTCCCCACACATGATAGTAGAAGCATGTTCCAGGAACGCGCACAGTGGGAGCTGGCCGAGAAAAAAGAAAGAGTTCTTCAAAAAGTAAATGTACTAATTTGGGGAATACATTTATGCTGTGTGTGTCCCACTTTTGTGATGGCCTTGGATATTTCTTATACATGAATTATAAGCCACGGTTGATTCTCAGACACATTTTTCAGGTCATTCCATTTTAACATTAACAAAGCAATTCATTCAACTATGAATTTTCTTTTAATAAGGCCTAGCCTTATAAAGATTTAGACTTCAGCTACATTTAAACTTGGTCACAGGATCATACATAATCACAAGTTTACATTATTAACGGCTTGGACAGAACCTATTTTACCAGAATTGAAACACAGCTACGCTGTATTCTCCCTCCACGTCAACTCAACCCACCCCCAACCCCTTCAGCTGTTATAGAAGCAGAAACCCTTGACGGCGTCTAGCACCTACGATTTGTGAAACTGGCTCCTGCTGCCATCACAGCTGGCTTGGGGATCCCTTGGAGAGTCATTAGCTACAGAAAGTGATGAAGTAGCGTATTTAATGAAGGTGTGTATGGGCTGGAACTCTTCTTCCTCCTCAGGTCAGCCATCTCATAATCACAGCTCTCACTCTTACCTCCACACGTTCTTCACCAGAATTTTCTCTATCTGGAATGCTCTATCATTTTCTTTTGATCAAAACATTACACTGCATGAAGCTTAAACAGCTAATCCAACTCTGGCATTACCCTTCTCAAAAGAAAAATGTATTTATAAGATACATTGTACTCCTGGAAGCTAATTCAAGGATTCCTTGAATGAAATAACATATATGAAAACACTAACACAGTGGCTGGGATATAACATGGCTCTCAAAAAGTGTTAGTTTCCTTCTTTTGCTTCTATTTTGCCCACAAATTCTCGCACAGTTTTCAGTGCATGGCAGAATAAATTGGCCTGCGTGTCTCCAAAGCTTGCCACTACGCTGCCATCTGCTTGGTGAGAAAGTGAAAGCTCTGCAGAGAAAAGCAGCCAGTTGGAACCAGGAATTCTGAAGCCACGAGTCCACTCACTCATGCTATCTAAGTACAGGTGTGCAGGCAAGTACAAATACTTTGTCTGTTTGTTTATGTCATTATCTTTATGGCAATGATGCCATAATGGGATTGGTTATTGCAGTTTCACGTAGTTCCATTAAAAAACAAAACAACCCCCCCAAAAAAATCTTTAAAAAGAAGTAGCCATTTCTTGTCCATACTTCATGTTTAAAAAATATTTTCTTAATTTTAAAGGTATCAGAAAATTACCACTGTGGCTGACAGGGAAAAAATGGTGGTGTTTTCTGATAAATACAATTATTTTTTCTTATGTTGTCAACTTCTGAAACATTTGCTGTCACTTAAATTCAGATTTTAATTTTTAAGTATAAATAATACACATTTAATAATTTGTCTTCCTACTAATGGCACCAGCTAGAATTCAATTCAATCCAACACATTTTTATTAAGTCCTTCATACGTTTACACCACTCTTCTAAGGGTTAGGGAAATAAAATCAAGGGAAAGAAACGCGTCCATCCTAAGGAAGCACCTTCTCCAGAAGGAAGTCAGACGATAGAGCTGAAAGCTAAGAACACTGCAGGGTCGGGTGGCGCCTGTGGCTCAAAGGGGTAGGGCACTGGCCCCATATGCCGGAGGTGGTGGGTTCAAACCCAGCCCTGGCCAAAAACTGAAAAAAAAAAAAAAAAATTTATATATATATATATATAGATAGATAGATAGATAGATAGATAGATAGATATAAAAGAACACTGCAGGGTGCGGAAAGACTCTACAACAGTGGTTCTCAACCTTCCTGATGCTGCGAACCTTTCATACAAAGGGATCATGACCCACAGGTTGAGAACCACTGCTCTAGAAGAAAGGGGAAAAAAAAATTAAAATAGGGGAAAGGGGCTAGGAATGTGGAGAAGTTAAAAGGTGTTATACTATGTTACATACATTATGTGTTGAAAACATAGGGTCTGAACAACGATTTGAGGGAGATGAGTTAGGTAGCCAAAGAGATACCAGCTGAAGGCAACTTTCAGGTAGCAGGAATAGTTGAAACAAAGGCCCAAAGGCAGGAGAGCTTCTGGTGTGTTACTTACCAACAGAGACTGACCCAGATGGAATATGTGAGTGACGGGGACAACAGGAGGAAATGGGGCCAGAGAGGTCAAGGATGGGGCTGGAAGTAGTTCACACGCGTCCTCGAGGACTTTTACACTTTCTCTGAGTGAGACGGGGAGTCACAGCAGCCTTCTGAGCAGAGGGACAGAAGACAAAGCCGTGGGAAAGCAGACTGCAGAGGGCCAAGCGGAGGACACCAGAGATCCTTCCGGAAGTTTTGTGGTAATGAAGAAGAGAAATGCTGAGGGTGAGACTGCGTGGAGGGATGCGAAGAACATGGTCAGATTTTATAATATGTTACCTGCGTGGCCGTGTGTGTGTGTGTGTGTGTGTGTGTGTAGGATAAACATATCGAGGGTAGATTCAATAGGATTTCCCGAGAAAGCATTAACACACATACTAACAAAATTATTATAATAATCTTATACTTGGTAAAGATTACACTGATAATTATAAATTCACATGGAAAATGGTATTATAAACCAAGAGACTTTATTTTATATTTTTTTCAATTTCTGTGATAAGCTGAAGAATAAATTTTCTATGATGAGACTCCCTCTGACTAGTACATATTTATTAGATGTTTACTATTAAATTAAATTGGGTAAAATGTTTTAATAAGAAAGTATGACAGATACTTCAAGATGTGACTTGGTCAAACCTCTAGCATGTACTTTGTGCTAGTGTTCACGGTTGCTCATTTAAAGAACAGAAATCACTGATCCGTATCATGGATTTGCTGACCTCCTCGTGAAACTGTGGAAATAGTACCTGCTATTATTCTAGTTTCATGCCTGGCTTTATTTTACTCAGAAGTACTTTAATAAATGTAATGTTTTAATACTAAGAAACTTTAGCATGTTGGAATATTCTGCAGATTTAACAAAAGCTCAGCAACGCATTTTAATATATAAGTAAAATTCGACTAAATACTCGGTATATTAGTTCTTTCATTCCAAAAGAGAATTCTTTCAAATTAACATCATATTACAATGATAGGCAAAGTGATTAGAGAGCAAATATGCTTGGCTATTTTAAAAGAATACAATCATTAGCACAAAATGATTTGTAGTGCAATTTTACTTCACTGGGGAAAAAAACAATTCCCTTTCATATTTAGTAAATATATTTAAGAATGTAGCTAGAAAGCCAGCTTCTGTAGAAGTGTAATGCTTACTGTTCTCTTTGATGGTTTTTAAAAGATGCTATTAGATATAGGTCAGATGTGCAATTAAAGCAAAGGAAAATAGAAATATTTTATAATAAAGAAACTTATATTTTGACAATATATGAAATTTTATAAACATTAGTCCAAAAATTATATTTAAAGCCTACACAGTGCTGCCAGTATTTAATGCTTTAGAGACAAGATAGCTCAACACAATTAACCGAGTCTTGAGGCAGCATTAAAATGCTGAAGTATGGACTTGTAGGAGCTCACTGAGTCATACGTTTTCAAAAAATAACCTTGATTAGTCAATATAATTTCACTTGTAAAATGTCTCATGGTTTACAAAATAATTTGTGTATATTTTGTTCTCATATAATAATTGCTAAATATTATAAAATAGCAGTAGTTGCTACTTACTTAACTCTTATATGTAGGGCTTTACAAAAGGCTCTGCCTTATATGACCCATACCCTGAAGAATATACTTGAATTTGTATTTTTATGTATTTCTTTTAGGTTAAGTGTTTCTCAAACTGCTGTATAAATATCTGGCATACATATCAAAATCACCTTTGTACTTATAAAATGCACATAAATGGTTTCCATCACAGTTTACTTATATAATCAAAACTTTCTGATGCACACCCCAGTATCTGCATTTACAACAATCACCTAATAATCAAGTTTGGGGAGCTGGAGGTCGAGGCTCACGCCTATAATCCTAGCACTTTGGGAGACCAAGGTAGGAGGATAGCTTAAGGCCAGGAGTTTAATATTAGCCTAGGTAACATCATAGCAAAACCTCATCTCTACAAAAAGTTAAAAAATTAGCTGGGTGTGAGGATGCACACCTATAGACTCAGCTATTTGAGTGGCTGAGGCAGGAGCATCACTTGAGCCCAGGAGTTGGTGGTGGTAGTCAGCTATGATCTCACTACTGCATATCAGCCTGGACAACATAGTAAGACCCCATCTCTAAAATAATAATAAAAATACATTTTAAAAAGTAGAGGAATATAAAATTTTGAGACTCAAAGAATCAAATAATTTGCAATAGTAATACAAATAGTAATTTATTTGTAGATGATGTATCACAACTTTGAGGTGTTGATCCCAAGAGCAGCCTTCAAAAAAATTCCTGCAAGTGTACTTCTGTCTCAAGAGTCTGTTTATGCTTGGAACTCAACATACAACGCCTGGCTATGGATGAGCCTAAAAATTAATGCACTTCTTGTTTCCTTCATAGATATTTGTTATAAATCAGTGCACACAGCTCTGGTTATATTGATGGCTGAATCACAGAGGCACATTACTGAGTCTTACTCTGATTATACCTTAAAAATTTAGTACCTAACAAAGGTCACTGGATCAAATCAGGATCAAAAATTCGCTTGGATTCAGTGATTCCAACAGATCTCTAAGGTGAACCTTGCAAAGTCACCTACAGACACATACGTACCACGGTAAACAATTCTAAGGATTTAAGAGGAATTCAGTCCCCCAACGTGTGTGTGTTACCAGTTATCTAAATAAATATATTAACCAATGTTATTTGAGACTCTTAATGAATAGCAGTTAATAAAATTGGGCATATTCAGTGAAAAGTTTGAAATAAGATTTTACTAATATGGCATCCCAGCAGAAAATCAATCAAAAAAAAAAAAAAAACTTAAGGGGAAAATTTTTTTCTTTAACTGTGATTTGGCTTTTCTCAATTGCTTTCAATTCAAACAAATAATCTCAAATATATAATATAGAAGTTTTGAGTCTATATATTTAAGCAAAATAGTTTATTTCTAAATATTCGCCTCTCAAGAAAAGAAACAGATAACAAGACTTTATTAATCAACTAAATGCACATGCTTTAAATTTGAAGAGAAGCACATTATGTTTCCTAACTAAGCTGGCCTTTTCTCCACCTTAGTGTGGGCTTGAATGCTGACATCCCAGGGGATGCTTTCCAATGTACTGGGGATCCTGACATTCTTACCAAAATGGTTTCCTTCATTCTCTCTGTACTCTTCTCATTACCAGCTACCACTTCTTACAGTGTAAGCTCAAGAACCAAAATAACAGTTTTTAAGTACACAGAATATAAAGTTCCGGGAAATGTGTACGTTTATTGTACACTTACAAATACATACTATTCATTAGGTACTAAATTTCAACACACTAAAAGTAGTATGTTCTTCCAGGCCTATTATAATCCAGATTCTGGAAAGGCAGCTGTTTGACAATGCTATTTATATTCCCTCAGATTTTTATTTTAAAATTAAAAATTCCATCTGGATGAAAATTCATTCCTACAAGGTTAGGAAATCAAAACAGAAAGCGCTCTACCCCTAACCGCCGTCCGGGCCCTCCCGCGGTGCGGCTCTTTAGTATCTTCCAGTTTGCTATCATTTTTAGACGTAGCGAAATGCCAGATACCCTGACAAACATATATTCTACCAGCTGGATCTCCATCTGCTCAACTAAACATTTTCACACCAAATCTGTATAAAAAGCTATGTTTTCAAAGAGAGTTATCGACAACTGAAATATTAAAATTTTAACTCCAGGAGTCCTTCCACTTACATATTTCACATGTATTTCATCATGAATACAAAACTACCTCCAAGTATTATATGAGGGGCCTGCTTTCGTGTGCCAAAAGTTACGTTAAGCCATCCACGAAGGGGCAGACAAGACTCCCTGGAGCACAAGAAAGGTTTTTGAGACTTTTTTTTGCCTAAGGCAGAAGTATTGCTACTCTCTTTTGATGTGTTTGCTTAGAAAAACACTGCAAAATTAATGTTAATGGACAGAATGATTTTTTAAAATCTGCATTAATTCTGTCCTGGGATAACTTCCTTTGGCTACATATGAATATATTAACTGATGTGAAATATGCTTATAATTATTAATATAATGCTTATAATATTTATCAGAATCTTTTGAACTGGGCCCCCGTTATGCAGAGTAGCCATGAACGTCTCAAGTAATTTTAGAAAGTTTCTATGCGAAAATCAAATTCATCTAAAATGAAGCTAAGTAATTAATAAATCCATAAATCTTAGTGGCTGTTAGATTTTCTAGCTTGGGGGAGAATCATCTACAAACCATTTTGGAGACCCCAAAAACAGAGCAAGGGCATGGAGGACTGTCACTGACCCTAGAAGGGGATGATGACGCACCTAACAGAAAAATGAGTAACAGAGACAGTCTGGAAGAAGGCAATGATCCTCCCAGAATTCTATATGCTGCCTCATAACTAATATCAGTGGCTACGCTTTAAAAAAGTATGTGTTTAACTATGTTGGGGCAAGTGGGGTGGCCTATCCCCTCAGACTTAGAAACACAGAAAGATAAGAAGGAACCAGTGATGACCTCAAGACAACAGTAGAACCTCCATGGTTGATCACCTCCCGACACTGACCCCTCCTTAATACGACCTCGTTTTCACAGACAGACACACACCACACATCTGTATCAGTACGGGAGGCCTAGGTCCTCATGTGGACCACCTCCCTAAGTTGACTAGCTTGCTATAATACTTGGGTGGTCAACTTACAGAGGTTTGACTGTATATGCAGAGTACAGAGAAACACAGATTTTCTTATCTTATCACCTAGACATGCATCATTTAGAACTTCACAATTTCTCACAAATCAAAATTTAGTTCAGAAAGCAGAGGAACATGTTTTTGTTCATAGCAAGAGTAGACCTAAAAGAGGTTCATGTTATAAGAAGTAGGGGGTATTGACAAGCCTTGTATCCATAGAGTTTTCATTTGTCATTTAATTCTTTATTTATTAACAATAATTCTGAAGAAAAGCATTCATTTTCAGGGAACATATCTTTTTTCTAGGACTAGATTATGTTGTACAAAAACCAGGGTGCTTGGGAGGAAGATGCGAGAGGAAGGGAGTACAGGGGTGGGGTGGTTAAGATTCTACCAGCTTAAAAATTTTAGGATTGCCTAGAGTAATATATGCACATAGGAAAACACTCATTATAAAATATGATAAGGCTCAACTTCAATCCTAAATTCAAAAGCAGAATACCAATGAAATTTAGAAATATTAGTGCTAAGTGATTTTTGTATCATGGAAACTTTAATATTATCTCATTTACTCTTTCTGCAATAAAACTATTTAAGTAAAAAACTCATTACCTCCTCCTTCTTAAAAGATGGTATATCTCCTTATTAAAACAAAGTCAGGCTCATTTAGCTTCACGGTAACACAGGCCTAAGCAGTGATGGGCAACTCACTTTAACATCCACTAGGATCGACTGCCTAAAGTTTTTTTTTTTTAATTTTTTTTAGAATAGTAAAAATCAGGATACATTGTCCATATATACTCAATTGCTTCCCACCGTCCACATCTCCTCTTGATCTTCATAAAATCTATCTGTCTAAAGTACCCAGTTCAAAATAAAACATAACATAAAGGAAGGGAATTTTAAAGATATTCCAAGAAATGAACTACCACTTTTCTTAATATTGAAAACAGGTATACATTTCACCAATGCTGACTGCAGTAAAAACACTGTTTTGTCCTTACCAGTATACTTCATATTTTACATTTACATGCACACTTTGAAGAATTTGAATATACTAATTAGAAAAAACAAAAAAAATAGGTCTTTGAATCATGGAAACATCAATAGAGAAAGCTTGCTTAATTCAAGCATTTGCCAAGAAAAAACGGTTATCATCAAACACATGAGCTTAAATAATTATCTGTTTTCTTTGCTGGCTCAAGATAGATGTAGGGCTGCTGCCTACGCTTACTGAAAAAAATGACAACGTCTTTCCTTTGCTATCAGTAAGATCTATCAAAGATTCAAGAATAATAATGCTACATTTATAAATTGCCTGCTGTCTTCGTCAAACATTAGCTATATAGCAAATAATTCTATTCACAGCTTAAGATTCATGCAATGAAAACCTCATAGGAACACTTGAGAATATGTCATAGGAACAGTGGAAGCACAAAGGTAAGAGAGTAACGCCTGTCTCTTCCTCTGGTCCAGGTCCCACCTGAGGCTGTGTCATCTCATTACCAGATCCCCAGAGCTCAGTCAATTATCTGGCATGCAGTAGGCACTCAATACATGTTCAACAAGCGAGTAAAGTACAAGTCACCTCTCAATATACCACTGCACAACATTCAGTGTTAGTGATTTTAAATGAATGCTATATTTATATAAAATATTATTTCTTGCAAGTGTTAAACATCTAATATGCACACAAGCATACCTAAAACTTAGAGATTGACAAGCATGTAACGTAAAATCAGCTGTCAGTGATGAGTAGAATCAAATATAGAAAATGATTCTGAAAACTAAGAAATTATTTGTTCATTGAATCATTAAGGTAAAATTATGCTTTCTCTGTCCTCTTCATTAAGTTAGACAATTAAGTTTCCTGCTAATTCAGGAAAACCAGAGGTTCTGGGATGTCGTCATGGTATACGACAGTTTTAGACAAAAACTTTCAGACAATCTACTCCATGAAAACAGGAATCTTGTCTTCTTGGCGTCCTACTACAGCTCCAGTAGCTATCAGAGTGACTCATCACAGCACTTAATATTTATTAACTATAACAATGAATGGGCACAAAAAACAGTGAAGCATATTGTAAGTGAAAGAATCAGAAAGAAAATAAGAAAGACTATTCTAAGATATAAAACTTTATAAGAAAGAACTGTATAAAAAAGAATATTCTAAGATATAAAATTTGAGCCAGAGGCAGTGGCAGGTGCCTGTAGTCCCAGCTACTCAGAAGGCTGAGGCAGGAGGATTGCTTGAGCCTAAGAATTTGAGGTTGCTGTGAGCTACACCACTGCACTGTACCAGGGTGACAGAGTGACACCCTATCTCAAAAAAATTTAAAAAGTCCCTAAGATACAAAACCGCTGATCTTTTCATAGGTTGCTGTAATATCTTCCTAGTTCCCTCCAAGTTAGCAGAACTCATTCTTTCAACTGGTTTTCATATTACATGCTTGTGAGTGATCTCATCTTTCTCCTCACTTTAAAATATATTTCTCTGTATGGCTGTTTACCTGGCATCTAGAATTGGGCACAATACTCCCAGAAGGAGTTGGCGCGTGCAGGGCAGAGCTGAATGTCAGACACCCTGAGTTCAAGATTCCTGCGTTCTGAGAGACGGGAGATGCTCTGCCGGCCACCAGACTGGTAATGAGCTGAGGACAGGCTCGTATCTCAAGTTCAGTACTTGCTCCTTCCCTCACAAGGCCATCAACAACACAAGACACCTGTCACTGACTCTTCTTGGAAATACTCTCGTTTCTTTCGAGGCACCAAAGACTGAGATTTCTTCCTGTCTTCCATCCTCCTTCTGTCACTTCTGTGATTACTCTTCATCACCAAAGCCCCAGTGCTCAGCTCAGCTCTTAACACCCTTTTTGATCCTATTTATATTCACTCTCCTTTTATCTTACTTAATTTCATGACTTTAAATTCCAATTCCATATGTTGAAATCTCTAGATTTATCGCACTAACCAAATCTCACACATAAACTCTAGGTGTGTGTATCTGACTGGGAAACTACACCATTTTCAACTTAGAATGATCAAAATTGATTTCCTAAAACTCTTCAAACTTGTTCCTCTCCAATGTGTCTGTGACTGAGTTACTAGCAATTTCATCTTTGCAGCTGTACAGGCTGAAATACTCAACGCTACCCTTGGTCTCTTCTTTCTGACATGGCCCACCTGTAGTTTGCTAATCTCCCTGACTCTATATTGAAATTGAATCCAGAATGAATCACATTTTACCATTCGCAACAGCCCTAATGAAGCCACCTTCTCTTTTTTAGGTTACTACAATAACCACATAGGCTAAGTTTCTGCTTCCACCCTAGAGCCCCTCTTATCACAGCACCCAAGTGATATATTTAAGACAACAGTCATTCATGTCATTCCTCTGGCCAAACCCCTGAAAGGTCTTCTATCTCCACCTAAAGCCAATGGTTCTAATGGCCTGAAAACTTAACACAGTATGTGCTGCGACCCCATCAATACCCGACTCCCTCCACCCCAGCCACACTCTCTCCCTACTGAACAGGCTGCTCGGCTGGGCTCTCAGGACCTTGCACAGACTCTTCCGTCTGTTTCAAACACCCTCCCTTCTTTGGCTTTGCTTTCACATCTCACTCAGGTTTTTACTCAAATGTCATCTTCTCAGTAAAACATTTCTTGACAACATTTAAAAAGTGCACCCCCTGACATTATCTAATTTGTTAGTTTACTTAATAATATTCTTGTCTGTTCCACCACCATTTCACTGCTAAAAGAAGCTTATTAAGACCAGAGATTTTTTTTTTTTGTCTACTGCTTTTTCCTTGTGAGAACAATGTAGGAACCTTATAAAATGTTGAATAAATATTTTTGAATTATACAAAAATGAATGAATGCTATAAGGGAAAACATTTCACTGGTGAATTTTCAAGTACCACACATCTAGGAAATGTTTTGTCATGATAGGAGCTAAATCTTTATAAAAATGTACCATAAGTCACACTTTAATGATCTTTCCTTACCCAAAATAGAGGTGAGCTGGTCTTTCCTGACTTCATTTTCTTTAGATACCAAAATTTCTCCAAGGACAGTGGTTCCTGAGATATAGCAATTTCAAAATATAAAAGGGACACTATTCAGTCTGGATAATAATATATTCTCAATAGAGAATCCCCAGGGAGGCCTCCAAAATCAATGTATCCACTCTAAGAATACAACATAAACATCAAGCAGAAAGAGGTGTAGTCTCCTTAAAAGGGCTACATGAGCAAAATAACACTTTGATTATATAATAAAACATACAAATATGCAAAGTTCTCAGTTTTCTAATTTAAAGATAACAATATTAACAAGACAAAAGGTAAGTCAAAGTCACATTTGGTAGAACAAAGTAACCAAAACTGAGCCAGGTGTGGTGACTCACACCTGTAATCCTAGCACTTTGGGACGCTGAGGTGGGTGAAATGTTTGAGCTCGGGAGTTCAAGACCAGCCTGAGCAAGAGCAAGACCCCATTTCTACTAAAAATAGAAAAACTAGCCAGGCACTGTGGCAGGTGCCTGTAGTTCCAGCTACTTGTGAGGGTGAGGCAAGAAGATTGGGCTTGAGCCCAACAGTTGGAGGTTGCTGTGAGCTGTGATATCATGACACTGTACCCTGGGCAACAGAGTGAGACTCTTGTGGAAAAAAAGAAAAGAAAGAAAAGAAAGAAAGAGGAAGTAAGGAAGGGAGGGAGGGAGTGAAGGAGGAAGGGAGGGAGAGGGGAGAGAAAAAGAAAGAAAGATTAACCAAAACTACCTTATAAAAATTCCTATTAATCTTTCAGCATCAAAAACAACTTTAAAGATGACATCATAATGGTCAAAGTTTCACCATATTAACACACACACAAATAACTCCTCAATGAATTGAAGTGAGTAAAGGAGAATAAAGTAGTGTAGATTTCTAAATTGTTAATAATTTTTAAGTTTTGTTTTTTAGGAGTTTTATATTTTAGTATCAGATTAGATGAAAACATTCTTACTTTGGATGTGCTATAATGACATAAGTAACAGAACCCTACTTAAGAAAATAGCTGCAGGGTATGACCTACAAGTTGTAAATGAACTACTAGCCACCTCACATTTATCGTATTTCTTTTAAGCAGAAGTAACTAAAATTTTTAACTGCCAATAATTAGTAGTCTTTATTTCAAACATAAATGTTTGAAAGATTTTGTCAATTAACATGTAAGCCAGATTATAACCAATATTAATGAAAACATGAAAATAAACTTGTCATTTTTTGACGTGCTAACCAGCAACAGCAGACGACCCAAGAACTGTTCCAAGAATTTCGCTCCCTACCTAATAAACAATGTGAGTGCTATACCAGGAACTATGAATCCGGGCATGTTTGACTTTTCCAGTCCTTTCCTCACATAGCTGTTCTTTGTAGACTTTTGAAAAGTAGGGACCATCTCCCAAAGAATACATTCCATCCACTATAAAGTAAGATTGAGTTGAAGCACAGTTGTTGATTTTGTGGATTTTCTCATATATCACTGTCGTCTTCTCAAATATTTTTGATAGTGTTCTGCAGTGAGTAATCTTGTTCCCTGCACATTGTACTTCATGGAGTGAGAATCTGACACAATTAGAAACGAAACCAGGTCTCTTGCTCCAGGTCTCATTTTCTTTTCAATAAACTCAACAGTTTATGTGAAATAAAACAACAGCAGCAACAACAATAAAGAGCCCTAAAAGATCCATGCTTGGAGCAGAAGACACTGAGGATTGATCCCAATTAATTAAATTATTAGCAATGTTAACTCTCGTCTAAAGTATGAGCAGATCTGTCATTTTACACTAGTTGGAGGAAAAAATGCATTTTTGAAGAATAGAGGAAAGTTTCACAGTCAGTTGAATTAGAGTATGAGATGATTTAGAAAAGTCGAAATAATTTTTTTAACATTATAGTGTTGAACATTATTTTCAAACAATGCATAAAACAGTAACCATGGGATGAAGTTGACTTTTTAAAAATGGACATGCAAGGCTCAGCACCGGTAGCACAGTGGTTACGGCTCCAGCCACATATGCCAAAGGTGGCGGGTTTGAACCCAGCTCGGGGTAGCTAAACAACTGCAACAATAAAAAATAGCTGGGCATTGTGGTGGACACCTGTAGACCTGTAGTCCCAGGTACTTGGGAGGCTGAGGCAAGAGAATTGCTTAAGCCCAAGAGTTGGAGGTTGCTGTGAGCTGTGACGCCACAGCACTCTACTGAGGGCAACATACTGAGACTCTGTCTCAAAAAAAAAAAGGGACATGCAAATGTACATATTTATGAGGACACAGTGATATCTTGATACATGAATATAATATGTAATGATCGAACCAGGATAATTAGCATAATCAACACCACAGACATTTATCATCTTTTTGTGTTGAAAATGTTCAAAACTTTCCCTTCTAGCTATTTGAAAATATACAAAAAATTGTTAACTATATCATCCTACAGTATTATAGAATACTAGAGGTATTCTTCCTATCTAGCTGTAATTTTGTATCCACTAACCAACCCCCCTCTATCTTCTCCTCTCCCCTACATTCCCCAGCTCTTATAAAGCACTACTCTGCTTTGTACTTTTATTAAATTAACTTTTTTAGCTCCTGCTTATGAGAACGCACAGTATTTCTTTTCTTGTCCCTGACATTTCACTAACATAATATCCTCCAGGCTCATCCAAGTTGCCACAATGATGACATTTCATTATTTTTTATGGATGAGTAGTATTCCATTGTGTATAAGTGATATATACATACATCATATTCTCTTTATTCATTCTTCTGCTGACTAACACTTAGGTTCATCTCATACCCTGGCTGTTGTAAACAGTGTTGCACTAACATAAGGGTGCAGTGATATCTCTGATAAACAGACTTCCATTCTGAATGTGGCTCCTTAAGGAAATCAATAGCATTTTCTCCAAGGGCAAATTGATTACTAGTTCCTCCTCTGCATTAGTGTATGTATCAGCCAAGAAGGTTTCTCAAAAGGTGTAACATATTTATTCTTTACTCTAGAACTGATCTTAGGACTTTGCTGTATGGATAACATGCACACCTAACCACAAAGTTGAGGACTTCTTAAGTGGCTTTTCATGACAGAGTCTATCTGTTCAGATTCACAATCAAGAGCAGGCATAGATGTCAAACACTGTAATAAAGGCATGGCCATTTGCAGAAAAGTATTGCTGATGTTGGCATGAAAAGCTAGCAACTGGGCAATGTAGCAAACCTGTACGTTTAGATAGAAGTCCAGTAAAGAATGTATAAATCACAGTATTATAAATGAGGACTATCGCCGAATTTTTTTTAAAAGAAGCAAACAGAAATGGCCTAACAGATTTTCTCTAGTTTTATTTTCCATATATATAGTCACACCACTATAATAAAACCGTGTTTTCTAAGATCTCCAATAATATCTTTCTAGCTAAATCCAAAGGTCTTTTCTCAGTTTTTTTCACCCTTAAGCCCTTTCCAAATTCTGCCACTCCTGACCACATGCTTTCCTAAAATACACAAGAGTATAAACTTAGCCGGAAACAAATATAAAAAGCATGTTTGGGAGCTCCCTTATACCAAACATAGACATGGGTCTATTTTCTTTTTCTATTTTTTTTTTTTTTTTGCATTTATAACTTACTTAGAAACAGAGATTCCTTCTAGAATGTGTAGTAAGTTTATTTCAGGTGTACTTGTAAGCATTTTTCAAGGAAATGATAATGGAAGAGTTAAATAATCTGAACAACTAAGGACAAAGGATGATTTCACCAAAATATACAAACAATTGAGGCAATGTTGCTATCTCATTTAGTAATTTCCTCGATATAATTTGTATGCGTGCGGTAAACAGTAATTCAACCACATTATACCTTGTTTGGTTTATCAATTAATTACTTCTTCAAAGGTAGGCTTTTGCTACTTTCAAGCTGGTCGTGTAAATCATTGTTACTTTACCTTCTCTATAGCTTCCAGAAGCCAGAACTGAATGAACAGGCTCTCATCAGACAACTTGGCTTGAAGGTGAACAGACAACGCAAAGTTGCATTGCCTGAGATAGCTCGATTCAATAGAATAATGTCTATTTTCTCAAGAAATACTTATTATGCAACTATTATTATACACCTGATATTGTTAGGCACTTGAATTTTGAAAAGAATTTTAATGAAAGCAAAGTATTTAAGAATACTCTCACAGAATTGGATTCAAAGTATGTTTACAGTGAAGTTCAGTTGCTTCTGGGCCTTCTGATTAAGACAAAGTATAACACAATGGAGCTGAAAGAAGCTGAGGGGAGATAAGGAGCAGAAGTGAACAAAGTAAGAAAAAATAAATAAGCGAAAATAAATAAATAAAGAGTGTTTGTAATAGTAAATAACAATAATGGAAACTATAACTTTTTACTCTACATCTGGCAAGTTATATTTCTGCTAACTCTGGTTATGACTCTAAAGAGAACAATAAACTACCAGTGGTTATCTACAGAACATAAGCTCTGTAATTTTTAATCATATATGAGCTCACATAAAATTATAAATTCCATTTCTCTGTTTCCTAAGTGGTTTGTATTTTATTATGCTCACTTTCTATATAGGAACTCAATTACAATATTAATAAAGTTTAATTTCTGTGCTGTATTGTAATAAGTGTGTACTTAACAAAAATGAGCAAGTTTATATAAACATTAGTATTTGATTTGTATAAAACATTAATATATCTTAAATCAGAAAATACTTTAGATTTTCAATAAAATTAGATAAAAATATTTAGAATATTTTCGATTGCAAATTTCAAATAAACTGATATGATCAATAATCTGGCATGGCAAAGATATAAAGCAATGAAATTGTTCAGGATGTTATTCTAAACATGAAAAATCCTGGTTGAAATTCATCAAAATAACGGAAATTAATTTTACATTTCTATTTATATTAATTTGATATTTCTAGAGATAATTCTCTAACCTGCATACATTATGCCTACAGTATGAAACATTTTCCAACTACTAGACAGTGAACTTAATGTATGTTAGAAAAAATGTCTAAATAAATATGTTAACATATTTCATACTATTTCTGCTACTCTGCATAGAAATCTTTGTCCTCATGGCTTTTCCATTCATTATAACCAGAATATTCTGAATGAAATCCACAAATATTGAGGTTAAAAGTGTGATACAAATTCATTTCATTCCATGATAACCATGAATATTTTTGCATGTTTTACCTTTACACTTAATCCAAAACTAGTGCAGACTGTGATACAGAGCCCACATTTAACAGTTTCCACTATGAGTATGCATCACATGTTTGTTAGATGAATTTTTTTTTTTTTTTTTACTGGAAATAGGACAACACAAGTATGAAAATTAAAGATTGGAAGAGGTAAATAACCTTGGAATTAAAAGCACAGACCACAGGTCTAGTCCAATTCCACAGTCTACCCCAAACACATTTTCAGCCTTCTCACCTGGGCGATTTGTCTACCTTCTCTGTGTATTCTGAACGATAATGTATTCCTCATAAAACCGCTAGATGTTCTATTCCTAGAGAGTCAATCAAGTGTTAACAGGCAGGAATGCATCCTTCAATATCTCTTATGTAACTTCAATGTTACATTTTCTGCTTCCAAAAATGTATGCTGATACTCAAGAAACATTATAAAAATTCTCCCTGTTTTTAGTATGAGAATAAAATGAGAATTTTCATCCATTATAAAACATAATCATCAACATATGGTATATATTATCTGTCTAGGGCTGTAATATAAGCTTTTCGCCCTGACCAAGCCTGGGACATGGATTCTATTTAAAATTTTATAATTTCATTGATATATTATAATTCTAAAGGATTTGTTTAAGTTCTGGGTGTCATTAAGGAGATAGGGAATTACATTTTAAAAAAGTGACATAATTATATATTTAAAAGGCACTTGTATTTTATGGAAGTGACCACCACCAAAGATTTGGAATAGAGAGAAAATGAAAGGGCAAGGATCCTATTGGATCTGTATGTTAACCTGTAATTTGGTAACATTACAATAATCACCCATAGCTTTTCTTTCTATTTAATTTTCAATTTCATGTCTATCTATCTATAGCAATTAAAATGGAGGCTTGGAAACTATACCTTCTGAATTCTTATAACAATTTTTTGCTGAAATATGAATAATTATAAATTATATTGTTTTTCTTTGTATTGGTGAAAATGAAGAGGGAAAAATTATTTTTCTATTTGTCAATAAAATAGAGATTGGTAACATTAAAATCACATACAGGGAAACTCCCTTATTTATCTCTTGGTAGTCTATAGAGATGACTGGATAGAGAGTTCTGAAGATGTATCCAGGGTACGAGAAATAGATAATGCATCTTTCTTGCTATAACCTATAAAGGAGGCACAGAAACTATCCTTGTTACCCAATACAAATTGGACAATATTTAATCATAATTTATACGCCTTTAAAGGTATATTTAATGTAGTATCTTAAACGAAAAAAAAAAATAGTTCATGCAGTACTAATACTGAGCACTAAAACTTTCCAGCCTTTCAGCTACTATAAGAGCCTTTTCAAATGAGAGAAAAGTAATATAAAACCATCACACAACTTTATCTACAACCTGATTCTAAGGTTGCCTAGAGGAATATTCCTCAAACTCTCTTCAGTGAGTTTGTATCAACCAACCAGGCACATGCACAGCATACATGAAAGAAAGTTTCATGTTCTGTTCATATGCTGTATGTCACATACTGCACGGAGCTAGTGTGGACACCATGTGGAAAGCACAGTGAGCAAAGTCCTTTATGCTTGAGGAGAACAGAAGTGAACCGTTCTCCACGCCAGCTCCAACCACAGCTACTGCTATCAAGTGCCTAAGAGTAACCTTTTGCTTCGCATGGCAAACTGCTTCCAACTTCGCTATAAATTTGAAAGATGATTGGCGTGATATATCTTGGACACCCTTTAGAAAACATTATTTTAAAAAAGACAAGAAACACAAAGAAGCTTGTACCAGCCAATCTGTTCTTTTTGTTCACCACCTACAGGGGTGGAGATTAGGAGTTGTGAGGGAAAAAGGCCCAGAAAAGCATCACAAGTAAATAAAAGGGGCTGATGGTGCTGCTTGGCTGGGTTTGGCTGAAGGCACAGTGGCCACAGTGAGAATCTTCATGGAAAGTCCCTTCAACAGCTCAAGAGTGTGTTGCTGCTTTGTTTTCACATCCACAAATCAAAACCTCACTCTTGCCCCACAGGAGACTGACCCAGAACGCCAGAGAGATCCTGAGGGATAAGGTTGCTCAATAATGTCAAAGATCACTGAGATCAAAGCGAGTTTCCAATGACTGCACACCATTTCCAAAAGGTCAGAATCACAAGATCTTTTAGTAAGTTAATGTATTTACCCACTGATTGAACAATGCTGTAACAAAAAACTCTATTTTTATTCTTTGAATTATAGATTAGAAATGAGGCCGGCCTCATTTTCTGTGAGTGTTCTTTGACCAATACTACCCTGAGAACAAAGATATATACATACATACATACACATATATATATATATACATATACACACTCACATGCACACACACACACACACACACATATATATATATATATATAAAAATAAATCTGGGCATTGCACTGCATTTTATTTATGAAAAATTTTAAGTGTCAAAAGAAGGAAAATTTGTTTTCCAAGAGTTTCAATGGCTTAAAAATATTCTTATTCATATTTGTTTAAATGTATTCAGTAGATAATTGAGTGATTTCTCTTATAAAAAGCTGGCAGAAAAAAATCCAATATTTTCCATATCAAACAGTAGATTATCACAGACGAGCCGAGCCTGTTGTTATTTTCACCACTGATCTCAAACCTGCAGCTCTCAAGCTGGATGTACCTCAGAAAAAGAAGTAAATATCACAGGGCTGAAAAAGCAGCAGCATCCTGGAAGCAAAGAAATGAATTCTCAGGGAGTAAGTTGCTCTTTGTTCACCATTTATATGACTCGTGTGACATTGGAATATTGATTTCATCTTGTAACATGCTTTTTCCTCTGCACCTAGTTGCTTACTGCCAAAACAGGAAGGGAGGGTGGGAGGAAGGAGGGAGACAGAGGGAGGGAGGGGGACCATGGGATGGAGAGGGGAGAGAGGGAGGGAGGGAGGAAAGGAAGAAGAGACAGAGGAGGGGAGTAGAGAGGGGAAGTGGGGAACGAGGAATAAAAGAAGGAAAATAACTCATCAAATACAATAGAAGCCTCGGACAGGAAGCCCCCAAATACCATCACATTGCCAAAAACCCCAACTGACAGCCCCCTGGAGTAGAAATGGAAAAGACAGAGAAAAAAAACATCTTCTGAGGTACAGGGAGGTCTGGGATGCTGCCATTCACATGCTATTCAACCCGGATTCGAGAAAGCACATAGAAACTATGTATTTCTCCCTACTTTTTTTCTTGTGTTTTGCATCTCTTGGCTTCCTAAATCTTGCTTTTTTAATTTAATAATTTTAAATAATCTCATTAGAGTGTACATGCAAGTGCAGGTACTTCATAGCTAGAAATCAATCAAATATTAAATAAGAGAACAGTTTTCAGGTACCTAGTAAGCTTCTCCAGAGCTACAAAAGGGAATATTTTGCTTCTGATCCCATCCTGCCTCTGAACAATTAAAATTCAACTTTCTGTCCCAGCGTAGTGGCTCACATCTACAATCCTAGCACCCTGGGAGGCGGAGGTGGGTGGATCACAGGAGCTCAAGAGTTCGAGACTAGCCTGAGAAAAAGCAAGGCCCCATACCTACTGAAAATAGAAAAACTAGCCGGGCATTGTAGTGGGCACCTATAGTCCCAGCTACTCAAGAGGCTTAGGCAGGAGGATCTCATGAGCCCAAGAGTTTGAGGTTGCTGTGAGCTCTGATGCCTTGGCACTCTACTCAGGGCAAGAGTGAGACTCTATCTAAATAAATAAATAGACAGATAGATAGATAAATAAATATAAATAAAATTCAACTTTCTCCCCAAATTGGTATTCCAATAAATCATATTTCTCTTATCCAAGTAGGGTCATAAATGAGCTTTCAATTTAAATATATATGCTCCCCAATATTAAAAATGTCTTCAAAGTTATCAACTATATCTGAATATTAAATAGTAATCAAAACCAAAAGTAGGTCATTTTTTATTCTTTTTTTTTTTTTTTTTTTTTAATTTTTTTATTAAATCATAAGTGTATACAATGATATGATTATGGGGCATCATACACTCACTTCATAAACCATTTGACACATTTTTATCCCAGTGGTTAACATAGCCTTTCCGGCGTTATCTCAGTTACTGTGCCAAAACATTTATATTCTACATTTACCAAGTTTCGCAAATACCCCTGTAATATGCACCACAGGTGTGATCCCACCGATTCCCCTCCCTCTACCCACCCCCCCCTTTCCCACTTCCCCCTATTGTTAAGTTGTAGTTGGGTTATAGCTTTCATGTGAGAGTCCCAAATTAGTTTCATAGTAGGGCTGTGTACATTGGATATTTTTTCTTCCATTCTTGGGATACTTTACTAAGAAGAATATGTTCCAGCTCCATCCATGTAAACATGAAAGAGGTAAAGTCTCCATCTTTCTTTAAGGCTGCATAGTATTCCATGGTATACATATACCACAATTTATTAATCCATTCGTGGATCGATGGGCACTTCGGCTTTTTCCATGACTTAGCAATTATGAATTGGGCTGCAATAAACATTCTGGTACAAATATCTTTGTTATGTTGTGATTTTTGGTCTTCTGGGTATATGCCCAGCAGAGGAATTACAGGATTGAATGGCAGATCTATTTTTAGATCTCTGAGTGTTCTCCATATATCCCTCCAAAAGGAATGTATTAATTTGCATTCCCACCAGCAGTGCAGAAGTGTTCCCTTTTCTCCGCATCCACGCCAACATCTCTGGTCTTGAGATTTTGTGATATAGGCTAGTCTCATTGGAGTTAGATGATATCTCAAAGTAGTTTTGATTTGCATTTCTCTGATGATTAAAGATGATGAGCATTTTTTCATATGTCTGAAGGCCGTGCGCCTGTCTTCTTCAGAGAAGTTTCTCTTCAAATCCCTTGCCCAGCCTGCGATGGGATCCCTTGTTTTTTTCTTGCTGATGCGTTTGAGTTCTCTGTGGATTCTGGTTATTAAACCTTTGTCAGAGTTATACCCTGCAAATATTTTCTCCCATTCTGAGGGCTGTCTGCTTGCTCTGCTTACTGTGTTCTTAGCTGTGCAGAAGCTTTTTAGTTTGATCAAGTCCCAGTAGTGTATTTTTGAAGCTGCTTCAATTGCCCGGGGGGTTCTCCTCATGAAATACTCACCCAGACCAATTTCTTCAAGGGTTTTCCCTGCATTCTCCTCTAGTATTTTTATAGTTTCATGTCTTAAGTTTAAATCTTTAATCCAATGAGAGTCTATCTTAGTTAATGGTGAAAGGTGTGGGTCTAATTTCAGTCTTCTGCAGGTTGCCAGCCAGTTCACCCAGCACCATTTGTTAAATAGGGAATCTTTTCCCCACTGAATGTTTTTAATTGGCTTCTCAAAAATCAAATAGCGGTAAGTAGCTGGATTCATCTCTTGGTTCTCTATTCTATTCCAGATATCTACTTCTCTGTTTTTGTGCCAATACCATGCTGTTTTGATCACTATCGATTTGTAGTAAAGTCTGAGGTCTGGTAGTGTGATTCCTCCTGTTTTGTTTTTATTTCTGAGTAATGTCTTGGCTATTCGAGGTTTTTTCTGATTCCATATAAAACGAAGTAATGTTTTTTCAAGATCTTTAAAATATGACAGTGGAGCTTTAATAGGGAGTGCGTTGAAAGTATATATTGCTTTGGGTAGTATGGACATTTTGATAATGTTGATTCTTCCTAGCCATGAGCATGGTATGTTTTTCCATTTGTTAACATTTTCAGCTATTTCTTTTCTTAGAGTTTCATAGTTCTCTTTATAGAGATCTTTCACGTCTTTTGTTAGGTAAATTCCCAAATATTTCATCTTCTTTGGCACTACTGTGAATGGGATAGAGTCCTTAACTGCTTTTTCAATTTGACTGTTGTTGGTGTATATAAAGGCTACCGATTTATGAATGTTGATTTTGTAACCTGAGACGCTGCTGTATTCCTTGATCACTTCTAGGAGTTTTGTAGTAGAGTCCCTAGTGTTTTCCAGATACACAATCATATCATCTGCGAAGAGCAAGAGTTTGATCTCTTCTGACCCTATATGGATACCCTTGATCGCCTTTTCTTCCCTAATTGCGGTGGCTAAAACTTCCATTACAATGTTGAAAAGCAATGGAGACAATGGGCAGCCTTGTCTGGTTCCTGATCTGAGTGGAAATGATTCCAATTTAACTCCATTCAATATGATATTGGCTGTGGGTTTGCTGTAGATAGCCTCTATCAGTTTAAGAAAAGTCCCTTCTAGACCAATTTTCTTGAGTGTTCTGATCATGAAGGGATGCTGGATATTATCAAAAGCTTTTTCTGCATCAATTGAGAGAATCATATGGTCTTTGTTTTTTAATTTGTTTATGTGCTGAATTACATTTATAGATTTACGTATATTGAACCAGCCTTGAGACCCTGGGATAAAACCAACTTGGTCATGATGTATAATTTGTTTGATGTGTTGCTGGATTCTGTTTGTTAGGATCTTGTTGAATATTTTTGCATCTATATTCATTAGTGATATTGGTCTATAATTTTCTTTTCTTGTTGGGTCTTTTCCTGGTTTGGGGATCAGGGTGATATTTGCTTCATAGAACGTGTTGGGTAGTCTTCCTTCTTTTTCTACATTTTGGAACAGGTTGAGTAATATAGGTACTAATTCCTCTTTAAAGGTTTGGTAGAATTCTGACGTGAAACCATCTGGTCCCGGGCTTTTCTTTTTAGGGAGGTTTTGTATAGTTGATGCTATTTCTGAACTTGTTATGGGTCTGTTCAACATTTCCACTTGATTCTGGTTAAGTCTTGGAAGGTGGCGTGCTTCCAAGTACCGGTCTATTTCCTTCAGATTTTCATATTTCTGAGAATAAAGTTTCTTGTAATATTCATTAAGGATTTTTTGGATTTCTGATGAGTCTGTGGTTATTTTGTCTTTGTTGTTTCTGATTGATGATATTAGAGATTTTACTCTTTTTTTCCTGATTAGGTTGGCCAGAGGTTTATCTATTTTATTGACCTTTTCAAAAAACCAGCTTTTTGATTTATTGATCTGTTGTATTATTCTTTTGTTTTCAATTTCATTTAATTCTGCTCTGATTTTGGTTATTTCTTTTCTTCTACTGGGTTTGGGGTTGGAATGTTCTTCCTTTTCCAGTTGCGTGAGATGTCCCATTAAGTTGTTAACTTCCTCTCTTTCCGTTCTCTTGAGGAAGGCTTGCAGTGCTATAAATTTCCCTCTTAGAACTGCCTTTGCAGTGTCCCAGAGGTTCTGATAGCTTGTGTCTTCATTGTCATTTTGTTCCAAAAAATTGGTGATTTCTTTCTTAATCTCATCTCTGACCCAGCTATCATTCAGCATAAGGTTATTTAACTTCCATGTTTTTGTATGGGTATGCAGATTCCTGTTGTTACTCAATTCAAGTTTTATTCCATGATGGTCCGAGAAGATGCATGGAATAATTTCTATTCCTTTAAATTTACTGAGGTTAGACTTGTGACCTAAAATGTGATCAATTTTGGAGTAAGTTCCGTGGGCTGATGAGAAGTATGTGTATTCAGTTTTGTTGGGATGAAATGTTCTGTAGATGTCTGCTAAATCTAAATACTGGATGGTTAGGTTTAAATCTAAGATTTCTTTGCTCAGCTTCTTTCTGGAGGATCGATCCAACACTGCCAAGGGAGTGTTGAAATCTCCAACGATTATGGAGCTGGAGGAAATCAAGTTACTCATGTCTGTTAGAGTTTCTCTTATAAATTGAGGTGCATTCTGGTTGGGTGCATAGATATTAATAATTGAGATCTCGTCATATTGAGTATTACCCTTAACAAATATGAAGTGACCATTCTTGTCCTTCCTTACTTTTGATGGTTTAAAGCCTACTGTATCTGCAAATAAAATTGCAACACCTGCTTTTTTCTGATTACCATTTGCCTGAAATATGGATGACCATCCTTTCACCCTGAGTCTGTATTTGTCTTTTAAGTTGAGATGTGACTCTTGTATGCAACAAATATCTGGCTTAAGTTTTTGTATCCAGTCAGCTAACCTATGCCTCTTTAGAGGACAGTTTAAGCCATTCACATTGATGGAGAGTAAGGATAAGTCTGGTGGAATTTTGGGTATCGAGTTTTTCAAAGGTCCAGTGGACATTTTTAATCCTTTCGCCAGTGTGGAAGTTGGAGTTTGATCCGAAGTTTCTGAGTGAGTTTACTTTTGTGGTATAGGATTGGGTTGGTCATTGTGGAGGATAGGTCTGAGAACATCCTGAAGAGCTGGTTTACTTATGGCAAATTTTTTCAACATATGAATGTCATTGAAGTATTTAATTTCTCCATCATAGATGAAACTCAGTTTAGCTGGATACAAGATCCTGGGTTGAAAGTTTTTTTGCTTTAGGAGATTAAAAGTTGATGACCAGCCTCTTCTTGCTTGAAAAGTTTCAGCAGAGAGATCTGCAGTTATTCTAATATTCTTACCTTTGTACGTTATAGTTTTCTTTCGCCGGGCTGCTTTGAGAATCTTCTCTTTCATGTTAACTTTAGTGAAGCTAATTATGATATGTCTGGGAGATGGCTTTTTGGGGTTGAATCGTGCTGGGGTTCTGAAGCTGTCTGCTATCTGAATTTCAGATTCTCTAGGCATGTCTGGAAAATTTTCTTTCATAATTTCATGTAGAAGGGCCTCTGTGCCCTTGGCTGCCACATCATCAGCCTCCGAAATTCCTATAACCCTTATGTTATGTTTTTTCGAATTATCTGAGAGCTCTCTGAGTGAGTGATCCGTTTTTGCTCTCCATTTCTCTTCCTCTTTGAGAGATTGGGAGCGTTCGAAGACTTTATCTTCAATGTCAGAAATCCTTTCTTCTGCTTGCTCCATTCTGTTACTGAGGGATTCTACTGTATTTTTCATATCTTTGAGGGCTGTAAGTTCTTGTTTCAGTGTGTCTAAGTCTTTGGTGGTTTTGTCTTTAAATTCGTTAAATTCTTGAGACAACTTTTGAATTTCTCCTCGAATTCCTAATTCCATTTTATTAATCTTGTCTACAAACCAAATTCTGAATTCGACTTCTGACATCTCAGCCAGTTGTTTATGAATGGGATCTTCAATCACATCTGCCGTATCTTTTCTTGGGGGGGTTGATCTATTCTGGTTATTCATGTTACCAGAGTTTTTCCGCTGATTCCGCCCCATGGTTTACTCCCTTTGGTTTTTCCCCTGGGGTTTTATCGAGGGCCCGTACAGTGTTGTGGCCTGAGAAACTGGGGCCCTGTCTGGTGTGGTGGAGCAAAGTGGTTCTGTCTTGTTTTCAGCTGGTTTCTGTTCGATCCTATTGCAACTTCTACTCTGGCTTGAAGTCTCAGCTGTGTGAAAAAATCAGCAATTAAGTCACCCCGCCTGCCCACCTCTGGCCCCAGTTGGAAAAGGAGAATCAAACCTTCCTACAATCGCACACCCAGGGCACCACCTGAAAAGTCCTCAGTCTATTAGCCCAGTTCAAAAGGTCCGAATCAACTGTCTCAATCGGCACTTGTCTCAGGTGGAAGGGTTCAAGAGGTCTCTGGGAACTGGATCACAGGGGCCTGGTGACTCCTCTGAGACAGCTCACCCCAGTGCAGCGTGGAATCAGGAGGAGCCACCCCGCAAACAGAGCAGTCTAGGAAGGTTGACGTCTCCTTCCCCACTTTGCCCCTCCGTCGGACCCAGTCACTGGTATCTCTGCAGATGGCTAACCCAGTTGCCTGCAGTGAACAGACACTCCAGGGGTTTGCACCTGCCTGAATCGCGAGGAAGTCTGCCAGGCCCCCGCAGACTGCCGCTATCTAGCAGGAGGAGATGGGGCCTGACATCTTTGAGTGTTTGATGCAGGTGATGGGAAGGAGGTGTTCACTCAGGCTTAGCCCCGTCCCTGATGGATGCTGCTAACAGAACAGAACAGAACAGACAACTTTGTGAGGTTCTGTCTCTGTTCCTGTCATCGCCTACAGGAGACGGGCTGTTTTGAGTTCAAACGTCTTTGCTGCTGGAGAATTGCGTCTGAACACCTCTCTGGGTCGGCCCCGCCCTGGAGGCTTCTGGGTTTGTGAGCCGTGACACCGGTGGCCTCCTCTGGTTGCCCAGGGAGACAGGGGGTGTGGCCTCAGAATATCCAGAAGTGAGCGTTCTGCCGTTAAAGAAAAAACGGCTGTTGATCTACCTCCAGGGAACTGCTGCTCTGGTGTGGGCACTCAGGCGACCCTTTTCTCCTCTGTCCCGCGCCCCAGAGTCAGCACTGAGCGGCTGCAGTTTGTGCTGGGTCCACACCCCTTAAGAGATCCCCCAAGAATCAGAACTCTTGGGGGATGGGCCCCCAGACCCGGATTGGGAGTGGGGCGGGGGGAAGCTAGAGTTTCATTCAGTTTCACGCAATACTACGGTCAGGGGAGGGCTCCTGCACTGCACCGCAGGGAAGTGCCGCCAAGGCTTGATTTCCCCTCAGCAGAGTGCCCTCTCCTCGCTCACGTATCCCAGAGTCAGCGCTGACCTGACGCAGCTCAGGCACTGTGCACTCCCCTCGAGAAATCACCCAAGGAGCCGAACTCCGGAGGGATAGGCCCTCAGACCCCGAGTGAGAGTAGGGGCTCTCAGCTCTCAGCGGGAAGGCCAGAGTCTTATTCAGTCTTGTGCCCGGGGAGGGCTCCTGCACTGCACCGCAGGGAAGTGCCGCCAAGGCTTGATTTCCCCTCAGCGGAGTGCCCTCTCCTCGCTCACGTATCCCAGAGTCAGCGCTGACCTGACGCAGCTCAGGCACTGTGCACTCCCCTCGAGAAATCACCCAAGGAGCCGAACTCCTGGGGGATAGGCCCTCAGACCCCGAGTGAGAGTAGGGGTTCTCAGCTCTCAGCGGGGAGGCCAGAGTCTTATTCAGTCTTGGGCCCCGTATGCCCGGGGAGAGTTGGTGCACTGCACCGCAGGGAAGTGCCGCGAGGCGTGACTCCCCCTCAGCCCGGTGCCCTCTCCTCACTCGCGGGCCTCAGAGTCAATGCTACCAGTCGCAACTCGGGGACTGTCCACTCCCCTTGAGAAATCACCCAAGGATCTGAAGTCCTGGGGGACAGGCCTCCAGACCTCAGTGGGCGGGAGGGGAGCGCCGGGGATTCAGGGTTGCCGGCAAAGGATTCCCAAAGTTTTATTCAGCCCTATGTCCGGCAGGAGAACGCCACGGCACCCCAGTAGGGGAGGTAGGTCCAGTTTTTAGAAGGTCTTTCCCGTGGAGTGTAGTGGGAGGGCCTTTAATTTCTGCCCGCTTGTTAAATTGTGGGGCTCCAGAGCCGGTCTCATGGGGGAGGGGGACTCCCGTCCGCTTGGTGGTGGATTTTGTACCTTTTGTTTGCGTCCTTGTGATCACAACTTGCCTCAGCGGTGTTGATGTGCGTTCTTCAGCCTTCTCTCTTGGTGAGGCTCAAGTCCACCAGGATACTTACTAAATTCCTGTCCCTTAACTCTCCTTCTGGACGGGAGCCTTTGTTGAAAGCTGGCTTCAGTCCGCCATCTTGTCTCTTTTTATTCTTTCATTGTTTGACGGAAATAGATACAAAACATTCCTTAAAAGCTTAAACGACTACAAATTATTAATCTTTAGAAACTTTTCTAACAAAAGTTAGAAATGTACAAAATAATTTGTACATTTTATAAGAATGATTTCTTATAAAATCATTCTCTTCCTACTTTATATTCTCTACCCCAAAAAATATAATATAAAACAACTAAAACAATGGAAGAAGTCGTGCATTCTGTTAAAGAAACAGATAAAATCATATAAGTTATACATCATAATATACATCGTGTATCTGTGTATCCCTATCTATGGAGTGATTATTAATTTTAAGGTAAATTAAATGTTAAATTTTATGGGCACATGTATACACACAGATTGCCATAGGTCTCAACAAAATATTACATAAATTCCTCAAAATGCAGAAGAATAACACATCACATGAATACTTAGCATCATTTTTTAAAAAGTATAACTATACAAAAATTAGCAATAAAAAATTGGTTTTTAATTAATTGTGAGACGGTGTCTTAAGAATTCAAAGTTCATTTTTAGAAATTTATTGTATCTAATACACCTTACATTACCTCCTGGAATTCTGCCCAGAAATTGGTTTTTAAAAATGTCAACATTAACTATTTAAAGAATAGTCAACACTTTATTATCCTTTTGTAGACCTGGTTATTGAGAGCGCTACATATTGTAAGAATGAAGTCAACATTAATCACGCATCATAATCAGCATGATTTTGCTAACTTTTCCAAGACTGCATTTTATCACAGTTAAATTTATAGCGTAGCTGTGAAAATTCCATTCTGGTGTATCAGCAGCGCCAATTCACAACTGCAAAATGTTTGTATTCTATAAAACCCTTTCATGTATTGCTTCCTGTAATGTGGAGACTAACTGATAGGAGAGGGAGATGGCATCACTTGCCCAAGGTCAAAAGCAACTTGCTCAACATGGGATTCAAACATTCTGATTCGAAACCCAGCATCCAGCTTCTCTGGCGTGCCTTTTACATTCATCTTCCTCTAGATGTATTATTACATAAAAATAAAATAATCTGCTTTGCTCAGTGTATTTACTGACTACGGAGACAGCTCAAACAATACTATGTACACATTTTGGCATGCCAATACATTTTTAAAAATCTATGTCAAAAGAATCTATAAAAGAGAAAACAAAACAACTCAGGGTTAATGTTTCTATTTAAAAATCTAAAATTCATAAAATATTTATTTATTTCTGTAACAGAGATTAAACAAGACTATACTAGAAAGGCAAATTATATATTTTAGAATTAGTTTTATTGTGTGTGTGTGTGTGTGTGTATAACCTGTTGGTAAGATCACTAACCTTTAATATGAGTCTGTAAAGGAAATTAAGGAATGAAAATTGTTGAATGTATTGGCTCATGCCTGTAATCCAGCATTTGGGAGGTTTAGGTGGGAGGATTATTTGAGGCCAGGAGATAGAGAGCAACCTGGGCAACACGGCAAGACCTGATCTGTAGGAAAAGCAGAATCTTTAGCCAGGTGTGGTGACATGTACCTGCCATCTTAACTCCTGAGGAGGCTCAAGTGATCTTTCCACTTGAGCCCACAAGTCTAAGGTTCACTAACTGTGATTGCACCACTGCACTCCAGCCTGGGCAGCAAATAACTCTGTCTCTAAATAAATGAATTAATTAATAAGTAAATAAATAAGTAAAACTTTCAAAAATATAATGATCTAAGTATGGGGAAATATAAAAAGTAAGCTATCTGTTAATTCAAAATAAAGTTGTAGAAAAGAGAGTATATAATGAAATACACAGTAAGGATAATTGTAAGTGCTTCTAAATTTGATCTAACTACCTTTAATCTGAATATTCACCTCACTTCATACAAACTTTAAATCCTGAAATAACATAAAGCCCCTGCTGAAATTTTGGTGGTAACTCCTGTAAGCTTGCATCAGCAAACTGATACAGACGTCAGCCACAGTTGGTAAGTTATCCCTTACACACAGAACAACATGCAGATTGGCTCCACATACAAGGAAAGGTGACTCCATTTTAATATGATTTTCATGATTACAATAAGCTATACGTTTCTTTGAATATGGAAATATACTTCTATTGCCAAATACAATATATTCACAATATATAAGAAAAAAATTCTTAGGCATAGTTCCCAGATTTGGAAGGCCCAAGATCTCTTTCAGGGTCTATGCCTGGTGAAAAAGACCCAAGACCCATTCAAGCACACATAATTCAGGAGGTCTGCCTGCCAGCAATAAAGGCCGAAATTGGATACTTGGTGAGATTAATTACCTAGATAGGGCTTGATAATGCAAGTCAAATGGGAATGTAATTAAAGTGCACCTTCCATGAAAATTATTCATTGCTGATGGATCAGGTGACAGATAAATCAAAAGGCATTTAAAAAAAGCCTACAGGTTAACTTGAAGCAGGTCTTTGCTCTTTTTAAAATTCTGTAATTGCAGGTGTGGAATTCACTCTTGCTGGTCTATCCTCATCATGATACGGTAAGACAAAAAGCTAGATTGTAATATAACCTATTAGAAACAGAAGCTGATAGAAAAACCATGAGGACCTTTAGCTACAAACAAAAGATCAGCTAGACTGAAACCAGTTGGCTGGCAGCTTTCTGAAGCAAATACCATTCTATGCTCATACTATAATGGGGATTGCAACCATAAAAGAAGGCAAGTGATGAATTAATAAACTGACTCGTCCCCAGGGTGCAATTCTTACAGATAGAAGGCATGCTGGAGTAATCAAACAGAGTTATAAATTAGATAAATCGAATGGCACCAGTAGTATTTTACATCATCATTATTAAATAAAGTTTTCCTGGATGTGTTGTTAATTCTTTACCATCAATTCATTTATTTACAGTCTAAGAACAATAAAACAACAGTGTTTCATTACAGTGGAATGACAATTTCAGTTACCCAAAGGAATGCTAAATCTAATTTCTATATTGTGTTCTCTTACATATGTTTTTCATATACCTTAGAGCTGACAGATGAAACAAAATGTCCAATTAAATGATAGTTATTGGAAAATATGTCTTTATATGTTATTCAATGCACATATCTGGCCTGTATAGAGAGGATGCATGTTGTCTGCAAGGACAGACTTAATACTGAACAGCAAAATCACACGATCTAGTAGATTGCATATGCAATTCACAAGAAAGATAATTACTATTGGAAGAAACAATAATAACCTTAGTATAAAATTTGAAAAAAAAATTTTTTTTGGAAAACTATGTAATTTGATTTACTACGGGTATTACAAACAATAAATAAATGTCTGATTTTTCAAAAAAATTATACTTTCAATTTGAACTCAAAAAAAGCCAAAATTTGAGTTCAAATTCTCTCAACAATCTATATAGCCCAGTATCGCCTAAAAATCCTTAATATTAATAAAAAAATTCAAACTCAGTTTGTACCATCACTGATAAACAATTAAAAGAATAATTGCAAATATGTTAACCTAGTGAGAAATACCATATTTTTGCTGTGTAAAATGTGCTCCCGTGTATAATGCACACCCAAGTTTTTGGCCCAGACATTCAGGAAAATTCCTCTTGAGAAAGTGGCCGGTTCGCACCAGGACACAGCTGGGGAGGGCTAAGGCTCCCCGGGTAAATGTGTGGTCACACTGCCCTCCCACAGCTGCCCGCTCTGAGAAGGGAGCCTCTTCCCTCTCTCCTGGGAGCTCTTGCCTCCCTGTCATGTCAGAGGCCCATGGTCATATGTGTGGCCTGTGGGACAGAAGCTGTCTGAGGCCTCTCGGCCACTGGGCAGTCAGGCACCCCCGGGTCCCCTCCATGCTGCCAGACCTCAGGACGCAGGCCATCTCACCAGGCCTGCCACTGTACTCTCCCTGGTTGTAGTATTCAGTGGCAGGAGGCCCCTGCAGCCCACTTCCACCAGATATGGATCCTCTTGGACTGGAACTCTGTCACCCGGGAGGCCTAGATGAGAGGGCATGGTGGCCCAGGAGGCCTCTGAGCTCCCCCACCGCCCAGACACACTACCCATGTATACCACGCAAGCTTATTTTTCCCTCAAAAAGTTAGGTAAAAAAGTATGCACTATGCACGGCAAAATACGGTATTTCTAAAATTAGTTTAAATAAAAATAAGTTTTACATAGCAGTTCTTTCCCAAAATAAGAAAATTTATGGGCAAATACACAATATAGATTTTAGATATGTAAATGAGAGACATAGGCTTTGTGTATGGAGTGCTCTAAGTGTATTAAAATATATCTTGTCAGAGAATTATCTGTTTATAGTTCTCTGTTCCTAAGGTCATGAATTAGAATGGAAAACAGGCATAGGAAACACCCACAGCATTTTAACAGAGGACACTGCTCTACGCGGTCTCTGCAGGTCTTAGTAACTTAATCCCAACTGAACTATAAAGTAAACCACTCATGATTTGTCAGATTAGCTGAGGCTTGTCCAGAAAAAATGGTCTGAAAAAAGAGTCACCTGGACACTATAATTAAGATCCAATCATCCATTTCATCCCTGGATTGAAGAAAATAATGAAACATCAGAGTAGTCAGACAGCAGTGTAAGGGAGGTCAGTCAGGACCCTTCCAACACAAGCCCAGTAGTTATGGCAGCAGGTGTAGCAGGAGTGACCTACAAATCATATCAATATCCAAGGTTTATTAAAATAGCTTCCTAACTTTCTGTTCTTTTTAACGTAGTTTCAAAGATAACAGAAATGTGACTGAAAATAACAGGTAAAGGTTTTATTAATATTGACAAAAACTGATAAATGCCAAGAACAAAGTTTCCAAACTTTAAGGTGGGGCTACTATTTTATAGGTGAGCGCATGGTATGGGAGACACAATTTAAAACGTCAAGGAGAAAGAAGAAGAGAACGTATGAAAACAAACATGGTAACAAAGTGTAAGTGTGTAAACATATATACGCATGTGTGTGTATAAATACACATACACTAGTAACAGACCTTGCCTCTTCATGAGATGTGTGTAGTCATTTTATTTTATAGTATTTAGTATCAAAAATGACTATTAACATGTTAGAGGAAAGACAGTTACAAACACATAGTTTATCTCTGAGAATTAACAACTTTCCTTTTATGACCTTTATTTCTGAGGTTATCAGGTTCTAACAATGAAATTTATGTGAAACTAAATTGGCTTCTTGGTGATGTCAGGATTTGAGAAAATAGAATAGGATGTCAAAACAAGGAGAAAACAAGGTTATGATAATGTATTAGAGAAGAACAAAGGCAGTAGGATTTTCTGAACAAAATTCAGACTCATTCTCTGTCTTAACGTCTTTTCCAGTTTGATAAATGTCGTATGAAATCAGCATAAAAAATAATCTATTACATTTCAGTTCCGCCAACACGAGCACTCACACTATATATATACCACACCGTTAGGCTTTCTTTTCAACTGTAGCAAACATGGTATTTTCTACTTCGAGTTGCCTAGTAAAGCTTTTTCTCATGGCTCCAAATTTTCATATCCAATAGACTTTCATCTGTCTTCATTTTATTGACTTCTGGTGACATCTGATTGTATGATTAACTGACTGTGAGAAAATGTCCCTTCCTCTGGTCACAGGGACAGCTCTCCTAGTCAACTGGCCTGGTCACTCCTTTTTAATTTTCAACATGTGCTTCTTCCAATCCACTTACTTTTGGTGTTCTCAAGACTTTGTTGTTAAACTTTTTAATTATAGCTCCAATTCCTCGTTCCGGGAAAAAATCATTCATCAACTCATCATCTATAGGTGTTATCATTCCTAAATCTGTTAACAATTATGTCCTACCACCATCCTAAATGGAAACGTACATGTGCTCATAAGATGTATGAAGCGAGAGCACATAATCACTCTCTATACACATAAATACATCAGATCGAAGGTGAAAAAGCCTGACATAAAGGAAATTAAGGGTGTTGCATGTAAGAGTTTTAGCAATATTTGAATAATAGTTGTATGATTAATTAGCATCTTTGTTTCTCATTGTCATATATAATTGCCATTATGAATGTTATGCTCAGACGATGTTCTGCACCCTTCTATATGAAGTTAATGATCAATATTATTAAAAATTGGGACACTAATTATCTGATGTCAACATGCTATGGATAATTAAGAACTGGGTGCTTTCAAACTGTGCTAATTATTTTTCACAAATTTCCTTCTGTAGTCTTAGTGTCTTAAAGAAGGCAAGCAGCTACAGGTCAATATGTACATCTCTGCCACGTACTTTGTCACAGGACATAAATCATCCGTTCTGCCTTGTTCCTGATTAATTTTGTTGGGTTGCAGCAATTATCCCTCCCTTTGTGACTGACCTCTCTGTAAATGATGTGCAGGAAATTTACATCTCTTTTTCTCCCTGGGTTTTTCCCTCTGAATGGACCCTTGTTCATTGTTTACCATGGTGCCAAGGGAACCGAAATCATAAAAACCGTCAAAATTGAAACAAGTAGGCTCTGGCAGTTGTAATTGGCAGATCTGAAGAGCAGGATCCTGACAGTTTCTCTCCTTTACCCCACTACTTGGATCAGTTGGTTAAAACTGTTAATGATCCTTGTGGATTAATGTCTTTTCCTTGTAGCTCTAATTTACTGCCGTGGTGGGTTAGTACAGATGTTTTTTCGGATGGCTCTGCATCATTCCACTAGATTGCTTGTCTGAATCAAATTTGCTTCAATTCATCACCAACGAAGCAAGGGATAAAATAATCAACATTTACTCTCTCTTAACACTTGTACTGAAAACAGAGTAATAAGTAAATGCACGTCTAAATGTAAAGGCTGAAATACCTTTTTCCTACCTTTCATAGCTTTCGAGGCCATCTCCCTCATCTGATCCAGGGCTTAAGATGGCAGGTATGGTTGAAGACAGCAATGCCTAGAAATCGTGACTTGGTGAGGTGACGTAAATACAGACTGCATTTTATGGGCCCAGCTTTTTATTATTACCTTCATTATTAACCAATTCATATCAGGTGCATTCATTTTTACAAGCGTAATGGATGAAATTACCATCCACTGGCTTTTCATTCTCTGAAATACAGCTTATTGGTCGCTGGTTCTTAAGTGAAAAGTTTTTGAAATGTCTCTGCAATGCTATTGCTTTAACAGCAAATAGAAAAATGGACACAATAGCCAGCTACGTAAGAACTAATTAACAACTCACAGATCAAAACCTGTTTATACAATGGAACCAAATATATTAGGCAACCGGTTTCAGTCAATAAAGGATTAACCAAAAATTGCTTCTTGATGCAATTCATACTGGAAATCTTTTTACAAATGTGTTACTTTGTATTTTTAGCATAGTATTCCTACTATAATTGTTATTTTTATGATTTGTAATTATCTAGTACCTCGAGAAAAAGAGACCAAATTCAGTGCATATTGACCGGAAGTTATACAGTGAAAATATTTGCGTATTAACTTTCTTTTTGTATCTTTTCCTCCTAAAAGTAACGAGCAGGTGGTCTGGTTAATCAGATTTTAGTTAAAACAGATTTGCTACACCTCACTTAAACAAATATTTTAAAAGTAAAGTGGTTATCTCTTTATAAATATTATTTCAGTGGGTGGATTTTCAGTTCACTACAACATTTCACCCATAAACAGATGATAGCAAAATGAAGGATCTTCCCTTAAGGGTAAAACATATAATAAGAATTACTTTACATAATTCCATCATCAGGGACTATTTGAGGATAATGATCCTAGCGGGCAGTCATATTTTTTGAAGAGGAGGCTTAAATTTAGCAAGTCATAAATTTAAATTAAGTCTTCAAAATACAGAGCTATAAACACATTTTTACCAGAAAATCCTGAAATGGCACTTGCTTCTTAATCATGTAGAAATTGCGAGATTAAAATTGCCAAGAATATTACAAAACTGGTCAAACTTCAAAACTCAGGGACACAGCTCATAACTAAATTTTGAATGTTCTGCTTCCATCAGTGTAGCCCCTTAAACAATTTATTTGATAAATAATTAGCTCAGTTACAAAAAAAAAAAAAAAAAACTATTTTGGATATGGAAAGGAAAACATTCCCGTTCTGGAACATATTAGTGCCCTGCACTAAGTAAGTTTAGTACTTTTTTGAAGGGTAAAAATCATAGAAATGAATGAAATCTCTACAACTCCCCTCCTTGCCCCATAAATAAAAGTGTTCAGGCCTTAGCTGTCCTCATGCATATGGAAAATAAACACTTTCCTTCCACATAATGGGGGAGAATTAAATTATTTCAGGGATGGGTATCAGTCTGCACTGGCTGCTATAATAAAACACCATAGACTGAGCGCCTGAAACGGAAATTAATTTTCTTGCAGTTCTAGAGGCTGGCAGTTCCATGGTATTCTCTTTTTGGTCTGAGGGCGGCTGGCTTCCAGCGGTTTTCATGCAGCCTTTCCTCTGTATATGGGGAGGGGGGAGAGTGAGCACTCCTTAGTGTCCCTTCTTAATCACTAATCTAACACTGATTAATGCCACAGGCCCCACCCTATGGCTTCATTTAACCTTAATCTGAATTGCCTCCTTTTAGGACGTATGTCCAAACACAGTCACATTGAGGGTTACGGCTTCACCATATGAATTTCAGGAGGACACAACTCTATCATAGCAGTAGTATTCTTGAGTTATTGCCAAAAAATTAAAATTCTTGCTTCCCAGATACTTGAGCATCATTATTCACAGAGTAGCAATTCCGAGATCAGACAATTTAAGGATAAAAAGACGCTATATTGAAAATATGAGATACTACTTACAGCATCTGTACTAGTTCACTTTCAAGGGTCTCTCTGCAAAGAGCAGATACACTGAATAGTATGCAGACAAGCCTGCCACCCCGACCCCAACATAAGCACAAACGTTTCATTTACAAATATTTATGATATCTGAAAGGGTAGATTTGGCAACTTAAGAAGGTATTGGGACTGGAAAACAGAGGTGAGGTACAAACTCAGTTGTGGGATGAGAATTCCATATATTAAGAAGGTATTGGGACTGGAAAACAGAGGTGAGGTACAAACTCAGTTGTGGGATGAGAATTCCATATATATATATTTTAATCAAGAAAAGCCACAGCACAGGTATGTGCTGCAGCCTTAAGGGTCCAGATAATTACAAAAACCACAAAAAGAGTAGAACCACAGCACATGAAACTACAGAAATATTGAAATAACACATGAAAAGCTGGTGCTCTCCCTACATTCAGTGTTGTATAAAACTACTAAAAATTAATACGTTTTCGGCAAGTTTTTAAAATATGAAGAATCATAAAAGTTTTCAAAATGCAAATTTACACCTTTACTGTTTCACAGTAAGATTAAGCATTTGTTTTAAATTTGTGTCTGGAAACTCATTTTAAGAGTTTAAATATATCTACAATTTCAAGACCAAATTAACAGAATGTAAGTACTTGAAATCATTATCATATGTATCCATTGTGTAATTTAAACAACACTAAATGTATCTGAGTGAATATTTCCTATAATAATCCAGATCAGTGGTTCTCAACCTTCCTAATGCTGCAATGTATTTTCATTGTTAAAAAGGGGTCGCGACCCACAGTTTGAAAACCGCTGATGGAGATGATTTTAGAAATTCTCTTTTTATACTATACAAAGAATTTTATGTATTCGACAAATATTTGCTAAGTACCGACGCTGGACCCAAAATGTTACAGGGCTAAAGAATAAAATCAAAGACACTGCTATTTTCTTACCATGAAAAGTCTAACAGGAAAGACAAACATTTCACAACTAATAGGTGAGGAATGTTGTAAATATATGAGATACATTTACCGGATGGCCCCATCACAGAAATACAGAATTTACTCCCACACTTCTATTACCAGTTTGGAAAGTGAAGAAACTGTGTAAACATATGGTGCCTTATATGTAAAGTGATCAGAATCTACGAAGGGCTCAATAAATCTTAGTTATTATTATTAATGTTAACATGGTTGCATTTCCCCTAATTAAAATTGTATTAAAATAATATAAAATATCTTCCTTTAAGGTACATGTTTTACTTACTTATAGCCACTATAGAAAACATGTAAATGTATCCATATGTATATTTTAATATTAATGTGTTACAAAAATATTTAAATATTAAAGAATTAACTTCACTGTCTGAAATTTCTCCTTAAGCAATGCGTATGAGTTACTAACATGTCATTCCCTGTGGCACGAATTAGCATGATTAAATCCTGCTCTTTCAGATACTTAAAATGACTAGAAAAGTGAAGAAATGTGGATTTTTTGTTTGTTTGTTTGCTTGTTTGTTTTGAATTAGTCTCAAGCTGTCGCCCTAAGTAGAGTGCTGCGGCATCATAGCTCATAGCAACCACCAACTCTTGGGCTCAAGAGATCCCTTTGCCTCAGTTTTCATATTTTTAGTAGAGATGGGGTCCCATTTCTGCTCAAGCTGGTCTTGAACTCCTGAGCTCAAGCAATCTACCAGCTTCGGCCTCTCAGAGTTCTGAGATTACAGGTGCCAGCCTGGCAGAAATGTGTATTTTGAAGTTCACTGTTACAGGAATCTCAGTCAACTGACTTTTCTGCTGCAGATGGCGTAGGTGTTCATATGTATTATGTTTTAACAGCATTAACATCATCTCTACAAAACGGTTTCTGTCTTTGTATTCCTGTCTGTGTTTACCTAGTGGGGAAATAATTATATCTCCACTCTGTGGAGATTGTGGTACATTTAGTATTACCTTATATAAAAGTTCTCAAATGATTAAAAACATTTTCTTACTATCATGCTCCTTTAAAATCTATGTCAAGTTTAGAAACTATTAACTAATAAAAAGGTACAAACATAAATGAAATTTGTTTTATTGAAGGACACTCACTTGATCGAGGTTATGTGAGAAACAGTTATAAGGAAGTCACATTAATTCTGGTGAGTGACGTGATCTCCCAGAGGAAATGACTTTTGGTTACGTCTTCTGGGAGTCTAATTTTGTTCATGTATAATGTCATATTATATGACTCCAAGATTCCATTTCATTGGAAAGATGATGTAAACATTACAAATTGAAGTAATGGAATACTGACACAAATCTTGATCTGGCTGAGAAATAGATCTGAGCATTGAAAAACCTAAAAATAAAACCATGCAGGGCTATTTTTAAAGTTTCTTGAAGGAGGACAATAAAATCATACCCAAAAAGCAAATTCTATATTTACCAGTGCTATTCCCCAGAGATTGTATTTGTTATTAATATTCTCAAGAAACAACGTTTCTAATTAGGTCCCCTTTTCACTTAACTGTTATCCTTGACCATTAAATCTTTCTACAGATTCTCAAGTAATAAACTACAGAGCTAAGTTTTTTGTTTGTTTGTTTGTTTTTGAGAGAGTCTCACTTTGTCGCCCCCGGTAGAGTGCTGTGGCATCATAACTCACAGCAACCTCAGACTCCTGGGCTCAAGCAATTCTCTTGCCTCAGACTTCCAAGTAGCTGGGACTACAGATGCCCGCCACAACGCCCAGACATCTTTAGAGACAAGGTCTCACTCTGGCTCAGGCTGGTCTGGACCCTGTGAGCTCAAGCAATCCACCCACCTTGGCCTCCCAAGTGCTGGGATTACAGGCGTGAGCCACCACGCCCGGCTCACAGCTAAGTTTTTTAAGATAGCAGTCTATGATAAGATTACACGAATCCTTAATAATTCTGAGGCGACCACTGTACTTGATTACAATCATCCAGGTCATCACTATATAATTTACTGTGTGACATTTCTAAAGTCACAACTTCTAACCCTCAACATTCATCTGTTGGTTATCAATAACTTGTTATCAAGTTATTGAAATGGTTATCAATACTTGTTTTATCAACTTTACAATCCAGTTCAGTTTTTAATAGTACAGTGTGTGTGAGTGCCACATAAACCACTCGCCCATGCACAGCAAAGCTGACGATGGGGAAAGGGTTGACTGAGAGACCTTCTCTAACGTATCTCTGGAGATAATTAAGATGCCTCTATACCATATTGGCAGATTTTCTGATTCTCGTATTTTCAGAAAATTACTTTCTAATACTATGCTCCCACAGGAATTACGGCTAGGCAGGAGAAATGTATTTTTTAATAAACCACTGTGTATAACACATAAAATATACTGTGGAAGATACACACAAGTTTAAATTAAATGAAAGTCAATTAATGTCCCTTGCCTGCTTGAAAACATCCAGGTTTCCCTCCATGTATAAGAAAGATCTGTTCTCTTAAAACCAACTTCCCCACTCAGTATTCCTCCAGTTTATACCATTAATCTGTAGGCACTCGCTGAACTGGCCCCTCTGATTCTTTGGTATATATTAACTATCTGTACCGGATGTTGTGATGGACTGCTCATATTCCCACGGGCGAAAAAGATATTATTTGCCCAGCTGCTGAGATAGCTACTGGAAAACAGACGTCAGTTCTCTATCCCTTTTAGAATTTCCCTGAGAAATAACACCTTGCTTCTTCCTAGGGAAACCTGTGCCAGAGTCAGACAACATGGGGCTGTAAAAGTCTCACCTTAGGACAACCTGAGAGTTCATTGCAGGGAGAGGGCTCCCCATGGAGCTGACCAGGGATTCCAGTGAGATGGTATCACAGCCCACCTTCCTGTTGACTTTCTGCCATCCCTCCTCTTCTGGTGGTGTTGAGCTCATACACTCTCCCTAATCAAACTCCTGCCCACTAATCTCCACGGAGGTATTTGCTTCCTGGGCAGTCCAACTTGGGAAACCACCCCTATCCTCTTTCAAGAGGTTTCAGTTTCATACTAATTCCTTCTCAAGCTTTCCAGAGTACTAGAACAGTTATCAGTCACATTAAAAATTATAGCATATATAGACATATTACTCAGCTATTAATAATTTGCAGTGAACAGTGAAGCAAAGTGATGTACTTTGTATTATATTATTAGTTTCCTCGTTTAATTACAGAGGGAAGATGAACTCTCAGAAGTTTTATGTCCCAAATCTCTTGGCTGCCCAAGGGGACTACATGAGACCCCCAACGTTAGGTGACTCAACTTCGACACTCTTTTCATGTACATTTTATTTTTTAAAGTACTACAAACATGAAATGTGTTCGATAAACAGCAATTATTTTTGCTTTTACTATTATAATTGTTGACTATAACAATTATAATTCTTGTTATTTGCTATAATACTCAGGGTTTTTTTATTCATATAAATGTAACCTGGTCTTACATTATAACTCAGTTTTTACAATATGTGGAGTCAAAGAGTCTGACACCCTTTCAGGAGAAAATTCAAGTTCAAAGAGGTGAAGTACCTTGCCTAAATCACGTAAGTATATCACCTAATATCAAATAATATATCCTTTCTATTAAAGTCTCAATGCTTGCCCTCTTATATAATCATTTAATTTTTCTTGTGTGTGACCAGTTTTCCCACTGGCCTTAATCCCCTAACATCGTCTTTATATCCAGTAGGAGAAAGAACCGTGTTTTATAGTGGTGACACAGATAAACACGACATAGTTCCTGACTTCAAGAATAATCGTTCAGTCCCTTAAATCCCTTTGAGGAGAAACCACAAATTACAATTTTTTATTGTCTTTTCTACCAAAGTCAAAAATTGTCTAATTGCTTAAATATTCCCAGAGTGAATGAAGATATTATAGAAAGAGACAGCCATTTTCAAGTGATCCATTTTTATTAACTTTCATATTTCTGCAGACGATTTTTGTGCTACCACACCTTTCTATGGAGTGGTAATTACAATATTTTAATTAGGGTTGAAGGGTGGTCTTCTTGAGGCTGAAAGTATGACCTACTTGTCCTCCGTCTGGCAAAACCATTATCCAATCTGAAACTCTAGCCCGACTGGCATCTTTTCTGAAAGGACTTTCCTCTGCCCAGAGATAGAGGTATCATTCTTTCTCCAGGGTTTCCCATCTGGTTCCTAATGTTGTTGTACAGCCTGTATCACACTGTAGCCAGGTGTGCTGCTGTTAGATGTGTAACTAACACATACCTGGGGCAGTGTGGACTCTTCATGAAAAGAGGATCATTCTCTCTCTTCCTAACCTCAGCATCCCTCTGGGTGCTTAACACAAACTATGTACTTAATACAGGTGGCCAAGTTAATATTGAAAAGAAGAATTTAAATACCCCGTTCTTAAGAATACTTAATTAATTAGTAAGACTACTTTTGATCAACAGAGCCTTCTACAGTAAGGAAGAATTAGGATCATAGTGCCACAAATTAAATGTATGTTTTTCTCCTTACTCTAATATTATAAAAATATATGTAAAAATGTACATAAGCTTGATTTCTCTGCCTTCAGCCTTAATAGGTCAGTATAATTCCTAATACAAAAAGAAAAAAACAACAAATAAAGAATTATGTTTTGTTCTTTCTTTGAGACAGAGTCTCACTTTGTCACCCTTGGTAGAGTGCCATGGCATCACAGTTCACAGCAACCTCAAACTCTTGGTCTCAAGCAATTCTTTTGCCTCAGCCTACCAAGAAGCTGGTACTACAGATACCCGCCACAGTGCCTGGCTATTTTTAGAGATGGGATCTTGCTCTTGATCAGGCTGATCTGGAGCTGTGAGCTCAGGCAATCCACCCGCCTTGGCTTTCCAAGTGCTGGGATTACAGGCTGAGCCACCACATCCAGCCCTAAGAGTGTATGTTTCATCCAAGCTTGTGTATGTCCCTTTCCTGATAAGGAAATATAAACGTTACGTATATATGAATATTAACATATTATGCTGCTCTATACAAGTCTCATCTTAAAGCTAAAATTATGGTTTAATTAAGAACCTCAGTCTTAAGACAAGTAATGAATACACTACAGTCACATATTTTAATTTTTAATTTTTTTAGTTTTTGAGATGGGGTCTCACTCTGTCACCTAAGCTAGAGTTTAGAAGTATCATCATAATTCACTGCAACCTCAAATGCCTGGGCTCAAGTGATCCTCCTACCTCAGCTTCCCAAGTAGCAGGGACATAGGAGCCCACCACCATGCCCAACTAATTTTTCCACTGTTTGTAGAGACAGGGTCTCACCCTTGCTCAGGCTTGTCTCTTAACTCCTGGCCTCAAGTAATCCTTCTGCCTCAGCCTTCCAAAGTGCTAGGATTACCGGCCTGACTCACCACGCCTACCCAACAGTTGCATTTTTTAAAGGCCAAACAAAATTAATTGGCATATAATTAATTGGCAAAATTAAATGGCATATAATTGCCATTTCTGTGTCCCACTATTTTCACCCATGTTGCAACAGATAAAGAAATTGGTGTATTTTGTCTTTACACCTCCCACAGAAGCATTCATTTTGCTGTTCTATGCAACAGCAATTCTATGAAAATAAAGTGTTTTTAAACTTATTACCAGGATAATACAGGAAGGTAGATATTATTTTATCCCCACTTTTTCATATAAAAGTTCAGTAATCCACCCAAAAAGTTCATATTCAAAGTGAGAGATGAGGGGCTAGAACTTGGGTCCTTAACACAAATGTCCCTACTTCTACCACGAGCCAGGGGACAGGGGTATCAGTGTCCTTCCACTCACACGGACACCAGTATAGGGTCTGGAGCTCCAAGCACTAAACAAAAAAGGAACGACAAACTACACACACTGCCTTTCAATACCGGCTGGTTATTTTCCATCCTTACTCTCTATTCTTTCCCAGACATATGCTGGTTCTTTTAATAAATGTTTTTTAGACCAGGCATCAGTGTTGATGACGGGTGGGATAACTGACAAAAGATACCGATTTAAGTTCATTATCAACGTGACTGCAGCATAATCTAGGTTGGAAGTGATGCTGTTGGTTAGAGAATGCCAACTATTAATTCATGGGTTTTAGCATTTGAGATGTAGTCTAGACTAGACGATCATAAATTAATATTTTAATATATGTACAAACCTACTTAGATTTTAAATTTTATATTTATTATGTTTAATACATTTGTTCTATTTATTATTTTATAATTTATTTTTTATTTAGGTATAACAAATACCATTAAATTGACTCATTTTTAAGTGTACAATTCAGTATTTTTTAGACTCTTCAAAGGGTTGTACAATTATCACAATCCAATTTTGTGTATTCTTCCTTACCTGCCAAAAACCAAATAAAACCCAAAACAAAACAAAATCCTAAAACCACCAAACCTATTTTGTTTTTAAGCAAAGGTCAATTAATACCCCAAAGCCATTTCACTAACCACTGTGAGATACTTGTTCAAGAATTTACAGAAAATTGATGAGCTAGTTAGCCTGTGTACTATTAACTTGAGAAATCAAACATTTAAAGAATAAGAAAAGAAAATTTATGTTCCTATGTTTTACCTTCAGAAAGCTTCACTTAAATGGGAGATCTGATTTGAAATAGCCTTTTAAATAAACATCAGAATGAAACCTTTAGAATGAGAACTTATCTGTTCAAAATGGTAAGCATGAGACCATATGCATAGTTTTCATTCTGCAGATATAATTTAAACAGATAACATTTTGTTAAAATTGGCATAGAAATGAAGAACAGATTAGTCCGTGCCCAGGAATGTAGGATCATGCTGATTGCTTTTAGACAGCCAGCCTGTCCCGATGCTCACACAACTCGGTCCCACAGCACAGCTCCCATTTTATTATCGACACTGGCCTACCACTCAGCTGCATCGACTACATAACATCTACCTTCAGAAATAAGAATTTTTCAAAAGGTTGCTCCCAATGTCTGAAACTTGCTTTAGTAGTAAGTTTTTCTTTAGGTTTATAAAGTCACCAAGTTGTATTTTCAAAACATACTCACCAAAACAAAGAATGGCAGAGAAGAATATCTCAAGTGCCAGGAAGAAAATAAGTTAAAAAATGCTTTTAGGCTAAGCTACAAGTGATTAAGGTTGTGCCATTTCATTTGAAATTCTCATGAAATCTGCCAAGTATTTATTCCAAGATTATAGAAATTCATAATGTCACAAATCCACTGATGAATTAAAAATTCCCTCATGCAAGTTTAATGCAGATTTTTAATATATTAAAAAGATCATGTCTATGTAGTAAAAATCGGTTAATATTATGTGAGACAGTGCAGGTAACTCTTTCTTTATTCCCAGTTATCATGTAGATTACGCTCTTGAGCAGATACCATACAAGGTAAAAATGTGAAAAATATCCCCTACATCTTATTTTAACCAATATTTTCCCTCTCCTCCTTCTCTAGATATTTCCACGTTTTTTGTTTTTTTTCTTAGAGCAGTCATCAAAAGTTTTACAATTTATCCCAATTTATCCCCTTTTATTTCTACTGCCAGGTTGCTGGAGAAGTTAATGAGTATAGAAATGGTTTAACAGGTAGCAGGAAAAATAACACGGAAAAGTTAAAGGTGCAAACCATCAACAAGCTAAAACAACCCAGTTCAGTATAGAAAAGTTAAGTAACTATTCAAGAAAGACACCTCATGTCTACAGTCACATTATTCATTCAATGAAGTTAAAAACAAAACATACCTGCTTGGCCAGTAGTGATACTGACAGCTGCAAAAAGCCTCTGGGATCGGCTTAAGTCAGAAACTCCATTTACAGCTTCAACTTCAAAAGTATAATTAGCGTGGGCTAACAGGTCCATGACAGTGACATAGTTATCCTCTAAGCCAGTCTGCTGGGGCATATATCCAATGTTACTCCCACAGGGAACACACTCTCCCTGCTCCCAGCTGCACCGCTTACACAATATTCTGTAGGTCACATCGTTTCTCCCCCCATTGTCTGCAGGAGGACTCCATTCCAAACTGACTGTGGTTTGATTGATGTTGAAAATGAGGTTCTGTGGTGCAGATGGAGGCCCTTGGGAAACCAAAAATAAATCAACAAGTAAACAAAAACAGAAAAAAAAAAAAACTACAAACAAAAAGAACAAAAGGATCTATGTGGAGCATTAAGCAAGTGACTCAATTATCAAAGAGAATTAAACTGCTTTCTTTCATATAAAATTTCCATTACCTTTACTAGAGAAGCCTTATAAAAAGCCTCCTTGAATTCACTTGGCAGGAAGCTTTATTTATTTTCCTTTTAATATGTCAAAATGAATACAGAATAACAACTGTCTTTGTACTTTTACCACAGTATTTAGATAATTTTCTTCCAAGTAATTAAAAAAGAACAGTTAATGCACCTAAAAACACAGTTGTAATAGTTGTTTAAAAATAGCTTTTCTTTTAACCATATAACAGAGAATACATTTATTCACTTTTTATAAAGAATATACACTTTCTTTTTTTTAAAATTTCCAAGTAGTAGGGGCACACAATTAGTTTTTGTTACATGATCTCTTTTAATGCTTGAGTCATGGTTTTGAGAGTGTTCATCACCCAACAGTGTTCACTGCACCCATCAGGTAGCTTTTCACCTGTCTCTCGCCAGCTCCCCCTGCTTGATTTCTGCTGAGTTGTACTTCCCTCTATCCACAAGTGTGTCCATCAGTTAATTTCAGTTTAATAGTGACCACTTGGGGTGTTTGTTTTCCCATTCTTTAGATACTTCAGTTAGCATAAAGGCTTCCAGTTCCATAGATGCTGACAGGAACACAGACAGAAAGGAGCACAAATGCAGGGTGGGGCTGCGTTTATTCATTCTTATATACTCAGGGACAACTCAGAGTAATGTCTGAGATTGGCTTTGGATTTAGGTCTCAAATACTCATTAACTGCAGAACCCATATTTGAGGTTTGCTCTATTTAATACTGGAATTATAATTCAGAAGCCATTACTTTTTAATCATATTTCATAACCATATAATGTTCTAATAACTTTTCATTTTATTTGTGATTCCTGTGAGATACATGGAAAAAACATTAAATGCATCTTAATTTTGTAGACATAAAAATTACACTGAAGATGATACAAGAAAAAAATCTATTTCATATTATTAACATTATTGATTTATGGAAAAATTTAAAAATATTTAAAAAGAATTTTGTATTCACAAATTGAATACCTCTCTCGATGACGTCTCAATAGTACATATGAGTGGAAGAGATCTGAAAGTTGTTTTTAATTTCACATGATGAACTTACTTGTACACGCAACATATGGTGGGTCCGATGGAGCCCTGTAATACCCATCTTCACATTCACACCTGGAGGAGCCTTCTCTGTCTGAAAAACTATGAGTTGGACAACGAGAACACTGAAGATCTTGAGAGGAAGATTTGTAGAATCCCCGGCCACAGGCTAGGTATGCAAAAGAAAGTGGACACAGGAACAGGTGAGCAAAAAGACCTTTAAACCATCTGTGTAATATTTAGCAAAGAATAAAATATTAAATTTGATTTATGAAAAATAAGTTCTTTATGATAAACCTTGTTTTAATGTATTTCAATAACCCATCCAGGCATGGTGGCTTGCACCTATAATCCTAGCACTCTGGGAGTCTAAGCTAGGAGGATGCCTTGAGCTTAGGAGTTAAAGGCAAGCCTGAGTAAGAGTGAGATCCTCATCTGTCAAAAATAGAAAAATTAGCACCTGTGTCCCTACTGGTCAGTAGTCTAAGGTTACTGTGAACTAGGCTGATGCCATGGCATTCTAGCCTGGGGGACAGAGTGAGACTCTGTCTCAAAAATAAAAGGTGTATCAATACCCCAGGGTTATCTGATATTATATTATATTCTGTTATATTTAAAACAGAATGATACAGAAAACTTATACCTGCAGTTGGCAGCAATCCAAAGTCTAAAAATCAAATCTGAAACTGAGTAAAATTTATTTAAAGATAATCTTAGAATATTTAATTCATATATTTAATTCAAATTAAACTTTGATTTCAACATACCTAACTTGTTTGGTTGGACTGCATTAGCACAATTTAAGGTTATATTTTCTTAATCTAACATACATATAAATTAACCTTTTATATGTTTCTGTTGAAAATATTAATAGGATTTTAATTACCAGACTGGAAATAATAATAAGAATGTAAACATTTATAGCTGAAAATGACAGAATGGATTTCCCAAAACTTCAAGTAACTATAAGTTATAATTTCAGCCAATTTGTGTTGTAAGGCAGGCTGCTTTCCACTGAGTGAAATTCGTTGTCACTAAAAATAATGCAAGTTTATTAATAGGAGATGGATGCAACACCAGGAAGCAGGGGAAAGCCTCAATCATACCTTGATTACGACTTTGTTTCTCCTGGGCTGAGAGAGTTAAAGGTGCAATCACACAATGCAGCAAGTGCTCTCAGCAATGTGCTTTTGTACACGGAGCATTTCTGCCCCTTCCTAATGAGGCTGCTCTTACTCACTAAGATTTTGTTACTAAATCAGGTAACTGTGTGAGTTTTCATACCTCTGGACATTTTGTATACTTACATTTTTCTGCAGTTAAAATTTAGCAAAATAAATTTTCATTATTTCAATTTTTTTAATTGACAGTATTATAAACTGAATAGATTCAATGTACCCTTCATATTTATTAAATAAGTCTTTTTAAGTTTTAGTGACCTTCAAATTTAATAAAAAATGAATGAATCATATATATGTAAAATTAGTGATCATTTAACATAAATTTAGTTTTAACTTTTAATTTATTACTTATAAGTTTATTAATATTCCCTACTCTGGCATTCATTATTCAGAAAATTAATTACATTTCCACTTCTTAGGGGGTGGGTAGAAATCAGTAACAATCCTATAGTATCCTGAAAATGGTTGAGTAATTCTTTTCTTTTTTTCACATACTGAATATTTACTGCAAAATTGGATACATCTCAGGGTTCAAAATCATTTGGGGGACTTCCAGAAAATAAGGCTTTTATGTGAACAAGTTATATTTCATATAACTTAGAAACTTAATTTAAAGACATGTTATATTGAGATAGGCGGATTATTTATACAGAACAACCACCATTTCACTGTAAACCCACAGCCGCTACAGCCCTGGGTAGACCACCTCCTACGCTGCCTTTAGTTGGCCTCCCCATCAACGCAAGAGGAAAGCAGCCAAAAATACATTGCACAAAGAAGCATAATACATTTTCACATGTTCTCAGCAAATGTTACAAATCTAAGGCACAGAGAAGACAAAAACATGGATTACAAAATAATACAACAAAAATATAAACCTTAGAATGTTTCTAAAGATAACGACCTTGCCACACACAAAAAAGTGGTTAACTGATATGATAGAGGATTCAGCTTAGATGTCTCAGCTGAAATATTTAAAGAAAGATTTCTTCTTTCTTTACTGTAACTTGCTATGTGTATTATCTGTAATTCAACAAGCAGCTATGACATCCCATAAAACAGAGAAGGCAATGCTTTACTCCAACTTGCAGCCTGAAGTATTAGGGCCTAGAGAAGAGGGGAGAGAGACAGACAGACAAAAAGAAGAGGTGTGTGCTGACAAGTCTTTGATGACATGTATTTACTTCCTTTTTTACAGGGAAAGGAGGTTAGGAATCAGGGAAATGCGAAGTGAGATGGCAACATGACTTGGCCTCCACTAGGTAAGTATTCCCGAGGTGGCAGGCAGCAAGCTCATAGTGCCCACCAGTGCAATCCTCAGAATCCTTGTTCTCCCATCGCAAATAACAAAGCCTCCTATTCACAAATAAGAAGGTGCATTTCTTGCTTAACTTACGTGATTTCTAGAATACATAGGACGCCTAATGCAGAGAAATTTAAAACTCTTATCACTCAACTTTCAAATTACATTAAATTCTGTTACCCTTTTAACAGATGGGAAAACAGATTTGAAGCAAATGTAACCTGAGTTCTTCAAATAATTTCGTTTGTCTAGGATAAAACTGGATTTAGAACACAGGACTACTGACACAAAGCCATATGCTATTCCACCAGACTTTACTACTGAATGAGCCAAAGTTTGGCACTCATTCAATGGGTCTCAAGGGCCTTAGCAATGCTAAAATTTAATTTCAATGAACATCTATAATTTTTATTATACAGTTTTCCTAATTTAGGGCTATTAATACAATTTAGAAACATAGTAAGTAATACCCTACCACACCTTACGAAAAATACATTAAACAGGTATTCTCTATTCCACTATGAATTTTGGCACTGATGATGCCCACAAAATTATGGAGCACACGTACAGCTATCATTAAACAGACAGAGGCAATGCTGGAAAAAATGTGATCATAAAAGTCTTAACATTATTTTCTTTGAAGTAATATTCTGTCTCAGTTAGTATTAAAAATAATAAGGGGTAGCAAGCCAGTTTTCATTTAATCTCTAAGGAAACTATCAATTTAGAGTTATTAAAAATAAGTACAAAATCTTCAGAGGAATGGTATTAGGGCTAAAGCCCCAACCATGTGAAGACAAAAGCCGTATCTCTGAGGATAATAGTGAGCAACTGAGTAGTAAAAAGCTTGGGAAGGCAGTAACAGATGCTCTTAAAATTAGAAATTGTGATAAGATATCTACACGAAATAGCCAGAGTTAAATACCCAAGAGATAACCAGGAAAAGCCGCATATCTAAGAGGCAAACACATAAGGGAGAATTAAATGAGCTCTCCAACGACGCCCAAAAAGACTCCACAGAAATCCAGGCAATTTCTCCTCTCTATAAATGTAGCCAGTTTTCCAGAAAGTACTAGTAAAAGCCTTTAGAAGTAAATGCCTCCTGAAACCCTAAATATAAACTCCCTTTATACTAATTATGAAATGTACAAAGATAACTTCCTAGGAATAGTGCAACAGCAATTTTACAGACTCTCCTCCATGCTTTACTTCTTATTTTTTTAATAACATTTACGCTCAATGCAAATGTTAATGACATAGTACGTGTGCTGTGTGAGTTACAATAAGAAATACACCGTTTAACTTACTGCCTTTTGCTGCTGTTTTTGTTTTTTTAACTGAACACTGTTTTTAAAGCAATGTTTCACTCTACTGACAAAATTCTGGGGTGTATACACAATTTGTTTTAAATATCTACTTTTATAAAAATAATCTTTCACTTATTCTTCTAATAATGGTATTATTCATGTAATATCACGATAAATGCCTGAGATTGATTCTTTTGACTTCTTTCAGTCTTTAGGGCCTTGATGAATGAAGAAAATTCATTTTTTAAGAGCCATACATAGTAATCTTGTTGGATTTCATATGCTAAGCAAGCTTTTGCTTATTCTGTTCTTTAAACAAAAAAGTACCAAAGCAAAGGGAATCTAGGAAAACATGAAACGTCTGTATACTAGACAGAAACAATACTTCCTACTATAATACAACTACTAAATTATATTACAATATATCAAAAGATCTACATTATTTACTGCAATGAAATAAAAGTAATTTATTACATTTAATTTCAACTATTTCCAATAATAATATATTGTCCCTATATGACAAAATTGATTCAAATAATATTTGGGATTTAAATTCCTTAACAACACAAAAGGCAGTAGGATGTCCCATTTATAAATTAATCATTTAAGAATAGTAAAATTGCACTAAAATTCGGAGTACAAAGATTCTTAAATATACTAGAGAGCTGATACTAATACTAATAATACCTGTATTCTTTTTTTTTTTTTTTTTTTTTTTGCAGTTTTTGGCCAGGGCTGGGTTTGAACCCGCCACCTCCAGCATATGGGGCCGGCACCCTACCCCTTTGAGCCACAGGCACCACCCAGTATTCTAACTCTTAACTAAACTCTCCTAACAACCATGCATTCTGCAGTTATCTTTGATGGGTATCACGTTCAAGGAATGGGTCTACCATTGCTTGATGTAGTCAAACCATCAAGTTCCTGATATGACAACTCTGTGTTCCAAACCAATGATCCTAAAGGCCATCCAAAGTCAGATTTCCACTCCTCCTTAGGCTAAGCGGTTAGTGAAATGGAGTATCTCTTCTCCTGAGTGGGGGTGCAGGCATGAGCTCGCCCTGTGTTTTAGGTTGATGACCTATGGGGTAAGCTTGGAGAAAATCCTGATTACATTTTTGAAAAAACCCTGCTCATGATCATGTCCTAAAAAACCCACATACCTCTAGATTTCTTTTACTTTTTTATAGTCAAAAAGCTTTCCCAGTCCTTAATAGGCTTGGTTTTTTTGTTTGTTTGTTTGTTTTGTTTTTTTAATATTAAGTTCCAACTTTTATCTCTGACACATTAGATGCCACCCTGGATGTTAAGACACTGACAACCCACATCTTAGTCATCTTCCTCCTTGGATGCACATTAGGGAATATTTTAATGGACACTGCCTTCACTCTGAATTATTATCAGTGTTTGTACATATCTCTATTTTAAAAGTTTTCCAGGTGTTCAGAATCAACTTCTGAGAGGTTCCAGGTCTTTTCTCAGACCATTATAGTCTCTAAAGAATTCATGACATGCATGATAATAAAATATTTCCACTGTAAGGATTATAGGCAAAATGAGATACTAAGAAAACAAATTAGAATTTTAAACAAAATGAAAATGCAAAAAATTACAGTCCATTAATAAGCCAGTCAAAAAACTGGCAAGGTATTGGAAGTGATGTTTCTCTATGAAGGATACACAGATGTCCAATAAGCATATAAAAAGATGCTCAACATCTTTACCATTGGGGCAATGCAAATCAAAACCACAGTGAGATGTCCTTCCCATCCATTAGGATAGCTACAATCAAAAAGATAGTGACACATACTGGGGAGAATATGGAGGAGTGAGAACACCTCTTCATTGCTGATGGGAATGTAAAAAAGACTGACAGTTCTTTAAAAGGTTAAGCATCCTCATCTCATGACCCAGCAATTCCACTCCTCAGTATGTTCCCAAGAGAAATGACTATACATGCACTTATATATATATATATATACACACACACACATATATACATACATACATTTATATATATATATACACACACATACATATATACAAAAACCTTATACATTAATGATCATAGCAGAATTATTCACAATAGCCAAAAAGTGAAAACAACCCAAATGTCCATCAATTAATGAATGAATAAAAACATTATTCATTCAAAGAATATTGTTCGCCAATTAAAAGGAGTTAAATATTGATAAATGATATAACATGGATGCACCTTAACAACATTCTACACAAAACAATCCACCCGTAAAAGACTACATATTGTATGATTCCATGCAGATGAAATACCCAGAGTAGGCAAATCTATAGAGCAAAAGTGTTATCAGTGCTTCCCAGGAAATGGGGCAGTGAGGGGAAAGGGTAAGTGACTGCTAATGGGAACAGGGTTTATTTTAGGTGTGATTAAATATTCTAAAATTGATTGGTAGAGATAATTGTTAACTCTGTGAATATAATCAAAAAAATAAAATTCATTCATAATGCAACTTTGAATCTTACATATGCAGATATTATCTGTCTATATTAATTCACATTTCTAACATAAACTTTACATTCATCCATTTTTATAATGTTTCATTTAAGTATAAGAAATTGAATTACTAAAACACACTAGAGGCTCGATGCCTGTTGCTCAGTGGTTAGGGCGCTGACCACATACACTGGGGCTGGAGGGTTCAAACCAGCTAGGCCTGCTAAACAACTATGATAACCCCGACAGCAGCCCCCCGCATAATAGCCAGGCGTTGTGGCAGGTCCCTGTAGTCCCAGTCACTTGGGAGGCTGAGGCAAGAGAATCACTTGAGCCCAAGAGTTCGAGGTTGCTATCAGCTGTGATGCCACGGCACTGTACCCAGGGCAACATAGTGAGACTGTCTCAAAAAAAGAAAGAAAGAAAGAAAAAATCACTAGATTGTCAATATATTCTTTTTGTCCATTTGTTAACTTGGTGGGTACTTTTTGAGTTTCATAAATAATAGCTTGTCTTTTTTTTCTTAGTGGTGATTTTATCACTTAAAACAGTCTTATCAATACTAAGCTTATATTTAATGGAGATATTTGATACATTACATAAAAAGAATGTTTGAATAGATCTTAAACTTTATTATTATTATTTTTTATCCATGCTATTTTGCCAGACAAGGACTAGTTTCCTAACCCACCTCTCCCTTCTTCCCCATGAGGTATCTGAATACAACTAGACTCAGCTTCTTTGGCTCTGACTCCATATCTAAGCCTGTAATTTTAAGCACAATTGAACTTTTCCTGAAAGAAAAAGTATGTATATCTGCCTGTAAAATATAAGGCTACGCAGATGTTTCCAGCCACAATTATGCAGCTGCAAAGAGTTCATTAATTATAAACTGTAAGTGGATTGTAAAGTAATTAAAACTTTCTGGGATTTAACATTGTTGCAGGATCTATATACATAGTTAAGGATTCTAGTGACTGCTGCTATTTTATTTATTGCAGATGAAAAATTTACTTAATTCAAGCAAAGCCAGCATGTTTCCATAGGAGCCTTCAAATATTTTTATCATATTAATATCTATGCTTCTATAAAGCAAAAGGGACAGTACAGCATGTAGAAATAGTACTCCCAACTGCTCCAAGTGCTGACCTCATCCAGGATGGACAGATCCAGAATCTGTATTTTAATCCTATTGACAGTGCTTCAGTGGGAATAATTACAAAAGTCCGCCTGAAATACAAACCTCCTGTCACCGATATGCTATGATTTTTCACATTGAGAATGAACAGCAGCAGGGAAGATAAAAACAACATGATGTAATGACTTATGGTTTGTGATACACCATCCACGTCACCCTGTGGCTAACTCGCACTAGTTTAGAAAAGATACCACGCAGACTGTAAATTTTTGGTAACAGGTGCTGTTATTTTCAGGTACTTGAAAATAATGTGAGGGTTTTGTAAACCAAAAGAAAAGCTCGTTTGGGGGCATTATAAATGTCTGTGTATGGTTATTATTTAATTGAGTACTTAAATTTTTACTGTTATATAGTGGAAAAGACACATGAAGAAATTAAAAAGCTTTTTAAAGTTTTGTTTTTAATATTTAGAACGTAAAATAACATGAAACAAAGCACTATGTAAACATTTATATATTAAATTATCAGCTTAAAATACGTGAAGAATTTTGTTGAGGTCTAGAGGTAAAACATTTTTCATTTTACCAAAATACCAACCTAACTCTGATCTGTTTTCTTTTTTTTTTTTTTTTTTAGAGACAGAGTCTCACTCTATGGCCCTCGGTAGAGTGCCATGGCATCACACAGCTCACAGCAACCTCCAACTCCTGGGCTTAAGCGATTCTCCTGACTCAGCCTCCCGAGCAGCTGGGACTACAGGCGCCCGCCACAACGCCCAGCTATATTTTGGTTGCAGTTCAGCCGGGGCCGGGGTTTGAACCCGCCACCCTCGGTATATGGGGCCGGCACCCCACCAACTGAGCCACATGTGCCGCCCTCTGATCTGTTTTCTGTTAAAAATAAAAAAATTCAGTTTAGGGCATTCTAGATCTCTGTTGTCCTGTGACTTATTTTACTTAAAAATAGAAAAAAAAATAATTTAGACTATTCTAGATCTCTCTGTCTTAATACTTATTCTGTCCTATAAATACTTGGTAATTTGAAGAAGTGGTGTGACACAGTAAAAGAAGACTGTTTTTTAATTCAAAGTACTTGTACCACTCACTAGTATATAATTGGGGTAAAGTCCCTTCACCTTGAGCTTCAATTTCCTTGTTTCCTGGCTATTAACTCTAAAGTGTTGTATTCATATTGGCTATTTTTTTTTTATTTCTATCTGCAAAAGATTGTTTCTAGTTGTTAAGCGACCCTACAATTGTTCCAACTGAAACGTTATTTTTACAAACATGTATATTTCTACCATCAGCACCCTCTTTGCAAAGATGCTACATACAAGCTTACCCTGCACCTACTTACTCTTTTATGGTTCCTCAGTAGGAGCATGAGGCAGTTGTTAGCAGGCTCTGCAGAGTCTGCATGACAGCCCTGATGGTGCCTGCTGCTGCCTGTCAGAGATCCCTCTGCCTCACGCTTTACTTCTCTCAGTGTGCCATTGTTGCTGAACCCTGTCTGTGTTTCCAAAGATGTGCACATTTATTTCAGTTCATGCAGATAAGGATCCAGAAATAGAATTTTTAAATCATGTAAATTACTAAAAAAAAAAAAATCAACTCTCATAAAAGGAAAGATTCAAAATGAAATGCAAACCCTTGTGGGTCTCACTCAATACTGTTCTCATAGATCAACGGTTCTCAACTTGTGGGTTGCGACCCACAGGAACTGTATTAAAGGGCCGCGGCATTAGGAAGGTTGAGAACCACTGTCATAGATCCATTCTTCTGAGAATTCACCCTATAGACAAAAAATTGAACTATGAAATCTTGGGATTTAGTAATATGACTAGAAAAATCACCAAAAGTAATCTAAACTCTAATCGGAGACTGTGACAAAACAGTACGATTGCTCATGGCTGGGAAGAATGAACATTGTTAAAATGTCCATACTACCCAAAGCAATATACAATTTTAATGCAATCCCTATTAAAACTCCACTGTCATACTTTAAAGATCTTGAAAAAATAATACTTCATTTTATATGGAATCAGAAAAAACCTTGAATAGCCAAGACATTACTCAGAAATAAAAACAAAGCAGGAGGAATCACGCTACCAGACCTCAGACTATACTATAAATCGATAGTGATCAAAACAGCATGGTACTGACACAAAAACAGAGAAGTAAATGTCTGGAACAGAATAGAAAACCAAGAGATTAATCCAGCTACTTAGCGTTATTTGATCTTTGACAAGCCAATTAAAAACATTCAGCGGGGAAAAGATTCCCTATTTAACAAATGTTGCTGGGTGAACTGGCTGGCGACCTGTAGAAGACTGAAACTGGACCCACACCTTTCACCATTAACTAAGATAGACTCTCACTGGATTAAAGATTTCAACTTAAGACATGAAACTATAAAAATACTAGAAGAGAGTGCAGGTAAAACCCTTGAAGAAATCCGTCTGGGCGAGTATTTTATGAGGAGGACCCCCCGGGCAATTGAAGCAGCTTCAAAAATACACTAGTGGGACCTGATCAAACTAAAAAGCTTCTGCACAGCCAAGAACACAGTAAGTAAAGCAAGCAGACAGCCCTCAGAATGGGAGAATATACTTGCAGGTTATGTCTCCGACAAAGGTTTAATAACTAGAATCCACAGAGAACTCAAACGTATAAGCAAGAAAAGAATAAGTGACCCCGTCACAGACTGGGCAAGGGACTTGAAGAGAAACTTCTCCTGAAGAAGACAGATGCTTGGCCTACAGACATATGAAAAAATGCTCATCAGCTTTAATTATCAGAGAAATGCAAATCAAAACTACCTTGAGATATCATCTAACTCCAGTAAGATTAGCCCAAATCACAAAATCCCAAGACCAGAGATGTTGGCGGGGATGTGGAGAAAAGGGAACACTTCTACACTGCTGGTGGGAATGCAAATTAATACATTCCTTTTGGAAAGATGTTTGGAGAACATTTAGAGATCTAAAAATAGATCTTCCATTCAATCCTATAATTCCTCTACTAGGTATATACCCAGAAGACCAAAAATCACATCATAACAAAGATATTTGTACCAGAATGTTTATTGAAGCCCAATTCATAATTGCTAAGTCATGGAAAAAGCCCAAGTGCCCATCGATCCACGAATGGATTAATAAATTGTGGTATATGTACACCATGGAATATTATTCAGCCTTAAAGAAAGATGGAGACTTTACCTCTTTCATGTTTACATGGATGGAGCTGGAACATATTCTTCTTAGTAAAGTATCTCAAGAATGGAAGAAAAAGTATCCAACGTACTCAGCCCTACTATGAAACTAATTTATGGCTTTCATATGAAAGCTATAACCCAGTTATAACCTAAGAATAGGGGGAAGGGGGAGAGAAAGGGGAGGGAGGGGGGAGGATGTGTGGAGGGAGGATGATTGGTGGGATTACACCTGCAGTGCATCTTACACGGGTACATGTGAAACTTAGTAAATGTAGAATATAATTGTCTTAACACAATAAATAAGAAAATGCCAGGAAGGCTATGTTAACCACTGTGATGAAAATGTGTCAAACTGTTTATAAAACCAGTGTATGGTGCCCCATGATCGCATTGATGTACACAGCTATGATTTAATATTAATAAAAAAAAAAAACAGTACAATTCTGGTGTTCCCATGAACTAGAAATACTTGAATTTAAGAAAGCTAACTTAATAAACCCAAATATTACATTACTTCTTTGTATTAACTTTAAAAATGTGGCTTAATTACTATGCAAAGCTATTGTATTCTACTGACAGATTTCCTTCAAGACATGCCTTTATGAACAAGAGGTGAGTTCTTAAACCACAACTGCTATAAGGAAGTTTTCAGAGTAGGTATTATCCACCATACCATATATGCCATTATCTAGTTTATTTTCAAATATTTCTCTTCTATTTGCTATAATGCCATAAATTTTGCAAATTCAGTTTTATAGTTCATTTTAAAAATACATTGAGAAAGGTCAGACAATGTAGGCTCTACTGACAAAAATTAAATTATATTAGTGAGTACTCTTCTAAGGATCATTATTACTTTTGTTTTTACATACCAATTTTTAAAACAATATTTCTCAAAATACAAAATTCATATTTTGTAAGACAGACAGTTTTCATTACATAAGGTCTCATTTCTGTGGTCCTAAAGGGGCAGCCCTGCTTGTCCTTTATATAAATTATGAGTTTGCTGAACTCCCAGTGTTGAACTGTGTGACCTTTGCTAATTTGAACAAAGTTTTCTGGGTCCAGTTTTCCTTTATCTAAAATAGAATAAGGAGTAAGACCATTTTATAAAATTCATGTAAATGAGAATATGTAGTTCATTTCAAGAACTTAGCGTACTGCCTGGCAATCAATAAATAGTGAACTATTATGATTCTTCTACAATGTCAATTTTCATGAAAAGCTTTTATCCTACTCCTGACAACCTTGGAACCATTTCCCCATTATTAGGTGTGTATGTAAACAAGAAATGCAAATTAATTACTAGCCAAATATAGCCAAGTTATTCAACCCTGACTAAATAATTATTTGCATACCATGTTATCTATCACGGTGCCAAGTAATGGACCACACAGATATGTCATCTAAAAAAACAAATATGATGCTCTCTAAACACAACATTATCCTTTTGACCATAAATCTCCAATGGTATGGATAATCAATTAAAATGAGCTTAAGCCAATTAAATTTCTGATATTTCATACAAAATCACTTGTATAAATTGTTAAGTATTGCGTATTAATTTGTATCTTTTACAGTATGCCTAATCATCTCCTATTTCAGCAGTGGATACAAACTCTAAAGTCACCTTTCCAGCCAAAGCTGTAGCATGTCCCCCATGTGAAGTGAAAACACCAGCGCAGGTGGACATGAGCAAGTGTGTAGGGACACGATACTGACCAATGACATACCAGCCAGAGAGCTACTGTGGCAGTTATTGGCTTGTTTTTCAATGAAGCTAATGATGGATCTGGCAATACCAGAATATTTTATACGAACATGTTATTTCAAGTTCATAAAAACTTCAACTGGACAAGACCTATACATCTAAATACCAATGTTTTAGATTTCATTTATAGGATAAAAATTTTCACGTCGACTCAAAGGATTAAAATTAAAATGACTTTGTGAGTGTTTCATCATTTTTTGGGTTTTCTCCCACAATAAACTCCAATCTACACATTTATAGAAAAACTGAAAAAATCTACAGCTAAAAGAGAAGGCTTAATTCCATCTTAACTTCTTAAAATAAAGAGCAGTCTTTAGAGGCAGAGCAGTGTAAGACAGAGGCTTTTCGCCATCCCTTTTCTGCAATAATTTCAAAAATGATTAAAACAAAATCACTTAAATCCATCTTTCTAGCTGTTTTGTGAAGACTTTGTTTTCCTTATTTTGTCAGTTATACAATGTAGATCAATACTAAGTCTTGTGAAACAAATAACCCGAAAGCAGTTGCAGGCAGTTTGAACATGTGGGGAGATAAATAATCATTTCTGTTATGTCAGTGGAAAATTTTCTGGAGATCATAAAGAAATCAGTTTACCCCGAAGCTTGACATTTTAAAAAGATGCATCAGGACAATGAGCAGATTCACTCAATCCTTAATTCTTAGAAATAAAAGAAAATCACAGGCAGAATAAAGCCTTATGCAAAATGTTGAGCTCAATTCTTTTGTCAAAAAAGGAGCTAGCTACAATAAAAAGGCCACACACACACGGTTGTGAGATAAATAGAATTGTTACAGAAAAACAAAATGATCACCATTCTCTGACTGGATTTCCATATTTTCTACTACATGTTAATAGAAAACCAATTAATTGTTAATTTTAATGTCTACACCAAGCAAATAATCTAAAATAGCTCTATCTATATTCTATTAACTTTGCATCCATAGCATCTTGTAAAAAGACAACGTAGGTACTGGTGGAATGTCATTTAAAATGCTTTAATAAACTCCTTAGGAAAAGTAGCTAAGGTAAACATATAAAGAGATGTCTAGGTTTTTTTTTTTTTGAATAACTATTTCATTTCTCATCAATCACCTTCTTCCTCTGTATTTTCTGATCTCCTAAGGCTACTCAGAACAGTTTTATGCTTCACACTTGTGGTATTAACACTCCCTGAATTATTTCTGCATGTGTGTCTCATGTACCTCACTAAGAATTCCACAAGGGCGAAAATCATACAAGTAGGTATCCAGAGATTCCCAAAGCCTAGCACAATGTCCAAGCACATAGTGGGAGGTCAACCTAAGTTTACTGAATAAAAGAATGAAAAATGTTCATTTATCCCACAGCATTATGCATCTGACAATACCATCCTATTTACCAAAGGTTAATTCACTGACACCACTTAGTAAATTTTTCATAATAATCGTATCGACAGGACTGAGGCAGCACATTCTTAGTAGAGATGATCACGGCAACCCTGGCTACATCAGCACAGGGAGACATTCAGGCTTTCAGTCTTTCAGGGTTTCACTGTTATGCTGTACAGGGAAACAACTGCACAGATGCCTTTATTTAATGCTTCAGATTATTATCATTATTATTATTATTTTCAGTGTAACAAAGTGAGATTTTATTTAGGAAGAACAAAGAAAGTTTAGAGCACTTCCGAAGAAAATTGGAAATAGGTCCCTCTCATAAAGGAACAGAGGTGAGAGAAATGCAGGTGAGGCAAAGGCCTGCAGGGATACAGAGACCCTTTCTCTCAGTTTGAAATTGGTCCCAAGTCTTTCATTGGTCTCTCCACACCCCAGGCAGTATTGCCCTTTTACACTGGTCATTGACTACCTTTCTTTTTTTTTTCCTTATTGTTGGGGATTCATTGAGGGTACAATAAACCAGGTTACACTGATTGCATTTGTTAGGTAAAGTCCCTCTTACAATTGTGTCTTGCCCTCAAAAGGTGTGGCACACACCAAGGCCCCACCCCCTCCCTCCTTCCCTCTCTCTGCTCTTCCTTTCCCCACCCTTCCCTCCTTCTTTCTCTCTCTGCTCTCCCCTTCCCCCAACCCCACAGTGTCCTTAATTGTCCTCATATTAAAATTGAGTACATAGGATTCATGCCTCTCCATTCTTATGAAGCTTTACTAAGAATAATGTCTTCCACTTCCATCCAAGTTAATACAAAGGATGTAAAGTCTGAATAGTATTCCATGGTGTACATATATCACAATTAGCACCCTTAATGTAGCAACATGAGTAAATATATACTAATGAGATAGAAACATTTTATAAGTGTGTAATTATAATATCTCCTTTGAACGTGGGCTACCAAAGGTCTGAGAGAGAAAAAAAATAAGTTGACAATTATTAACTGATAACAAAACTATCAGTGTAGGGTTCTTCTCCAAGGCAAAGAACTGAGGAATAATAGTTCTCCCCTGCTCTGGATTCCTAAAAATGCTCAGTTTTCTTTAAGTATATGACCTATCCAAACTCAAAAAAAAAGAATATTCTTGCTTTAGAAATAGTAATTTAAAACTAGACAGGCTGCTATTTAAATAAGTTCTTATAAGTAACATTTCTTTTGGAAAACTCAGAAATATCGCTGATGATTTATGTTATGAAAAAATAATTTCAATTTATTTCTTACTAGCACTAGAAGAATAATCAGGTAGGATGATATGAAAGAGCTGAGACTTAAAGGATGGGTAAATATCTTCTTAAATTTTGGAGCAATTATTGTAGATTAGTCAAAAATGTATTTAAACACAGTGGGCTACCATACCTTTTATTTTCTTCTACTATGAGCATAAATACATGCCTATATTCACATATTTTTCTATACATTTGGTTTTCCCATTCCATTTCATACACCTCTAAGATAAATTAATTCATTTAAACTATGATAAATGGAGGAGCATGAAGACAGTAAAGGTTAGTCCATTTTATGTGTGTATACTATTTTATTTCTTTCAAGTTAAAACTTGAATCTAACAAAACAGAAAAAAAAACCTGATAAAACCACAATTATTTTAACATAAAGTGTGAGCTCAGGAAAAGTACAGTCAGCCTTCCATCCCTATAGATTCCACATCAGCAGATTCAACCAATCATGGATAGAAAATACTCAGGAAAAAAACAATGAAATATAACAATAAAAAATACAAATTAAAAGTAATATAGTACTACAACTATTTATACAGCATTTGTATTGCATTAGTTTTTATGTAAGTAACCTAGAGATGATTTAAAGTATACGGGGTGTACACAGTTTCTGTGTAAATAAACTATGCCATTTTACATTAGGAACTTGGGCACCTGCAGACTTCTGGAACCAGCCCCCATTCACACTGAGAGGCCACTGCAATGAGAGGCTCTGTGAAGTACTGGACTCAACACCTACATGTACATATGTTTTAATCTGAAATAACTGAGAAATATGTAAGTAAAATAATGTTTTCTCACAGGAAAGACTAATAATGTAAATTTGTACATTTCCAAAAGAAAAAAAGTGTTGAATGACATTACAAAGAAAAGGATAAATAAGTTAATTATTGATTCTATCTCTACACTAATGGTGCTATGAAATAATATTATGTACAGAGAGATGATAATGTCTTGAATCTTCCTAATTAGTTAGTATCAAATCACCTCAAAACCTGATTGACATTTGGAAATGTCAGTATATACTAACTGGAGCACAGGAAATGAGATAACGCAGTTCAAAGATTACACCCAAATGAAGTGGTTAAGAACAAACAGAAAAAAAGTAGATGACAGATTGTGAAGACATACTGGCACAGATGGATACCAGGTGGAATGGATCAGGCAATATTTTTAGAATATACTTTTCTTCAACATTTAAGTTGAGCTACCCTTTTGGGTAAATGTTCAACAAAAGATTGATAAGAAAACTAGCTAAAAGACAAGAGGTGACTTAGTCCTGTCTGACTTTGGTATAATTTAATATTGTATAACAATTTGTGAAATAAAGACTTTGTGAATGAATGAACACCCATGGAAAAAATCAGGTATCTGATACTTGAAAATTTCCTTTGCATTCTCATTTCATTTCACCATGATGAACATAATACCTATGTCACAGCAAAACCAAGTGTCATCCTTGCCCAGTGTCAACAAATAAAAGTGAGAGCCTTGACCTTCTAAGAATATGACTACGCCTTTTACCATTTTCAGCATGATTGTTTTGTAGTTTATATTAGCAGTCCTTTAAGTAAGAGGCCAGAGAGTGAATCTTTTCAAGCTATCGATGTTAGAGGAGTAAGTCTAGACATGGTGTCAACAAAGGTTTTAAGTTCTTTGATTTTTCCAGACTGAAACCCTTTTCTCATCAGCCAAATAGAGTTGAGTGCTATGAAAATTTACACAAAATCAGCATTTAGAGAGAACAATTTCATCTAGATAAAACGTATTGTTTTCATTATTTCCTTTTTATATATTTTCTAAGTTATGTCCTGACTAGCATGCAGTTTATCCAAACTTTTAAATAGTTTTCTGTTTTATGAAATGTGTTGACTTGAGCTCTGAGCTTATAGCTCTAATAGCCTAAGTGCTACTAAATATGGTTATTTAAACATTCTACTTTTCAAGGAGAAAATATAATAGTTGAATAAGTTCATACATTAGCATTGCCTTAATAGGTATATCACAAATTCATTAATTTTTTATCAACTTACTTATTCACTAGGAAATAGAATTCTCAAAACAAATGCTTGCTCTGAATTACAGTATACAAACTTACAGTTTAGAGCACATATGTCTGAAAACAATTGTGAAAACAGCTGTCTAGATTTGGCTATATACATTTTCTTTTTAAGTATTTAATTGTGATTCATAACTACACAAATAAAAGAAATATATGTATTTTGACATATAGTCAATATTTATGGTAATATAGCTTTGAAATAAACCAATAACAACCACATTTTCTCTGTAGTTTATATTATTCTGAAATTATTAAGATAATCAATAATTCTACTTCTTGGCTTCTATACGAAAAGCCAGAATAACAAAGTTAACAGAAAATTCTAACAAGCAATAATTGTTTATCTTTTCTTAAAATCCAAAAGTTCCTTATAAACTGGTTATTCAAGAACTTGGCCAAGTAAAAAATAGACTTAAGTATGAAACAGAAACCCCAACTTCTCAGAAACAGCAAATCCCACAGCTAGATTTTTTCAATCAGTCAGAATGTCTGCCGGACGGCCTTGCATGTAGGAAAGTACATTTAATTCATATTTCTTTTATCCACTATTATTTGTGGAAATAGTATGGAACAGGTTCTCATTAACTTATACTCCTGATTCTCTGGAATTCGATATTTCATTGATCCGCCTGCTGTTTACCACATGGCATCATCATGTCATGTTATATCAGAAAACTGAATTAGAGAGCTCAGACAACAATATCATAATTAATGGCATTTTTAGTTCTCAGGATTAACCATCTCCAAAATTATTTATGTAGGATAACAAAGGTTTATTCTGTATTTGTCACTTTCCTTTTTTTCTGGTGTATGCCCTTTTGGAGAATCACAAGCTTAACATAAATATGCCATTTATTAATGGATCAATGTTATCTATTGCATGTTTTGAAAAAGACAAAAATTGTCACTCGAAAGCTCATTTGATATATCATAGTGAAATCAGAAGGAATAAAGCCTGTCACTGTTGTGCCTCAGTGTTTTATGAGTACTATTAAGAGCTGAAGAGTCACAGTGTAACAATAAATACAGAAGAATCTATCAAATGTCAGAGAATTAAGAAAAGACCCACATAATACTGAATTCCTAACCAAGAGAGAGCCCCAAAGTAACATGGAGTCCTACAAAAGATATTTAACTAGAGCTTTCTTTTAATGTTCAGGCTCAAATCTGGCGATAGTTATATCAAGTAGTGAGCTGTGTGGTGCTGAACTTCCTGGAAAAGAGTTATTGTAGGTGTATTTGTTAAAATTCCAAACCACACGCGCTTCTTGGTGGAGAACCTATGTCTGACCTCTGGTTTAGACCACTGAGTCCCTCTTCTGTCTGCCCATTTCCCTATGTTAGCACTCTATATAAGAATATAGATGTGAATGTAGATAAAGCAGATATAGACATAGATCTGGATAGATACAAATCTCTCCCATCTATCTCATACTGGTATATTACACTCTCCCGAAAATCTTGCAAGATGGTCATTGTATTTCTCTAATTAAATGTAAAAGTGTCAAATAATTTGCTATATTTCAGAATTTAATCCTTTGAAATCTTCCTTCTAAGTGTGGTGCCTTACTTACAAATCTTTAACACTGCCTACCATGCCGATATTTTATATATATCTTTACAGATTACAATTTTACTTGCTGAAATACAAGAAACTTGCATCTGTGAGGATAAATTGATTGTTAAGAAAAAAATTACAGAATGACAGAAGGTAGGTGTTTAGACTGCATGCTCTGGAACCAAACACCTTGAGGACAGGTCCTAAGTTCAAATTCTAGACCTACCTTCCTTGACTTCCTCATATGCTGTTGTCCTGGGTAGAGTGCCATGGCCTCACAGCTCACACTAACCTCAAACTCTTAGGCTCAAGTGATCCTCTTGCCTCAGTTTTTTTCTATTTTAGTAGAGACAGGGTCTCACTTTTGTTCAGGCTGGTCTTGAACTCATGAGCTCAAGCAATCCACCTGCCTCAGCCTCCCAGAGTGCTAGGATTATAGTCATGAGCTACTGCGCCCAGCCAATACACATGTTAGTTAATATCATCATCATCATTATTATTATTATAACATAATAAAGGACACTATTTTTAAAAATAAGATCGTATTGCTTCCTCAAAAGCATACAAAAATTCCTGGAATATTCTTCAACCATTTGCAAATAATCTATTTAACTGCCTCATTATATAACATGTAATTAAATGTCTGAAAATTACAACTTAGACATTCCTCTAATAGTTTCAATAACTAAAGGAATGTGTATATAAAATCCTTTAAAATAATACCATTTAAAAAAATTTCATTGGGAAATTAACATGTTTCCTTTGTTTTGTTTGGGTCTAGATAAATATACTTCAGTTAAGCTGTTATTTTCATAGAGGTAAAACACTACCCCCCACTCAGCAAAGGAGGAAAATAGACTAATGTGTTTCAGCACATGTACATTGCCATGTAATACCAATACAAAACAACAATGAAGACTGATAAAAACTCAGATACTAAAGACTCTAGGGAAGCTCCTAATGGGTAGATATTATAGATAAAACATTTTCTGAGGAAAAAAGAAAATAATGAAAAAAGAACAGATTTCAACGATAGTATAACTTCTATTTCAAGTCAGTCCATGCATTTTCTTTGCCACCTTTAGCAGTGATATAAGCATTCAGAAACAATTTGATATCAATCTCCCCTCCACCAATCAGCAGAAACCAACAATTTTTTTCTAAAGACAACTAAGAAAAACAAAAGCTTCCATTTCTTTCCTTCACAACCACAAAAAGAAAACAAACGCTATAATAGTATAGAATTTCTTCCATTGCTATTTCATTTAGCCAGTGTGCCACAGAAACTTCATTACAGGAGATTTAGGAATATGGGCATGCTAGGAGGAGGTGGGGGTCGTCATTTCATCGATGAGAATGAGCTTCAAGGTAAGCAAGAGAGAAAGAAAGCAGAGACTCTGTAAAACATGCCATCCTGTCACCAGCAGTAATCAGGGGACAAATTCTCTTAGCAATTTCATTTTCATTTAGTAATTCAACACTGGAAGCCTGTAACCAAAACATGAGACATGAATCCATTGAGAACACAACTGAACATCTTATTGCATGAAAACAGGAGGCAGAAGACTCTTCTCCCAGATATATAAGTAACTGGTCTTTTTTGAAAATCATGTCCTTCCAATAAAAGATAAACGTTCAGTACAGTACCTTCCAATCAATATATTTGAACAAAAATAAACTAGGCTACGTGCATACATCCATAGCCTGTAACTGAGGTCCACATGGGAGAAAATGTAAGGCTCTTTCCTCAACAACCTTGGGCCCCACGTCAAAGATTGAGACAGATTCACGCACTCTGCCCCTCCAACTTTGAGGCACACTCTTAAAACATGAATTATCTTTCTTTTCTTAAGTTCCCATCACTATTTCTTAAGTGTTTTTGCCTCCTGAGACAAGGAGCCCAGGGTCATTATCACTTTCACATTCCTGGCAATACCTGAGAATAATCATCTTGATACTTTACATTTTGTTAATAACTATTATGAGGAAATATAAGATCTATAAATGATTTACATGGGAATTACACAGTCCAATATTTTAAAAGGCTTTGGATCTAAGGATCTAGGGGTTGAATTTTTAATTCTCCAATGCAATAGTTTTTAAGTGGGGACTATTTTGACAATGTCTGCAGACATTTTTTGATGATCACACTGGCCCTGGAGGGGAGTTGTTACTGGTGTTTAGGAGATAAGCATTAAGGAAGCTGTTAAATGCCCCACCTGCCTTCCACAACAAGGAACTCCCCTGCACCAACTGTCAGTAGTACTACTGTTGAGAAATCTTGCTACAAACAGGTTTTACTTCTAACTCCCAGGTATCTCCATGTTAATGAAGCCAAGTCTTAACTGAACAAAATAAATAATGGTTATTGTTGGGGGTTTTTTTGGTAAAAATAAAATTTTGTTAGAAAAGTTAGTCTCATGCTTTAATAAAGTTCATTTTTCTTCAAAATTTCCTGGATGATTTGCTTAGAAATTAACTTTGTTTAAAAATTATGTTAAACAATAAAAGGCTTTGAAAAACTATAAAAGTAGAGTTATGCTGACAGAATAGAATCAGTGACCCCCTATTTCAAACTTGGAAAGAAAAGAAATAGCCAAAAATTCAAATTTTCTACTTTGTTACATCTTTCACATTATTAATGCTTGACCTTCTCCTTGCAGTAAATCTGTGTCACGTGGGTATCACAGCTCAGTTACCACCCTGTACTCCTGACGTGGGCCAGTCATTTGCTGATTCATTCAACAAATATGTGCAAGACTTTTTATGTATTCAATACGCTAAGAACTTGACACCTTGTAGAAAGAAAGACACAATTCCTGACCTCACAGAGCTCTTACTTGTTTATAAAGCCAATAGTTGAATAAACAATTCTAATAAAGCATTATGTGTTAAGAAACGTAATCACTGGGATTACGTAGGAACATGGACAGGTGGCATCCCCTTTGGTGTAACTGAAACTCAAAGGAGTGTTGAAGACACTAGTATTAGGCAGGGCAAAAAAAGGGAAACAGGAAAAAAGATCATGGCACCTCTAAGTCAATGACTATGGCACATTTGAGGCAGTATCAGTTGTCTGATAGGTAGAATACAAGTGGAAGAGAAGCAGGGGACAGATCTGGAAAGAGGGGAAAGGGCTAAGGTCTTTTTTTTTCTCTCTCTCTCTTTTTTTTTTTCCTAAGAGGGATAGAGAGCCACTGAAGGATTTTAAGAAGATAACATTATGGTAAGATGTGCATTTGAAAAGATCACTCAAGCTACAAAGGATTAGCAGGAAGCAGAAAAAAGAATAGAGAGAATGCTTTTACAGTAATGCAGGCCAATGTGTAAAAAATGACAGCTCACTCAAGCAGGAATGCCATCAGTTCAGAGTGAACTGGACACTCGGGTAGAATCAGGACGTTTTGACTCTGTAGTCCCCATTCCATAATCTGATACTTTCCAACTATCCAGCGTACACCAGCAGATTCAATTTTAAAATACTGGAACTTAAGAGCTCGATTTACAGCAACAAAACAGGGTTTTCAAACATATGAGATAGACAAATGTCAACAGTGACGGCTCAGGGAGATTAAGTAAATGACTCTCAATTTTGAAATGTTGCTAGGTAGTAAAAATAGGCTTATAACCCTGCCATCCATTTCTGAATCCAGTTCTGTTTCTAGAAAATGTGCTGCTTCAGAGTCTGGAACTTTAGATTCTGGATTCTGTTTCTAAAGCTCTGCAAAGTCCTGCTGTGCAATCTGGAACTTGATTACAATAAGGTTGTAATTTTCTAATCATTTCTTAAAGGTGTATGTTTATCCACTAGCCTTTCCACACAGAAATGGAGATAAAAGCATAAACATATATTGAATATAACCAGAGAATAAAACAATAAATAAGTATTTATATTAATAAAAATACAGCAAAACCACTATAAGGGGACTACCCAGGGGACTGTAACAAACTAGTCAGTATACAGAATGGGCCAATATAAGGAACTAGGCCTGCTATACTAATGCATACACGTAGTGAATGTCTTATGTGTGAAAATTAGGCCAACTTAAAGAAGTGGTCAATGAAGAGAGGAGGTCAACATTTTCAGCTTTAAATTTGACTTTCAAAAAATTAGAATTATTCTATGTGCTATCACAAAAAAATGAATACCTGAGTCACAGTTCAATAATTTAACGTTAGTCAATTACAATTATTTCTGTTAGTGGATGGATCATTGCACATGTATCAATTAAATTTTGGATATGACAGTTAACAATAACTTTTTGTATTTAAAAACCTATCATATGCAAGAATATAGTTGGAAAAATGATCATTTTCAAAATATAAAATGTGTGAGAAAAGAAAGCCAAAGGCTTATAAGGAAGGTGACTACATAATTTATCATCCAAACCAGGGCCACTTCACAAGAGAAAGAGGAACACTGAGTAACAACAGAATGCAGGTCACACTCATCACCCCAGCCTGATAACAACAAAGGGAGATGAATTTTCTAGGAGTTCTTGAAATTAAAATGTGTTCCTTAGTAAAATTTAAGACGAGAATGGCCAACAATCACAAAATCTCAAAACTGCAGATGCTTGCGTGGATGTGGAGAAAAGTTAACTCTTTTACACTGCTGGTGGGACTGCAAACTAAGACAACCTTTTTAGAAGGAAGTATGGAGAAACCTCAAAGAACTCAAGCTAGACCTCCCATTTGATGCTGCAATCCCAATACTGGGCATCTACCCAGAAGGAAAAAAATCCTTTTACCATAAGGACACTTGCCTAGACTGTTGATTGCAGCTCAATTTACAATCGCCAAAATGTGGAAAGAGCCTAAAAGCCCACCAGGAATGGATTAACAAGCTGTGATATATGTACACCATGGAATACTACTCAGCCAATAAAAAAATGGAAACTTTACATCTTTTGTATCAACCTGGATGGAAGTGGAATACATTTAATGAAATTATTTTAGGTAACTAAAATAATGCAATTTTCCTTTAAAGTAAATCATCAGAAGAATGGAGAAGCAAGAATCCTATATACTCAATTCTGATATGAGAACAATTAATGACCTAGTATAGGGTGGGAGGTGAGGGAAGAAGAGAACAGACAAAGGGAAGGAGGGAGGGGGTGTGTAACACACCTTTTTGGGGCAGGACATAATTATAAGAGGGACTTGACCTAACAAATACAATCAATGTAACCTGGTTCTTTGTACCCTCAATGAATCCCCAACAATAACAACAAAAAAAAAAAAAGAGAGAGAAAGAGAGACAGATATAGTAACCAAATAACTTAGTCTTTCAGCAAAATTCTGAAATTTGGAAATTTTGTTAAATTTTTCCAGCTCATCTCTTAATATTATTTTTAGAAGTTATAATTGATATATTTCACAGTAACAATGTGCTCTAAATTGAGATTAAAATTGTGAGATTTTTTGTTTTATTTCTGTATTTGTTTTTAACATCCCTCCATGCTAAATAAAGCACACCCTTGCTTTGTGCTAAGAACCTGGGTTCCTTGCCCCAGTTATAGAATTCATTTCCATTTCCAGGAACATTAAAAAAAATCTATTATTAATTCCATTTAACCCTTTTCAATCTGTAAGACTATCCCAATTTATTTAAAGGAACAAAGAGTAAATTGAATCTTTCATAATTTTTGTACTTCAGTTCTAAACTGTCACAAGATAAAATGAACATTTTAGTAGATAGAAGGAAAAATAGTTCAACTCAAACTAGTAAAGGCTGAGTTGTGAACAATAATCACTTACAATATGTAATACAAAAGCAACGTGCGACCACAAAGTATTCCTCCGTGGGTGCTGGGCATTTTAATCTGTTTTGTAAAGAACAAGAGGTATGAAAGAGTTGAAACAGATTTTTTTTTTTTTTTAAGATGCCTGGAGAAAGAAATATCCATTAGGAAGTGGCATTCTCACTGGGATTGCATTTCTTCAATATTCTCCATCAAGAAGATGAGAATATCAGTTTTTACACATTAGTTCAGATAAGTGATAGTCTGAAATTAGAGCTGCTAAAACCAGGCAGGTACCGTGAAACTCAAGGAAATGCTGCATCAGAAAGCTAAAGAAAGGAAAAAAGGATAAAATTCTCTTTATTCTTACAAAATTGGCACATTATTCCAAGTGAGGTAACAGGCAGAACCGCACAGCAGATTAAAAGGAATTTGAGGACAAATGTTTCATTCAGCAGGCCTTTCTATATAGAAGATAACTTTCCATGGAGTAAAGAAGAGCCTTGTCTTGTAGTAACTCCATTTGAAGGTTTGTATTACTATATAAAACCCCTCCTTTTTTCACTTATTCATGGATGTATTGGCAAGCACCTCTGCATCACTCATACTTACAAAATTCAACAGGGCAGGTAGTCCTTAATTTCTCTATTAAAAGCTCGGCAGAAGGTGACTGCCTGGTTTCCAGTTGCTTTTTATCTGTGTCAGGTGCTATTAACACCTCTCGAACATTGTCAGAAAGGATCCTCCTTAAAAATAATGAAGTCTTTTTTTACCATAGAAATAATATACAGCAATGTTGTGAATTATTTTTACTGTTAACATGGATATATTTAGTTCAAAGGATCACATCTGCTACTTAAAAGTTAATCTGTTTTCAGTGTTCCCCACATATTTGTCCTTCACAACACAGTTATAGCTTGAGAAAATTCTCATGTGGTAAATTTTAACTTGAAAGGGAAATAAGCAATAAAAGCTACTATTTCAAGTTATTACACATGTAAGTGACACATATTTCATGTTCATAAATCTGAACTGAAGACACGTGGTGGGGAGCATAAGGATGATCTAATGCAATTTGCCTTTAAAAGGTCATACTGTGTTTTACCACCATCTCCGAAAAAAACTAAATGTTTTTATTTTAGAAAACCTTTTTCATTTCTAAATATGGTCCTTAAACCCTGGAATTTTTGAGTAATGCTCTAGGAAAAATAAACTGCTTCTTTTGGTATTATAATTATTAATATGTGTATTTATATTTTAACAACTGAAGAATTAATAATCACAAATGAAATTAATCACAAATTGGAAGGCTTAGGAATTTTGCATCAATGGTGTTTGGAAGAAAGTTAAGAGAAAAAAATCATGACAGTGAGAGAGCATTTGTTTTCCCTGTATCTGTGATCCTTTTGTCCCAATACCTCCGCTGAGTCTTTTGGAGAGATACACTGGTAGCATCTCCATCCTCCAGCAAGCACAGCCACACTCAAGCCATCATCGGCAATCAGAATTCTTCATTTCCCAATCTGAAATTCTTCACTTTGATCTTGGCCTCGTCTCTTGTTTGTTTCCCACTTTCACTCTATTTTCTACGCCCTTCTTCTTGAGAACCCTAGATGATCATTTCTCCACGTGTTTGCAAACAGTGCTCTAAATACTACTAAGAATTACATAGAAAGTATTTTTGCTAAAGTCAGCTATCCATAGTCTATTAATGAAATAGTTTTAGGTACTATGGGTAGAAAAATGCTTTAATACAGACCTCATGACGTATTTCTCTCACGTTCTAAGCCCTCGGAAAGTGAATACATCTGTTATGTAGACAACGAAATAACTAAAAAAGGAAATTTTATCCATACTGTTAACAAATCTACTTTTAATTTTTCTCTTTTCTTTATAACCAATGTTCATTCTCAGCCCAGCCATTCTCCCACTTTACTCTTCATTCCTTGGTTCATCTGCATTTGTATTTTGCTCTCGTGCTGCTTAGGTGATGGAACCAGATGCTACTTGCCCCATGTGGTTCTCTCTGAAAAACTCTTCCCCCAGGATTTAATGTAACTTGCCATTCCAGCATTTTCTACCACTACTATTTTAAATAATATCTCTGAAAATTTCCTCGCATATCCAAGTCATTTCCATGAAGCGTCACTACCATTGTGCCAGCCACCATCTTCGAACACATTCACTCTCAGAGAGATTGCCAGGTTTTATGACCTGATGAAGAAGGATAGATTTTAGGAGAAGTGTGTACTTGAGATTACTTCTTTCTTTATCCAGTGAATACAGTTAACCGTCCTGTTTTAATGAATCTGGCATTAACAAGACTAAATGTGCCCCCATAAATCTTGTTCAAATACCTTTTTGCACACATCCTAAAAATTAAATTAATATTTACCTAGTACTTCTTTTGTTCCAAGGATACTACTCAGTGATGTAAATGTATTATTTAATTTAATGTTAGTAATGATATTGCATATCACTCAGAATGCACAGATTCTATCACAATTCCTTAATTTAAGATGAGGAAATTGAGGTTATACGAGATTAATTACCATGCCCAAGGTCACAACTGGTAAGTAGTAGAGTAACAATTGGATTCTTAAGCCCCTGTTCTTCACCACGAAAATGGAGTATCTTAGTTAATATCTTATTTGTCACAAAAATATAGAAACAAAATATGGTAGAACTTGTAGGAGAGATTGGTTTTAACCATGACAATCAGAGCAGAGAGGGTTTCCTGGAGGAGTAACACCTGCATTTCAAAAGACACACAGTCTGTGGATGTTCACGTGGAGACAAGATAAAGGAGTGAAGGTTCAGGAGGGGAAGAGGGTGTCAGGAGCGGGAAACAAGCATAATCAAAAATATCATAGCTACTGACTGAGTTAATTTGGCTAAAGTAAAGTGGGCTTAAAAAGGACAGTAAAAGATAAATTCGAAACACTAACGTCATACATAAAACCCTTAGTATCTTATGGTTTTTCTAAGCACTAGGTTCTACTTCCGTAATTTTTCCCTAACACACCATTTACCTCCATTTTCAGTAACAGGGTGTTAGTTCAGAGTCTTTGCCAAGAGGTTTTCTAGAAGGTTTTGTTGCCCTCAGTCTCCCACATCTAATCCAGTCTTAACTCTCTTTAAAGTTATCACTTCAGCACAACCTTTATTATTATCCCTTCCTTAAAAATGTTAGAAGTTTTCTTCATAACTACAAAAAATAGTACAGAGTACCTAGCAAAGCACAGAAAACTCTCCAAAATCTAGTTCAATTAATCTGTTTTCCTAGTTTTCTCAGTAGAATTGTTGTCATACAACCCCCGGTGTGTCTGGTAAGCCCCCGGGTACATACTCTCTCTCCTGGAAGGCCTTATTTTTTTTCCCCATTTCCTCACTTAAAATTAGAATTCACATACAATTCCCATTTTCTGGCTTGTTATTTGCTATTTAAACATGCATACATTGATGAAAATATAAAGTATGCCTGAAAGGTGCCCAGAATAGGTGCTCAGGACAGTTTTGTTTTGTCTTTCTGCTTTGTGTTTTTCAGTCGAGTGGGGAGATAAATTTGAGAAGACATTACCAGTGGGCGCAGAAGTTTCCGGATAGACGTCTAATGCTGGGAACAGCTACTCTGACGGGAAAAGGCAGCCTTTTCCATCTAGTCTACCAATCCCAAGTTTCCCGGTCTTGCTTCTAAGATTGAGATTCTAAAATAATATCTATCTCCCGAGTATGTGAATAGAGAAGGATGTTCCACAAAAAATTATTCGAGTCTAAGAAGGGTCAGCCATGTACCTACCACCTTAAAAATGTCTTCAAATTAGACACTGTTGAGTGACTCAGGCATGATTTTGTCTCTCTAAAATATTTTCTGAGTCTAGTATGAACATTAGTATTAATTCCTTAAAGCACACCTACTGCATGGCAGGGAAATTTAAACTACATTTTTGACGGAACTAATAAGCCTAGAGATTGTGGATATGTGATATCAGACAATCAAAAATTAGTTGAACTACAAATATAAATATACGCAATCTACAGGATCTGGCAATATCCAACCTGCCAGTGAAGGTGCTTTTAACAGTATATTCACTTTCTTTTAGTGAAGGTGTGAACAATATATTTGGTTTCCTCTTTGGAATTAATATACAATCAAATAACAATTTCTTCTATACAGACATATAAAGGCAATTACCTTTGGAGAATTAATGTATTAGAACTCATGTTGCTTATCTTATAAATAATATTCACTGTCACAAGGAATGTGACAATTGATTGCAAACGTTAATGGCTTATTCCTAACAACTGAAGCTCAAAAATCGGTAACATGGAAGAGTAAAGTGTACGTGCATTTGCATACACGTGTTTGCACAGACAGAGATGCAATATATTTTAGACATTAGAATGCATTGACGTAATCCATTTCTCACTCTATCTTCTAGCAGTCAGAAAAGAATCATGAAAATTAAATGCTTCATACTTTAAACCCCACAAAACCCAGTTCCCTGTACATTGATGATACAGCACTTATTAAACAGGTCCAGATTGTATTTTTAACTTACACAAAATTATTCTAGAAAATAAGGAACCCTATATTTATATAAACTATAATAGTATCTTATATTTGTTAACAACCACCAAAACAAGTACTTTTACCCCATATGTTAATAAGAGAGGAAAAAAAGACATGGGTGGGTTAGTCTTGTCATGTTCTAATGCCATGGCCCTTTTTTTCTTTGTAAAATTGTCCATAAATACATTATCTAGATAGATGCGCGTATGTGTGTCTACAGATAATACACTTTATACACAGCAATGTGCAGAAAACATGAGAGGGAGTCCAAGTAGTCTACCAAGCTCAGATGATGCACATTAACAATATCAATATCATGTATTTTTCAAGACATTTCCTAAAAACAAGGTATAGCATTATTTTCTTCATTTCTTTTCTTTCTTTCTTTTTTTTTTGTAGAGACAGAGTCTCACTTTTTACCGCCTTCAGTAGAGTGCCATGATGTCACAGGACTCACAGCAACCTCCAGCTCTTGGGCTTCCGTGATTTTCCTGCCTCAGCCTCCCGAGCAGCTGGGACTACAGGCGCACGCCACAACACCCGGCTATTTTTTGGTTGCAGTTTAGCCGGGGCTGGGTTTGAACCCACCACCCTCGGTATATGGGGTTTGTGGCTCAGTGAGTAGGGCGCCAGCCCCATATACAGAGGGTGGCGGGTTCAAAAGGGTGGCGCCTGTGGCTCTTCATTTCTTTCCTACTTAGCCTAATATTGTGAACATCTTTCCACATAAACAAATACAATTTAATGATAACAGTTTAATAGTCTCAATGACATCTTACTATATCTGCTCATGATTATCTTAATCCCCTATTCTTGGACATTTAAGTTTATATTTTCTTTAAAGGACGTTTTCTTACCTTGAAAGAGAATCCTTGTTATTATTAGAATTATCTTTATGGAAATTTCCTATTGGCACTTAGCTGTGGTTTAGATAAGAATATACCTCCCTGCCTTATAGAAGTTAACTAAGCAACTTCATTTATATGCTTTGTCATTCCTCATTTACTGACTGAGCAGGTAGGTACGCCAAGAAGGGCTCTAAAAGTGAAGGACACAGGGAATGGTCACTTTGCTTCACTCACCTATAATCTAATGAGGAACATTACAGTACAGCTGATGCATATTTAAAACCTGTCTGGCCAGCATGATTGTGGATGTGTTGGGAAGCGAACGGTGAGAAGGGTGGAGGGTTATGAGGTTAGAAAAATCCTCCAGAAAAAAGACAATAATCCAGGCAGAAAATTATAATATATGAAATCACATGGGCGGCGTCTGTGGCTCAGTGAGCAGGGCGCTGGCCCCACATGCCGAGGGTGGCGGATTCAAACCCAGCCCTGGCCAAACTGCAACAACAAAAAAAAAAAAAAAAAGAAATCACAGGGAAGTTCAAATTGCTCAATATCATTGGGTGATGAATAAAAATGATAAATACAGGTAAGTTTAAAAGGATTTTGAATTAGACATCAAGGAAGATCTTTGAAATTATGTGAGGAAATGCTTTATTTTTATCACATAGAAACACCATAACATAATTTAATTTGCATTTAGAAAATGACTTGGAAAGTGAGTAGGAAAAACATTGGAGGGATGCAAGATCAAGTACAAATAAGAAAATTAGGAAGTTACAGATATTCTGTAAAATAGAGAGGACAAATCCTTAAGCTAAAACGGGGGCAGCCAGGGGTAGAGAAGTTGACCAGATAGATTTTATGGAGGGAGAATCAGTAAGACTTCTGGATTTCCAACCACATTCACCAAAACGCAAACACAGAATGAAATTCTTAGAAAAACAGTAATAGCTAACATTTATTGATTTACCCTGTGTGAGAGAGTGTGTTAAATGCTCTATAAACATCATCTTATTTTTATGAATATTTACTGTCCTCTTCCCACATGCTAGTGCTTTGTGTATATTAGGTCATTTGTTCTGAAATCCTGAAACAGATATTGTTAATATTTCCCACTTTGAAAGCAGGAGACAAAAGTCTTGCGAGATTAAGTTACTCGCCGTTCATACAGCTAATGAGGTGGTATGTTCTGGACTAGCACCTCTGTCTACCTCTATTCTAGAAGAAATATTCTTAACCATTATTTACTTACTTTAATAGTTATTCTGTCATTCCGAAAGATGTCTCAATGTCTCCTGAGAATGAAACACTCATTACAAAGGATGCATAAAAATCAAGATTCAGTGAACACCTCTTCTGAGGAATAAAGTTACAATAGAAGGAGGGTTACAATAAATAAGCTATAATTTCAATCCTAGAAGTTATGTACTGACCTAAAAGTAAATTAATACTCCATTTCATTCTTCAAGTAGAAATCAAAGAGATGAGGTTTTTCTTTTTTTGTTGTTAAATCCTCTTTTATTAGAATCTATGACAACAACCAAAACTTGAGACTGGAGAAAGGAAGAACTCCTCATGCAGAATAAAACAGACTACTAAATATAGAAGCAAGAAAGAAACAGAAAATTGATAGTTCACAACTAGCAGTGTAACAAATGATTCCACTTAAAAATCATCCATGGATAATAAAACACTGGATAAAAGATTGTGAGGGAATTGTAAAATTACAGTGTCTCCAAGTGTCCTCGAAAATGGTAAATGCGTAATAGAGGGACCTGGCATACATAAACTTATAACCAATCATTAAATTTAGCATCACAAAGAAGCGGGCAAAGTGGTGTGATGATATACAATGAAAAGTCAGAAAGTAGAAGGGAAGAGGAGAGAGAGGGGAGGGGAGGGGGCAGGCAGGAGGAGGGAGGGTTTGTGGGGGACCTCACCTAATGTGTGTGATGCAATGGTACATTTCAAAGTTAGTAAGAAAAGAGTATAATTGCAATGGATGTGTTAATCAGTGCAATGTAAGCATTTCACATTGTATATCAAAGCAGTACACTGAACCCTATAAATGCATCAATGCACACAGTATGATTTAATAAAAATAAAAAAAAATTAAAAAGTCAACCACATCAAATATGTTGTATCCTTACCAAAATAAATTAACTTGAATCTAATTATAAGCAGAACTAAACAGGCAAGTCTAGAATGTTGCCTACTCTAAGAGGCAACTAGTCTGAATCCTTTTTTAAAAAATCCACTGAAGTGAAAGAAAAAAGGTAAGGAAAAGTTCTAAATGAGAAGAAAAGAAATATAACAACAAAACATAAATATAAGATCCTTATAAGGACAGTTTAAGGCAGGTGGGAAACCAGGATCTGTACTATATATTAAGATAAACTTTTCAGGAAATATTAAATTTTTTGGATTTAAAATATGAAAGAATGATCTCTATACAAGAGAATATCTTTATTTTGAGGAAATATGCTAGGGTCTTTAGGAGTTAACTATCACAATGTCTGTAACTTACTTTCAAATGGTTTATCAGGTCAAAAATGTTTGTAGACACACACACACATGAGGACATAAATGTGGCAAAATTTTAACCAGTGGAGGGACTAAAAACCATTAAGATATTCACTATACTATTCTTTCTATTTTTTTGTTGGTTTGACATTTTAAAAGGAAAAAAAAATTAGAAGGTAGAATTTAATTTCTTAAATGGAGTTAAAAATGCATTGCTAGCTTAACATTATTCATTTTAAGTGTTTTTGGCAATCTATGAACTCATGCAAGTTTATTTCTCCCCAACAAATTTATCACAGTTAATCTGTAAACAAAAAGCACTCAAGAAATATTTGTTGAACTAAATTGAATTGGTTTTATATTCCAAACATTTCCCCCCAACAGCCTTTTTAGCACTGAATTCTTGTTAATGCCAGTATTCTTGTTGTATTTGATCTTCTGCTCTTCATGCAGCACTGAAGAATTCCTAATCCCCTTACATATTATATTCCTGTCAGTTTCATCATTTTACCTCATTAAAATGCATTAAATTTTGGTAATAATTTAAATTGTCAACAAGTATTTAAATCTAGCCTAATAGTACGTGTACTCATAGGCTTGTTAGGAGTATGCTCTAATAAGAACAATCCCTTGAGAATTTTCCACCAGACGTTAGCTTTCAAGCAGTTCATAGAGATTCTGAAATAGGCATCTCTACCTTGAGAGCAAGAAAAGTCATTACAGGTATTAAAGTATGAATGGGAAGTTCAGTGTCCTGTACGCCGGAGAAACTTCTAATATGATTCCACAGCCTAGGTCTAAGAAATAAAGCAAAACAGACGCCTAGAGAGGAAAAGAAAACTGACAAATACTCCCCAATATTCAAATGGTGAAACATAAGTCCAGGGCATCATCAGTAACAAGTTGTTCTTGTCCATGGACATGACCTCTTCTCATGTAAATGTTTATGCCTCGGTAGAAAACGATGGAGGAGGGCTCAAGCAAAGTCGCCAGAACAAGGCAAATCTCATAGAACTATTTCCTCAATACAAAGGAAAAGAGACACATAACAACAGACTTACTAAAGAACCCTTGAACTGACAAAATTATCTATACAGTTCTGAACATATCCATATGTTTATGAACTATCAGTGTTGTCTGTATGAATATTAATAAATGACGAAAAGGAGGAAAGAGGCAGGGAACAGAGGAAGGGGAAGTTGGTGAGCTAATTATAACTGGATTTAAAAAAAGGCAGCAGGGCAGCGCCTGGGGCTCAATGGAGTAGGGCGCTGGCCCCACATGCCACAGGTGGTGGGTTCAAACCCAGCCCCCACCAAAAACTACAAATAAAATAAAATAAAATAAAGGCAGCAGAATAAAACACTGCACTTTTCTTACCTCTTATCCTAATTTACCTTCCAGCCAATTAAAATGAGAATAAAAGTTAAACTCGTCATGGTGTAGGGGACAGAAAACCTAAAATGAAAAATCCAAGATCTGATTTGTGGTTGGATTTTGACTCATTATAGTGTTAATACTTGGGAGCACATCAGACAGCGTTAGACTCAATTTCCTTAAATATAAAATGGCATAATCTAAATTTAAAAAATAATCATATGGTACAATCTAAATTTGTAAAATTATACACCATAGTCACATGCTCCGCAGAAGAAAGCAATTTCTACACCCAATTCCTTCCATCTCAGGATTCTTTTACAACTGTCGAAGAACGCCAAGGCCCTGCTGGCAAAGCAAGGCACAGTAAACTCCAATCTGCACAGAACTCCAGACCCTCAGGTGCAGACAGTAAAAGTCACCCACTTTCCTGACAGCAAACATAGGTCAAGCTTCTCCAGATATCCTTGACCCCTGCGGCACAGTAAGAATCAGAAGTAAAATCAACCTTGCCCTGAAAGGGACGGTTATCTTTTAGTGGTCCTGTGTGCTTCTGCCTGTCTGCCACAATAGGAAAAAGATGGGAAATGTCAGGCCAGGAATTACAACTACTGGTTTATTTTTCCCTACAGATTGACAGAAAAGAAAGAACAGCAACTTCCATGGCTCAGTTAGAGATGTCACTATTTACTGGGTGATTCTCTGATCAATGACACTAAAAACAACATGTCACACTTTGTGGATATAATTTTTAAATAGGAAATATAAACAAAACACATTTAAAACTAAATAATATCCATTCACCTTACTTTCAATAAATTATTTCTTAAAGATACAAAATAACATTTAGTACACTTTAGTATAGCACAGAAAATTCCTAAAATAGGTTGACCTTTTATTTTTGCCTTAAAATGAAAAATAATTTCTTTCTTATTTAGAAACATAAGCATTTCAAACCTAACAATTACACAATAAATCACCATCTATTACTTAAAAAAATACTCATTATGTGCACTTTGATATTATATATTTCCTAGGCAAGGGTTTAAAAATAAAAGCATAAAAGCTAAAATAAAGAATTAATTTACTTAAAATGCTTTTCATTGGGGAGAAAATAAATGGAAATAGAAACTACTGGGAATAATGGTATAACAATTACATAAACTTATTTATTAAAATAATTATAGCAATCTCTGAATTTATATAGCACCATGAAACTAATACTAGTTAAAAATATATCTCATTTCACTTAATAATAATATATAGCATTAATTGCTATCACCTCTGAATATAGGTACTATATAGGTACTATAGTCTGAATAAATTTAAAGATCTTTGAAAGTCATTTTAAGACCTCTCCTAGAGGAATCTTTAATAATTGGAATCTTTCTCAAACCATACCCCTCACTACCGTTGCTGTCTGACTGGTAACTCAGAATCCCAATTACATCAGGCCTTGTCTGGCTCCTGAAGTCTGGTATAAATCACAATTGCATGTGAATCTAGTACCTGCATAATCTTGAGTAATGGAGCTCAATCGATGACTGCTATTTTAGTACATGAATGGTACTCAGTATCTCCCCAGTCCTAGAAGTTTCCATCCCAACATGACCTCTAAGAATAAACTCAGGGGTCCTCTGAGACATCCCTGATTCAAATAAGTCAACATGGAATAAATAATTACAAAAAGCCACCAGATGCCTTTACAACACCATAGTACATTGATTAACATATGTATATTAATAGTCTTAATAAAAAAGCCTACACTGGGTGAGCAGGACTGACTGAACTGGACTAAACTCTAAGCTCCTGGGGCAAAAGGCCTGAACCTTACTTAAACAGCAGCATGAAATGCCACTTTGGTTTATAAACCGCAGTGTTGCTAATCTAATATGACTTCTGCAGATCATAAACGACAATTGGCCTTTTCAATTTAAATCCAAACACCTGGCTAAATCCATTAACCAGTGATTCCATGAAGCAAAATCCACTTGCCTTTTAACTAATTCTTCCTTTTTCCCTTCTTTTGTGGAAACTCTTTGAATGAGATCACACTTTATGGGGGCAAGACATGACTGCAAGAGGGACTTTACCTAACAATTACAATCAGTGTAACCTGGCTTATTGTACCCTCAATGAATCCCCAACAATAAAAAAAATAAATAAATAAAAGAAAAGAAAAGAAAAAAAAATCAAGAAAATCCATGACAAATTACTGTATAAAATGCACAAAAACTTTTATCTGTACTCTGGACAATTTTTTCTTAAATTTTTGAGGAGATTACATAGATGATTTATACAAAATTATCGCCATGATAGCAGGACTGAGAGCTGGACTTAATGGTGACAGCAAATATATATATATATATATATATATATACACACACACACATACATATATAATACACATATACCCATCAATGTATATGTATATAATTTGTGCTTGTGTCCACTGGATTTAGCTCAAAGACTTTTTGGAGAAACTATTTCAATTCCAAAGATCTGAAAATTAGCTCCATGTAGTCACCACCACAACCACCATCACCACCACTCACAACGAAACTTACTATCTTTTGTCAGGGCACTGCTTCAAAAATACTTTGCTTCCTTGACTTCACTCACTATCTGTAATTCATAAACAAAGCTCCCACGCCAGCACATGCCTTTTATACATCCATAGTTAAATCCTGCAGAGGTTCAACAACTGATGAGAGAGGTCGTAGAACTCAGTGACTATCAGCACAGATGAGTCCTCTTTGGTATCTGAACACCATTTCACTTGAAAGAATTCATTGATTCAGACAAATGTGGGAAAAATTAACAAGAACGGACTAAACACATGTTTAGCATCTTTACATGATTAGGTGCAGGAACACTGCCAGGAGGAAACTTTGTATACAAGCTCGTCTGATTTTAGTTACTGGTCCAAAAAGAATGGAGAAGAGAGTATCTTGATCAGATGCTGTCTTTTTAAGTTCGGTAGAACAAAAAACATGTTCCCTCCTTTAATAAGTACAAATAAACGAGACTGATGAGATGAACAAAAATCAATACGCAGATTCCAAACATTTTACAACTGTTTATTTTCAGTCCAAACATGACTGATGTCAATTAGATGCGATTGGTCCTGGTGATTCTCATGAAATCTACCATGTCAGATAATCACCTTACAAGAAACTCTTTGAAAGTCCAACACTGTGATTTAGCTCATCTTTTCCTCAAATCCTAAAACTCCACACTTTTCATACAACTATTATTTTACATGTATCATAGCCATTTTTGTTAATGGTAATATTTTACTTACATAATACAACAGTTACTTAATATTGTTGCTATAATGGATAATTATATTCAGCATCTTTTAACCCTTATTTTTGTGAGAATTTTTTAAAAGTACTATGGAAAGTTCTTCAGAATGAAATGCACAGTATTCAATTTAAAATGTAATCTTCAGTAACAAAATACGAAAACTGTGATTTAGAGCCTACGAAAGACTATTAAATTGTAACAATCACACTAACTAGAAGAAAAAGAGCTTTGTACACTGCTTCGAGTATGTTAAACAAAACTCAGCCTTTTGTCTTATTCTCTAATGAGACCAATGCATTTTTTATATTCCTGAAGAAATACATTCTGCTATGTTATGTTTTGAATGTAAACTTGTAATGCAGAATTGTCTTTGAAATGTACGGCTTTTACTAACACAAACTGAATCTTCTCTCTGTGACCAGGTACTGCATTCAGAGACAGAAGGAAGCCAAACAAGAGCTTGTTCTGCACACAGCCAAGCTCTGCATGTAAAATGTCATGACATGTAAATGAAAAATAATACTAAATTAAATCTGTGTCAGAATGGTAAATGTCTGGTTATTGTGAAAATCAACTAAAAATAATGGAGTGGTAAAAGGATATATCTTCGCTTATTTAATCAACACACACACACACACACACACACACCCTCTGTCCATCACTCACTTTCTGAAGTGTCAGGTAACGTTATTTCTCAAATGACACACAGGGCTTCATTTGCTATGCATAAGGTCAGTGAGTATTAGCTTCATTTACACTTGGCTGAGAATCGGGTGGTGTCAATAGAGGAGGCTTGGTTTCTCCACTGAGCAGGGCTAGAATCTGACAGAAAGCTGCCACTGCAGAAGATGGATGGTCTTCCTTGCTGACCCTGCTCCCCGAAAGTGTCATAGTTTGGGTCTCTTTCTATCTCCACAACAAAAGATTCTCTCTGAGCTTCCCAGTGGCTTTCAGCTTTATTGGTGCTAACAGGTCCAGACATTTTCATCGATTGGCTTCTGTACCTTTTAAACACAAGAGCTTGCCCTTTTTGGCTAGCTAAACCTTGGCACATATGTCTTTTTTTATAATTGCATCTCGGCTGTCTACTGGAAAGGATGCAATCAGACAGGCAAACATCATGTCAGCACAGAAGATGCTGAACTATTTATCTCAGTTTCCCAGTGTCGTTTTAATGAAAGTGACATGTCATTTATCTGTCAAAATTAACCCTTAGATAATCTCATAGCATATCTCTAAGTGGAAAATAAAAATATCACACCATTTTGATGACTAACTAATATGTGTATATAAATATCTATTACACAGAAATGTTCAATAGGCAGGAAAAATGTGCTTTCCAGTCATTCTAGGTTGTTGTATAAGCAGTAATTCATAACCATATTTTAAAATCTATGCACCTGAAAAAATTCTATATGATTTTCAGAACTCTGCTTTCTGCTAGTGGAATAGCCTGGGATATATAGCCTACCCTGACTAAAAAGCACATAAAAATATTTAATACCTAACAGAGATGTTATAACAATGAAATAAACTACATGCTGCTTTAAGATCCTGGCTGTGAGGTATTTTAGTATGTTGGAGATTTGTTATTGATAGTTGAATAATTTGAAAAAAATTACATAAACTCATATTCCAATGTTCAAAAACAAAAATGCTAAAATGATGAAAAGTTCTTACAAATAGATTTACACACTTTAGGAAAAGTGACTACATTCAGTAAGTATGTATTTATAACTCAGCAGCCTCTAAAATACTATACTGCATAACTGCCAAAAGTATTTATTCCACACAAAATATAATTTAATATATTTTCATATCTGAAATTGCACAATTAGCCAATAAATACGTGTTCACATAAATATACTAATCCCCAGTATAAAGGGGGGAATTAAAAATAAAATAATTCACTAGGAATGAAGATAAGGATATACTCATTCTAATTCAGATTAACATTTTTGTTAGACAACAGAGAAAATATAATAATTTTGCTATACTTCGAAATAAAAACTATTATTAATCCTATGTTAAAAACTTTGAGAAACCCTGCATATTACATTTTAGTTTCATTATTTTCATTAAAGCTGAAAAATTTAACAAGTTATAGTTGAGAATAATTACCAGCTAAAATTTCTACATTAAAACACTTTGTTCTAGATATATCACTTACAATTACACTTAAAATAAGTACACTTATTGAAGTGGAAAAGTCCATTAAAAATACCCTATTGACAATCATTCAAGGAGGAATACAAGAATATAGTTCCCTTTTATTTTTAAAACATATAGACTGTGCATCAATGACTCTTAAACCAACAGTATTTCCTCAGGAAAAATTCCAATAATCTTAGACATGTAGATACAAAGAAACTAGCAATTTTTCTTTAGAATTATCTTTCTATACACGCAGTGAACAAAATCAAAATTCTTCCTCCAAGGTATGAGCTAGAAACCTGCTTTTTCTAAAAAGTCAAATCAATTGTTACTCTTCTTTGATAACTATCATGCTAAAAATCTTAAGAACCAAATCATTTCTTGATACTATGTATTCTTTGTTAAGAATAAAGAAACAGCAAGAAGATACCTCATCCCCAAAGTTGGGTCCAGGACGGTTTATAAGTTCAACTGACCTAAGCACTCTGCCTATGCATACTGTCGTGAGTTCACCCATCAATCAATGTCAATATTCTATCAGATTCTACCTTGAATACAAGTGACAGTCAGTTACCTACTCACATTAATGAATAATAAATAAGCATGCCCTTTAGGTTTATAGGAATAAAATGTATATTATTTGGTAATTGTAGATTACCTTACATGCAAAAGCAGACTTGTGGGGGATTTTTTTGTTTATTTTTTCAGCTTATTATACATTAGAAACTAGTTAAAAAACAAAAAAGGAAAGAAAACAGAATGAGAGTGGCTGCAATAACATTTTGCATTTAATGTGAACTCTGCTATACATCAGTGTTTTATTTTTCTAAAAGTCAACCTTGTCTCAGTTAGCATCAGATAAGCTTAAATAAGCTGTATTCATAAGCTCCTGAATATTTATGCTCTTTTACAGAGCTAACATGTAGCTTGTTGTGTCAGCAGCAGAGTATGTGACAGAAAATCCTTAAAACCTAGAGATCAGAAGTTGTGTCAGAATTCTAACCTTGTTGCCTCTTACCCACTCACCTTCATCTGCCTCGGCAGCAAAAATTGTTTATATTATGATGTTTTTATAGTCTCATTTGTTGTTGGTCTCTATTTCTCTTGTTAAGATTTAAACATACCATAATAGAAGTGTTACAGCTTTTGGAATAAATAAAGATTAAGAATTTTACCTGACTCTTACATCCATCTTCACTGAGTTCCTTTAAGGGACTAACAGGGGCAATTCTGAAATTATATAGTCACAGTAGGACTATAACTTTCAGCATTGGTCAAAGTGTGGTTTATTTTGTTAGTTCTATAAAAATTATTTAGAAATGAGAGATTTGCCATACAGTATTATGATATATAATTTTTACAGTGAATTTTACCATTTAACCTTTCCATTATGTAGTATTAGATGCTTTTCTAGGTTGAATCTATAAGTTTTTGTTAATAATGAACATTATCAATAATTTCCAGAGGTAAAAGCTAGACTTCTTGTTATATCTAATTAAGAATGATACCTGAAATATAAAGCAATGGATTGCACTTCAAAACAGAGATCTATGCCACCATTAGAGGGAAACTTTGCAATGATAAGAAGTGTGATAAGTATCATTGACTATTAGTGTCCATAATACTGAATTATAACATGTAAAATGATTGCCATGTAAAGGCGGGAAAAGGGTAAGATGTTGCCATCTATATGGGGGTATATTTATATTTCAACAAAAAAGAAGAAAAAGAAAGATGTTCTTTCACGATTTTAATCCATTTAATAGATGGAAAGGTATATTCTAAAAAGTTTAAGTCAAGAAATAGTGTAGAATTTTCTGAAAGGCAAATTAAAAGGTAATGTCAGAGTCTTTAACACTATAAGAAAATAAGACAGAAGGGAAAAAAAGAAACCAGAAAGAGCAGAGATTGAAAAAGAACCTCCACTTTATCAGAATGAAGGATGAGGCATATTAGAAACGAGGAGGTACACAGTGATGGCCTAGTAACAATACTGAAAATCAGCGAAAGAGACGCTTGCATTTGAAGTGAGTAGCAACGTGGTCTTCCTGAAAAAATTTACAAAGGAGGGAAATGATCAAACTATTACGTGTGGCCCTGAAAGTCACAGTTCTCTCGGACGTAGTGTTTGTGCAGAATCAACAGCAGACACAGTGACAAGCAGGGACTACACAGTGAACTCAAAAAGCTCATGTCAGGGCTTTCTTGCAAACTAAAATACAGGCATGACTTAACCCAGAGCTACACAACTTCCCATTTCCAGCTCCCAGCCTGAATGCAAGCTTAACATGTGTTAATTTTAAAAGTCAGTTTTGAGAAACAGATTTTGCAGAAGGCTGATTGCCTCTCTTCCCTTTCAAGCACTGTGAGGCAGAAGTCTGAAGATTTCTCAGAGACCTAGTCAGAAAACACATGGTGAAACCGCAGAGCGTCTGCTTCCCCCAAATCCTAGGTTTCTGATAATTAAGAGGTGCTCAGTGTTCTCATTTTAAAACATAGCTACGTGTAATAGTCACAATATTCAAAACATGCTAAATGCTAAAATTTACTTTCTTCTGTACTAAATACTACAGAAATTTAGAGTATAGAAAAAAAGTGAAATTGACTTGCTCCTCATTTCCTAGACATAGTCTTTGTATTCCATAGGCTTTAGAAAAACTAAACACCTACCTGAAAAGAAAGACAAACAAATTTATTTATTCACTTTTTGTTTTATGAAGCAAAATTTAAAGCTGTTACTAAGGTAGCTTTATGTTCTTTTTTTAAAAAAAAGCTTTTTAAAATTAAGTAATTCAGGAATATTCTATCAGAGTTTTAATTGTTGTCTAGATTGTCACAAAGAAAATCTTAATTATTTTAGCACCTATAAATTAAGTGGTTAGTACATAGCAATTTAGAAATTTAAAAATTGGTCAAGAAGAGAAAATAAATTTTCCTTTTTTTTTTCCTTTATGGTGACTAATATTTTTTCTTCTTGGCAGGGGTGGAGTGTATGTGTGAATGTGTATACATAGCGTGTGTGTAAATGTGCACACATATGTATGTCTGTATGTGATTGTTTGTATATATGTGTGTGTAGTATACATGTATGTGTATATGTGCACAATGTTGAAGTAGGAAGGAAATTGGAAAGACTAAGTTATGATTTTACTTTTGGTTCTGTCATTAATGAACTGTTGGAACCATAAAGGAGAACTTTGGTGTCCTGTTTATTTTTTAAGAAAGCTCCGTCCAAATCCCCTCTAATTTATCTTTGATGATCTTTAAGGTACACTCAAATTCCAAGAATTTATGATTCTCATCATGTTGTCAGAGATTATACCTTCAAGCAGTACAAGAATGTCCACAGAACATTTGTGCTATTAAGAGTAGGTAGATTCCATTGGAGTGGGTAAGGGGCATATCATTATCGCAAATTTCGAGGATAAAACTACTTTACAGAAAATGTCAACTAAACTAGAAACATTATGTAGTGTTATTTCACGTCATTAAATGCTGAAGATATAATGAAACATTTTAAAAATCCATTAGGCTTGTTTCTTAACTCGTATTTTAGTTTAATATCATTAGTTAATGTGATTAGGTAAGTTAATGCCATTTGGTATCATTGTTTACATGGAAACAAATTCAGCTAATAGCAGTAAACTACTATTGAAATAAATGTGTTTAACATACAAATCACTGGAAAATTCTTACAGAATGGTATGGTGAACTTACCAATCTTCCATTTATTTTTCTCACAATACACTTTTTATTTTATCTAGTGATTCCTCATATAAACATATTCTTTAGATGTTCCACACCTCCACACCTAACCACTGCTACCCTAATCCCTCTCCTACCCCAACTCTCTTTTAGAAAGAATAATATTAAAAAGTAGAGTAGGTTATAGATTGTTGACCATTTAACTTTAATAATGATAAATATCTGATATGTAGTTAACCTTATATCTGACTGATAGTATATACTTTATTAAGTAAAGCATCCCAGTGTTCCTTTCTTCAGTTCTAGGTTTTCCTATAAAAGCTGTAATTTGGTGCTAATGGCATCAGAGCTTGACTGAGGCCAACACCACCACAGGGGAGGGGCTAAATTAGGCGTTAATTGGGTGACATGAAACAAAACATAAAACACAGTATGTGTCCTTTCAAAGCCACCTGATTTTCTAATTCATTGAAAGCAAGAGATAAATATATTCATCAACAGTAAAGAATGAACCAAACTTAAAAATTCAAAATCCACACCATAAAAATATAATCATTTTAAAACTTTCAAGCTACTAAACCCCAGAATGCTTTTCTCCTTAGGTTTGCTGGTACTATTTCATTCCTAGGTACTAGACTAATCAAAGGAAACTACACAATAAACCTCCCATACTTCTTTACAGAACCAGACTCAGATGGAAATAATGTACATTTATTTCAACTGATATATGTATCATTCTGGGTTCCCAAGAAATGCTGTCATTGACCATCAATACTGTAACATATACTCATGGATTCCATAACTTTTTAGAAAGTTTTCACAGGTGAATTGTTTTTTCACCAGATTAAAAAATACAAACTCAAATGATATATGCATCTATTTTTCATGTATAACCTTCCATGGATATCCTAAAGAAGACATACATGCACCCATAAAACTAAATAATGTTGAGATATTTTGCAGGGGCTGGGGTTAGATAAAAGTGATATATCATATGGAGAAAATTGAAATAAAAGAGTTTTCTGAAATTTGATTTCAGAAATTGTGATTCACAGTTCTTATTTTTAAGCACATAGAATGAAATATCAAATATATAGCTGTGTTACATTTCCCACATAAAAATATTAATTCATTTGTACATAATAACTAGTTATAATATCATCATGAATACAATATTTTATAGTGATAACTATCTCAGAAATTATATAGAAAAATCAAATGAAATGAGAAATGTTAAGGCATCATTGATTTGTATTACACATGTGTATTGCCTGCCAGAAATTGATGCCAATTTAAATTTCCACAAGAATTATTAAAAAGTGACCATATATTTGCCAATGCTAGGTTAATTAGAATACTCTGAACTCACACACTAAGCTTGTAAATCATAGAAAACTAGATCAGACAATCAATTTCATATTTCCTTTCTCCTTTCCATACTTTCTCCTCTCTTTCATTAGTTCTTTCTTCTTTAAATATTGTTTTATTTCCAAATATTAGGGAAATAAACAGGGGTTCTTGTTACTTGTAGTTCTTCTATCCTTTATTTACTGAGTAAGTCCCATGTTCAATGAACTGTGGGTACATACAAAGATGACTAAAGATGAATAAAAACAAGTATGAGTTTAAACAAAGCCTAAAATGTTCTCATAGAAAACTGTGACACGATGATTCTAATATTAAGTGTCACAATGCTATTTCTCCATACTTTTAAAGAAATTATGAACAAGTATCTCTGCTAAATACCCCAAAGCCTGATAACAATAGTCATTCCTGAGAAAAGAAACTGTGGGATGGGGTCTCAGGGATGACCTTTGCTCCAGGTCTATGTAGATTACATATTTTAAAATGTCTTAGGCTGAGTATTATAGGATTCTGAACATGAATCCTTTTTAAAAGAATGTAAAAAAACTGTAAAGGTAATATATATATATATATATATATATATACTTATAACTCAAACAGGTAAAATACATTGTGATATAATACAAAATCTACGTAATTTCTCATTTAGTACTAGCTTAGGGATTCATTTTCAGGTTTTGCTCTTTGTATTATTTGTTGTTTTGAAATTCAAGGTAATATTCACTAAGTATAATTTGGAAGCAAAAGGATGATCATTTCATAACCCATATGAAACCCATATAAGATAAACATAAACACACTTGAATACTTTCCTAATTGAGAAAACGTCATCAGGCTCTTGGATCTCTGTTTCTCAAGACAGAGGGAAGGGTAAAGAGGAGGCAAGGCCTTTCTCTTCTCCTGAAGAGGGAGCGACTGAGGAGAAACGCACACCCACAGACACAGAATGAGAATGTGACAAAGAGTACATCCAAAGAGCGACTTTCACAGAAGTAAACTCCTCAGCTCTAGAGCCCTGTTCACTTTGCTAATTATTAGTATATCATCCTAGGTATGCTATGCGGGAAATGAATTATAATTAAGGGTTTTCATACTCACAAAGTTTAAGGCTACACAGAGACTAGCTATACAAAACAAGAAATTAAATAGTGATACAAATTCAAATATTCATGAAATGCGATCTGGAGGCGTAACATTTGCCTTATTAGTGGGTTGTTTATAAGTAAATCTTTCAGAAATTTGGTAAGTATTTATTGAAAGACTAATGGAATGTCAAGAACTATGCTAGATACTATCATGGGTAGTTAAAAAAATGTTAAGGTTTGGTTGTTACTAAATTTAAAAGTTGTAAGAGTAAAATATTATATGAATAATGAATAAAATAAAATGCCATGTGATGATTCCCATAGGAAAAGGGCAAAAAATAATCAAAAAATGCCTGACTGCAGTGTATTTAGGAAGCTGAGTCTAGGATGATTGCTTAAGCTCAGAAGCTCAAGGCTGGTGACTGCACCTGTGAGTTGCCAGGCCCTCCCACCTGGGCACTCAGAAAAAGTCTGCCTTTAAATAAATAAACAAAAAGACAAACAAATAAATAAAGGAAAGTTCATCTAACAGGGTGTAAGTGGTATTCAATTTTTAAGTGTAAGGAAAGGCAAAACTTCAACAGCAGGGCGCCCATAAAAGCAAGATATGTTAAGAACCAGAAAAACAGTAATTACCATCAGAATTTGGAAAAGAACTTAGGGAAACTTCTTTAATGATGTGTAGTATTAAGGTACAATAGGTAATTGTTAGAGGCAAAATGGGTTAATTTGTTTTTCTGTTTGTTTAAGGCCAATTGTTAAAAAATGAGGTATCACAGAAATATCTAAGGCCTTGCTTAGGCAGAGAAAAAGACCAGCACCAGGCCAAGGGAGCAGGGACTTCAACTGTGATAAATATAGGACTGAAAATTAGAAAAGATCAGGGTTCAAGAGGAAGGCATTTAAACGTCAGCCCAAAATGAAAGGAATTTTCGTAAGTAATAGAAGCGTGAAGCTTTCTGAATTATAAAGCCGTACTATGTTGTGTGTTATAAATTAGATTCTGAAGAAAGACCTGGCAAAGGAAGTAGAATGGCCAAGGCAGTGAAATATTTGTTTAGAAAGGAAGAGAAAAATATTGTTTAATTATTATAAATGAACAAAATGTTCAGATTTGTATTACCTTTTAAGATATTCTTTAAAAGTTTATTTTTATAAAAGATTCTGCAAAGGATCAAATGATCCTGTACAAAAATGTGTCCAAGGGGTTATTAGAGACAAGGACTCAAAAGCCAGACAAATATGAATAAACAGCAGTCAGCCTGTCTCTGGGACTATTAGTGCTCAGCCTATTCTCACTATACCATGGTTTTCTTACATAGAAAATGTTTATATACATCATATACATGTATATATGTAATGTATTATAGCTTATTGAAGTATCTTATTAATACTCTAATTGTATGTTTCTCTTTTAAAACAGGTAATAATAGGACCCATTGGATTAAATGAGTTACTAACAATTTAAGATTAAATTAGTTAATACACATGAAGTACTTAGTACTTGTTATGTACTAATAACTAAAAAACACAATTGAGCTGTTTTTATTGCATGCCTTAACTCTCTTCCCTTTCATATCATTTAAACTATACCTGTTTACTACTGCTGTATTTTTTGAGTTCTGCATCTTATACTGACAGTACCCTAATTTTAAACCCCCTATTTTAAAGTATAACTCAAGTTGTCTTTGCATGAATTATCAGGTTACTTGTAACTTATATCATAGAAAAATAAAAGCTCATGTTCAAGATATTTTAAAAATATGGAAAGCAAAAGATCGCCCACAATCTTACTACAATGACACGTTCATTTTTATAATTATGCTCCTGTCTATTTTTTTCCTCTGTATATTCTGTAGAATGCTAAACATTGATGTATACAAAATTTTATTTTTCCCTCCAAATTATTAATAAAAATTCAAAATTCCTAAATAGCATAATGACACAATATGGATGAAGTTCAGTCAAGGTGATGCACCTCAACTTTCGACATTCAGGTCATTTCCAAAAATCCGAATTATAGACACTGCTGAGGAGAATAAAGGTTACGTACAAAGTTCGTTCTTTTATTGACATGCCTTTATAGGTAAATTATCAGAGGTGGGATTACTGGCTTAAAGCATGTTTAACTATTTGCAGCCTATGAAATATATGTTCATTCATTCATTACCATGAGATTTCTTTACTTAGCAAATCATTGTTTCGTTATTAAAAATAGGGTAACAGGGCAGCGCCTGTGGCTCAAGGAGTAGGGCGCTGGTCCCATATGCCATAGGTGGCGGGTTCAAACCCAGCCCTGGCCAAAAAAAACACACACACACAAAAAAATAGGATAACAACAAGCATTATTTACTATGTATCAGATAGTATTCAGAGGCTCTTTACCTGAATTATTTCATTCAATTCTGGCAAGAACTCTATCAGGGAAGTACTATTTTTATTAGCCCCATTTTATACTTGAGAAAATAAAGGTTTAGAGAGTTTGTCCTACTTTACGCATCTGGAACCAGGATCTTAAAACTCTGTGACTGCAGTGTCTGAGTGCTTACCCAGTATTGCATCTTACAGTTACACCTCTTTAATTTTCAGTACTGTATGTTTTAGTGACTCATTTTATTATGGAAATTTCATGGTAAAAATTACATGTTACATGTCTGTGTAAATAAATGACTTTAAAAAAATTTAATCAAGAAACAGATTTTAAATATTGTTAATACTATAAAAATGAAAGGATGTTTTAATTTATCAAATTATGCATGTCATATTTGCATGAAATATATGTTATTAAACTAATAGTTGATCTGTTAACTTAATAAAAATACAAAGAAACAAGTATTAGGGAAGTGCATTATAGAAATTATGAACCTGTGATTATTTAATTCCACTTTAAAATAAATGATCAAAAAGGAAAATTTTAAATCTTTGCTTTCAGAAAACATAAAACATAAATAGTGCAAGCAAATCATACTTCAGTGTTTTGGTATATGTGCATGTGAATGATATTATATCTTTTAATGTTTTATAATTAGGGTAACCAAATATTTTATCATCCAAATCAGAAAGAATACTTTGATATAAAAAAGAGGCAATGTTAATAAGTAGAACAATTATCTCAAGCAAACTGAACATCCTACTTAAAACAAAGTTTCACCAATTCTTCAGTAACTAAAATCTACTGGTTGAAGTCTTCAAAGAGTGGAGGGAAAAGACTTAAATTGGTAATAAGGATTTTTGAATTCTCATCCAATTCCATTACTTATATTAATATCTCTGAGCTTCAGTTTCTTTATATGATGACAGAGATAAAAAATAATACTTTCTCCTTCCCGATGATGTGGTAGGGTTTAAATGAAAAACTGAACTTATCATTCAATGTCAACTGCAAATGCTCTAATTTTAAATCCATGTTACAGTATCTAACTCCACATTTTGATAAATGTTGATCTACTTTATAAATTGAATAAAACTATACAGACGTTACAAAAATTCAAAATTTGTTCTGGTATACAATGTTATGAGTTTTCCCAGAATATCTGAATATGTAAATATAATCTCTCAAATTTTAAAATGGCTGTACTTTGTATATAACAAAATATATTGGCTAGTTTACATTGAAAATGTTACATAATTTATAAAGTTAGATTAAAAAAGACTTCTGACAATAAAGTATGCTATGTGGAATTAAATATTTTTTAAAAACTGTAAAGAGATGTCTTAAAAATATTTTATTTAAGAATTGGATACAAGTTCTTCATATATTAGCAGAAGTAAGAAACATTTGGTTTTCAAAATTGAGGGGTTTATTTTTCAGTCATGAATAAAAGCTCTTACATCAACTGATCAAAACTGTAGTCAGTTTTCATAATTAGTCATATTTCCTGTTATCATTATCGTCTACCGAACCTCCAATGGGCTGCCACTCCAGAAAGTGCTCAGATCAACCTGCCTTTAAGTGACTAACCACTCTCATTTGGCTATGGATTCACCAGCATCCTTGCTGAAACACATTAGTTTTCCTCAATATGGGACTGGAATTTGTTTTCAAACTCTTAACAGGATCATTGAAAGGAAACAGGAAGAATACTATAAAGGCAGGCCTGGATGGATTCCAGAGGCAAGGACTCTTGCAGCAATGCAATAGAATTATGCCAAGGAGGGAAGTGTTTTTGCAAACGAACATAGTTCCACAGTTAAGTATAAGGTATTAAATTTGTTTGTCAACAACACCACAGCTAAAAATTAAGAAAGTTATGTCATACACACTTTACTTGACTTATGGCAAAACACACATACGCTTTAAGTTAAACGATAGGAATGCAGCCCGCTTCCTTTATTTGTCCTTCTTTTTATGGACTTATTAATACCTAATTCCACCTATTCCAATGCAGAATCAATGAAGATAATAGTGGAGTAATGTCACTCGATTTTAAAACATTTCAGTAGTTTTCAGTGACAATAATTTTCACATTCAAATGTTATAATTCTTGAAACTAAAATAAATGAATGTGAGTGATTTTAATAATATGGCATTTAATAATTCTTGCTCATTTGGAAAAAATTGGGATTTTTTTTCACAGTACTGTGGTTGAAGACAGCTTTTCTGATTACATTTCTAAACTTACAAGTGTAGAATTCAAACAATTCCTTGTTTGCTTTTCCTTACCAAATAAATGTGGAAATCATTTGAGTTAAATTTCACAAAATGAAACAAAAAAAAAAAGTAATCTTCTTTAAAAATATCAGAAGAGCAGACCCTTTAATGTTATTTTTAGTCTTTTCTGAGATAAATTTAACTGGGCACTTCTATATGTATTTCTTCTTTTTTTGTTATTTTTTCCCATTTTTAATTGTGCAAAACTTTTAAATTCTACCTTCATGTCCATCAGAATCTGCACAATGTTGAAACCGGCTGCTTTGACAGCTACCATGTAATAATGTTCTTAAAAATTCTTTGTAATAGGTACTGCTGAATTCACTGTCGCTTTCAGGTAACTGTTGTTAAGGTCTAGTCAGTTAAGAAAATTGCCTTTCATTGACTTGATTAGTTCACTAAGAATATTTCTATACTTACCCAGAGGAACAGCATTCTGCTTACTAATAGTGATAAATCTTCATCACATTTTGATTTCCACTTACATGGAACTTGCAGGATTTTATACTCAATTAACAATACTGCTAATGTGGGATGAGGGAAGAAGACACGAAGAGACAGGTTTGATCCCTTGGGGGGTATAAAGAAGGCTGCTAAACTGGCCTATGGGACCTCAACCTCCAGCATCGCTATTTGTTTCACTCAGACGTCACTTCACAATGTCAGTTACGGTGAAAACTGAATACAGGGACTCAGGCACTTTACGTGCTTGGTGACCACAGAACTGAGTGAGGTCCGTAACTCCTCAAACAGGACAGAAAAATATACTTGCCCAGAAATTCCATCTAAAATGTATAACCAACAAAAATATTATGTGAGCCACGAATGCAATTTTTAAATTTCTATTAGCCACATTAAAAAAGAATAAAAAGAAACAGTTGGAATTAATTTTAATATTATTTTCTATTTAACCCAATGTACCTAAAATAGGATTATTTCAACATGTTGGAAATATAAAAGGTTACTAACAATGTATGTTACACTCTTTGTTTATAGTATGCCTTCAAAATCCAGAGTGTAAGCTATACTTACAGCACATCTCAATCTAGAAGAGCCACTCTTTAAAACCTAAAGAAGTAAATGTGGCTGCTGGTTACAGAACCGGACAGTGCAGACCTAAATATATTTTTTTAATTATTATTTCTTTTTAAAATATTCTACTAGAATGAGAATTTAATGGGGAAATAGTATGATCTATATAAAATATATATATAAATATAATATATATATTTTATATCTATATAAAATATATGATCTATATAAAATATATATGCCCCAACACTGCCAATGTGACCTTTACGATCACGATTGAACAGAATATTTGCTAGGATTCTCCTTGTTTTGTGATGAAAATTAGGGTTATGCTGTTGCTAAATGTCTGGGCTCTGCAGTCAGAATGCCCTGAGTTTGAATTTAAGCTAAGAAAAATAATACTGAAGTAACTGCAAGTAAGCTACCCTTGATAGTCCCAATTTTCTACTGTGCAAAACAGAAATGATAGTGATACCTACCTTGTTAAATAAATGTGTATATGTAAAATGTACAGGCAAGTGTCTGCACACAGTAAGTTATCAAGAAAACTGAGTGATAACAATTATTGTTAGTGGGAGTCCTCTCTAATTTAATTAGGAATTGCAAATATTAAAATTATGCTGCTGACTTAGGAGGACAAGAGATGTACAAAAGTGAATTTTTAGAATATATTATGTTTTATAAGCTAAAAGAGACATAAGTAATTTAAGTTTATTATTAGACATTTTTCAAGGTATCTACAAACAGAAAAAAAATTATCAGTTTTGAATATTCATATAACATAGTTTTAAATATCTCACCACACAATGCCATTAAGAGAAAATTCAGTTTTATGAAACAAAGAAAAAGCTTTTCTAATTCACAGGCTGTTACTGCTTCAAAACAAACAAAAAACATCCAGTTGATGATTGAAATAGCTAAAACTTTATTTTGGCCCACTTCCACAAAAATGTGGTCATTTTATTATTTAGTTCAGAAAAGAATTAAAGCTTTGGCAGAAGTAACCACAGAGATTTATTAAGTGAAATTTGATGATTTTATATCAAAGTTTTAGAATTTATGAAAGATTGTAAATTTGTTTATGCCTTGCCTGTCAACTTTCCATTTACTGCTATTCACAGACCCAGACAACAAGTGTTTAAAAACAGAGGGAATCATATCTCAGTAAATCCTAATCAACAACATCACTTCAGTCTTCCCAGCCTGAGGCCCACCTACCAGTCTCCTTTCTTCAATTCCACAGCCACTGTTCTACTGCAGACTTCCATGCAAAGCATAGGACAACTTAAAAATTAGTAACAAATACCAATGCCACCAATGTTTACTTGCACCCTCTTGGTGCAGATACAACTACAGATCATCACTAAGTCACGGTGACTTTGTTTAACATCTACTGAATTGGACTAATGGGAAAGAGCAGATTTCGTTATTTTTATTGATATAGAAAAAACTGCAAAAGAGAGTTTTAATAGCACATGTTACTTACGTTCACAAGTGTCCCCTTTCTGCTGGTAGCCTGCTTTGCAGATACATTTTCCAATGGGCACTAACCATTCTCCTTCTGCACTGCAGTGCATCCTGGGGGAGTTCTCCGCCTCTTCCTCTGCACTGCTGACACATGTCCCTCGAACCTCGACTAAAGAGGAAAATTCTGAACCAGTCACTGTATCTGGAAAGATAGCTAAGTTCTCAATAATGGACCAGCACTTCTTGTAGTACACTTTGACAGAAACCAAAGCTATGCAAGCCCCTACATCCTGAAAGGCAAGATAGAATCCCTTTTTGGACAAAGGTCCAATCTCTCTCACCTCAGTGTTAAGCTTCATCTTTCTTTCACCAAGGTCACCTTGGGTAAAACTTTCATCTGCAGCAATGGTGTCTATTTTTACATAGAGGTTTTCTCTTATATTCCTGCCAGTGTCATAGTCTGTTTCGTAATAGTACAAATTAAAGGTTTCCTTGCAAGTTCCCAGTACTCCAGGAAGACTGTTACAATCCCTCAGGGTGAATTTCAATTCTACAAAAATCCTTTGTGCATTGCCTTTCGAAATCCAGTTAGTCCGCAGCCAGTTGTTCTGGTTGGGCTCCAGGACCTGGCACACCTGGTAGGTCCGTATGGGGGTGTAGTTCTCATCCAAACCACTAATTTCTTCCCACTGTAGAATGTAAAAAAGGTCATCAGTCATTCAGCTAAAAATAACATTTTGCTTTTGAAAGTGCACATACACCACAAATGCTGATCTTTGAAAGAGTGAGGTGCATTCCTAGTCTGGCCAATACCTGCAAAACAGGGAATGTAAGATTTCCAGTTCTGCTTCATGTCGGCGGCAGGACATCACAGAAGCTTGCTTGCATCGTTTGTACATACAATTTCATTTTGTTTAATATCTGTCTGCGAGTGCTCTGGCATTCCTTTTTACATGTTTGCTTATGCCTGTATTCTCCACTGAGACCAGAATTGTCATAGACTGAAGCTCATGATTATTTCAAATATCCAGTTAAAATATGTGTCTAGATAGATGAATGGTAACATTTCTGATAACTCAGTTGACATTTTAAGTGCCCATATTATAATTAGAGAGCACCTAAAACCACAAAGAAAAATGCCAAGACTACTCTGAAATGTGAAAGCATTCAAAAATATGTTGATACTTATAATACGGAATACCTTACGATCTTTTCAAAATAAGATACAAGTATCATCTTATAGTATGATTTATTTATTCCAGTATAATACACAGTATTGTTCATTAAAGCCACAAAACGACAATAAATAAGTGGATATAAAAGTATGATTCATCTTTGCAAATAAATTGCTTTCAATCGACCATCAAATGAACGTGACAAATCAGCACACTGGATCATATTTAGCGATAAGCTTTCTAAGGAAAAATATCAGATGTTAAAAATGTCCATTTATATGCTGATATGACGCATATACTACAAAGCAAACCAATATTATATTTTAACAAAATAAGGAAAAAATAGTACATTTAGCAAAATTTGCAGCAATTCCAAGACCATTAAACCATATATAATACTCTTTACTGCCTGTTAATAAGTAAATTAATTTCACCTAATGGACCTATGAGTCTAAAATAATAGTTCATATTATTTTCCATGATTACAAAACTTCCCACTTTACATTTATGAGACCTTAATAGGGAAACTGTCATCTACTTGTATTCATTTCCACAATAAAAAATACCAAATATGAAAATATATTTGTGTTCAAGACCAAAGTCACATAGCATGCAATATTTAAACTACAGTTTCAAGAAAAGCAGATGGGAAAGTAAACTAATAAGCATGTGGAAAAGAGTTCCATTCGTAAAACCTGATCAGAGCATGTTATCTTTAAATGCTCTGTATAATATTGATATTTACTTTTAAAACTGGTTCTTAGAAAATTAACAAAACTGAGAAATTAGCAATGTACTCCAATTCAGAAATCTCTTACATGATGTTTTACAATATTTGCTACAATTTTATTATACACAAGACTAATATCATCAAAGGTACTCAAATGCAGCAAAACTCCACTTCCGTGTGCAGCTTTTACTCAGCACAACTTGTATTAGTGACTACTCAACTTTGCCCATTTTCCCTTTGTTTCCCTTGGCTATTTATATTGTGAATGACACTCAGGCAAATATACTCAAATTTATCCATTTGGATGGGTAGATGTGAATCCTTTAATTAGATTGAAATTATTAGAAAAAGTAAAATCAGTAATGGTATCTACCAAAAAAATCAAAAGCTCCAAAGATATATGTGTTCTTTTTAACAATTCCCCAGTTGTGGAAACTAAAGCTAATTATTATAAAAGTATTTCCCAAGAATTCTTTTAACTTCAAGGGCAATTATGTTATTTTAGTCTATGTAAGAAAAATCAATTCTACTACCCTCGAAATCCAGCTAATTTTAATTTGTGTTTAAAAAATGTATTTCAGAGGGGAAAATTCCGAGAAAACTATGGCATAGATAACAAATAGGGAGGTCACATAAACGCCTTTAATGCAATTCATGTTTTATTATCTCACTTTTCTAAGAGACTTCAATCATTTCCACAAATGACACCATTAGGAAAAATGTCTTAATTCAGATACTGCATTATATCCACTATTTTTATAGTAAGCTTATAAAATATTTTCTCAAGACTTTTGTTGTAGAAGCATTTTCTTTCCTGTTATATATTTAGTCACATGTGAACCAATTCATTTCATATACGGAAAATGCTGTTGATCATTATTTTCTAATATTATTTGTTGATTCCTATTCAGACATGGGGTTAACTGTTAACTCAAATACTTCAAACTAATAAAATGCCCATTTAAGTCTAAGATAACATTGCTAGTTGTAAGTTATCGTTTTGTGGATTAATTGGATAAAATACTACAATTATGGCGGCGCCTGTGGCTCAGTGAGCAGGGCGCCGGCCCCATATGCCAAGGGTGGTGCGTTCAAACCCAGCCCCGGCCAAACTGCAACAAAAAAATAGCCGGGCGTTGTGGCGGGCGCCTGTAGTCCCAGCTACTAGGGAGGCTGAGGCAGGAGAATCCCCTAAGCCCAGGAGTTGGAGGTTGCTGTGAGCTGTGTGAGGCCATGGCACTCTACCGAGGGCGATAAAGTGAAACTCTGTCTCTACAAAAAAAAAAAAAAAAAAATACTACAATTATGTATCAGTTCACTTCTCAGAGATACAGCCATCCTCTATCTCTGTTTTAATTGATGGATGATAGAAAATGGGCTACATCTGTCCTTGGCAAGAAAAGTGTTTCATTTTTTTATCATGGATATCTTTCCATAATATATATTATTTTACTCACAAAAACCACTTCACTTTCAAAAAAAACTATTACTGTCATACCTCAAACTCATACACTTTTTATATTTAATCTATTAAATATGTGCCATTTTTCATAATTTATTGTGACCAGCAGATAACTACAATACAAACTAAAGCAATGTTTCAAAACCTATATTTAATGCAAAGTCTGAATATTTTTAAAAGATTGGCTTTGTTCACATTTTGCATTCCTAAACTTTCAGTTCCTGACATGTTGATTTTATGATGTTGTTTTTATACACAACAATCCCTTTCTGAGTTTCATTCTTTTTGCAAACTCTGCTAGACTTTTTGTATCTTCGCTTACACTTCACCCTCTTTTAACTTCAGATTTCCTAATGTGCGCAAGATCAACTTAAGTAACAATGGCATATATTCTCCTTTCTCAAAGCCTTTTTAAATACAATATGAAGAATGTGCTCTGTCTCCCAAATAATAATAAGATCTGAAGACATGGATATTGAACTATGCTTAAGCAATACAATCTTTCTGGATATGAAACATACTGGTCAGCATCTTTTCAGGATTTACTCACATTTTGATAGATGTATTAGACAATTTTCACTGATACTTATTGTGTCAGGTTTTTCCTGTAACATGTGCGTGCCCTGCCTTCACATCGGATTAGTAACAGCAGATAAGCACACAATATAAATTTGGAGAATCTAAAAAACATATTTCAGCAAATTTTATGCCAAAATGTTAAACATAGTACGTTTTTAGTTGCCTTTTAAAGTATATTTTGAGTGATGCTAAAAAACGTTTTTAGAAGAGGAAAACAGATCACATACTGTTTTGAAGAATTACACACAAGCTACTTGGTGATTATACTTCAGAAGTAAAAGGCAACTAAAGAGGCTTAAGTGAGTTTGTGAAAGGAATGTTTCTTGTAATTAGTTAACATTTGTAGCCTGGACCCTGAGGTATGATTCCACTCACAATAAAGACTCAAAAGACTATGGCTTTGGGAGTTTGTTTGCTTTTTTTCCATTTTGCCATGTTCTAACGTATACCTTCCTTACTCAGAGAACTCAGTGTCTTGCCATAATCACAACAGAATATTGAACAAGATATTTGGAATTAAAACAATTTAAATATGAAGAATGCAAATGATTCCTGGGGAGTTGTTGTGGTGGTGGTAGTAAAGTTCTGTGTCTTACTTTAAAAAAAATAAATAGTGATATTTTACGAGAAAAAGCACTTACCCCATTGGGCGGAGAGGAGATCCACTCCAACTCTGTCTGTTGTGCTTTAGAATCCAGCAGTAGTACTGAAAAAGAAAGTTTATTTGCAGATGTTACCTTAACAATTTAAACACGTTTGTAAACATTTTTCAGGTGAATTTAATTTTTTCATATAATTATCACTTTATGACTTAAGATAGAGCTAGTTATATAATGAATGGTGCAGTGAACAGGCATTTGATGCAAGCATATTCCAGGGGAAAAGATATTAAAATATCAGTGTTATGTACAGTATTCTTTAATATTAAAATATTAAAGTAAATTTTAAAATGCATTGGTAGAGTGAAAGTGAGGGTAAAAATTGATGTGATATTGATCCTATAGCAATTATATATTATAGTTTTGTAAGCCAATGAGCCCTTTAAACTTTGTCATATATAACAAGAGCACAATGAGGTATAATGCCCATATTACTCTTCAAATATTCATTACTTTGTAATATTATGCCAAGACAGTATTCTTGCTATCTTTTGAGAAATGGAGTTTATCTTCTTAGAAAAACTTTCCACCCATAGCGTTTTCTCTTAAACCAAAATCAATACAGAAATGCTAAAAACCATGTTAAGTAACCATGTTACCAGGAGAAAATAAATTGAAGATTATTTAGAAGATATATTTCTGGGTTAGTCAAACATCTGTTTTCAGTTTATATATATATGACTGAAATAATATATATATATTTAAATTTCTAAATATTCCAAGATATTAACTATTTCTCCAAATGGTATGTTTAAACTCTTGACTTGACTTCTAAGAACAGTGGTATCCTACTCTTAGGCTATCAAAAATAGTGCAATTGATTTAATAAGCATATAAAGTATAAAAAAGCCTCTGGTAGTAGTAACATGAGAATACATTAGAAAATCATACATTAATACACATTATACTTCCAATTTTACATTTTTATTGTTTTGGGGACAATTTACTCTCCTAAACCACACACTCTTTTATTCAAATTAGTTACAGACTTACATGAGCTTCTTCACTTTAAAAATATTTACCTAACTCTATAGCATTTTTGACAAATGCATCATTTGTTCAGAAACAATAGTGAATATATTTTTTAAGTGTGTAAGTATGCTTAACATCAACATCCACAAAATGCTAAATTTTGACTTAAATAAAATATTAGCTTATATAAATGTTTAAATACTGAACAAAACTCTCAATCACTGGAAAGTGGAATTAGTATTTGAAATGTAATGAAAATGTGCTCTGCTAAGAAAACAAAGGAACTGTCTTTATGTGTTTAATTCCTTCACACTAGTGAAGCCTATTCCCTGTAACTGAAAATACAGGTACACTGGGGATTTGGAGTTTTATTTTGTTTTGTTGTTTGTTTACTAAGACTCTCAAGGAGACTATGACAGAATTTTAAAAAATAATAATAATCACAGATGATTCCATGACAGGAAACACAGAAACATAACACTTTTAAAATATCAATTTGTATTTCAACTTGGAACATCAATATGGACTAGAGAATTTACATGAAAAGTAATTTTTAAGTTCATTTTTACTCTCTACAATAAAAAAAAGGCCAGGAAAACAATGTGGGTTCGAAGTGTGCTTTCTTGAGTTGAATCGTTTTGTGTGTCCTCTGTAATGAATACATACAACTGGATTTTAAATCCAGGTGACATTCCCGGTTCTTTTCTCAGAGTGAAGGAAGCATTGCGATTATTGTTTCTCGCCTTTCCGCTACCCCTTATCTCTGCCTGAGGGTGGAAGCCAGGGACTGAGGAGAGCGGTGATGGCAAACAAGTTAAAAGAGACACAATCAAATTAAAACAAAACGGAATGCAGCCGGAGAGCAGCTCTCAAGGGATCAGCGTGTCCCTCTCCCGCCGTCCACTTTCTAGAGAAGCCCCAAGTGCGCGCTTTCCCCCGTCCCTCCGGAGCACAGCACGTCCCGCCAAGGTGCAGTCCGGCAGCCCCTCGGATGTAGGGCACACCCGGGCTCAGCGCCCCACCGCGCGGCCCAGGAGGGGGCGAGGGGGTGAGGGACCGGGCGCCCCGGGCCGAGCCGGCGAGGGCAGCGCCGGCAGCCACTGGCTTCCCGGCCAGGGCGGGGCCGTCGCGGGGCGGGGCGGGGGCTGCCAGACGGGCGCGCCGAGCATCCATTACGCCTCGCGGCCAGACCTGGGCACTCCAGGGAGCCGGTGGCGCCCGGCTCCAGGAGGAGCCGGGAGGAGGAGAGAGGCTTTCGGGAAGCGTCTCCACGGAGGGAAAGGCGGCAGCGGCATTTACGGAAAGGAAAAGCAGCAGCTGCACTTCGCCTCCAAGCGTCAGACTGAGACACGCGCTCCCAGTAGCGGCAACTGACCCCAGGAGAATGTGCACAGGGAAAGTGGAAAGGGCGTCCCTTTTCTTCCTCCACCTACCCCCAACCGTCCCAGGAGGCCGGGCACCCGCTCGAGGAGGTTCCCAGCGCTAGCCCAAGGTTTCCGTGAGCCGCCTCAGGGCTTGTTTCCAGAAAACCAGCTCCTGATGGTCACTGCGTACTGGCAGCGTCGCCACCGAGAAGTCGGGAGCACTCGCCACCAGCCCGCCACAGAGCAAGCCCCCCCACACACACACAAACACACATACGCTTTTTAAACATCTCACTTCTACATCTAAAGAATTCAGGTTCCTAGAATCAGAATCCTTTCCACGTAGCGTGCGCCCAGAGGAGCAGCGAGAGCCGACCCGCCTGAGGGAGCCTCTCCCCCTAGCGCTGCAGTTATTTACAGCCCAACTCCCGCCGGCCGCGGGGTTCGCGCGCCCGGCTTCGCTGCGGCCGTGCAAACTTTTCCTCAGGTCTCGCTGCTCCGGAGGAATAAGGACAAGGTGCCAGGCCTGAATGTATCTAATCGCTAATGTCAGTAGTGGAGAAATGTGGGTTTGGTGTGGCTGGCTGTGCGCTTCTACCAGATGTCCATCTGTCCACAAACACGTACCCGCCAGCTCAGAGGCGTGGGTTTCTCTGAATGGGTTCAGCGTCTACATAGGTTGCAGATGTGCACACTGGGGGTCACAGGTCAGGTGGATGAAGGAATAGAATATGGCGTTGGGTTTGGGGGACTGAGTGAATGAAGAGAGGTTCACGAATAGAATACGGAAAAGCAGCGCCAAATGACTAAGTTTTCAGGAATATATGAAGCAAAGACCGACATGTACCCCCCAACACTAGAATGACCTAAATTTGATAACAGAGCCCCTCCTACACTCCAGAAACAAGTAATTATTCCTATTCTGCCTTTAAAATATCGGAAAATCAACCTTACAAGCACAGCCTGAACGACGGGGGAAGGGGGCGGCAGGGATTGTGACACTGCTCAGAAGCAAGACACTTCCATTGACAGGATTTATTTTTCCCCAGCTCCAACTACAGGCCCCGAAAGGTATTTTACCTTCTGTCAATAGTTAAAAGCAAAAGGAGGGAAAAAAAATAACCACATAAAGGTGTCTTTAGCTGGCCAAGCGAAACCCGCTCTCTCCAACCCGATCTAATCCTCAGGATCCAGGTCTTTCGCAATTATTTGGCCACTCGGACTCCTCATCTGCCGGAGTGCGGGGCGAATAACTGGCGATCCAGGTGGCCGGCGGCATCTGCTCACAACCGCCCCGCCGCCCCGGCCGGCCGCGGACCGCCGCTGACCCCCGGAGGCCGGGCCCTGCGCGCAGAGCCGCCCAGAGACTGCCCGGCCGCGGGACGCGCTCCGCTCCTCCAGTTCACCTCCGCGGCGTTATTGTTCCGCGCCGGCGGTCGAGCGCCAACCGCAGGCCCGCGCCGCCGCCTCCGACGCAGCGAGCACTTCATTAGTAACCCGAGCTTCCCCAGCCCACAGAAGTCTCAGCCCCTCGGAGAGGCTCCGCTCCACGCTCCCGCTGCTCGCCAGCCGGCCGGCGGGGACGCTGGGGGCTGAGTCCGCATTTCCGACCCCAACTCCGGCTGCTCTCACCGACTCAAACGCGGAGAAGAGGAAGGGCTGGATAAGGCTAGAGGGAAAGTGACCTAGAGGATGATCTCGCCGGCCGTCCTCACACCCACCCCACCCCACCACCCGCACTTGCTGCTCACGTCCTCGGACTGCCCGCGCCAGAAATCCCGCACCCGTCGGACGGACGGCTCGGGCGCGGGGATGCAGGCGGCTCTACGCAGCAGCAGCTCCGAGAAACCCCGGCTCGCCGCCCGCCGGTCTGCCAGGAACGGCCCGAGCGGTGAGGGGGCGGGGAGCCGGCGGGGGAGGGTCGCCCGGAGCCGGAGGCGCGGCCGGCGGCGCCGCGGACGAGCCGGCTCGTGCAGGTAGACAGCTAAATAAATAAGTCAGAACAAACTTTGCTTCCCCATCTCCTTACCTTCCTTCGCAGCCTGCGCCTCCCCCGTGTGTGCAAAGCGGAGCAGCCAGATGTAGCATAAAATAATCCATGAAGGGTACCGAGTTTGAAAAACCATGGTGCATGAGCAGGTTTTATTTTAGGTTTCAGTTATCTTGAGTCGTAGCTTTTTAAATGCTGTTTGCTCCGAAGTGGGTTTTTTATTGCCCTCTTTGCATCGATTCCCCTTCTCGATCCCTGACCGGCTGCTCCACGTTTAGCTTTTTTTATGTTCCCCCCCCCCTCCTGTTCGTTCGCACCGTGTTTGCTGCCTGCGAGTCTCCGACTGCAGACCGGCCGCTTGCTCCACACTCCAATAATATCAATTAGGGGTAGGGGGCGGGGTTCCGAGCTGAGAGCCTCCGCTACTCCGGCTGAGTGGCAGGCGCAGCCGGCCTGCCAGGAGGCGATTCCCAGGGCCAAGGGGCGGGTCCTGGCTAAACAGCCGCCCCGGCCTCGGGGGCGGGGTCTGCAGCACGAGCCAATCGGTGCCGAGCGGAGTCAGGTTGCTGGTCCAGGATTCCCTCCAGGTTCTGAGCTCCGGGTTCGCGCTGGATGCTCCGAGGAGCAGAACGAGGGTTGCAGCCGAGGGTGCGTGCTGCTTTGGGCGTTCTGCTTTTAGCAGCCGCAGCTTTCGTGGAGCTGAAACAATCCGAGAATAATGCTCCCAACTTAGACTCCCGTTATATATGTACTCCTCGCTGTCTTTTAGGAACCAAAGGCGAAGCAAGCTTCTCAGCTATCAAATACGAAGCGCAAACAGTGAAATGAATTGTATTTTTATGTAAAGTGCCTTTTACTTTTATGTTGCTAGTAACAACCCTTGTGGGGTCGGATAACTTTGTTTTTTGCTTTTTTTTTTTTTTTTAAGTTTCTACTTCTCTTTTTCTGTTGCTCCAAGGGCAGTCAGCTTCGGGCACCACCCACCACAATCCATGGAAGAATAAAAGTAACCAAATGGATTAGGTTTAATCAATGTTTCCAAGAGTTTGCAACAAGCTTTGGCAAAAGGAACAGAAGGGAGGGAGGAAAGGAAGTCTTTTGTTTTACGCCCCTCTTCACCCCGCCCTATCTTTTCACTGTAGTTGGTTGAGTGAAGTGAGACATTAGGAGAAAACCTTTAGACGATTCTGTATCATTTTTTCTTGCATGTTTATCATTTTATGAGGTTTCTTTGGATTACTCCACTTTGGTCGTTTTACATCTTGCTGCATAAATTATGCTTAATTTTAAAGAATTAAAATAATACTTGTTAAGTTAATGAAACAAGACCTTCCTGTTTCCCAAGTATTTACAATTTGTAGGAATTATTCAATAATTATCTTTCAAAGGGAAACTAAGAATACATAATGCAGCCAACATCTCCAGGTGAATTCATCCAACCAGAACAGCAAGGATGACGGCGTAGAAATCTGCTTTCCATTAGGCAGTCCTGGACACTTTGCATTCAAGAGGTGGGTAACATAATAAGAGGAAGAACTTTTAAAATCTTAATTGCCGAATCATCAATTTCAAATGGTAGGCATTGTAACTTGATCACATTTTAAAGACGATCTTCTTTTCTTCTTGCAGAGAAGTATTTCTTCCGTTAAGAAAATTTTCAATCATCTCGACTGCCTTTATTTCTGATAGGTACAAAGTTTGATGTCACATAAGGCTCTAAACTTTTCCCATCCTGTCTATGTGGAAATATAGGGCGAATTGAGTTGTTTCTGGTGTTTAGAAGAGACTTCTCAGAGACGACAGTCCCAGATATTTTATCAGAAACTGTCTTCTTTCCTGTAGTTTTTACTTGCTTAACAAAATTACACTGAAGAAAGAAATGAAATTTTATTCTCCTTTAACCTCTTTGATATTGCAGTTTCCATGTTATTTCTTAAATGTTAAATGTTCTTTGCCATTACGCCTAATATTTTAGAAATTGTCTCAACGAGCATCTTAAATGCCCTTTAAAAGATGAATAAGATTTGTAAATTGTTTAATAGGTTAACCTCGGAAAAAGAAAAATATATATAGGGAAAGCATATTTGTTATAGAGAAGATGAAGCATCATTTACACAAATATAGCTGCTTTGAATGCTTAAGGGTGAAACTTGTAAACTAAAACCACAAATTCCTACGCAAAGGCTTTTAAACTCAAGGAACTACAAACTCACAAGTATTAAACCACCTATAGTTAAAATAAATTCTTCAGGATTTTAACACTTTTCCCAGGGTCTCATCCCCACTTCTTAAACTGACATAGAGGTAGACTTTAAAAGTTTAAAATAATCCTTTCATCTATTGAACGACTAATACTCAGTGATGTGAATACAAATACTTTCCCATTAAAACCAGGAAACCAAAGAAGTCACATCCTTCACTTCTCTGATGAGTGTAGGTGGTATAGGGAGTCGCCCTATTTTGTCCTCTCCCTCTGTGTCAGATGGGGGCTTATGCAGCCTCACTCTTATTTTTAAAGACAAGAAGCTTCACATTAAATGCACATTTGCCAGGCTGCTGACAGTTCTCCCTGCAGAGCTGCACAATAATACTCATTTGTACGTTTACAAACCTTTCTTCTTTTGTAGTATGTAGGTATATTGGTAAAGAAATAGTGGCATTTAAATAAAAATAAATGACTGAGTCAAAAGAGAATGTTCATCATACAGTGTTATACAGCATAGTTTATATATAAATTTACATTAGACTGCATTTGATTAACAATAAAGCATATAAACCTATTTGTACATAAAGTACCTAAAATAAATCAATACTTACAACTTTCACAGTTTAGAAAAACAAATAATATTGAATTCCCTCACTTCCTTATGGTTTCTCTTACCTTGATATCTATGATTTATGTATATTATTTCTAGAGTATTTTTAAACCTACCTTGTGTTTGTATATAAAGTGAATTAGAACTCATTTTCCTGAGTAATGCTAAAAACTGTGTACAACCAATACTTCTGAGCCAAAGCCAGAACTCTAAAAGCTATTTTTCAATTTGTATGTATTCATTGTGTAATGCAGAAGACAGAGTAGCCTACTTATATCTATCAAATTTTAAATAAGTAGAAAAAAGAGACTAAAACCATAATATTTCCATTTATATCCCCACTTTTGAAACATGTGTCATAATGTGTAAAGATAAAAAAAGCCTCTCTTCACACACAATGAATACATACCCAGCTTCACTGTACTTTGAGTCTGTCTGTATCATTACTGATAATCACACACAACTGTACAAATTCAAGACACACAGGCTGTCTCCAAAGTATCCAGACATAGAATATGAACAAGAGACATCAGTGCTGTATACATTATGGACAGCCCCCCTATATTCCAAATAAGGGTGCAGCTGTTATTTGCTTTTAACTTGCTACAATACTAATATTTACCTCACTGTTTACCTCAGGGAACTACTGGTTGATTTTAAGTGAGAAATAGTTGGTTTGGAGTAAAGTATAAAGATGTAGGGGACTAAGTTCTATGAATTTTCAAACTGAAGAAAAGGCTAGATGTGTATGTCTAGTATTCAGGCCTTTAGAAGTTAAAGGAACAAGTGGGGACTTTCGTATGTCACCAATCCAAGACGGTCAAACTAAATAGTTAACAACAATGATGAAATCAAAGGGCTGTTTCTGAACCTACTGCTTGTGCACTTACTGTCTAAATGCGTTCACAGCTAGTAAATGTGAAAATGCAAGTTCATCACAGAAAAAGGCATAATTTAAACTGAATTAGAAAAGGTACTGTGCAGAAGAAACTGATTATAAACAGAAAAGAAGCATTATGTCTCAGTTAATAGATATTACAGAAAATTGAGTTCTCTGTGATTTTGGTCAAAATAAAAACAATCTTTTTACTGTGCAGGAGAATCATTTACATATTTACATTAGCATGATTTATGTAGTGTATATAAAATATTTATCTGTAGTCTAATGTAAGAAATACACATAAGGTAAACTCATTAAAAACATATTAATAATTTCACTTATTTTTTAAGCTTCAAATTGAGGTGTCAGTATAGGAAGTCAGAGGCCAGGAAGTGAAGTGAAGACTATATTTTGTTCTTTTATAAAATTTCACCTTTTTTGATGTCATAGGAATGGGTATAGTTAAGATCGTAATTACAATTCTTTAACCACAATTACTGAGATAATTTAAGAGAGCTTAACAAATAAAAATATAATTTATATGTAAATTGTAAGAGACCACGTAAACATTGCTAAGTTTTCTCTAAAATTTTTGAATTACTTAAAATATTCCACAGTGTTAAGGCAAATCACTTTTATTTTGGGACTACTATAGAATATTTTGGATTTTCTTTTTATCAAATTTGATTTTGCATGGAAAGTTTCCTTCTTTCCATTAGTTACACCTCATTTTGCCATAAATTAGCAGCACTAATACAAAGACCTGACTTAGATTATGCACAGCACTTCTTCTACATGTTTTCATGATTTCTCAGGTAATTTTTTCTCTCTTCACCCAGTGTGTTGTTCCTTGTGAAGAGCTCTGATAATCCAGTAACCACCAGGGGGCGCCATGACCTCTGGGTGTGCTGGCCAATCAAGTACTCACTGGACTAGCTAATCATGAAATTTTGTGTGTGTGTGCATCTATATGTACATATTACATATGGATCCATGATATTTGTGCCATTGATATTATACAAGTTTCTTATTCTCTCTGTACCTATGCTAGCCTATTAAATGACTTCATAAAAATTAGTGAGATGTCCTCTCACCTGTATCAGTCTATAGAGGCCAAGTTAACTGAATAAGCTTACGGATAAATTAGAAAGTGAATAGTTAACAGGGAAAAATCTCTCTCCAATTAAAAAAAAATAAACTGAAGAATTCTGAGTCTTCAGATAGACCTCAGATTTTCTCTCTCCTACTGTCCACCCACTTACCTTACAGTGTTCTCCCTCAGGAACAGGGCAAAGCTGGGATGGAAAGTGCTCTGGGACCTAGCCATCCAATGTTTTGAAGGATCCTCTAAAGTTGCCAGAGAACTCTCTTGCTTGAGAAGTATTTTGGAGACAACTCTTCACTGGAACCTTCTGAATAATTAATACTAAAAATGAAATTCTGTCAAAATTTCCCTGGCTAATCTCAGGGAGGTCTAAGAAGAGGTCTTAATAGTACAAGTGTTTATATATTGTAATCACTTAGAAGAAGAATTTTTGTTATAAAGAAGAAAAGCATGAAAAGTACCTGCTAGTTATGAAATTGTAAAGCTATGGCCATTCTCTCCCCTGAAGAAGAGTGAAATTCTATTCATTGCCAAAGGTAGTGCCGTAAAATACCCTGGACGAGGCATGCAGCTGTCCTGTGTAGAGAACATTGGGAAATCGATGTAAGAGACAAAAACCTTTATTGGAGGAGCAGACCCCAACCCAATCCATTTGAATTTTAACACTATTAGAAATTCTCCACAGAACTCTACTGAGGGCAACAGAGTGAGACTCTGTCGAAAAAAGAAAGAAAGAAAAGAAAAGAAAGGAAGGAAAGAAAGGAAAGAAGGAAGGAAGGAGAGAGAGAGAGGACAGAGGGAAGAAGGGAGGGAAGGGAAGGGGAAGGAAAGGAAAGAGAGAGAGAGAAAGAAAGAAAAGAAAGAGAAATGCTGAAAAGACTGGGACTGTTCTGACTGAGAAAGAAAATGCATCCAAGTGCCTCAAGAAGTGCTGACTGTAAGGGAAGGAAAACCGCGAGCTTAACATTTGCTGGCAGAAGACATGAGCCCATACTCAAAGGCCCTTACAACTCAGCGGCCTGGCTGTGGTGTTTGTGCTGATTACCTAAGTATGAAAAAAAAGAACTGTACCATTGGAGCTCAGATATTGAACAACACTGTAGCGGGGGTAGGGGTGGCGCCTATAGAACTGGGTCTCCCTGTAGCAACACTACTCTATATAAAGGCAGCTTTCAGAAGTTATGCGATATGGCAGCAATAAAAATAAAGTCAGTAGTGGACAACATTTCATAATTTGGGTGAAATCTACTCTCTTTGAACTGATATGTCCCCATGGATTCTGAGACAATGAAGAGGAGGAGGAAGCTTCAAAAGGGAGAATTCCTCTAAATTTGACAAGCTAATTTGTAAGTAAGTGACCACATTTGCTAGGATGATGTGGTTCAAAGTGATTACAGATTCACAGTTCTGAATAGAATAATATTCCAGAGGAGAATAGTGACCAAATTCTCAATTAAAAAATAGGCTTTTCAAGTATTTATTAAATATTTAGAAAGGCACTGGGGGCATATGTAGATGAATAAAGCATAACCCAGCACTCAAGAGACCTCACACGCCTCAGGATGCCTCTGACTCAGGGATCAGAGCATACGTTTTGAGAAACAGGTAACCAGACAGCTGTTCTCAGTGTTTATTTCAGCCCTAACAAAACCAATGATGTCGTCATAATCCTGCTACTGACCATAAACTATAAGACAATTCAACACACAGTAAGGATTTTATCACTTGGCTTGTCTAAAGTTGTTTTATTTTCCCCTCCCTGCACCCAGATCAAATAGAAAGTTTTACAAGTTTTTCGCTCCATCTCAGATTCTATCAGTTTATTATTATCATTATTTGTTTTCATAGATGCATTGATGTTGATAAAACTACAGAATTAGCCTGGCTTCAGTTGATTTTAGATTAATGAATGAGTGGGGTCAATCTCAGTTTAATTAAGTATTTTAATATCTGATAGTTTTTCAGCAGTCTTTTAACAGGCAGGCATTGGTGACAAAGTCTATAAAATATAAAGACATTAAACACCTAGCAGAAAGTTGCCTCTTTTGATAACCAGAAAAGACAAAATCTACTTTATTTACCTTACAAGCACAGAAAAAGAAAAAATTCTCCTACATCCCAATAAAGATTCCTTATGATACTTCTTTCAACTAGAATGTTATTCTTCTGTATTATCAGATATGTATTTTAATAATTTATAGATTATTTTTATATATCTGTTATTTAAACTTTTGAGGGAGTAATTACTTTCTAAGTTTGAAAAAGATATATAGTGCTGTACTAACATACATACCCTCAGGTGGCTTTGGGGAAATTCCAGTGGATCATTTCATTTCAAATAAATGATAGTTGTGTCCATTTTAGAGAATTAACAATTGTCACTCAATCAGTTGTTCTGGTCTCAAGACTGTAAAACAGGGTGGAGAAAGACAATGAAAAGAAAAGGAAAGCGGTAACAAGTTAGAATCAGGTCAGAGTGCTACCTATACAAATACATTAAAATACGATGAATATTTTTAAATCTTCTACAGTTGGCCATTTAAATTTGAAATCAACTTTAAGACATAAAGAAATAGATCCAAAAAATGAAAGTATATATTTTAGTGTTAGAAATACAAAGAGTTCTTTTAAGTTATAGATGAAATTTGAGTGTTAGTGTATATTTTTGTATAATTATATGTATATTTTTACATTTCATAGATTATATTGAGTAGCATGAAATACCAATATATTCTCTAGTAATACTTATAATTTAAATTTTTATTTTCTCAGCACTCACCATTATAAGGAATTTATTTAAACATAAAAGTAAATGCTTATCATGTCATGTTCATTTCTTTATTCGTGCCTGATTTGAATCACAAAAACCTAGAAGTAGTCACCATGCAAATACACATATCATGTATCATTTCCAAAATCTACTTGACTCACAGATTTTGCATATTTCTCTATACCCAGTGAAGGCCGAATGACCTTCATCTTAGTTTCTACCCAAACTAAGTCTAGCCCTCAGAGGCAGAATTCAAGGAACATGACTTACATATTCAGACAACTGTTGTTTCATTTTTGTATCAAGGTCTATATCTGGTTCTCTGAATTTGGTATTTAAGTCTTTACTTTACATCCATAGTGCAAATCGTGTAGGGAAACTCTCCACTACCCTTGCCCCTATAAAATGATCCTTGTACCACCACCCCCCAAAATATATATAGACTAAGGAGAACATCCTGGAAGAAAATGACTATGGGCTGCAAATAGCAGATGGTCAGGCAAAGGTAATCTGAGAAAGGAAATTAAAAAAAGATAATATGTAAAGGGCACAGTAGAAGGTATACTATATATATAAGTTGTAGAAGTTATATTTTTATTGAGGAAACACACTACTGTGGCATTTTAAGCTACAGAAATTTAGTTTAGAAAATTAGATGACCCCCCAATTTTTAGAAGTTCCTATATTGGTTATATGTAAGTACATAACAAAACCCAAAAGTCAGTGGCTTAACAAAACCAATGTATATTATCTCATAGTTTCTGCGGGTCAGGAGTCCAGTGCAACTTACTTGGGTCCTCAACTCAGAGTCAGGGCTGCATTCACGGTGTTAGTCTGAACTGTAATCGTCTCAAAATTCCAGGGAAAGATTTGCTTCCTAACCCAGATGACTGTTGTTACACCACAGAATAGATCTGCTTCCAAGTTTACTCAACATGACAGTGGCAGGCTCCACCACTATCTGATAACAGGAGATGTCAGTCCCTTGCCTCAGAGACCTCTTCCTAGGGCTATCCACAACTCACAACTCACAACTCGGCAGTTTATTTACATTCAAAGCCAGGACTACCAGAGAAAAAGTGTGATAAAGGGGCAAGATAAAATCAGTCCCTTTGTAACTTTAACTCAGAAGTGGTAGCCCATACTTTTCTATCTATCATTATACAAGCCAGTCAGTAAGTTCTGTCCACATTTGAGAGGAGATCGACACACAGGTGAAACTGTCCATATCAACAGAAGGTAAGGCCATGGGGCAAAAACTGTGGTAAAAGTCTGATTTCTACAGAAGTATAGACTTCGCTGAAAGTTAATCATCCATTGATTCCTCGCTTGCTTTCGTATCTATAATTGCTTACTGCTTGAGAGTCATGAGTCCTTAAGAGTCATGAGGAAAACCAGTTTTCCAGGTTTTTGACTTCCCCATTCACTTCTATAAAACCTAAAACTGGCCTTTAAGATATTTTCCAGACTCTACATTCAGGGGAACCAACTGACACCAACTGGACCAGTGGGCCTAGGTGAGAACTGACTCAACAGGTCCTATGATCCTCTACCAAGAACTACTCAGCCAAGAAGACAATTCCTGCTTTCCAAACCCATGAGGGCATCACCAATTAGCAGACCCTATTCCCTACTACTCTCTGTTCACCAAACTCCATTTAAAAACCTTAGTAGTAATACTCTCTGTGGGGAGTTGGATTTCAGAAATTTCTTCCATCTCTTCATTCGGTGCCCTGCAATATTAAACACTTTCTCTACTACAAACCTTACTGTCTCAGAGTTTCCTCCTGGGCAGCAGACAAAGAATCCAGCACACAAGAAAACTTGAATCCTGGAAGACAAGGTCCTTGGAGCCATCTTAAGGGATGGCTGAAGGACCAGGATGTAGCCCAGCTAGTCCTCCAGGAATGATCCCCAAAGCAATGCAGAACAGGAGGGATGAATGTCTCTGCCTCAAACTGTGAGGATAAGCAAGAAGATGGCCACTGCAAACTACCCAGAGGAACGTCTCCAGAACCCAACTATGCTGGCACTTTGATCTCAGACTTACTACTCTCCAGAACTGTGAGCAATAAATCTCTGTTGTTTAAGTCACCTAGTCTATGTATTTGTGTTATAGCAATGCAAACTGAGACATCATATATACAAATTTTCACTGGGTGTATCCTTAGGAGTTGAAATATTGCTTTACAGAGTATGTACACTATGTGTTTGATGGTAGTACACACTGTTCAGTTTTCCAGAGTCTTTGTAGCAATTTACACTCCCACTAGTAGGTATGAGCACTCAATTACTCTTTATACTAACCAAAAACTAAAATATTATATAATATTATTTTAACCATTCTATAAAGTATATAGGGATATCACATTTAATATTTTTCTGTTGACTAAGTTGAATAAACTTTTATGTTTATTGGCCATTTGAATATCATATTTTTGAAAATTTGTTCAATAATTTTTCACCTTTTTCTGTGTTGTCTTTTCCTCATAGATTGTAAGAGTTCTTCATATATCTAGATATGCATCCTCGGTCAGATAGACATTTCTTGCCTCACTATGTGGTTTACTTTTTCACGCTATTAATAACCTTTTTTTGATTAGGAGAAGTTATTAATTTTAATATATCTCTATTTATTATTCTTTGTTTTGTGATTAATGATTTTAGTATTCTTGGGCAGCGCCTGTGGCTCAAAGCAATAGGGTGCAGGCCCCATGTATCGGGGGTGGCGAGTTCAAACCCAGCCCCGGCCAAAAAAAAACTGCAAAAAAAAGTGAATAAGTTTAGCATTCTTGGCTCAGTGCCAATAGCACAATGGTTACAGCACCAGCCACATACATCAAGGCTGGTGGGTTTGAATCCAACCTGGGCCAGGTAAACAATAATGACAACTACAATAAAAAAGAGCTGGGCGTTGTGGCAGGCACCCGTAGTCCCAGCTACTTGGGAGGCTGAGGCAAGAGAATCACTTAAGCCCAAGAGTTTGAGGTTGCTGTGAGCTGTGATATCACAGCATTCTACCAAGGGTGACATAGTGAGACTATGTCTAAAAAATAATAATAATAATAAAATAATAATAATGTTAGTATTCTGCTCAAGAAATCTTTGCCTAATCCACTGTCACAAAGATATTTTCTTACATTTTCCTCTAAAATTTTCATTGTTTTACCTTTCATGTTTGGATCTACAAATTATCTAGAATCAATTTTTGTTTATGGTAAGAGGTAGAGGTCAAGGTGCATTCCCCCCATATATTACTAGATATCAAATGGACCTACTATAATTTCATGGAAAGGACTACTCTTCTGCATTGCACCACAGCAGTTCTTTGGTCCATAAATCCAGTGGGTGACCGTACATGTGCAGCATTCCATGAAGTTTTGAGGAAATCCTCTTGCCAAAGAAACCACTATAATGAGAAATCTGGCATATGTAGGTGTATAGGTATAAGAGGGAACATTTAAAACCTCTATGCTATCAAATTGCTTCATTAAAATTTGGATTTTGTTGATAAGACTTAAAAAAAATTACTTTCTATGCTATGATTTGAATCTCTCCTCCAAAACTCATGTTGAAATTAATAGCCATTGTACTAGATGAAGAGATACTGTTAGGCAGAGAATCAGGATTCCAGCTCTCTTAGGGCAAAAGGACAAAGTGGGGGCTCTGTCTTGGTGCTGTCTTGAGTAACTGCCCTGCCTGGGTTTCTCTTTGTAGTTTGCATGTGGGGACAAAGAAGAACCTGGTCTTAGAGCTGCCTCACTTTAATCTGATTCTGAACACCTGCACACCTAGAGAAGGAGGAACCCTGCTAATCCACAAAAGACTACAGTGCATCCCCAGCCCGCAGGCCAGGCAGCCCAGACACAAGGATTTGGAAAGTAACCTAGAGTAACCTGAGCTAATTATCAAGTCATTAACTGCCCTTCAAAGTGGTTCCACGGTGGCCTTGAAGCATGCAGAGGACCCCACCAGACAGTTCAAAATAGAACCCCAAACCATAACCAAGGCTTTTTGTCACAACAAGGGGGCCTGTTCATTGTCTATTGCAAATATATCTTGCTCTGTACACTTATACCTTCCTTTTAAAACACCGTCTGTCCAAACTAGAATGTAATACTCATGGCAACAAGGAACCTTCAAATTGTTTTCTGGTGCCTAGAGCAGTGCTTAAATACATATTAGAAATGTGTTTGTAAAATAAATGAATGCATGGTTTTCAAGTAGTTTGACTATATTTTTTATACATAGATTTATAAGGTTATTTCTAGTGAAATGTTCTATAATAATATTTCCTGCAGTTTAGATTTTCTGGAGGCAAGATTTTTGGCAGTGCCATTAGTGGTAACAATTCAAATTAGAGCATCTACTATATAAAATTCAAGAAAGAAAAATATATCAGAGAACGTATATTCATTTCTAAAGAGAGCTATAAATATTAAAACACAGTAGATAATTATTAGGACATAGAATTAACCAGGATAAGTTCTCATTATATGTGATTTGTAAATTAAAAAAAAAAAAAATCTCTAGCTGTAACAAGAGGGGAAGTTCACCTTAGCCCCAGCTTGCTACTTAGAAAAGTGTAGAGAAAAAAGGTGAAGATCTGAGGACATGAAAAAAATTCTCTAAAACCCAAGGTTTTTTTAATTTTTTCTTTTTTTTTGAAATCACATAAAACCTCTTGAGCAGAGGATCATTAGAAATACTTTGAAAAATCATGAAAATTATGTGTGAATGCATTCTTCTGGGGGAGAGTTTTCCAAATCCAACTGTCTAAGAAATCAAGGTAGCAAATTCAAATTATCTAGGAAGCTCCTTAAGATTATCAAGACCAGGGTTACATTATTAACAATTTGACATGTTTAATCTAGGTTGGAATAGACATTAGATGTATTTTTCAACTCCTTCAGTGATCTTACTGTATACTAAGAATTGAGAATAAATGCTCTAGAACAGTTTTGTTCAATAGTCATATAATATGATATATAATTATAATTTAAAATTTTGTTGTAGCCCCATTAAAAATAAATGAATCTAATTCATTTGAATAAGGGATTTTATTTAACCTTTTAAAAATATTGTCATTTAAACATGTGGCACTCTCCATATTTCTAGTGCCCAATAACTTTATCTGGCTAACGTCTATTATTGGACAGTGCTATGGTTTATGTTCCCATCCACAATTTATGTAAATGTCCCCTCCAAAATATGCAATGTGGTAGTTTGAGAAGCTAGGCACTAAAGAGTTAATTAATAGGTTATAATGGGAGGAGAATTACTGGCTGTATAAGAAATGGAAGACAATTCTGAGTTAGTACATTAGTACTCAGCCCCTCACATTGTGATGCCCTGTGTCACTCTGAGACACCACAGAGGTCCCTACCACCAAGAAGGTTCTTGCCAAATATGCCCACTAGACCTTGGTTTTCAATCTTGGCTGTTCATTGGACTCAGCCGTGAAGTCTTTTCCATACTACTGCCCACACTTCACACCTAGATTTTGGTCCTAGATGAGGCCTGGATTTAGGTTTATTAAAAGATGCTCAGGTGATTTTTTAAAAAAATTTAATTTGAAAGAATTATAAATTCATGGTAGTTGCAAAAGTTATGAAGAGGAATTATATACCATTCATTCGATTTCCTTCAATGTTAACATCTCAAAATATTAAAATCATGAAATTGGCATTGATATAATCCAGAGAGCATTCAGGTCTCATTAGCTTTGCATGCACTGACTTACCTGCATATGTGAGGTCTATGCAATCTTATCCCATATTTAGTTAATATAGCCAATACTATAATCAATATTCAGAATTGTTACATCATCTCAAGTGAATATCTCATACATTTATACTCTATTGCACACCCACCTCTTCTCATTTTGTTATTTCAAGAATGTTTTACAGGTAGAATCATGTAAGGAATCATGAGGAAGTATGGGAGGCTGGAGTTCCCAATAGAATTCTTTGTGGGAACTTGATGTAACAAGATCCTTTCAGCTTATCACAGAAACATGTATCTCAGTAGAAGTCCTTTTATGCATTTATGTACTTGTATGAACTGTATATATACACAGTTAACCAGAAAAATGAATCTCATATACCTATAAGAGGTTAACCTGTTCTTTACACCCATAAACGATTTCTCTAAATATTGCAGACCCCACCATTTGTGAGTATTTTTAATATCCTTATCTGAACTCATTTGGGCAAGAAAATATGGTTGCAGATGGCAATATGAAGATAGTTTCATTTCTGCACTCTCTGTTCTGATCCATAGGACTATATCTCTGTGTTTGTGCCAGTACCATTTTGTTTTGATTACGGTAGCTCGCAGTATAGCTTGAAGTTTGGTAAAGTGATCTCTTCTGATTTGTTCTTATTGCCTAAGTTTGCATTGGCTGTTCAGGATTTTTGTGGTTCCATTTAAAGAATAGAACTATTTTTTTTCTAGATCTGCAAAAATGACATTAGTATTTTAGTGGAGATTGCAGTGAAACTGTAAATACCTTTGGGTAGTATAGGTATTTTAACAGTGTCGATTCTAGGGATATGTTTTGCATCTGTTTACATCCTCTGCTGTTTCCTTCTTTAGTATTTCACAGTTAAAATAAAAGACCCTGTAAGGTCTTTTTTCTCCTTACTTAAGTATATTGCTAGGTATTTTATTTTTGTTTTGCTGCTATTCTGAAGGGTATTGAGTCTTTTATTTGGTTCTGTGCTTGACTTGTTCTGTAGGAATGCTACTGATTTGTGTACATTGTTTTTGTAACCTGAGACATGGCTAAATTTATTTATCAATTTCTCTAGGTTAACTTTTTGGGGTTTTCGAGATATAAAAACATATTGTCAGCAAAAAACAATAGTCTTACAAATTATTTCTCCATTTGGATACTTTTGATCTCCTCTTCTTGCCTGATTGCTCTGGCTGGAAGTTCCAGCAGTATAATGAATAGAGTGGTGATAGTGGGCGACCTTGTCTGGTTTCAGTTCTGAGTGTGAATGTTTCGGTTTTCACTGTTCAGTGTGATGTTGGCTATGGGTTTGTTACATAAGTCTTTTTGATATAATTCATATATATATATATATGCCTATTTTGTTAAGCATTTTTATCATAAAAGTGTGCTGAATTTTGTCAAATGCTTTTTCTGCATCTACTGAGAGGATAATATGATCTTTGTTTTTATTTCTATTTATGTGGTAAATTATATTTATAGATTTGTGTATTTTGAACTAGTCTTGAATCTCTGGGAGGAAACCAACTTCATGGTGAATTATTTTTCCAATGTGCAGCTGAATTCAGTTTTCTAAGATTTTATTGAGAATTTTTGCATCTACATTCATAAGGGATATTGATATTGGTCTGGAGTTTTCTTTTTGTTGAGTCCTTTCCCAGCTTTAGTAGCAAAGTGATACTGGCTCCCTAAAATGTGTTGGGGAGAATTACTTCTTTTTCTGTTTTGTGGAATAATTTCTGCTGAGTAGGTAACAGTTATTTGTAGGTCTAGTAAAATTCAGGTGTGAAACCATCTGGTCCAGTACTTTTTTCTGTTGAAAGATTTTTTTGTTGCTGCTTCAATTTTGGGACATGATATTAGTATGCTCAGGAATTCTATTTCTTCTTGATTGAGCTTAACGAAGCTGTGTGTTTATAAGAATTTGTGCATTTCCTCCACATTTTCAAGTTTATGAGCATAGAAATTTTATTGTATTCAGAGAAAAACATGCACAGGGGTAAAGAATCCCTATTTAATAAATAGTGCTGGGAAAATTGGATAGCCGCATGTAAAACACTGAAACAGGATCTGCACCTCTTGCCACTCACAAAAGTTAATTTACAATGAATAACAGACTTAAATCTAAGGCATGGAAGAATAGTCTCCAGTTCCACGGAAGTTATTGCAAAAGACGTTAGTTCACCATTTTTTCATAATAGCTTAATAGTACTCCATGATATACAAATACCACATTTTACTAATCTACTCATGTACTGGTGGGCACTTGGGTTGTTTCCATATCTTTGAGACTGTGAATTGTGCCACGATAAACATTCAAGTGCAAGTGTTCTTTTGATAAAATGACTTTTTTTCCTTTGGGTAAATACTGAATAGTTGGATTGCTGGATCAAATGGCAGGTCTACTTGCAATCCTTTGAGGAATATCCATACTCCCTTCCATAGAGGTTGTACTAGTTTGCAGTCCCACCAACAGTGTGTAAGTGTTTCTTTATGTCCTTATCCATGGCAGCAAATGTTGTTTTGGGACTTTTTTTGATAGGAGTCATTTTTGCTGTAGACAGGTGACATCTCATTTTGGTTTTGATGTGAATTTCCCTGGTGATTAGTGACATTGAGCTTTTTTTTCACGCTTTTTTTTGGCCATTAGAATATCTTTATTTGAAGTTTCCGTTCATGCCTTTTGCCTACTTTTTTTTTTTCTTCTTTTTCTTGTAGTTTTTGGCTGGGGCCGGATTTGAACCCACCACCTCAACTGTATGGGGCCTGCGCCCTACTCCTTAAGCCACAGGCGCAGTCCTACTTTTTAATGGCTCTTGCTGATTTGCTTGAGTTCTATATAGATTCTGTTATCAGCCCAGAATCTATAATATGTATGTGTGTATATATATATGTGTGTGTGTGTGTGTGTGTGTGTGTGTGTATACACACGTATAGGGCTGATAACAGTATCTATACAGATTATATATGTATATATGTATTATATTATGTATATATCATATGTGTATACAATATATATATACCATGCAGATATTTTCTCCCACTCTGTGGGTTAGCTGTTTGCTCTATGGATTGTGTCCTTTGCTGTGCAGAAGCTTTTTAATTTAATCAAGCCCTATTTATTTATTTTTGTTGTCATTATAATTGCTTTTGGGGTTGTCTTCATGAATTATTTTCCTAGGCTGGTATTTATAAGAGCTTTTCCAATATTTATTTCTAGAATTTTAATAAATAGTGCTGGAAAAAATTGGATAGCCACATGTAAAATACTAAAATAGGATCTACACCTCTCGCCACTCATAAAAGTTAATTCACAATTGATAACAGACTTAAACTTAAGACATGGAATATTAGGAATTCTAGGAAAAAATATTGGAAAAACTCAGCCTAGGAAAAGAATTTATGAGAACCACCCCAAGAACAATTATTACAACCATAAAAATAAATAATGGGACTTGATTGAGAGGAAAAAATATTTGCAAAAGAGAAGATATTGTTGCAATTGCTGAAAATATATCATTATCTTTTAAGGACAAAGAGACTTTTGCTTATGATATGCAAGGTATACACAGAAACAATTTTAATGTAATGTCTCCCATAGTGTTTATAGATGTCAGTATAAATTTCTTGGCTGTGTGTGTGATGCTTTCCACACATGAAAAGATGATTCCACATGACAACTCTTTTTCTGTCTCTTCAGGGATCTCTTTGGATTTTCTCATGACACAATTTCAAATATTGTTTCATCAAATTTTCTGAGCATTTGGTCTATTCCTTATGTTGACAGTATGTAAAAGCTGATAATTCATCTTCTATTCTGTCTCACTATTTGCTTTCATCAATTTTTCTTAGAGGTTTTCAATAACTATAACATCAGGATCTCAGTTCTTGCCTAAGTCCTAAGACTGGACAGTTTTAAAAAATCGTATAAAAGGAACAGAATTGGTGGTGCCTATTTGCTAATTAAATATGCTTTTTGTAATGAGTCAAGATCTTAATTCTTGGCATGTACCTTGGAAACAAATATTTTTCATGGAGCACTATGAAAAGTGTTTTATAATCTTACTCTGAGGTACATTATTGTATGGTAAATAATGACATTTTCATGCTTATCTAGAGTTCAACCCCAGTCCCCATTCTTATTTATTTTGTGATTTAAGGCAGGTACCTTCTCATTGTTGAGTACCAGTTTCCTCATCTGGCTAGCAGAGATGAAAATACATATATCCCAGAGATACTGTTTACAGTAATTTGTGTAACTCTCTTATTAATTGCAGTTAGTATCTTTAAAGAATTTTACTGAAGTGGTCTTTTAGCAAAAGGACTTATTAGTAATATTTTAACAAATAATCATTAATAATAAACATTTCTTATATTGTTGTGGATGACTTATCAGCCTCATTGATTGCAGAGCAATTTGCAAAATGGGCCTGGGTTCCTCTGCCCAGGTCCTAGCTTTATTCCAGCAATCTCCCAGTTTATAGGGTACAAGTCTCCTACCTCCTTGATTAAATTTATTCATAAGTATTCTTTTTGATGCTGTTAGAAATCAAGTATATATATATATATATTTTTTTTAACAAAACTCTTGCAAATGACTCATTGCTGGTGTATAGAAATAAAAATGATTTTTGTATGTTGGTCTTGTACCCTCCACTTTGCTGAGTTTGTTGATTATTTAGTTGTTCTTTATTTTATTTTTGGTTTGGTCTGGTGGGTATGAGTTGAGGGAGTATACATGGGTCATTACAAAAGTTTTGAGATACACAAAATAAAAAAACATAAAATTGGCACAGACAAAAACAAATGAAGCCGTAACAGCAATTTCAATAACCGAGCATGTTGAATCTGCACCATGAGTTGGAAAGGACACTTCCAACTGTGTTTCTTGGACCATAACACAGTCTGTTCACACATATTGTTAGTGTGTACATACTATGGTATTTTCTCTGTATAGAATTATGTCATCTGAAAATAGAGACAGTTTTACATTTTACTTTTGAATTCAAATGAGCTTAAAAATTTTTTTTTGCCTGTTTAGTCTGACAAAAACTTCCAGTACCCTGTTGAATAGCAGTGGTAAAAGTGGGCATCCTTTTCTTGGGCTTAAAAGTCTTTCATCATTGTTGTGATGTTATCTGTGAGTTTTTTCATAAATGTTATTTATCGTGTTGAGAAAGTTTTGTTCCTAGTTTTATGAGTGTTTGTAGCAAGATATAGTATCAAATTTTACCAAACGTTTTTTCTGCATCAGTTGAGGTGACACTTTTCTTCTCCTTTGTCTATTAGCATGGCATCTTACATTGACTGATTTTCTTATGTTGAACCACTCTTGCATTCTTGAGATAAAGCCCTCTTGGTCATGGTATGTAATACTTTTAATATGCTACAGAATTCTGTTTGCTCTTATTTGCTAAGGATTTTTGCATCAATATTTATTAGGGATGTCTGTTGATATTTCCCTTTTCTTAGTGTCTTTGTCTATCTGTAGTATTAGGGTAACGCTCATAGAATGAGTCTCATAGAATGAGTTAGGAACTGTTCTCTCTCTATTTAACTTCTGGACTATGTTGAGAAGGACTTTTGTGTTAATTCTTCTGTAAATATTTGGTAGGATTCACTAGTAAAGCCATTTTGTCCTGGCTTTTCTCTGTTGGTATATTTTGGATTACTGATTCAATAGTGACGTTTTACGTTGAATAGATTTGTTATTTCTCTTTAAGTCAGTTTTGGTAGTTTGTACGAATTTGTTGGTGTACAACATTTCATGGTATTCTCTTACAATCTTTTTTATTTCTGTAATATTAGTAGTGATATCCCTGTTTTTATTTCTGATTTGAGTTTTTGTGTCTTCTTTTTATCCTAGTGAATCCAGCTATAGAGCTGTCAAATTTTGTTAATTTTTTAAAAGTCATTTGTACACAGATCATAAATATATTTATGCCATTATGGGATTCGATGTGTTGATTATTTGTACAAATTGGAGTGCTTACATCCTACTAATCAACATAGCTTTCACCTCATTTACCCAATTACAGCATTAAGACATTTGTGTAAAGAACTAACTTTTGGTTTCTCAGTTCTCTCAATTGTTTCTCTATCTCTATTTCATTTATCTCTGCTTAATCATAACTATTTCCTTCTTCCTGCTAACCTTAGTTTATTTGTTTAGTTTTTCTAGTTTCTTAAGGTGTAATGTTAGTTTATAATTTGAAATCTTTCTTGTAATTTTCCATGTACTTTCTTCTCAAACTGTTTCAGAATGTCTTATATGTTAAATTTCCATGCATTTGTGAATATTGGGTTTTTCTTTTGTTATTGACTTCTAGGTTCGTTCCTTTGTGTATTTGGAGAAGATACTTTTTATGATGTTTTAAAAAAATTATTCAGATTTGTTTTGTGACCTAATATTAAACTATAGTCTATTCCTTTTTTTTTTTTCTTTTCTTTTCTTTTTTTTTTTTTATTGTTGGGGATTCATTGAGGGTACAATAAGCCAGGTTATACTGATTGCAATTATTAGGTAAAGTCCCTCTTGCAATCATGTCTTGCCCCCATAAAGTGTGACAAACAACAAGGCCCCACCCCCCTCCCTCCGTCCCTCTTTCTGCTTTTCCTCCCCCCCATAACCTTAATTGTCATTAATTGTCCTCCTATTAAAATTGAGTACATAGGATTCATGCTTCTCCATTCTTGTGATGCTTTACTAAGAATAATGTCTTCCACTTCCATCCAGGTTAATACAAAGATGTAAAGTCTCCATTTTTTTTAATAGCTGAATAGTATTCCATGGTATACATATTCCACAGCTTGTTAATCCATTCCTGGGTTGGTGGGCATTTAGGCTGTTTCCACATTTTGGCGATTGTAAATTGAGCTGCAATAAACAGTCTAGTACAAGTGTCCTTATGATAAAAGGATTTTTTTCCTTCTGGGTAGATGCCCAGTAATGGGATTGCAGGATCAAATGGGAGGTCTAGCTTGAGTGCTTTGAGGTTTCTTCATACTTACTTCCAGAAAGGTTGTACTAGTTTGCAGTCCCACCAGCAGTGTAAAAGTGTTCCCTTCTAGCCACATCCACTCCAGCATCTGCAGTTTTGAGATTTTGTGATGTGGGCCATTCTCACTGGGGTTAGATGATATCTCAGGGTTATTTTGATTTGCATTTCTCTAATATATGGACATGATGAACATTTTTTCATGTTTTTGTTAGCCATTCGTCTGTCATCTTTAGAGAAGGTTCTATTCATGCCTCTTGCCCATTGATATATGGGATTGTTGGCTTTTTTCATGTGGATTAATTTGAGTTCTCTATAGATCCCAGTTATCAAGCTTTTGTCTGATTGAAAATATGCAAATATCCTTTCCCATTGTGTAGGTTGTCTCTTTGCTTTGGTTATTGTCTCCTTAGCTGTACAGAAGCTTTTCAGTTTAATGAAGTCCCATTTGTTTATTTTTTTTGTTGTTGCAATTGCCATGGCAGTCTTCTTCATGAAGTCTTTCTCCACGCCAATATCTTCCAGTGTTTTTCCTATGCTTTCTTTGAGGATTTTTATTGTTTCATGCCTTAAATTTAAGTCCTTTGTCCATTTTGAATCAATTTTTGTGAGTGGGGAAAGGTGTGGGTCCAGTTTCAATCTTTTACATGTAGACATCCAGTTCTCCCAACACCATTTATTGAATAGGGAGTCTTTCCCCCAAGGTTTGTTCTTGTTTGGTTTATCGAAGATTAGGTGGTTGTAAGATGTTAGTTTCATTTCTTAGTTTTCAATTTGATTCCAAGTGTCTATGTCTCTGTTTTTGTGCCAGTACCATGCTGTCTTGACCACTATGGCTTTGTAGTACAGACTAAAATCTGGTATGCTGATGCCCCCAGCTTTATTTTTATTATTAAGAACTGCCTTAGCTATACTGGTTTTTTTCTGGTTCCATACAAAACGCAGAATCATTTTCTCCAAATCTTGAAAGTACAATGTTGGTATTTTGATAGGAATGGCATTGAATAGGTAGATTGCTTTGGAAAGTATGGACATTTTAACAATGTTGATTCTTCCCATCCATGAGCATGGAATGTTCTTCCATTTGTTAATATCCTCTGCTATTTCCTTTCTGAGGATTTCATAATTTTCTTTATAGAGGTCCTTCACCTCCTTTGTTAGGTATATTCCTAGGTATTTCATTTTCTTTGATACTATGGTGAAGGGAGTTGTGTCCTTAATTAGCTTCTCATCTTGACTGTTATTGGCGTATACAAAGGCTAATGACTTGTGGACATTGATTTTGTATCCTGAAACATTACTGTATTTTTTGATGACTTCTAGGAGTTTTGTGGTTGAGTCTCTGGGGTTCTCTAAGTATAAGATCATGTCGTCAGCAAAGAGGGAGAGTTTGACCTCCTCTGCTCCCATTTGGATTCCCTTTATTTCCTTGTCTTGCCTAATTGTATTGGCTAGAACTTCCAGCACTATGTTGAATAGTAAAGGTGACAGAGGACAACCTTGTCTGGTTCCAGTTCTAAGAGGAAAAGCTTTCATTTTTACTCCATTCAGTAAAATATTAGCTGTGGGTTTGTCATAGATAGCTTCAATCAGTTTTAGAAATGTGCCACCTATGCCTATACTCTTCAGTGTTCTAATCAGAAAAGGATGCTGGATTTTATCAAATGCTTTTTCTGCATCTGTTGAGAGGATCATGTGATCTTTATTTTTGCCTCTGTTAATATGGTGGGTAACGTTTATAGACTTGCGTATGTTAAACCAGCCTTTCATCCCTAGGATGAAGCCTACTTGATCATGATGAATGACTTTTTTGATGATAAGCTGTAATTTATTGGCTAGGATTTTGTTGAGAATTTTTGCATCTATATTCATGAGTGAGATTGGTCTGAAATTCTCCTTTTTGTTTGGGTCTTTTCCTGGTTTTGGTATCAGGGTGATGTTTGCTTCATAGAATTTGTTGGGGAAGATTCCTTCTTCCTCAGTTTTTTGGAATAATTTCTGCAGTACAGGAATAGGCTCTTCCTTGAAGGTTTGATAGAATTCTGGTGTGAAGCCATCTGGACCAGGGCATTTTTTGGTTGGAAAATTTTTTACTGTTTCTTTGATCTCAGTGCTTGAAATTGGTCTGTTCAGGAGCTCTATTTCTTCCTGACTAAGTCTAGGGAGAGGGTGTGATTCCAAATATTGATCCATTTCCTTCACATTGTCAAATTTCTGGGCATAGAGTTTCTGGTAGTATTCAGAGATGATCTCTTGTATCTCTGTGGGATCAGTTGTTATTTCCCCATTATCATTTTTGATTGAGGTTACTAGAGATTTTACTTTTCTATTCCTCGTTAGTCTGGCCAATGGTTTATCTATTTTATTTATTTTTTCAAAAAACCAATTCCCTGTTTCATTAATTTTTTGAATGATTCTTTTGTTTTCAATTTCATTGATCTCTGATTTGATTTTGGATATTTCTTTTCTTCTACTGAGTTTAGGCTTAGATTGTTCTTCTATTTCCAATTCCATAAGATCACTCGTGAGATTGTTGATGCGCTCTCTGTCTGTTTTTTGAATGTAGGCATCTAAAGCGATGAATTTTCCTCTCAAAACTGCTTTTGCAGTATCCCACAGGTTTTGGTAGCTTGTGTCTTCATTGTTGTTATGCTCAAGGAAGTTAATGGATTCCTGCTTTATTTCTTACTGCACCCATCTGTTACTCAACAGAAGATTTTTTAATTTCTATGCCTTTGTGTGGGGTCGAGTGTTTTTGTTAGAGTTGAGTTCCACCTTTAGTGCCTTATGGTCTGAGAAGATACAAGGTAAAATTTCAATTCTTTTGATTCTGTTGATATTTGTTTTGTGTCCCAGGATATGATCAATTTTGGAGAATGTTCCATGGGGTGATGAGAAGAATGTATATTCTTTATCTTTGGGATGGAGGGTTCTATATGCGTCTATCAAGTACAGTTGTTCTAGGTTCTCATTTAAATCTCTTATATCTTTGTTTAATTTCTGTTTAGAGGATCTGTCCAGCTCTGCAAGAGGAGCGTTAAAGTCCCCTGTTATTATGGTATTATCATATATCATATTGCTCAGACTGAGTAAGGTCTTTTTCAAGAATCTGGGAGCATTTAAATTGGGTGCATAAATATTTAGAATTGAAACATCTTCTTGTTGTATTTTTCCCTTGACCAACATAAAGTGACCATCTTTGTCTGTTTTGACTTTCGTTGCTTTAAATCCACATGAATCTGAAAATAAGATTGCAACTCCTCTTTTCTTCTGAATTCCATTTGCCTGAAAAATTGTCTTCCAACCCTTGACTCGGAGCTTTAATTTGTCTTTTGAAGCCGGGTGTGTTTCTTGTATACAGCAAATGGATGGCTTGTGTTTTTTAATCCAGTCGGCCAATCTATGTCTCTTCAGCGGGGAATTCAAGCCATTAACATTTATTGAAATAATTGATAAGTGTGGTACTATTCTATTCTTCTTATTTGGTGAGAGTCATTGCTTAGTTTTATCTTTTGCATCAGTGTGGAGGTTAGGTTCTGTCCTTTAATTTCTGAGTTCTTACTTTGCTGCTGATCCATTGTGGTGGTCAGTGTGCAGAACAGGTTGAAGTATTTCCTGTAGAGCTGGTCTAGTTGTGGCAAATTTCCTCAATGTTTGTATATCCGTAAATGATTTGATTTCTCCATCAATTTTGAAGCTTAGCTTAGCAGGGTACAGAATTCTGGGCTGGATATTGTTTTGTTTAAGTAGATTAAAGGTAGATTACCATTGTCTTCTTGCTTGGAAAGTTTCATTAGAGAAGTCTGCGGTCACTCTGATGGATTTGCCCCTGTAGGTCAACTGTCTCTTACTCCTGGCAGCTTGCAGAATTTTTTCTTTTGTCTTGACTTTGGACAGGTTCATCACAATGTGTCTTGGAGAAGCTCGGTTAGAGTTGAGGCGACCTGGGGTCCGATATCCCTCTGAAAGCAGTGTGTCAGAATCTTTGGTGATGTTTGGGAAATTTTCTTTTATAATATTCTCTAGTATGGCTTCCATTCCTCTGGGGCATTCTTCTTCCCCTTCTGGGATTCCTATAACTTGTTGGAATGCTTCATAAAGTCCCATAATTCTGACAGTGAATGTTCTGCTTTCTCTCTTTTCTTTTCTCCCTCTTTTACTATCTGAGTTATCTCGAGAACTTTGTCTTCTACCTCTGAAATTCTTTCTTCTCCATGGTCTAACCTGTTGCTGATACTTTCCATTGCATCTTTAAGTTCCCTAATTGATTGTTTCAGTTCCTTCAGCTCTGCTATATCCTTTTTATATTCTTCATAGTGTTCATGTCTTATTTGATTCTGTTTTTGGATTTCCTTTTGGTTATTTTTCACTTTATTAGCAGTTTCCTTAATTGTTTCCATCATTTCTTTCATTGTTTTCATAATCTGTATTCTAAATTCCCTTTCTGTCATTCCTAACATTTCTTTATAGGTGGAATCCTCTGCATCAGCTACCTCATGGTCCCTTGGTGCGGTTGTTCTGTATTGGTTCTTCATGTTGCCTGGAGTTTTCTGCTGATTCTTCCTCATGAGTGATTTCTTTTATCTGTTTCCTTGCCCCAATTTTCCTTTCACTTCCTCTTGCTCTTTAAGTTCTCGTGCCTGTGGACTAAGGGTTCGATGAGTCCTTTTGGTACAGTACCAGAAGGGTGAGAAGGTTGAAGAGCAAGAAAGGGATGAAAGAAAGGAGGAATGAATTAAAAGAAAAAAAAATAGAGAAAGGAGAGGGGGTGGGTAAAAGGAATATTTGCAAAAAGAAGAGAGGCACATAAAGAGGGAGACAGAGCAATATAGGTGTACAGTAGGGTACTTTGACACAACCTTAAAAAAAACCACCATCTGGGGGTGCCCGGTTGGGTGGCTCCCTTGAGGTCAGTAGCTCTTTGCTAACCTGATCAGACACAGTACCCCACCTCCACCAAGTAGAGAGGAAAGACAAAAATGCTATAATTAATACCAAAACAAGCAAACAGAAAAGTTTACAGGACAAAATTGGGTGAAAAACCAAATAATAGTGGTAGAAACACTAGCAAAAATGAAGTTCTAGTTATTGAAAAATGCAGCAATGGGAAATTATAATTAAAGTAGAAAAATTGAGAAAGAAAAAAGATCTGTACAGAAAAGGTTGAAATTAAAAAACAAAACAACATCAACAACATCAAAATAAACCAAAAAAACAGCAAAACAAACAAAAAAAAGAAACACAACCAAAAACAAAGCAGTATGTATATGTTGTTGAATACTGTCTGGCAACACGTGGTCTTCTGGGGTATGAGATGTTAATCACAGTTCTGATATGACTGGAGGCTGCTGATTTCTCAAACCCCAGCAGGTAGACACCCTAAATTTCTCTTCAGCCCACTTAAAAGGCACTTTGAACTTGTAAACTTTCCTGAGAAGCTTTCTCAGGAAAGTGCTTGTTACTGGAATCACTCCTGAAGTGGCTATCCACTTACCCAGTGTGCCAAAACCGGTCTCACTCTGCCCCTGAGCGTTAGGGCTACAAGGTGGCTCAGACCCCACCCTTAAGCTACTCAGTCACTAGGTTACCAACTCCCACCCGATTCTAGCTCTGTGACCCTGAGGGCGGAGCTTGCTGGGGCAGATAACTCACAATGGCTCCCTGTGGCCCACAGCCAAACACTATTAGCTCCGTCTGGCTCAGCGGCTCAGACTGCGGCCCTAGACAACGGCCAAAGTTCTCCACACTCCCGCTCAAGCTCTCCCCAAGGCAGTTCAACTGAGTGCCAATTCCAAAGACACCAGAACAGTTCACAGGTAAGGCCTTTCCGGTTTGCAGTCTCGCTGCTGCTCTCGCTGTAACTGACGTTACAGTTGTGGGTGGGTTTAGACCCACTGAACACACGCAACTACTTGCCAGTTTTCCACTGTTTTAGTCCTCCTCTTGGGGTCCAGAAGTCTCTCGTTGACTCCCTGTATCCTCACAGGGGTGATGATAGGCAGATCCCACCAGCCAGAGATGCCTGGAGAAAACCACCCAAATTTCTCCCCAGACTCTTGGTGCCCAGATGCAAGGAAGCTGTTACTCGGCCACCATCTTGCTCTCCTCATCCTAAACTATAGTCTATTATAAAGCTGAGTCCATGTTTATCTGAGAACAGTATCTCTTCTACTGATGCTGGATGGGGCATTCTGCACATATTTGTTAGGTCCAGTTGGTTCATAGTATTATTAAAATTTCCTATGACCTTATTCATATTCTTCCCTGATTTTCTATCCATTGTTCACAGTGGAATATTGAAGTCAACTGTTATTGTGGAACTAATATTCTATTATTTTCATAGAACTTTAATTCTGTTAGTTTGCTTCGTATGTTTTGTTGTCTATTGTTTGTGCATGTATGTTTATAAATGTTACAGCTTCCTTGCTGCCAAAGCTTGTATCTAGTCTTTCTAAGAAAATTAAAAAAAAAATAGATTTATAAAATAAAAAATATAATAAAAATATAAAAAAATTATTGCTTTTGTGTGAATTGTCCCTTCTAACAATATGTAATTTCTTTCTCTGGAAAAATTTTGAGCTTAAAGTCTATTAAGTCTGTTAATAATATACTGACCCAAACTCCCTTTAAATTCCTATTTATAAGGATTTTTAAAATTTGCTTACTCTCAGACTATTCATATCTTCTAATATTATGTTTTAATATACTTTGTCAGTTTGTTACTGTTTTATATAAATTTTTATATATATTTTTATGTATGATGCCTATAGTGTTTAATCTGGGTTGTGATACATTCCTAAATAAATAAAGTGTCCATGTTTTGAATAGTTTAAATAACATTGGTATTGTTGTGTCTACCATAAATATCTAGAATTCAGCATGTCCAGAATTGGACTGGATTTTCTATATCATCTTGCATTTACTCAGTTACCCCTTTTGATGCTTCTGACACATTTTTTTCTTAAATTCCTTCTAGTTTCTGCCAATTCTTCAGAGTGAATCAATAACTCCCAAATTTCTGTGGGCATTGTCATGAGTCAATATGCTCCAATGTCACTATAAAGTCATTCTGACACTCTAAGACTTATAGTATAGATGCTTTAGAAATTTCCTTTTAGCATTTCCTGAATTCCTCCTTTCCTGATTGGCATGACTCTTACACTTGTCTTTCTGTTAATAATTCCCCTATTATCTTTAGAGAAATCACTGAAGACTTTCATATGATAGCTCTAAAATGCCTCAGACCAACTTTAACTCGCTTGTAATTTTTAAATTATTCCTCTCACCTTTCTTTATTTCCTTTATTTCTCTGACTGTTACTGGTTTCATTGGAATACTAAATACTATTTGTTTATTTATTTATGTATTTATTTTTATTGAGACAGAGTGTCATGCTGTGGCCTTTAGTAGAGTGCTGTGGCATCATAGCTCACAGCATCCTCCAACTCTTGGGCTTAAGTGATTCTTTTGCCTCAGCCTCTCAAGTAGATGGGACTACAGGTGCCCACAACAACTTCTGGCTTTTTTCTTTCTTTCTTTTTTCTTCTTCTTTTTTTTTTTTTTTTTTTTTTTTTTGTAGAGATGGAGTTTCACTTTGGCTCAGGCTGGTCTCAAACCTCTGAGCTGAGGGCAATTCACCGACTTCAGCCTCCCAGAGCACTAGGATTACAGGTGTGAGTTACCACACCCTGCCTGGAATGCTATTTGAATTCATTATTCCAGCTTCTACCTGGTTACCAGCAAGGATAGATTTCATAATGTCAGTAAAGAAGCTTTGGTGTTGACCAGGAGCCAAATGTTAGGATGCCACTCTCAGTTTCATTTTCCAGCTCTGCGCAAGTCATATAAATACTCTGTGGCTCAGTTTTCTTACCCGTAAAGTGAAGATAACCATTGTACCTAACTCTTGACATTTTTAAGGGACTGTTCTTAGAACAGCATATGTCACACAGCACAGCACAAATGTTTGATAATGTTAATCTTGTATTTAGTCTCTGTCTCTGGTGAAGGGAGACCCTAGCCCTATGTTCTGCTTTGAGGCCCATGATGCCAATTGACTGAGCTTGCTTCTCACTTCATACATCAATTTAACAGAAAACAATAGATTCTATTCATTGAGTCTCTTCCACTAAAAACACTAGTCAATTTTTGGTTATGTATTTTATGACTTACTTCTTATAATTAAGCATTAAATCACCATTGATTGCAACAAATCCATGAGTCTCACCATCAGTTGTTTTAGTACTGTTGCAGTGCCAATGATGAGTATGTATGACCAGAAACATTTAATGATATACATCATTGCATGAATTCCTCTTCCAATTAAATCTATAATTAGCTAAGTTAGGTTTTATAGTGAAATATATTATGAAAAGTTTTCAAGAAAAAATCAGATTTTTATACCATAAATCATGATGAAGGATTAAAGAAAATAAATAAATAAGGAGGAAAAAAAAGAAGGAATAAAGTTTTTATTATATATCTGCATGTGGGTTTGCTCTATTTCTAATATTTATTTTTGAATTTATTGACTGTGTTTCAGAGAATTTTATCTACTCTTATTGACCTCCTTGCTCATCATTACTACTCCTTACTTCTCTATTCAAATATTTTTTCAACACCTTTTCCTCTTTTATACCTTGATCTGCCCAGAAGAATTCTACAATGCTAAGTTCCACACCAGAAAATGTCCATGGACTTGAAATTTGATAATCTTTTGTGACGATTGTTCAGTAGACCTTTCAGACACTCAAATTCCTTAAGAAGCTAAGTCTGCTATTAGTTTTGAGGTCAGGTACCACAGATGTGTAGACAACTAAAGAGCAGTGTGAATTTGGTCTGTAACTTGATGCGAAGGTGGCAATGGATTCTGTGAGCCTCCAAAGACACCCGGCTCATTTTTTTTTTTTTTTTGAGACAAAGTCACCCTCGGTAGAGTGCTATGGCATCACAGCTCACAGCAACCTCCAACTCTTGGGCTTAAGTGATTCTCTTGCCTCAGCCTCCCAAGTAGCTGGGACTATAGGCACCCACTACAACCCTGGCTATTTTTTTGTTGTTGCAGTTGTCATTGCTGTTTAGCTCACCTGGGCTGGGTTCAAACCCAACAGCTTGGGTGTTTATGGCTGCTGCCCTGACCACTGAGCGACGGGTGCCACCAAACCAGGGCCCATTTTTATCACTTTTCTGTGCCTTCGGGGTGTTAATTTCAGGCAATATAGGGGTAACGATATAAACTATTCGATAAGCCTTTAGTTCCTTATAAAGTTGTACATGAATTAAAATATAAAGATTACAAGTCCAAATGTCATGGACATCCCAGAAGTGACTACAAGCAGGCTGCATGGACAGTGTAACAGAGCATGCCAGTGACTGCCAGGAAATCTGAAGAAACCTTATTTTGCAAAAATTTCATCTGAGTAGTACTCTGGTGAAATGTGTCTTTTATTAAGTTAGTGCCATATCAGAATGAATATATGTCTCATTTTTTAAATCTCTATGAATTCAGAACCATTTTAGCCATAAAAAAATTATAGTCCCATTTCTCCATCCTTAAAAAAAAAAAAAAAAAATTTAACATCCTCTTTATATGGCATCATGGAGAAAAAGTACTAATTTACTTCCTGATCCTGCATGAATAGTTCTCTCTCTGCTTATTTGCCTCTTTTTTTACATGAGAAGACAACTGTCTGGGTCCACTAGGCTAGACTCAAGTTAGAAGAAAAGAGGATATCTCCAACTCTATGTGGGTACAGACAGGAAGAAATGTTGCCCTGGCAGGGTCTTTGAAGATTTTTATAATTCAGCCTTTCGTATCAGAAAAGCATGTTTTTCTTGTTCGACTCATTTCCATTCTGGTCATAAAGTGTAAAATTATTTTGCTTCCAACTAATGTTTTGATAATTCTCCCATCCAGTTCACTCTCCATCCTATTCCTTTATATTTTTCTTTCAGAATCTACATCAGAAAATACAGACCAACAGAAAATAATATATTAACTACAATAATTTCTTTGCATTTAAAAAGTGTCTAATATCTCATGTTTCTCATTCTCTTCTTCCAAAGCAACATTGCGTTTCTAATTTAGTAATTTAGATTTTGATGGCTCACCTCTGCTTCTTCAGCTTCCCACCCAATTGGTGGTAATTGGATAAAAATTTAGTGCAACATATACTACCAAGTAAAATTTCATGTCTGAAAACCTGTATGCTACAGATGTTTGAAAGAAGACTATGTTTAAAAACATTGACAAAATGAGTCTTCAACATTACTTTCAGGTGTACATATGACTGCCATCTTTCACTATCAGAATTTTGTCATTTTATCATAATGTGCATGTATTTCTGTCTTTCCCCTTTGATTTATCTGAAACTTTCAAATATTGTTCTACATAGTGAAACCCAATTTTGAAAAAAAAAATACTAATCTTATAAGGTTTTGCTGAACTGGAACAAGGAGCCTTTCTACATGTGAATAATCCAATTAGTTAAAATCAAAGGTATACTACTTTCAGTATTAGGTAAAACTAATAAGTAACAGTAAGAGTTGGTTCAATGTAAACTTGCAAATAGTAGAATAGAAGAGCTTGAGATGAACTATTTAATGCAGCCCAGGAAGGCAAATCCCAACCCATTATCAGACATGAAGAGAAATAAATGAAGGAAAACTGAATGATTAAATGCTTTCATCTGGAAATTTGATTTCAATATTCAGAAACCCTACAATTCTCCTAATTCATCATGGTCTTTGTTTATTACTAATAAATTAATGTGCTGATGGAAAGAATTCATTACCCTTTCTATACACTTCACTAGTTGCAGGTCATTTATTAATCTGTGTTATCTGGTGAGACTAAAACAGCTGTAATTACATTGTTAAGCATTGATTAATAAGCAACTCTCATAACTAATAAAAGAAACATGTAAAATGTGTATTCTTTCAAGTATTTAGCTTAAAGTTTTACTCTCCTCTTGGGAATAAGAAATTTCAGGATGCCATTAATATTCTTTCTGAGAAAATTTGATTTGCTTGTGCAGCTGTTTCCAGTCACACCTATGAAACCTGATTACCAAAAAAATTTAGTCACACTAGAGAATCTCATCTTGTTCATAAAACAATATTAATTCTCTAAGATTAACATCCAAAATGGAAGTATATTTTTATAATTTTCAGTTATTTTTCTTTAATTTAATGTTAAAAGGCTATTCAATCAAAGCTGTGTTTTTATTTCCTCTATTTTGATTATACAATTGAATACACATCCATTTGCGGTTTGGAATTCAAGTATTTTACAGATTGGCAGAACTTCAACAGCTAGAAGCATATTAAAAAACTCTGTAGTTACTGTTTATTAAGTTTCCAGTATAATCAGTTTGATTCAAGTGTTACCAGAACATTATTACATGTCAGATATGTTGATTATCATTAACAGTAAACAAGCAGACTACCTCTGACACGTGAGCAAATTATGCAATTTCCTTTCCATCAATACCATAGGGGAAAATGGTAATGTTAAGAAATGGTTTCCTAGTATAAGTTTTAAGCATAACCCAATCAAATTCATGACTTCTTAATAAAGTGCCTCTTGTGCTGTCAAAAAATCATCTTGAAATTTGAGGTGCCACATAGTTCCTTGTACTTTTGTCACTAAACTGACTGGTGCCACTGATTTTCTCACATTCATATTTGAGTGTCAAGATCTGTAAAGAGGGAGCTGTCATTTTGGGGCAGGCTGGTGGTGTGGCAGGAGCTGAGGGTGGGAGTTAGAGGTTCAGTTTCTAGGTTTTCACTAAATAGCCATGACTTGAGGAAGCTGACTAAACTCGCTTTTTGTGAAAATGAAAGGAGATAATGTTTTCAAAAAGCAGCTAGCGTAATGCTGTTGAACTACAATAGACAAGTGTAAAATATGACTTTCCCACCTTCCCTTGTGCTGAGATTTTGTAAGCAGAGGCAGTCATCTAACTGTGGAGATTTTTAGACTGCCAGTGGGGTCTTCCTGCTCCCCAAATAGCTCAACTGATAGCTGGCCTCTGACATTTGAAAATCCACTGGTTAACCTATCCAGCTTCTATCAGTTACTCACATGTAAGTAAATTCATTAATATATTCCCAAAGATTAGGATTGAGATTTAAATAATGCTACTAAAAAAAAAAAAAACATAGCAGGGAAAAGGAAGAAAGCAGAGACATGGCAAAAGGGGGATTAGGTGGGCACTGTGACGGTGCCCGGGTGGCTGCATAAGGAGGACAGGAGAAATAGGGATAGGTCTGGGCACAGGACGAAAGGAAAGACTTCACCTGCTCTCTGGGAGAACTTGGTGACACCTACATGGCGACTCAAAGCAGCAAACATGAACCATGTGTGTTAAGATGCTCTTGTGTACAAAAAATGGAAGCCAACAAGTGCATTTACTGGGAGGATTTTTGGAGCTTATGCAATTGCACAGAAGCTCGAAGGCTGGTTTAGAGGGGTGAATCGAGCTAAGCACTTCCCAGTAGTAAAAGTGCAGGAAGTACCATGAGTGTCTTGGTAGGAATAACCTACCCAGGCTGCTGTGGCTACTGCGAAGGAGATGAACACGCTTCCTCTGTCTAGAATAAATCCAACTCTCGAGTTAATTTTGCTTATGTCCTCCAAATTCAGAGTGTTGGCTGAGGATACATCTTATTCAGTGCTCTCAGATCCAGAGTCTTATCTCAGGGGTCAAAGGGCAGGAAGAAGGAAAATCTGTTTCTCTGGCTTTCACAGAAGAGGCAGGGGATCTTTTCCCCACAGAGACAATAAACAATGATGAATTTCCTCAAATCAGAAGGTTGTATGCTGTAAAAGCAAACAAACAAGTTAGTATGCTTTGGCACCTGCTGTTATCAGAACCGCAAGGGGTTTTCCAGCCAGGATCCAGTGGCTTGCTGCTAAAGATTCAATTACGGAGACAATGAGGATTGCCAAGGAAGAAAGGGATTTTAATGCAAAGGATCTGTGGAGAATGGCAGAAACAGTCTTAAACCCTTTTTTTGGACCAAAACAGACCATGGGCTTTTTAAGGAGGGGCCCCTTTCACTAGGGCAAGTCCTATGGGATAGTGATTCAGGGAGTCAGGAATGTTTGCTTAGGGGTCTACAGAATCACAAATCCTTTGTCTTATAACAATTCCACTGTTTCTGGAAAACAATGTAAAAAGTTCAAGTCTTTGGCAAAGGGCAGAGATTGTTGAGAAACATTTAGGGGTCATAGAGCTGGTTACACTGCCTTATGCACAAGTTGTCCAACCTGTAAGAGAGAAAATGAGACGGGACTACTGTTAGGGTAGAGGATCCGTCTTACTATTACTTGAACAAAGAGTTATGATGTAGGTCCTGGGCAACTTGCTGAAGGAAAATCACTTTATTTTCTTTCTGGAGGATGTACTAAAGAAGGCTTTCTGCCCTTTCTCTATTTTGCCTTGTCCTAGGGGAGGCTGACTTTTATGACCATATCAGTCAGTCTCCCTTATCTTCTGGTTGAACTCAGACAATGGGAGACTAAGGCTGGAAATTGGAAAAAGGGAGGACAATGAGTGAAATACTCAGTCTCCTAACTCCTTTTGTGTCCACCTGTAGGTTGGTGTAGCTGTTGGTCTCTTGAAGGCCACAGCTCCTATCTTGCTCTTTTGCTACATTTACATGTTTATCTGGATTCTTTGAAAACTTCTCCCCTGACTTATGCAGGCCTAGGGCTGAGCCTTCTTCCCACTGTCACAAGCCCTTGTTAGGTAGATAGCGAGGGATCTCTGGCTCTCCTGGGTACAACGGCCAGCACCCCAAGCAATTGCCACACCTGGAGAGGAAGGAACACCCTGCAAGCCTGCCAGTTAGAACCTAGCAGCCACCTGCAAAGTAATGGGGAGGATTCCTCAGCCTGGGGGCCAAGCAGGGCAGGCAAAACAGGTCTGGAAGGTGACCTAGAGCAAACCTAAGGCTAACTGTCATGTTATTAGCTTAAATCTGCATTGCAAGTCACCACCACCTCAAACCCCTTGCCCCCCAACCCTGCCAGTGGGCTTTCAGAGGAGCTTATGCGGGATTCTCAGGCACAGTAAGACTCAGGTTGACCTTAAGAGTGTGTGGCTCCCCAGCCAGCTCCACCCGAGCTGATTAAAGGACCTGCTGTGCCTTCTTGTCTCCATCCTGGGAGTGTTGGTGCAGTGGTGGGCAGAGGAACCAGCAGGTTGGCGGGTAGGCAAAGGGGAGTGCAGGGGCTCCAATAGCTAGAGGGGCCAGACAACGGCTGGGAAGACACCTCCAGGTTGCCGGCTCAGGGAGCTCTGTAGTCTCCACCCTGGCCTCTGCCTCCCTCCCCTCACACTTGGCTGATCAGGGACACACACTCCGCTAAGTTCCTAGGCCTGGTCAATTTCATGTAAGTTTCCTTGGCCTGGAAATGACCTGACATTTTGCCTACAGCAGCGGTTTCAACCTGTAGGTCACGACCCTCAGGAACTGTATTAAAGGCTCACGGCATTGGGAAGGTTGAGAACCATTGGCCTAGAGCAAGGGATTGTATCCATTCATTTTTGGGACTATATATACACCCCTAGACAAAGGACCCAGGGAGAGATATTTTCCAACTTGGGTTTTTTCCTCTGCCAGAAGCTCTGGTGCTTTGTCTGTATTCTTTTCTGTATAGTAAATCCTGTCTTACCACTGATCTGTGGTTTGTGGATTCCTTCTTTGAATCCCTGAGACCAAGGACCTACTGAAGAAGAAATTCCGGTAACAAGGTCATATAATTCCCAAATGTCCATCAAAATGGTTTGATGGTGACATCTGAACCACTAGGAATACCCAGCCTAGGCAATATAAAACAGGACTCCAGGCCATAAGCAGGGCCCTCCTGCTCCAGCAGGGTCCGTTTGCTGTCTACAGTGAATGTACCTTACTTTGCTCAATAAACTTCCCTGCCTGGCTTCCTGTGTGACTGGTCTTTCTTCAGTCAAGAGCACAACAAGAACCAAGAAGAAACTGTGGACTCGACATTTGAAAGCTTTACCATTCTTTATTGTTTTCCCTTAACTGTGATGCAGGCTTTGTACAATAGTTCCTTCTATAAACGCTCCTTTGGAGTCTGTCTTTGATTTCCTGCCATAAACTAACTGATACAGGTGAGCTGCAGAACAGGTTATGGACTGCTAATGGACTGGCTGTTGTTTCACAGATATGTTTGTTAATATCTGGATGAAATAATAATTTATATAAACCTTAGGCATAATGCATGCTTTCGCTCATATCTCTTTCCTCCCTCTAAATAAGAAGGAATCAATATCAAAGCAGGTCAAAAAAAATCATCACAACCTCAAGGTGGATCTATTCCTGCATTCAGGCAATCCTCATATTATAACATAAAATATGAGTCACATTTCTCTTCACCAATATATTTTCTCATTTGATATGTGCATCCTAAAAATAAATGTTTTTAATGTGTAGTTTAAAGAACAATTCAGGACATTAATTTCTAATGTTTCACAGACCTTCAAATATAAATTATTTTAAAAAGCAGTTTTAGAATGCACTCTGTCACATGGATTAAACTTACACAAAAAAATCACTTACTAAAAGCATTTTTTGACCAATTGTGTCTCTTTTCTCACCTTACGTTCCTCTAACTGTCATCTGACCCCTATTGGAATAACAATGATCTCCAAAATCCTAAATTCCTTTGAATGAAACCTTTGACTTCACTGGATTTCTGAGGTCTTTATTGGAAATCTTTTCTCCTTTGGCTTTTGTGACAGGACAATTTCATTTTTCCTGCTTGTGTGACTGTTCTTAAAATCCTTTTCTGGCACTTCTTCCTCCTCTAAATTCTAAATATTTCTCAGAGCAATAACATTCTCCTTCCCTTCTCTTCCCTCCCCTTCCTTCCCCTTGTCTTTTCTTTCTTTTTTCTCTTTTTCATTCCTCTGGGCTCCTCCCTGTAATTGATTTCCTTAACCATAAAAGCTTTAACTTCCTGGAGGTAAACACTTGTGCCTTGTTTCATGAGTGGTAAAGGACATTGCAATCTCTTCTAACTAGGGCAGCCCTCTCTTAGCAAGGGGGGTGTCTGTCATTTAATTTGGCCCAGGGTTCTCTGAACTTATATTATTTTAAGAAGAGTTGAAATTAGTGTCCAAATGTTAAATTGTTAGTGTAAAAAATATTTTAACATGATATAGGTCAAAGAAAATACTTATCTAACCCAACTATAGCCCAAGAAGAAGGAGAAAGAGGAGAGGGAGGGGAAGAGGGAGGATGGGTGGAGGGAGAGTAATTGGTGAGATGGTGCATTTTACAAGGATACATATTAAATTAACCAAGTGTAGAGTATAAATGTCTGAACACAGTAACTAAGAAAATGCGGTGAAGGCTATGTTAACCAGTGTCATGAAAATATTTCAAATGGTATATAAAACTAGCACATTGTACCCCATGATTACATTAATGTACATAGCTATGATTTAATAAAAAAAAAATACTTATAGATAAAATTTGGCTTAAAGGTCACTATGTTTTTACTCTTAATCCAACCCCCTCACCCCCCCCACTCCGAATCCATTTCTCTGGATAGTTCTACTCATGTGTGTGACTCCCTCTTGAAATTTACACAGTATGTCCCTAAATTATAATTATCTTGATTTTAAAACCTTCTACTTGATTTTCAATAATATCAACATCATTGAGACCATTGCCCAAGATAAAAATCTCAAAACTACCTTTGTTGTCTTATTCCCTCCTAACACCAAAGTGTGTCCTTCTGGTCAATTTTATTTTGTATATATTTATATACACATTTAAGCCTCTGTTGGCTCTTCACTGCCTTATGGTATTTTTCAAATCTGTTTTTCAAATTTCCTAGAGGGACTGGGCTTTCTCAGATTATACATGGGAGTTTAAGATGCCCCACACTAACCGTTGATGAACTTACTGTAGTGATACAGGGTCCCCTTGCTGCGGGCTGGACAGGAACCCCATTTCCTATGCCCAGCTAGGCCCATAGACCAGCTTGAACACAGACCATATTCCCTGGGCCCAAAATAGGCTTATATAAATCAGTCTGACAGATGTTCCACCTAAGCTGCCACTTCTAAGCAGAGAACACACCCCCCAAAAAAGCACATTCCTACACAGGGGCAGTTTTAAAATTTGTTTTTACCCTCAAGCCCCTGGCGCCAAACGGTTATGACATTCCATGCCCCCCCCCCCAACTCCTCTGTCCACAGAATAGGAAAAGCAGTATAGAAACCCCTAGACAGAAGTCCCCCTCTGATGCAGGGGACGCTGGTAGATTACCCATTGCTTATCTGTCTATCAGTCAAATCTATCCTTTCGCTTACTCATAGTGGCCCGTGGATTCATTCTTTGAATCTACAAAACCAAGGACCTGGCAGAGAGAGAGAGATTCCAGCAAAGGCAGTACCCATTTTACTAATGTTTTAATAGGTCAAACACTTTTTTATGTCATCACAAATAAAACAATAGAATATAAAATTCTTACATCTTAATTTTAACAATGAAGTATAAAACTTTAAACCTTTTTGGCTTGCATCACTTTACTGTTACAGATGTTGCTGGCAGACCTATGAGGGTACTAACTCACTGCATGCTTCCTATGTTATTATTTTGGCTAAAAGTTTGTAAAGCACTCTCTTAAGGGCTATTTTCAGGCACAGAAAGTCTTCATAATTTGAACCTAATCATCTTTTCTCTCTCGTCTGCGTCTTTCACTCCCTCACACCATCCGTGTGTCATTCTGAGGTATTTTTGTGGTTTCCCAAATATACCAGGCCCTCTTGCTTCCTGCTTTTGCACAAAATCTCTTCCCTGTCTTGGGTAATTCTTTCTTCAAGCCTCAGGTCAAAAGTTGGCTTTTTGTTCAGGCTTCCCAGTTCTGAGGTCTTTAACCACTTTTCACTTACATTGTATTCTAATTACTTGCTAAATTTGTCTCTTTCATTACATTGTGAATTTCTGGAGAGCTTAGACCTCCTTTTTAATCCCTAGTGTCTAGCAGAGTGCATGTTAATGACTGAAAAAATGAATGATGAAACTAGCTGTTGAATATATTAATTTTTTAAAAGTGTGTATATGTGAACAAAATCCCAGAAAGTATCTCCTGTGACTGTCACTTTTTGAAGAGATTCATGGGAGACCAGATGGTGAACTCTCGTCACTAATGGTCATAGACACGAGAAATAATTCAACCAAGTATTTGTTGGTTATAATAAGTAATACTGCTCAATAATTTTTATAATTTCAACACCCTGAATATTAGTTGCAGAGAAAACTTTTCACTCCTTGATTTTGGTTTGCTCCTCTACATCTTCTGCTTTCCCTTCCTCACCCTGCTCTCTATCGGAAAATCGGACAATTTGTATGTGGCAGGGGCCCTTTTGTCTGCCAGTGGTGAGTCCTATGGAAGATCTGTGGGGGAAGAAGGAACTCAGGGGATGTACTTTCCTGGCGCTCTCTCTGCAGTGGCTCGGTAAAGGCTCCTGCCTCGCCCCCGGGTTAGGGCACAGCAGCTTCGTGGGCACTCAGAAGTCAGGGTTGCTGCTCTAAGCCTTGTGCTTCCCTTACGCCCATCTCCTTAAATAGCTTCGTATTTGAGTAGTTTGTTGAATTATCCTGATTAGAGTGTGACATCTGTTTCTTGTTGGGAACTTGACTCATGATTTTCTTCTATTTCTATTTCTTTTTTTACAGTCAAAATTTAAAGTGAGTAAGAATGGTATTTTCTTTTTTTTTTTTTTTTTTTTTTACCACTTTACAATAGTAAATTTTGTTCACCCTTAGGGGAGTATGTGTACAAAATTAACTCAGAAATGAACTATTGTGTGTTTTTACAAAATGTGTCTTTATTCTAAACCGTAGTTCAAAATTATAAGCTGGAGCATTGGTGGTTCAGGGGTAGAATTCTTGCCTGTCAGAATTATATATACTGAAGTTGAATAACATTTATATTTTAAGAAAAGTTCCTATTGAATAGAATTACTTATTCGAGAACAAATAATAAAGCTAAAGTAGTTCTCAGGTTACAAAAAAAGCTTTCATGAACGTTTTGTGCCTAAAACAATTAAAACCTAATTTTAAACTCTCTAACAATTAATACCAATAGGAGGAAAGATATTAAACATTTAGATAATTTAAACATATTTTTGTATGTAATTAAAAAGCTAAAAATTAAAGATCTAACCAATACAGATATAATTGCAAAATATCAATTAATTAAACTTTAAGACAATAAAAGATAATTTTTCTTTTAGCAGTCTCATCATGGATTCTTAGGGTAATGAGTTTAAATTTCTGAGCAAATTGTTCTAGATTTTGTTCCAAAGTATATATCAATACAAGTATATAGAACAATAGGTGGGATTGCCTATAGGTGAAATCTAAATTAATAAATTCCATATTTTCCTGAAGAATCCTTTTTCGGATGATGTCCAAATAGACTTGCTTTTTCTACAATGTGGTTGATAGTGAAGTGTCCACATATAGCTCTTTAACAGTCAACCCATCATATTTAAAGGTACATTTTAATACATTTTCTGTGGACACTGTATTAAAATTAAAATGTATTTTAATACAGAAAATACTTAAAAATACATTTTAATACAGAAATAAAATGAAAATGTATTTTCAGCCTCTTATTTTTATGTGAATATTTTCCCTACATTTATTTAGTCTCATTTCTTTCATTTTTTACATGTCAAACCTGTTTCACAAATTGTTATCTCTCTCTTTTTACCTTTCTAAACTCCTGACCATAGTCTACCATCTCAAGTCTGCCTTGCCAGATTTCTATTACGTATGGCCTGTAGGTGAAATGGATTGAAATTTTCAGAGTTCAGTGTGGGTCTTGTTTTGTTTTCTTTGGGGACAGTTTCATACACTACAGGAGTTTTGACAGAACTGGTCCTTGTAATGTTTTGGAAGACACTTCAATTTTGCTCAGAATAACAGAAGTCTTCGAAAATATTAACCCTTGATTTGATATTCTGATGCATGTTGTCCGTCTGTAAAAAGAAATGCAGGTGATTAAATACCTTGGTACAGTTGGGGTAGAGACAGGAACTAACAGAAAACCTAAAGACGACCAACATACTGAATCCGTCAGAATTAGGAAATTCCATTGGCTGCTGGCTCTGGATCCTAACATTTTCCTATTCCTGAGGCTAAACCTTTTATTTTTTATTATTTTTTTTAAAATTTTGTGTACATAGATCATAAAGACATTTATGCCAATTTCAGCGTGTTGATTATTTGTACAAATTGTAGTGCTTACATCATACTAATCAGCATAGCTTTCACCTCATTTACCCAATTGTTTTTTCTCACAGCATCAGTTCTCGCTCTCTCTCTTTTTTTTTTTTTTTATGGAGACAGAGTCTCACTTTGTCACCCTCAGTAGAGTGCTGTGGCATCACACTGCTCATAGCAACTTCTGACTCCTAGGCTTAAGCGATTCTCTTGCCTCAGCCTCCTGAGTAGCAGGGGCTACCTCAGTTCTCTTGATCTACTTTTCCAAACTCCCCTAATGGAACTAATGCACATCCAATCCACCTTCGTATTCTTCCACTTCTGAGACCATCCTGATTTAGGAGGGGACACTGAACAGCTTAAAACTCTAATCTGATGACATTTAGCTTTTGCTGTGCTTCTAGCCAGAGGCTCTGAATTTCAGGCTTCATAGTCACACCTACTTTATCCCTAGGGGATTCAGTTCCCAGAACAGGGCTAATTAAACATTTAGTTCCCTTTAGCCTGTCTCTTTCTTTTCTACTCTTTTCTAGATGTACAAAAGTGTTGCTTCTAAACATCTATCTACTAATTGGGCCCTTATTTTCCACCTACAAACCTGTTTCTGAATGGTGCCCATTCCTTTTTTCTTCCTAAATTTCCTGGGCCATCAACCATATAACATCCTCCTACTAATTAGGCCCTTATTTTCCACCTATAGACCTGTGTCTGAATAGTGACCTTCTTTTTTTCATCCTAAATTTCCTGGGCCATCAACCAGATTATAGCTGTGCTCTGCCTTCCCGCTGGGATCTAACACCTGCTCTTGCAAACTACTTTTTGACTTTTGTCTGCAACCAAATTGAGTTTATCACATTCTTTGTACATTGTTTGTGGCTCACACTACCTCCTACACCTCTGCCCCTTTCAACATGACTTTGTAGTCAGTCTTACAATAAATCTAACTATTGCATTCTAAGCATATCTCCATAACTGTTCTGCCCTGGCAGGTTTAGATTATGGTCCATGTAGCTTTCGCGTTTCCACTCTTATATCTGCCTGATTGGAACTGCACTTGTCACCCCCAGTGCCACATAGGACACACCTTAACGCCCTGTTTCCTTGCTCTCTCAGTCACTAACAGCACACTCTGTGATGCTAAGCACCTTGGGCTCTCCACTTCCGCTTCCAGCCCACTAATTATTGCAAAAAAACAAAAGCAATCACAAGATTGCTGATGCATCAACTTTAGATTCATCATTATTCCTCAGATAGAATTCGGTGCTCATTTCTGTGTTTGTTAGAAGCTATTTCACACTTTTTTTGATTCCCTCTCAGCTTCTAGGAATGTTTCTACGGCTCTTACCGTTGCTTCCATTCCCCTGTCCCTCACCTTCCACCTCTTACACTCAACTCTCTTAGCTTACAAGCAACACAACTTACTTTTGCTACGAGAACTATGACATCCTATTCAAGAGAGATCCCTGATATGCCTTCAGTGCTTCTCATATTTCTCACAATTAACTCTTTTACAAATATGTATATATACATATTTATACACGCATGCACACAGATGGTGCCAGAAAATGTATACACATTTTCAGAAAGGAAAAAACTTGTATTAAAACATGTCAAACTTAAGTCAAGTTTGACTTCTGCAATTACAATAACTATATAATAATGCAATTATAATAATTGTATAATAATACAAACTATGAAAATTGTATTACTCACTATACACTGATAACCTTTGTTATCTTTTATATTGTATTGTATTTATACACATATAAAAGATAACAAAGGTTTTCAGGGTATAGTGAGTATTATAATTTTCATATAGTTTTTTCCTTGCTTAAATGGTGTATACTTTTTTTGGCACCGTGTGTGTGTATTTGAGACAGGGTCTTGTTCTGTTGCTGAGGGTAGAGTGCAGTGGCACAATCATAGCTCACCATGGCCTTGAACTCCAGGGATCAAGTGATTCTCCTGCCTTAGCCTCCTCAGTATATGGGACAACATGCATTTGACACTACCACCTGCTAATTTTTTAAGTTTTTAGTAGCAATAGGGTCTTGCTCTATTAACCAGGATAGTCTTGAACTTCTGGGCTCAAGTGATCCACCTCGCCTTGGCTTCCAAAAATGCTGGTGTTACAGGCATGAGCCACCACACCTGGCCTTATAAACATATTTTTCCATATATATACATATACACATAAAATATATATACATACACACACATACATATATACATATAGTTTGTCTAAGAAAAAGAAGTACCTATCACCATTCCCAAGAACTTCCTTATCATTCTCCATTTTCATTACTGTATTTATGGATATAGTCCTCTCCCTTTAATTTTCAAGCTATTTTATTTTGATCACCAAACTGAATGTACTCACTTTCTTTACCTTGGAGTACCCCTTGAACTTTTGTGGAATCTCTTTCTTCTTTTCACCAATGACAGAGACTGTAGTTTTCACTCATTTCCTTCCACCTCTATATTTCAGCCACTTAATTTTTTCCCTATGTAATATATAGCCTGTAAATGAAAATATATGTAACGAATTGAAACTATATAGGAAGCATACAGATGCCCCTCCAGTTTAAGTAATAGACAATTACCAACTAACTGAATGAGCCTTTTTCCAGTTCCCTCCCTTTCTTCTGTCCTACAGGCAACTGCTATTCTAAATTTTGTGATAATTATTTCCTTATTTTTCTTTATGGTTTTACTCTCTGTCTCTGTGTATATATCCCTAATTAATATATCGTTTATATTAATGCAATACTTGTCACAACATTTTATTTTCACACCAGTAGATACCTCTTTAGCATGTTTTTAGAGCCTTTGTCCTATGAGAGCATTTAGCACATGTACTTTCTTCCAACACCTTATTATGAGGTATTTGTATGTTTTATTTCTTTATTCCCAGAACTTAATCAGGAGGGCAGAACATAATAGGCATTTCATAAATATTACGTAAATGAATTAGTAAAAGAAGAAATTTGAGGCACAAAATTCTTGTAGGTTCAGAATTCTGGTATTTTCATATTAAAACATTTAAGTAGTGAATAAATTTTGAGCAGAAAGATTTTCAATTACAAGGATTGAAACAAAGAGAGTGTTCCAGATAAATTTATCTTAAATAATCCCAGTTCTGGCACTAATTGACTGCCACCTTGGGCCATTTACTTAACCTCTTGGTCCTCTGTTACCTAATCTGTAAAATGAGGTTGGACTAAATGATCTCCAAGGTCCTTCTCCAGCTGTGAAATTCTATGATTGTCATCAATGATTGTATAAATAAAAAATTCAATTAACAGGAACGTCTTAATCCCTAAGCATTAACGTTAAATTGAGATTTTACTTTTTCAAAGAGCAATTATTTTATATACACAGTAGGAAAAGAAAGTGTTCACGTCTTCCTTCCTAACTGCGATTCTACTTCACCAGCAAATTTCTTTTTACGTAGCATAAGTGATGTTTTTCATAGTCTAATATGGAAGCTTCTCCCCTTTTGAAGAGGCATCATTGAGGGGTCTTGTCTATATTTAATCAATGAATTCATTGCTTAGCTCAGAATAGATGTGCCACTTGTTGTACCTGAGTCTGATGAGATCTACCAGGCTGTCCTCAAAAATCTAATGAGAACCTGTAGCCTCTATGTGGTGAGCACCATGCGAGAATGAATGCTTAGACTGCCGCCCTTGGCCTTCATGTGCTCCTGGACTGTTACAAACTATTTTCTCCAAATGACCCATAATTGTATTTCATCATGTTCTGTGCTTTGCTCTAGTCCTCCCTACTGATACTCTGTCTGCCCTCCTATCCCTAAATTTCATACAAAAATTTCTGGGTAATGTCCTTTGTCTAACTGGGCCACACACAGACTTTTTCTATGAACCTTGCCCTTGAGAGAAACTCTTCACCCTGTATGTTCCTGATGAAGCTAAAAATCTGACTACATATATTAAATACAATGTAATCATAGAACAAAGAAATTAATTTAAATATAAAAAGTAAAACATGGTAGTTATAAAATTTTTAATAGCTTCGGTGTGTGTGACATGTATAATTAACTTAATATATGTAAAATGTACATTTTGATAAATTTTGCCATGTTTATACACTGTACATCCATCAACAGAATCAAGGTAATGATTATTTCTTTTATTACTGAAACTAATCCCTTGACCCTTTGCAATTTCTATTTTTTACCCTTCTCCACACTTCTCTTAATTTCCCCAAGCCCCTTAGTTAATGTAATTATTCTGAGACTCATCCACATTGTTGCACCTGTCAGTACACAATTCATTCCGGTTTGTTGCTAAGTAGTATGATAGTGTATGAAATTGTCTCAATTTGTTTATCCATTCATCTGTTGATGAGCATTTGAGTTATTTCCAGTTTTTGGCTGTCATAAATTACTACGAACATTTGTGTTCAAGTCTTTGTAAAGATGTATACTTTTGTTTCTTTTGGATACATACTAAAAGCGATATGGCTAGAAAATATAGAAAATATTTCAAGAAACTGTCAAACTCTTTGCCTAGCAGTTAGCATCCTTTTACCAGCGGCAGTTCGTAAGTGTTCTGGTTCCCCTCCGTCCTCCTGGGCGCAGTATCATCAGTCTTGATGACTGCCATCTCAGCAGACATGGAGCGGCACATCGCTATGTGCTTATGATTGAGAATATCAAAAACATTACAACTTCTGTAATAAAAAGGCAAAAAACTCAGAAAATGGAGAAAATGTCCAAATAGATACTTCTTCACAGAATGTATACTGACGGAAAATATGCATTTAAAAGGATGCTTGACATTATGAGTCACAGGGAAAAAGCAAATTATCACAGATATGATCATAGAAGAATCAATTAACATGAGTGACTCCTCTGAAGCTTCCTACTATTTTCCTAACTTATTCTATGTTGTCAACATCATACAACATATTTTCCCTAATGCAATACGGATTAATTTAATGCATCAATATTTATGTTTTAGGTTAGATCCTTGTTACGGTTTACCAAGAATGAAATATGTGTGCAAATACATATTTTCAAGTTACTCCCACAAACATTGTACTATATGTACAATTTCATCAAATGAGGCTTTCCCAAACTTTTTTTTGGGGGGACAGAGTTTCACTGTGTCCTCCTCGGTAGAGTGCTGTTGTGTCACAGCTCACAGCAACCTCGAACTCTTGGGTTTAGGTGATTTTCTTGCCTCAGCCTCCAGAGTAGCTGGGACTACAGGCACCTGCCACAACACTCAGCTATTTTTGTTGTTGCTGTTGTTGTTACAGTTGTCATTGTTGTTTTGCTGGCCCTGGGCCAGGCGTATGTGGCGGGTGCCCTACCCACTAAGCTAAGGGAACTGCCCTTTTCACAAACTTTTTAAAAAGATTGATTTCTAAAAATCTTTGCCAACCTATTTGTTGAAAAAATTATTTTAATTTTAATTAAAATGTCATTTAATACCCTTAACAGTCAGTTTTTATACATATATTGCATGAAATTTCTTTTTTAAAAGTTGTGTCTCCTGTCCTTTTACTCATTTATCTATTGTCTCAATTTCTCCTTGACTGATTGCATAAACTGTATGTAGTAAAGTCATGAAAACTTTTTCCATTTTCCAAATATTCTCTAGTTTATATTTTGAATAATGTTTGCCATACTCCTTTAATTCAATTGTAAGATTTCTGTTCCCAATATATGAATTGCATCCTACGTGGTTTATTTAAATGATTTTAAACCTAGAGACTTTTAATCGTATGCTTTTAGGATTTTATTGCTTGATATTTTACACTTCATTTTTTTAAAATATGGAACACTTCACGAATTTGTGTGTCATCCTTGCGCAGGGACTATGCTAATCTTCTCTGTATTGTTCCAATTTTAGTATATGTGTTGCCGAAGGGAGCACTACACTTAATTTTTAATAAATATATGTAAGGTGTTGTGGCATATGGTATAGAGAAAGAGCCTTAATTCTTGTTTTTCAATTAGCTAACCATTGGTTGAAGATCATCAGTTGATTATTCTTTCATCATTGCTTTTTACATATTCTTGGTCACATTTGTTTTTATAAACTAGTTTCTACCTTTTAGAAATGTTTTAATGTCTTAAACACATCTTCAGTTATCCACACACTACACCATTTTATATAAAAAGTTAAACATCCATGGATTTTGATATTCACAGGGGGTTGTGGAATAAATCTCCCACAGAACAAGGACCACTACACTATTAATTGTTTAAAATTGGTGTACTGAAAAACTACATCATTTTGTACGTTTATTTCATTTTCAGCAACCTCATTGAATTTTCTTGCTAATTTTAGTAGGGATTCTATTATCCTTCTAAAATTTCCTAGGTATACAAACATATTATTCAGAAAAATAATTTTGGTTTATTTTCTTATATTTAGAGTTAACTCCTTAAATTCTATTTTTGATTTTATTGTATGCCTAAAACTTCAAAAGGATTTAAAATTATAACAGCATTATCAGTGATTCTTCCCCCCCCCGATTTTATTGGTCCTTTACATTTAGTATTAAATTAGCCAAGTTTAGTTTTTAAATTTTAAATTTTAAAGCCTGCAGTAGGGTTTACTCAAAATTACTTGAAATTACCAGGAGAATTAACAGAATTCTTCCTCATTTGATCAGTTAGTGATTCTCTAAATATCATGTGTGGGTAATAAAAAGCAATATAGTAGTTCAAAATGCCAATTATATATTCCAAATTACCATTACCTTCAGATATTCCTTTATTTCTAATCAAATCTACAAAAGGATCAAACAAATCAATTAATGGATATATTTAATTAATAAGAAATTATTTTCTCTTTGTTATGTAGAATTGTGAACACTACCCTACCTTACAACTCTTATAACAGATGATTGGAAATGATGAACAGAATGGTCTCTACCCTTAAGTATGCAACTCTTGATGAATCAGCCACCCTTGTGTCTTATTAGATCATTAAATATTATACACTTCATTATTAAAAAAGTGCGTGGGCTATCCAGCTGAAGTCAACACCTTTGTGACGGGAGCAAGTTTCCTCCCTTCTTACCTCATCATTTTTCATAATGAAGTCAAGATATGATATCCCTAGTATCTTTTTCATCTGAACCTTCTGTCACTTTATTAATATGTAAATAATGTGTAAATTATAAGGCATACAAATGTGAAAATACACAAAATAAAAAGTAGGAGTCAATGCGGTATTGTGGACGTACCAGGATGTTGGCCTAGACTATTCTGTACCAAAATCCTGGCATTACCTCTTCCTAGCTGTATACTATTATATTAATTATTTAAACTATCACGTAAAGTAATTAAAAACAGCACCTTGAGCTTCTGTGCCGGAAGCAGCATCATGGTACCCATGCTTTATTTTATTTAGACTCATGGAATTTTATTGATATACATTGAAAATATATTAGTTCATACTTGTTATGTTTGTGATGAGAACAAAAAATCTTGCAGGGCTGTATCTGTGAGAGTCCCAACAGGAAGCAGATGGCACGCTTGAAATAGGTTAATTCTAGGATGATTTATTTACGGAAGTACTAATTATAAAGGTGTAGGTGTATAGTAACCACAAAGGATATTTCAATAATCTGGAGCTTAGTATCAGCCAAATTATTATCACACCCAGGCCTGGGAGGAGTAGGGAGGGAAGCGGTTTTGGGATGTGGAAGAACAAAGTCCTCTAATCTTGGCTTTGAGAGAAGAACTGAGGGTTGGTGGAGGGACAGCGTCAGGGTAAGAACACAGGTGAATGTCACTCGGAATAGTGTAAAGGGGGTTATCTGTCTCATTAATCAGATCTGGGCTCCAAAATTTTTACTCTAATAGTACCTGTGTTGTTTAGATATTTTCATACAAACGTATGCAGGGAAAGCTCTTCATAACTGGAATTTAATGAAGGTAGCAATTTATTTGTCCAGAGTAACAGAGGGCATTAACCAAAGAAAGATGATATCCAATTTCCAGTGTAATCAGGTAAGAGCTATCATAGATGTAACATATGTTCTGATATCACTATCTAGATTCCCCTGTCTGAAGACTGGGAATGTTCCCTTAATGCGTTGTGGTTCCATTTGGGTTCTGCTTTTTCTATCTCAAGTTTCTTCTGCGATTTCGAGCAAGCTTCCAGCTTCCTAATCCGAGGCTCACAGTCTTCTCCCTGTCACCCTTTTCTCCTCAGCTTGGAGACTGTAAGTACTGGGTGTTCATCAGTTGATTTCTACAGAATGCTGCGCTTCACTTCAGTCTGTTTTGCTGTCTGGGAGTAGATTCCAGCTGCAACCTGCCCTTCTATTCTGAGAGCCCCCTGTCTCCCAGCAGCTGCCTTCTCTTCACAGAATTAGCATTCTCTTTCTTACTTTGATGATGCATGAGGGGTTTTCAGCCCCTTGCGTTTAAAAAAGTCACTTCCTGCGTGGAGTCAGAACGGGACCTGCTGCTTCAGGGAAAGTGGGTGCCTCCATGCTGCCTGGGGCACAGAAGCTTCAGGCGCTGTTCTTTAATTACTTCACGTGATATCTGTCGGGAGGAAATTAACACAAGTGGATGATACCATGAAAACGATTCTGGGCTGAAAATTTCAACTCTGGGCTACAGTAGATTTGTCCATTTGGGAAAAAAATACATAATTTTTTGAATAGTAGATTTCGTGTTTCTCATTTGGAGAAATGGAGTAATAGACTGCCTTGCTTAACCCACACGATTGTCACCAGGCTCCAATGAGATAATGTGTGTGGTGTGACTTGCAAACTGTAAAGTGGAAGAGATTATTACTATCTGGAAAAATGCAAATTCTTGAGCCTTTGGAAACAGCACAGTATGTTATGTAAATTGATATTGACTGTGTGTTCATATTTTCCCAGCTGGCTAGCCAAATGAAAAAGACATTTATTCCTCATGGAAAGCCCAAGGGATATTAACCAACCTTTCTTTGGTATATTTAATGTAATTCTAAGAGTTAATAAGCAGAATTTAGACTAATTACATATATAAGACTGCACAAGACTGCAAATTATAATCATGCTCATTTTATACTGATAAATTTTGGAAGGCTAAAATGTACCTTGAACAATTTTGTGCCTCCATGTAATTTTTCCTTGAGTTCTAAAGCCTCAAAAATTATTATATAGACTGAAAGCAAGAAATTGTATGACCTCCATTAAAGACAATGACTACTATTAATATATTAATGCTGGAATTGCTCTATACTGTTCAAATGATTCAGCCTATAGAAGGGTTGTTTGGATCTTTAAAAGTTAATGTGAGTTAAAATTTTACTAGAGAGCATTATTTTGTTTATATTTCTTCTTTTATAAGCCACATTGTAATAATTGCATTATTATTGCTTGAAATTTATATCCATTTTTAGTAATTAGATTCTGTACTATTTTTTTTTTCAATGTGGAGCAGCGGATTTTAAAAAGAGTAATAATACAGGGAGGTGGTGCAAGATGGTGGCAGAGTAACAGCTTCCCTGCAACTGGGCACAGTGAGTCTGGGGAGATAAGACTCCAGTCATCTCTGGCTCCTGGGATCTGCCTATAATCATCCCTTTGAGGATACAGGGAGTCAGCAAGGGACCTCTGGACCCCAAGAGGAGGACAAAAACAGTGGAAAACTGGGAAGTAGTTGCGTGTGTTCCTTTGACCTAATCCTGCCGGCACCTGTAAGTACAAGCGGCAGTGAGACTGCAAACCAGAAAGGCCTTACCTGTGAACTGTTTCAGTGTTTTTGGACTTGGCACTCAGTTGAACTGCCCTGGGGAGAGCTTGAGCAGGAGTGCAGAGAACTCTGGGCATTGTCTAGGGCCCCAGACTGAGCTGCTGAGCAGGATGGAGCTAATAGTGTTTGACTGTGGGCCATAGGGAGCCATTGTGAGAGAACTGCCCTGGCAAGCTCTGCCCTCAGGGTCCCAGAGCAAGGATCCGGCAGTGACCTAGTGACTGAGCAATCTAAAGGTGGGGACTAAGCTGCCTTAAAGCCTTAACCCGCAGGGGCAGAGTGAGACCGGTTTTTGCACACTGGAGCCTTGGGCTACTTCTCTGGGTGGAGTGCCGTGGCATCACAGCCCATAGCAACCTCAAACTCCTGGGCTTGGTGCCGCCCGGACCTCCATAAGAGCTGTACTGCAACCCCCGACCCATGTCCGCTGGGCCTCCACATGACCTGACCAGGAACTGCGTGAGCTGCGCAACACTGCGTCTTCCCTCCTATACCCTCCCTGCCTCCATGCTGGCCCACTCATCTGGCCAGGGACTCTGGTAACCGCATGCACTCCCTGCCTCTGCATAGAGCCCTTCTCCTGGCCAGAGACTGCTCGAGCCTTGGGCGCTCTGTGCCAAAGTCACTGGGAGCCAGGCACTCCCAGAACCATGCGCACCACCTCCTGCCCTGTTGCTGGATCTGGGTGTGTCACACTCAGGAGATGCTTCCACAACCAGAACTCCCTGGCTGGGGCAGCCCCAAAGGAACTACACAGGGTCACTGCCTACAAAGATACAGCAACAATAGAGTGATCCTGCTGGGGTCTAAGCTTGGAGAGACACTTCCCCAACTCTGAAGATGGCCAGAGGCAACGGTGAAAAGCAATCATGAGATGAAAGCAATAGAAAAACTCTAGCAATATGAATAATCAGAGTAGATTACTCCCCCAAAGATCAATGGGGCAGACACAGCACAAGATCCCATGCACAAACAAATAGCTGAGATGTCAGAAATCGAATCAGTATCTGGATAGCAAATAAGATCGAATTAGAATTTCAAGCAGTAACCCAAAAGATATCTCAAGAATTTAACGAAATCAGACCAAATGACCAAATATTTTGACATATTGAGACAAGAGGTTGCAGCCCTCAAAGATCTGAGAAACACAGTAGAATCCCTCAGTAACAGAATGGAGCAAGCAGAAGAAAGGATTTCTGACATTGAAGACAAAGCTTTCAAACGCCCCCAAACTCTCCAAGAGGAAGAGAAATATAGGGCAAAAACAAATCACTCTCTCAGAGAGCTCTGGGATAATTCGAAGAAAATCAATATTCATCTTATAGGGATCCCCAAAAGTGACAAAGTGACTTCACAAGGCACAGAGTCTCTTCTCCATGAGATTATGAAGGAGAACTTTCCAGACATGCCAAGAGATTCTGAAATTCAGACAGCAGACAGTTTCAGAACTCCAGCATGACTCAACCCAAATAAGACATCCCCCAGACACATCATAATCAATTTCGCTAAAGTTAATATGAAGGAGAAAATTCTGAAAGCAGCCAGACAAAAGAAAATCATCACCTACAAGGGGAAGAATATTAGAATAACTGCAGAGCTCTCTGCTGAAACCTTGCAAGCTAGAAGAGGATGTTTATCAACTTTTAATCTCCTAAAACAAAATAACTTTCAACCCAGGATCCTGTACCCAGCTAAACTGAGTTTCATTTATGATGGAGAAATTAAATACTTCAATGATATTCACATGTTGAATACATTTTCCATAACTAAACCAGCTCTCCAGGATATTCTCAGACCTATCCTCCACAAAGACCAGCGTAATCCTCCACCACAAAAGTAAACCCACCCAGAAAATTTTGATCAAATTCCAACTTCCACAGTCACAAAAGGATTAAAAATGTCCACCAGACTCTCAAAAGGCTTATCAATATTCTCAATTACTGTGAATGGTTTAAATTGTCCTCTAAAGAAGCACAAGTTCGCTGACTGGATACAAAAGCTCAAGCCAGATATCTGCTGCATACAAGAATCGCATCTTACATTAAAAGACAAATATAGACTAAAGGTGAAGGGATGGTCATCTATACTCTAGGCAAATGGAAAGGAGAAAAAAGCAGTTATTGCAATCCTATTCGCAGATGCAATAGGCTTTAAACGAACCGAAATAAGGAAGGATAAGGATGGACACTTCATTTTCGTTAAAGGTAATACTCCAAATGATGAGATTTCAATTATTAATATTTATGCACCCAACCAGAACGCACCTCAATTTATAAGAGAAACTCTAACAGATATGAGCAACTTGATTTCCTCCACTTCCATAGTAGTTGGAGATTTCAACACCCCTTTAGCAGTGCTGGATAGATCCTCCAAAAAGAAGCTAAGCAAAGAAATTTTAGATTTAAACTTAACCATTCAACGTCTGGACTTAACAGACATCTACAGAACATTTCATCCCAACAAAACTGAATACACATTCTTCTCATCAGCCCACGGAAAATACTGCAAAATCGACCACATCCTAGGCCACAAATCTAACCTCAGCAAATTTTAAAAAGTGGAAATTATTCCTTGCATCTTCTCAGGCCACCATGGAATAAAAGTTGAATTCAGTAACAACAGGACATGCATACCCATACAAAAACATGGAAGCTAAACAACTTTATGCTGAAGGATAGATAGGTTATAAATGAGATTAAGAAGGAAATCACCAAATTTTTGGAACAAAACAACAATCAAGTCACGAATTACCAGAACCTCTGTGATACTGCAAAGGTTGCCCTAAGAGGGAAATTTATAGCACTGCAAGACTTCCTCAAGAAAACGGAGAGAGAGGAAGTTAATAACTTAATGGGACATCTCAAGCAACTGGAGTAGGAAGAACACTCCAACCCCAAACCCAGCAGAAGAAAAGAAATAATCAAAATCAGAGCAGAATTAAATGAAATTGAAAAAAAAAAATTATACAACAGATCAATAAATCAAAAAGTTGGTTTTTTGAAAAGATCAATAAAATAGATAAACCTTTGGCCAACCTAAACAGGAAAAAAAGAATAAAATCTATAATATCATAAATCAGAAATAGGTAATGATGAAATAACAAGAGACCCCTTGGAAATTCAAAAAATCCTTAACGAATATTACAAGAAATGCTACTCTCAGCAATATGAAAATCTGAAAGAAATTGACCAATACCTGGAAGTATACCACCTACCAAGACTTAGCCAGAATGAAGTGGAAATGTTGAACAGGCCTATATCAAGTTCTGAAATAGCATCAACTATACAAAATCTTTCTAAAAAGAAAAGCCCAGGACCAGATGGCTTTACATCAGAATTCTACCAAACCTTTAAAGAAGAAATAGTACCTATATTACTAAACCTCTTCCAAAATATAGAAAAAGAAGGAATATTACCCAACATATTCTACGAAGCAAACATCACCTTGATCCCCAAACCAGGGAAAGACCCAACAAGAAAAGAAAATTATAGACCAATATCACTAATGAATATTGATGCTAAAATACTCAATAAGATCCTAACAAACAGGATCCAACAACATATCAAAAAAATTATACACCATGATCAAGTGGGATTTATCCCAGGGTCTCAAGGCTGGTTCAATATACGTAAATTTATAAATATAATTCAGCACATAAACAAACTAAAAATAAGGACCATATGATTCTTTCAATTGATGCAGAAAAAGCTTTTGATAATATGCAGCATCCCTTCATGATCAGAGCACTTAAGAAAATTGGTATAGAAGGGACATTTCTTAAACTAATAGAGGCCATCTACAGCAAACCCACAGACAATATCGTATTGAATGGAGTTAAATTGAAATCATTTCCACTTAGATCAGGAACCAGGCAAGGTTGTCCATTGTCTCCATTGCTCTTTAACATTGTAATGGAAGTTTTAGCCATTGCGATCAGGGAAGAAAAGGCGATCAAGGGTATCCACATAGGGTCAGAAGAGATCAAACTTTCTCTCTTCGCAGATGATGATCACATATCTGGAAAACACTAGGGATTCTACTACAAAACTTTTAGAAGTGATCGAGGAATACAGCCATGTCTCAGGCTACAAAATCAACACCCATAAATCTGTAGCCTTTGTATATACCAACAATAACCAAGCTGAAAAAACACTCATGGACTCTATTCCTTTCACAGTAGTGCCAAAGAAGATGAACTATTTGGGAGTATAACTTACAAAGGATGTGAAATAACCCTGCAAAGAGAACTATGAAACTTTAAGAAAGGAAATAGCTGAAGATGTTAATAAATGGAAAAACATACCATGCTCATGGCTGGGAAGAATCAACATTGTTAAAATGTCTATACTACCCAAAGCAATATATAATTTTAATGCAATTCCTATTAAAGCTCCATTGTCATATTTTAAAGATCTTGAAAAAATAATTCTTTGTTTTATATGGAATCAGAAAAAAACTCAAATAGTTAAAACATTACTCAGCAATAAAAACACAGCAGGAGGAATCACACTACCAGACCTGAGACTGTACTATAAATCGATAGTGATCAAAACAGCACGGAATTGGCACAAAAACAGAGAAGTAGATGTCTGGAACAGAATAGAGAACCAAGAGATGAATCCAGTTACTTACCGTTACTTGATCTTTGACTAGCCAATTAAAAACATTCAGTGGGGAAAAGATTCCCTATTTAACAAATGGTGCTGGGTAAACTGTCTGACAACCTGTAGAAGATTGAAACTGGACCCTCACCTTTCACCATTAACTAAGATAGACTCTCACTGGGAAAAAGATTTAAACTTAAGACATGAAATTATAAAAATACTTGAAGAAAGTGCATACTCGTGAAGGAATTGGCTTGGGTCAATGTTTTATGAGGAGGACTCCCCAGGAAATTAAAGCAGTATCAAAAATACACTACTGGGACCTGATCAAACTAAAAAGCTTCTGCACAGCCATGAACATTATAAGTAAAACAAGCAGACAGCCCTCAGAATGGGAGAAAATATCGGAGTTTATACCTCCGATAAAGATCTAATAACCAGAATCCATAGAGAACTCAAACGTATTAGCAAGAAAAGAAAACGTGATCCCATCTCTAGGTGGGCAAGGAACTTGAAGAGAAACTTCTCTGAAGAAGAAGACACACGATCTACAAACACATGAACAAATGCTCATCATCCTTAATCATCAGAGAAATGCAAAACAAAACTACTTTGAGATATCACCTAACCCCGGTAAGAGTAGCCCACATAAAAAAATCCCCAAACCAGAGATGTTGGCATGGATGTGGAGAAAAGGGCACACTTCTACACTGCTGGTGGGAATGCACACTAATATGTTCCTTCTGGAAGGATGTTTGGAGAATACTTAGAGACCTAAAAATAGACCTGCCATTCGATCCTCTAATTCCTTTACTAGGTTTATACCCAGAAGACCAAAAATCACAATATAACAAAGATATCTGTACCAGAATGTTTACTGCAGCCCAATTCATAATTGCTAAGTCATGGAAGAAGCCCAAGTACCCATCGACCCACCCATGAATGGACTAGCAGATTATGGTACATGTATACCATGGAATATTATGCAGCCTTAAAGAAAGATGGAGACTTTACCTCTTTCATGTTTACATGGATGGAGCTGGAACATATTCTTCTTAGCAAAGTATCTCAGGAATGGAAGAAAAAATATCCAACGTACTCAGCCCTTCTATGAAGCTAAATTCTAGTTTTCACATGAAGGCTATAACCCAACTATAGCACAAGACTATGAAGAAAGGGCCAAGGAAGGGGAAGGGAGGGGGGAGGTTACAGTTGAGGGAGGGTAATGGGTGGGGCCACACCTATGGTGCATCTTAGAATGGGCACAGGTGAAACTTACTAAAGGCAGAATACAAATGTCTACATATAATAACTAAGAAAATGCCATGAAGGGTACGTTGAACAGTTTGATGAGAATGTTTCAGATTGTATATGAAACCAGCACATTGTACCCTTGATTGCACTAATGTACACAGCTATGATTTAACAATAAAAAATATTAATAAAATTAAAAAAAGAGTAATACAGGTACTAGGTCAATAATTAAAACACTAAGATTTTGGGCCATGCCTGTGGCTCAAGGAGTAGGGCGCCAGTCCCATATGCTGGAGGTAGCGGGTTCAAACCCAGCCCCCACCAAAAAAAAAAAAAAAACAATAAAAAGAAAAAAAACACTAAGATTTCTTCCACTTTTTTAGAATTTTAAAGAAATTATCTCACGTTCTCTATTTCAGTCAGAACACTTAAATATACTTATGAATATCTAAGCATTTTCATACAATGTTCACATGTTTTTGTTGTATTTTTGTCATCTGTTATTTTGAAGTGTTTACCGGCACTCAGTTAGGTCTTACTATATGTGTCTGGCAGTAGACAGCAGGTGCTGTGGGAAGTAAAAAAAAGGAAATGTTTCTCTCATGGGGATTACCTAGTGAGAAATGGAGAGAGCAGATATAAACAGACACCCTAATAATTAAATAAGACACGTTAGTTTGGTAATAGGTTTTGTTATTATCACAGGGTCATACAGGATCGGAAGTGGCTGCTGGAGGAAGGGACACAGAGTTGTTGTAAGTGAGGGGCCAATGAAGGTGCCCCTCAGTATGTTACATTTGAGCTGAGGCCTGAATTATTACAAAGGATAGGATTTGGAAGAACTGGGGCAAGAAAGACATAGAATTTAAACAGAATATGAAAAGTCCCTGATGAGAGAATGTGCTTGGCGGAGAGAGTCAGCGTAGTGGGGGTGCAGTGAATCGTTAGTTAGACAGGTCGGTAAAGACCAAATCAAGCAGGATAAGGTAGGTTAAGAAAATGAGTTTAGATTTTATTCTAATTGTAATGATAAGCCATTGGGAGGATTTTAGGCAGAGAGGTGATCTGACTTACTTTACTTTTTTTTTGAGACAGGGTCTCACTATTGCCTGAGCTAGAATGTTGCAGTGTCATCATAGCTCTCAGCAACCTCCAACTCCTGGGCTTAAGAAATTCTTCTGCCTCCTCCTGCCAAATAGTTGGGACTGCAGGCACACACCACCATGCACAGCTAAGTTTTCCAATTTTTTTGTAGAGAGTGGGTTTTGCTCTTGATCAGGCTGGTCTTGAACTCCTGCCTCCAGCAATTCTGTAGTCTCAGCCTCCCAAAGTGCCAGGATTACAGGTGTGAGCCCCTGTAACCAGCTTTTTGAAAGTTTTCCCTGACTAGCATGTGGAAAAAGATCCACATGCCAAAGTCAGTGATAGAAACTGAAAAGCAGTTTAGGACACTGTTGTTCTACACAGTATCCCAGGGGAGAAAGGTCAGATTGGAGATATGTTTGAGAAGTACAGCAGCAACATCTGTACGGAGGTTTGGATATGGGAGGTAACGAAATAGAAGAATCAATTTTGCCTTTTACATAGAGTGAGGACATCTAAAGGAGAAGCACTTTAGGAGTAGGGTGGATCTGGACCTGGCGTGAGTCAAAATTTTTGTTTTAAAAATTGTTAATTTTGATGCTTATTGAGCTGCCAACTAGTGATGAGTGTTTGGGCATATTGTTCTAGAATACATATTATCCTAATGAAAGAGACTATTAATTAATTGTTACAAAAATAAATAACATTTTGAGCCACTGATATGCATGTACTAAAATCTCTGGGTATGAAAATATAGAAGAGCCTCTCAACAAACTGTAGCGTGCTCATTATCTTAAAATTTTAAAGTGAGAGAAGACGGTGTTTTAGGGAACTTACATGGTTGTAGAGCTAGAAGATTTAAACTCAGGTGTGTTGGACTCCAAATGTCATGCTCTTTCCTAGAAAATCTGCTGACTTATTCTTTATATCCAAACCACCTAGTTAGCAGAAAATTGAGCATACTAAATAAAGCTATTTGGGTTTTTAGCATGATGGATCTACTCCTTTATGATAAAGCTACTTTCGCTACCCTTCACACAAACTATTAATAATCGACAGACTGTTTTCAGATTTCCTTGTACTTTTTCCAGTTTTACATTTTACTACTAATTATATAACATGGTAATGAATATGGCTGCTGAGAAATATAATTCATCAAAACTAGAGCTTATTGATAAACATTTAAGTGTGCTTTTTTTTGGAGGGGGGGGTCACAGAGTCTTTTTCTGTTGTCCTGAGTAGAATGCTATGGCATCATCATAGCTCACAGCAACCACAAACTCTTGGGTTCAAGCTATCCCCTTAAGCCGCCTGAGTAGCAGGGACTGTAGGCACCCACCATGACTCCCAGCTAGTTTTTTTCTATTTTTTTATTTCATTATTATTTTTATTATTGGGGATTCATTGAGGGTACAAGAAACCAGGTTACACTGATTGCGTTTGTTAGGTAAAGTCCCTCTTACAATTGTGCCTTGCATTTTTTTTCTATTTTTAATAGAGACAGGAGTCCCACTCTTACTCAGGCTGGTCTTGAACTCCTGAGCTCATGTGATCCACCTACCTCTGCCTCCAGGAGTGCTAGGATTACAGATGTGAGCCCCCGTGCCTGGCTTTAGGTGTGAATTATAGAATGTAACGTCAAGAGTAAACTTAGAAGGCATTTACAATTCCTTTATCTGTTCAGGAATTTGTTCTGTGGTAATTTTAATTAGAGGAAACCTGAGAAGTGGGAAAAATGAGGGAGTTAAATACGTATTTGTAAGGTATTTTCAGTATTTGTGTTTATTCGTTTAATCATTAAGTAATAAAATTTATTGGAATGGGTTTTGTCACAGACTAGTCACAATTTTAATTTACTGATGACGCATTTGATGTTGGCTTCTATTATTAGTCTAGGAGCTTCATGGGGAAAGTCAGGGCACTGTTTTGTTTTGCTATTTTTGTTTTTCTCATCAGAACATTTCTTGCACTCATAGATTTCTTGACTCATAGAATGTCTTGGCTAAAAAGCACTTGCTGTTCTTATAAAGAGAATTTAAAAACTGTATATGTTTTTCTTTCTGCTGCTGTTTAGTATTCCAACTTCCATGAATTATTCTTTAAATACTCAAAGAAAGTGCTGTGTAAGTGACTACAGTGGGTTGAATGGTGACCCCCAAAAGATGTATTAACTTTTCAATACTAGGAACCCCTGAATGCAACCTGATTTGGAAAAATGGTCTTTGTAGATGTAATTCAAGATTGAGACTAGATCATCCTGGATTATCTAGTGACAAGTGTCCTTGTAAGCAACCCACAGCAGTGAGGCACAAAGAGAACGGAGAAGACCGTGTGAAGTTAGGCCGCCATGAGCCAAAGAATTTCTCAAGCCATGATAAGCTAAAAGAAGCAAGGAAGCGCTCCCTTAGAGCCTGGAGAAGGAGGATGGCACCTTGATTTTGGGCTTCTGACCCCCAGTACTGTATGCAAATATAATTCTGTTGTCTTAAGCCACTGGTCTTTGGTATTTGTTGCAGCAGTCTCAGAAAATGAGTCAACACAGTGGCTGAACAGCAAGTTCAAGGTTGGAAGGATTTGGGTTCTCATCATGGCTTCCTTTTTTATTGACCTTGTGACCTGGAGCAAGGGGCATAGACTACCAAACATCAATTTCTTCATCTGTAGGAGGGGGTGAAAACAACTATTATGGGTCACTTCTGCATATAAATAAAATAGTTCATAACTATGCAAGAATTTTATACTAATAGAAGTTCTTATAATTGCCTCTCAGATCTGAATCTCTTTGGGGCTTTTATCTTTTCCTCATATGGTATAGCTTCCAAATTTATCATCAGAATGGTTATCTTCTTACTAAGGATACTTTTTTTTCTGAATATAGAAGATTTTTGTTTTGTTTCTTTTTGATAACATCTTACTCTGTTACCCAGGTAAGAGTCCAGTGGTATGATCACAGCTCACTGCAAACTCTTAACTCCTGGGCTCATATAATCCCCCTTGCTCAACCTGAGTATTGAGGACTACAGGTCTGCATCGCCAAGCCAGGCTCATTTTTTTTTAAAATTTTTTTTGTAGAGATGGGATCTCACTATGTCACTCAGGGTGATCTTGAAATCCTTGGTGCAATTGATGCTCCCACCTCAGCCTCCAAAAATACTGAGATTAGGGGCTCGAGACACTGTACCCTGCCTGAAAACAGAAAGTTTTTTGATTATCAAAATACTATATGAGATACATCAATGTAAGTTGAAAGTGAGAGACAGTAAGAGAGATTATGACAAGAAGAAGGAGGATGAGGAGGAAAAGGAAAGTAAGATGGAGAGGGGGAAGAAGTAGGAGGGGAGAAAGTTACAGGATAAACAAGCTGACACTGTGTCAGTGTCACAAAACTGTATTAGAAAATAATCACAAGTTTATTTACTGGTAAGGTAGAAATTAAAAAAAAAAGCAACAAGTAGAAGCAACCAAATCACTAGTCTGTAGGAAAAATACTAAAATAAATAGCATTACATTTATACCATAAAATAATATTTAGAGATAAAACAGTAGAGTTAGATCTTGATGCACCAAAGTGACTGAATTTATTTAAAATAACAAGTTGAAGAGTCATGCAAAAAGTCTAGTTTCATTTACATAAAGTGTATAAACAGAGAACCATCAAGTGTAAATATAAGCATGTGTAATAAAAGAAATGTTAGAAACGTGGACAGGACTAACATGCATCCACTTCTGGAAAAGAGCGCACCAGGGAGGGAGATCAGGAAATGGGATTAGCAAATATTAAAAACAGACAAGGTTTAACTGCAATGTGTAATTGTGAAGAAAGTAGAAGAGAGAAAGTGAAGAAAGGAAAAGAATGAGGGAGGAAGGGAAGGAGGAAAAACAAAGAGGACAGGTATCTGATGGAAACACAGAAAAGTAATTGTTAAATCAAAGTGAGGAGTTCTTGGGCTTTTTTGTATTTTTTAATATTATTGAAATATTTTTATCAGACCTTTGATGGGTAGAATCTGAATATATGCTCTCTGGAGATAAACATTTTTTATTAAAATGCTCTATATTATATTATTACACAGAAGGCCAAATCAGTATTAAAAGTACTCTTAAAATGGCTGCAAGTCCATACATGAATTTATTTTTATTATTTTTTATTTATTTTGTTTTTTGGAGACAGAGTCTCACTATGTCGCCCTCAGTAGAGTGCCGTGGTGTCAGAGCTCACAACCTCTAACTCTTGGGTTTAAGAGTTCTCTTGCCTCAGCCTCCCCGTAGCTGGGACTCCAGGCCCCCGCCATAATGCCTGGCTGCTTTTTTTGTTGCAGTTGTCATTGTTGTTTAGCAGTCCTGGGTGAGGTTTGAACCCACCAGCCCCAGTGTATGTGGCTGGTGCCCTAGCCGCTGAGGTAAATTTATTTTTATCCTTACATTTTAGAGATACAGACATATCTGTATCTTATTTTCATTTATTTCTAGTAAATAAAATCACTGTTCTGTTTTATTTTTCCTGCTGCCCCACAGAAGAAGCATTTAAAGACTAAGTACTTTTAAAGGATTGGTTCAAAAAAGGAAAGGACCCACATGCTGGTTTATACTTTTCATTAATCTAGTAAATGATACTCTCCTTCACCAAGTGAAATTGTCTTAGAATTTGGCTTCACAAGAGGCAAATAGACAATGTGATGTAAGCAATAGTATTTTTGAAACGCAATAAATTTTAAGAAGATAAAACACACTCATATTTTCGTATAAGCTTTTAATTTTGCTCCCAAGCCCGTATGTGGCATTTGTCACGGTCTTCTTCCTGTGTTCACACAGAGCATTTCTCTGGCTATGTATTCCATCGACACATGGCTGGATTTGCATCACGGGTCGATGGTGTGGCTTACAGTTCTATTTCACTTCCTCTGACTCCATTACTCTAACTTGTTTTTTTTTTTTTTTTTTTCTCTTCTAAAGTGAATATTGCCTTGAGTCAATAAATCTGTTTATAGAATACTGCTTTGTTTAGGAATGTTATAAAGTGATCCCAAATAGTTGAGAGGCAGCATAGTACCTATTTTAAATTTTATGAACTCCAGTTACCAGAAATGGCTGTCTAAAGGCAATTCAAGTGTGTTGTGACTGTCCCTGCCAATGTAGCAAAGGTCCATGTCTCAGCAGGGAGTAGTTACATGTCTTAGTGAGGGTAACCTGCAGATTTCCTATTAGAGTTACACATGTTGTCCCATTGGAAGACAGTAAGGAAGAAAGGGAGCTATCAAAGAAAAACCCTTCTACCTGAGATGTGTTTATTTTAAATGTAACTCAGAATTACATGCAAGATTCTGACGCTTTTACTTGGTATACGAGGTGGAAACGTATTCTGCTGCATAAAACCATTAACAAATTAAAACCTGTTTTGTCTATTTATAAAAAAAACCATAAATTTTTTTGTCAATCATTTTTCTATTTTTTTTATGAAATCATAAACACATAGATCATGTATACATTAATGCATTAATGGGGTACAATGTGCTGATTTCATATAGAATTAGGAATGCTAACATCACACTGGTTAATATATACCTCATCTTGTTTACTTAGTTATTGTGTTAAGACATTTATACTCTATGCTAATAGAGCCGACATGTACCTCTGCATTATGCACCATTGGTGTGATCCCACCATTCACCTCCCTCGATCTGACCTCCCCCCAAGAAACCATAAGTTTTATATGAGCACAATACGAATTTGATATTAAATTTCTTGTAATTGAAAAGAAAACCTCAGCAATTAAATGAAAAAGATCCTGGAAAACATGCTACTCATTTTTTATTGATAATTTTAAGTAGTGAACAAGTAACACTCTAACTTATTGTCGAAAGATGACTCATTACAGGTAAAGAAGAATTAAAATGATTTGACATGTACATTAATACATATAAAACCGTATTACTATCAAGGGACACAAAAGAAGACCAGAAGAGGTGTATTTTCTCAGCTTGTTTGTACTGAGCGACCACCTCTTCTGGTCGTTAGCATAATATATTTTTCTTTTATCCTACATTACTATCTTTACGTTTGTGAGAGAAAACCCAAAAGAAGCCTGTTGGCATTGAAGAACATGATGGCTAATTGGCATTCATAAGGATGGCTTTTCTAGCTTTTGCCCTTAGTGGGTTTTTGTTTTTTCCTCTTGAGTCTTTCATTGTTGATAAAATACCATTAATCTTTTATTTAGGATCTCTTACTTTAAATCAGACATTTTCATTCATATATATGTGAATGTTTATTTTTGTTTTTTGCAGTAGATTCACTTGCTGGGTAAATATGGTTGATTAAAGAGTTTCTGGCAATCTATGAAAGAATAGACTGTGGGGATTCTCATTAATCTTCTAATAGTTTCTGCTGTCGTCCCTCTCTAAAGTTCCTTGCCTTGTAAAGCATTTGTGCTAAAGCAAGAACACTCTTGCTTTCTGCTAAGCAATGCCATCCAGCCAGATCTCAACAAAAGCCACAGCTTCCTTTCAAATAGTTTCAGCCTCAGCTGTATCTTTGGCTGGGGTTCTGAGCCCAGAAAGGGAGATGTTATTTGCTTAACTGTGCTGCTCAGTACAAACAAGCTGAGAAAATACACCTCTTCTGGTCTTCTTTTGTGTCCCTTGATAGTAATACGGTTTTATTCTCAGTGACTGCTAAATTACTTTGCAAACAGATGTTAGGCTTTTTTTTTTTTTTTTTTAAGTTTGAAAGCATGTTGTCAAACAGTGTACCTTGATAACATAGCTGTGTTTAGGGTTATAAGACTAAAGAGAAAATCTTACTAGTTACATGAAAAATAATATACAGTCTGTAAAAAGAGTCTCATATTTCAGAGGTGAATCACTGTAAATTAAAATTTAATGAAGTATTTAAAGAAAATAATTTCTGGCCAGCTTTCAAGGTATTTCCTGTCTACACTGTTAGTCAATAAACATCTTCAATGGCAAGGTTAATTTTATAGGATAATCTTCCCTGAGAAAGGAGAGCATATACAAGTACTACCAAAACCTGAGAAGAATTGTGATGTATAAAGCTTTAATTACAATGTTCTAAGATCATTACAATAAAATAAACGACGATTTATAAAAGAGAAAACAATGGGGATCATGTAAAAAAATGCTTCAGTTCCTTGAGGCTATATAGTCTCTACACTCTGGAAAGGTGCAGATTATGATTCTTTGTAATACTATCTCTTCAGGAAGAAGCTCAACTTGAAACAGATTTTCATGAATGAAAAAACAAAACATACATTGGAGCAAAACCTAAAATTGGTTATCATGCAGGAGTATTTACATATGTGGGCATATCCCTTCACAAAGTGCTCAGCGAGAAGCACTCAGAGCAGCCATCCTGGAGACAAGGGCAGTGTTAGATATTCGCAGTGGACGCACATGTGTGTGCACATGCACACACACATACACACATACATGTAAACTAGTAAGTATGTACACACACGTGAGCACATGCACCCACATACACACACATTTAAACTAGTAAATATGTACACACACGTGTGAGCACATGCACACACGTTTAAACTAGTAAATATGTACACACACGTGAGCATGCACACACACATACACACACGTTTCAAATAGTAAATATGTACACACATGCGTGAGCACATGCACACACGTGTAAACTAGTAAATATGTACACACACGTGTGAGCACATGCACACACATACACACACATATACGTGTCAACTAGTAAATATGAGACAGCATCAGTTATTTCTAAGAGACAACAATGAGAGACATTAAAAATTATGTGCAAAATCCAAATGGTTGATGTTGTTTTAAGACTCATATGTAGCATACACTGAATTGTGGTTCTCAAAGTCTGGTCTCCCGACTGGTAGTGTCAGCACCACCTGCCACTGTGTTAACATTGCAACATTTGAGGACTACTGAATCCGAAACTCTGAGGCTTCCAGCAAGCTGTTTAACAAGCATTCAGGTGATTGAATATACACTAACATAAGATTTTTTTTGGAGACAGAGTCTCAATATGTCACCCTTGGTAGGGTGCCATGGTGTCACATCTCGCAACTCTTGGGTGTAAGAGATTCTCTTGCCTCAGCCTCCCAAGTAGCTGTGACTATAGGCACCCACCATAACACCCATTTTTTTTGTTGCAGTTGTTATTGTCATTTAGCTGACCCGGGCTGGGTTTGAACCTGCCAGCCTCGGTGTATGTGGCCGGCGCCGTAACCAGTAACCATTGTGCTACAGGCGCCAAGCCGAAAGCTATTGCCTTATGTAGCATATGAACTTGACAAGAACTAATTCTGAGACTAAATCCGTGGAGTCTTCTTACATTTTAAATCCAGGGAAGTGCAAGCCAATCCTTGGTTCCTTGTAACGTGCAGTTAAGGGTCTCTCGCTTCATTATCCATCTTGTTTTTCTCAAGCAAGCATATTTTGGAAGTTACATGAAGAAAATATTTACTGCTCAATGACAAGATGTTATTTTGAAAATCTCTTTAATAAGTGTGACTCAGACACACACTCCTTCAGATCACTTTAACAGCGTCTGTGGGGGAATTTTAGCGAAGAATCAGACCTGGTCATCGTGTTTGCACATACGTCTAGCGTTCTCCGTCCCCCTTGGAAGTGAAGTGCCTGCGGTAAGCTATTCCTACTATAAAGATGTTTCAGCTTCCTGGAATTTCTCTACTCTACTTAATATTCTGGCAAAATAGCTACGACAGAAGAAGCGGAATATCAGATTCTGAACAGAATTTTCTGGTGATTTTGTGGGAATATTGTGTTGGTGCAGGAAGCCAGTGGAGAGCGTTGAAAACGCTTGTTCATGTCTACCTGTATTTCTCACAGACATAGACTGTAATCTGGTCATAAGTACATTCAAAAACTAATTTCTTTTACTCTGTAAGTGTATATGTAAATGTTTCCTACCCTGCTAATGATTAAATGTTAATATTAATTTCCGTCTAGGAGAGTGTGTTATTTATGAACCTACAGAACTTAGGCAAAGAACTTAATGTCTTTGTGCATCAGTTGTCTCCTCCATGATGTGGGGATAAATTTATATCTAAAAATTTATTTTCTGAAATTAGGTGTGTCTTGAGAAAAAAAGAGATTATAAAAAACCAGCACTTAAAGTAGTGGCTGTCACATAACAACCATTCACTTGATATTAGCTATCACTATTATAGGTTGAATATTCCTTATTCTTAATGTTTCTGACCAGAAGTGTTAAAATTTGGATTTTTTTTTTAATTTGTGCGTTTTTGCAGGTACATGATAAGATATCTTGCGATGGGACTGAGTCTAAACACAAAGTTTGTGTTTCATGTTTGCCTTATACACAGCACGAAGGAGAATTCATACAGTATTTTTAATCATTTTGTGCGCCTTTCACAAGAGGTCAGGTGACAATTTTCCACTGGACTCAAAACTTTTTGGATTTTGGAGCATTTCAGAGTGTCGATTTTCAGATTGGGATGCTCAGCCTGTATTATTTTTATCTTAGCATTTCATTATTGCTAAAATCGGGAATTTTTTAAAAGTGTCCTATTGTGGTGTGATACTGAGAGTTATAAAAGCACTGTTTAAACATTGGGGATTAAATTTATATTTTTAAAAAAATCAATATAAAAACTCATTTATAGATTACAAAATATTTCTTATGATGGGCATTTGCATCACCAAATAGTATTTTACTTTGTTATCCACCTGAATTTGTCCCATTACATGCTGAAACACAGCCAGGGATAGCAATAGTTAAAGGGAAACTGCAGAAAATGGTCATTTCTCAAGATATTCGATTCACACACCTACTGCACATTTTCAGAATATACTTTAAGTCCCTCTTTGAAAGTGACATAATGAAGTGCACCTCAGGAATGGGAATGAGTCCATTCTCACCATCTGCTCCTATTTTTTTTTTTTTTTTGAACCGAAGGCTGCATTATTAAACCACTGTGTAAAATGTTAAAATGGCAGTAGATATCTGAGTTAAATCCAGAAGAGTTCAGAGAATTTGAGGTTCTTTGAAAAGATATCAATAGCTTCATTACGGTGATGGGTAAAATAAAGCCAGCTCCTTACTTCCAGGTCACCCTGAGCTTCATTTTCTAAACATCTCACAAGTTTAAAGTTCTTTCAAATATGTGTATAGTATTAGCCAACTTCCATATATATTTATTTCATAATAAAAATGTAGAGCTTTGTACCTTTTGCTCTCATTTTAGTTTGTAAGAATCTTAGTATTTCTTTTATCCCTAGAATTACAGAATTTTAAGAGCTCATGTTCTATAATGATAGAGTTTTGGTGATTCTTTTAAGACTTCACAATCTCAGACTATTTTCTCCACAAATAGAAAATGATTTGACTTATTTTCCCCAGCGAATATGGACTACAGTGTTTTTAATATATGTGATTTAATGTATTTGATGACATCTTTGGAACCTCCAAAACCTTCTAAAAACACTGCTTTAAGAACTAGTCCGAAGCAAACACAGGCTTAGGTTTCAATGGGATTTTAAAAGATAGCCATAGTCTGTCTGTCTTCCAAATATTCTCATCTTCAGGCCTGCCAATGTCCTAGAAAATTCTCCATCTATTATTGTCCTGCCTTGGGATTATAATGTTCATTAAAATGCAGAGGTACTCTGGCTTAGTCAATGTCAACATTGCTTCAGCATTTACACTGACACAAGCATTGCAGTAGGTGGGTTTCCAGGAGCGTGCATGCTTCAGCATGCGTGGGGCCAGCACTACCTCAGCCCCCAGTCAAGTGGGTAAAAGGGATATTCAACTATGTGGAGGAAGCATTGCTCATTTTTTTTTAAAGGTAAGGTCCCAGTTAATGAGTTACTCATAAGATGTTCTTGGAAACATCTTACTATCTGACTGGGTGGTAATGGTCTGTCCAAGCACTCCTGGGAAGACAAGAGTTACTTGATCCCTCCTCTTGTGAGTTTGGAGCACTGTGGTCTCTAAACGACACCGTTTTGGCTGGAGTTATGCTTGTCTCTTGTTTTAGCTCAACTCACTTCCAAGAGATGAAACCTACACACTACCCACTCGTGACTTCCCTCAATCTTTAATGTGCCCCCTGGGATGACCTGAAGCTCACTATCTTTGCTTGGCATTTGATGTTGCTACTCTGCTACCATATTCTTGTCAGAGAAGAGCTGTCTGCTTTTACTTCCTTCTTCTCTCCAGTCTTAGAAGGGTGGCTTGGACCTGGCTTAATCATCTATGCCCTTTTTCGTCATCTTCCATGGGGTATGACCTGTATTTGGCACCATCTTGTTTTCCTACTTATTCTGATTCCACCTCCACCCTGGCTTGATCCCTCTCTTTACCCTCTCACCACCTTGTAGCCAATGTATTTTTGACCTCCAAGCTGGAATGAAATACTGAACTTACATACTTCTGAACTCATGGATATGTGATCGTCTCTTTCCTTCCAGGAGAATGCTTTTGCAATGATTTCTTTTCCCTCCAGTCATCTTCGTATGGAAAACATACTAAGTTGGTCATCTTAGTATGGAAAACATCATCTTATCTCCATCCCATCTCTCACACCCTCACACAATCCACCAGTTTTTCATTCTGCCTTAGTGTCTGTTCAAGATAGGGCCAACAATAAAAATTAAAATCATGGTAATAACTGTGGCTTACATTATGGAATTCTTAATTGTGCAACCGATTGTTTACAATGTTTTGAATTTATTACCATGTTTAACTCTCATAACAACTCTGTACAGTTGATAATATCATTGTCCCTATCATCAAAAAAACTGAAGTACAACTTGTTTGGCAAGATTAACGTTGATCTGGGCAAAAGCAAGGGAATAGAAGGAAAGCTAACTCTCGAGCTGATCTTCCAGTAACCTCTTGCTACTGCTCTGGGATGTAAAGCTTTTATCTTCCCATCCTTTCCTCCCTCCTCTCTACTTTACCCTGAGATCCTCTTAGCCCTTGACTCCAGCTGTAGCAGAAAGAAATGCTCACATATTCTCAGAATTATTTTTCTCTTAAAAGTGAATTGGATTTAATTTCTATCATTTGTGTACCCAAGTCCATTGACCCCTACAGAGGAATAATATGTTTCACTTTATTTTTCATACAGCATGGTAAAAAAGGAGAATGGCATTAGAATGAAATTCTTAACTTTTTTTTTTTTGCCTTCATTAATAACAGTAGCATTATAATAAAATTGTCAAAATGTAGTGTATTTGGTTTTGGGATAGAGTGAAGAGGAAAGACAGGAAATTGTTTTCTTACCCAATGTTAGTCATAAGGTAGAAGAGTTGACTTAAAAAGTTGGTGCAGGGAGGGAGGTGCCTGTGGCTCCAGGAGTAGGGTGCCAGCCCCATATACCGGGGGTGGCGGGTTCAAGCCCAGCCCTGGCCAAAACTGCAAAAAAAAAAAGTTGTTGCAAAAAGAGTGTTGAACAGGTAAGCACCTGGAGTGCTTAAAATATGAGAGAGGGGGAGAGGAGAGGAGAGGAGAGGACAGGACAGGACAGGACAGGAGAGGAGACTAACGTGAGCCGTGAGCCATGGTCCCCATGTCCGTACTCAGGCTGCAGAGCTGTGTGAGGGAAACTTGCACTTCAAACTTCTTCATTTTCTTCCACACACTTTTCCCAACAGACAAGGCAATTATACCAGCTGGTTAGCTCCCATGTACACTACGCAATTCTCTATAAGCACAGAAACATTTTCTAGGCAGGGATGAATAGCATCTATTGAGCTCTCACTCTGTATGTCCTTTATTAGCGTAACATCATGTGACCTGCACAGTCACCCTTAGGGAAGAGGTATTTTTGTTTCCCTTTTAATATTGGAAAACTTAGTTTAAAAAATGTAAATAATTTGTCTAAATTCATGCTTACGGTGTGGTAGAATATGTTCCTAAGTCTTCTTTTATTCAAAATCGTATGCTCTTACCTAACAAACCAGTAGCTTTTCATTTCTTTTTTGTCATCATAGCACAGTTTAGAATTCTAGAATTATTGGCAGCACACTTGAAGTGCTTACACTAAGCAGGTTAGCAACAACTGCAATGCAGTCACTACCACAGCATAACAATGGCTCGCAATGTCTAGGAAAGAATCCACTGTGCCCTAGCACAGGCCCCAGTTGGAAGTGGACTGTTTACTGCCCATCTAAACAAGCTCTGTTAACATACTCACAGGGAGAGTTCTCACACGTCACGCTTAACCAGAGCTTATTCTCTGTCACTGCTCACCATTAAACTCTCATTAGCTTTTCCAAAGAACATCCTATACCCAGCTCTGAGCCACAGTGAAGGACTCTCTCAGCTGGGTGTTTGCTCAGGAGATACCGTTTAACATTATGTATCCTCTGTTTTAGCAAAAATTAAATTGGATACTTCAATAAAAATATATCAGTACATTAAAACCTCAAAGTTTTATTCCAATAGCAGACACAGAGTAAGCACTAAAATCAGAGGGGTACAGAGGGGTCATGGAAGCCCTGACAGAAGCAGTAACCCTGGATCTGGGCTATGGAGGATGAACAGGATTTCCCAGATGAGGGGAGGGAGGAAGACATTCTGCTTAAAAGGAGCAGCTTGGACCAAGGGCCCGAGCAGACAGGAAGCATGCGCTGTTTGGAATTGCTGAGCTGAGTGAGCAGACAGTCAGGAGGTATGTGAAGGAAGGAATAAGCAGTCATAATTCCTGGGACAAGATGGTGAGAGTTAAAAGGGTGTTTTAAATAATTACACTGAAACAATAGACACAGCTGGGACTTTCCTAAAAAACAAAACAGGATATAGGGTCACTCTAGTCATTAAAGAACCCTAAAGGTCAGGCTAAGAACGAGCTATTTAGTAACAAGCACAATTTTTTAAGAAGATTACTGTGGCAATAGAGTCAAAAAAGAGGTGCCAGCAAAGAATTGGGAATGTCAGATCTACTAAAATACAAGTCAAAGAAACAGGTGAGTTCTGGACTCCTCATTCTCCCCGTCCTTGAAGCCCCACATCCTTGGAGAAGCTTTCTTTGTTCTCCTCGCTGGGATCTTGACGGGAGCTGCTATTTATCACCCTCTTCTTCCCTCAAGTTCTGAATCAGATGAGAAAATGAAAGGTAAATAATCAAATGGGAGCAAAAATATCACTTTTAATACTGGTAAAGAACAGATCGAAGAATGTGATGTACTGAAAAATATGATTTAATGTGCAATTCAGAAGCTTCTGGCAAATGTGCTTCTTTTTTTTTTTTTTGTAGAGACAGAGTCTCACTGTACCGCCCTCGGTAGAGTGCCGTGGCGTCACACGGCTCACAGCAACCTCCAACTCCTGGGCTTCAGCGATTCTCTTGCCTCAGCCTCCCGAGCAGCTGGGACTACAGGCGCCCGCCACAACGCCCGGCTATTTTTTTTTTTTTTTTTTGTTGCAGTTTTGGCCGGGGCTGGGTTTGAACCCGCCACCCTCAGCATATGGGGCCGGCGCCCTACTCACTGAGCCACAGGCGCTGCCCCCAAATGTGCTTCTTTATATCAAATCTCAAACGGTGCTCACAGTCCACTGCACGTGCTGCCAACTGCTGCCTAATGCAAAGCCTCTTCACTTCAGGTGGGTCTCCAGCACACTGCGCTCTCTTATTCCACCAAGGACTCAGATGCTTAATGACGGTCAGTTGAATTATTCTCACATCTGCTTGTAACACTCATAATTTCATACTACAAAGATAATGAAATATACATTTGAAAATATTTGAGTCTATGACAACTAAGTCAAATGTTTGGAATGATTTAATCTCCAGTTACCCAAATATCTTTTTTATGTATAAACAATATAATAAATTAGAAAACAAAATAAAACATCACATTTTCACTCATGGGTCTTTGTAAAAGTATTTTTTTGTTTGTTTGTTTGTTTTTGTTTGTTTATTTAATACAAGTCTCATTCTGTTGCCCAGGCTACAGTGCATAAGTCCAGCTCACAGAAACCTCAAACTCTTGGGCTCAAGTGAACTTCCTGCCTCAGCCTCTGGAGTAGCTGGGACTACAGGTGCCCACCACAGTTATGTGCCAGTTAATTTTTGAATTTTCAGTAGAGACTTGCTCTCAAACTCCTGGGCTCCAGTGATCCTCCTGCCTCAGCCTTCTAGAGTGCCAGGATTACAGGAGTGAGCCATCTCGTACCCTGCCAGAAAAGTGTTTTAAGTGGTTCATTGTACTTCAAAGAAACAAATGCAAGAGTTTATAAATAATACGTTATTTATATGGTCCATCCAGTAGATATACAGCTTTTTAAAAAGTTATTAGATCAAAAGGTTAGAGAATGAGTAGTCATTTATATATTTTAATTAAAATGTAATACTTAATCTCTGTATTATAATTATTTACAATTCCTAGCAGTGCTTGAGTAATAGACTAGAGTTGACAAACGGGAAACACTGTTAGAAATTGTATGACTTAAATGCATTCATAACAGATGAGCGAAGTGAACTCATAGAAGTGATTCAAATCATTGTCACATGCATAATTAACAGTTAATGTTTAATAAAGAATGAATGATTGGATATTGCTGTCCCCGGTTTCTTTTAGAATTTGAATATGCTAGAAACATTATTAAAAATAGAACTATTTTTCAATCTCTTTACCTGACATTACCCTGATTTCTCTCTTGGTTCTGAACTCCCATGGGCCTTCCTAAAGGTGATGTGCCATTTTCTCTATGATGACTATTCTTCAAGTTTTCTTGCTCAATTATCATCAGGGATTATTTATAAAAAATAATTATCTGTCAATAGAAAGCTTCACCTATGGAAGAAAGATGTTTCCCAAACACCAGCAACAACAACAACGAAAATTAAAGATTTTGAACAGGCTGTAAATGTGCATGCATGTTAATTTGGGATATTATACTGACTTTATATATGAAAAAGGTAATGCACTATGTATATCATTCTAGAGTGGAGCACCATTAACTACGAAGAGAACTTTTGATGTATGGTCAAGTTATTAGGAAGAGTCCAGAGTCAAATTTGCTCTCTCTTAAATTATTCACAGAAGAGAATGACTGTGGAGAAAAGACATAGCTTTTCATCCTAAATGGTTACAAAACCTTCTTCCTTTAAATATGAAGACCTACATACACCTGAACATTGTTATAATATGAAAAAAATGCTACTTTCTTTAAAAAAATCCTTCATTAAGATTTTCTTAAAATCCTTCTTTGATAACTACTTTCAAGAAGTAGAGAGCTATGAGGTCATAAGTAGAGAAGTAAAATGAAGTTGCAAATTTTACGTATATGGGAAGTGTGTGTGTGGGATTTGTCTGTAAACCATGTGAAAACGTACAACTAAGGGGTAAGTATTAGAATTTTAAATAAGCCAGAGTGCCAAAATAATTGAGTTTCAGTATATATTTCTTCCATACAAATGGAAGTGGACTACAGCGATTTTTCCACCCTCTATTCTCTATTTTTCTTTTCTTTTCTTTCTTTTTTTTTTTTTTTTTTGGTATTGGCTTATATTACATTTATATGTTAAAGATTATGTAAACATTTTCATTATCCTGGGTAGGAAAAAAAAGCCAGAGTAGGTTCCCTCACACAGGAACAGAGTGCTCTGGCAAACTTTATAGCTTGAGCCTGTCAGAATAACTTTTGACATTAAGGACTAATATTAACCAGCATTTCTGCCTGTGACCTATTATATTCCTCTGCTTGTTACAGATGTCGTACTCTGTTCCTGGTTTGTAGAACACATCTAAATAGTGTTTCTGCTCTGGTTCTGTCACAACCCACCCTGTGGCCACACAACCTCATAGAGTTTCACTTGTTCATTTGTAGAATTATGGAAGTCAACCAGATCATACAAGACTCATTCCAACGTCAACATAGTATAATTGTATTCTTGGACAAGGATTACTATGGACTTTCAAAGAGTCTCAGTGTGTTTCTCCAGAATATTCCTCATAAGTGATTGTTAATTTTCTGTTCGAACATCTCCAATGAGAGGAAAATTAGTTTACCCATAATATTTATTGGGTGCTTAAATTCTCCTAACATTATTAATGGAAAACTTTGTAATTTTAAAAATGTTCCTCCTTGCCTTGAGCTTCTGAAATATGATCAGACATATTTCACATTGTGATGTTCACTTCTATTCCCTAGAGCTATGACAATTAGTTGAGTTTTCCCAAATCATAATAACTTTAAAGTATTCAAAAGATGTTATGGTGTATTTTCTTCTCTGCAACTCTTATCTGAGATAACAGTTTTTTTTGATCTACCTAAGTTCAGACACTCTTTCCTGGGTATTAATTGGCTAGGTTTTCATTGTCTGCTTTAAACTATACCATAAAGAGTAGAATAAGAATCTAGAAATGCTTACTTCATTGTAGAAGTGAGGTTGATACAGTAAATGCTTGTAATAGAGACCAACCTGGGTTTTCCAGTTTTGAGGACCATGGCTGTACTTCTAGTATCACACAGGCCCAAAGATGATTGATACAAGGTATAAAGCCTCCATCAGATCTTCTCTTCTGGAAATTTGAAATCTCACAGAGTATTAGGAGTCATTGCACTGATTAACTTCAATAGCAAAAACCTAAAGAAATGTTCCAAAGTTTCTGTTATTGAGTCTTGAAAGCATCTCAGTTTTACACTTTTCTCCGTAACTCATTTTGGTTCTGGAATCTACTGTACACCCTTCCTTTAAATTCTCTTACTCTCTTTTTCTTTTGACTGAAGATTGAAACTTAAGGTATGTTCTACAGAGACACAAAAAGTATGCTGAGGGGGGAAGCATAAAAAAATTGATAGGGGCAAAATCTCCATACAATAGAATGAAAGGAATTTGAGGACAAAATTTCAAGTAGGAAAAAATAATCAACAATGGAGATATTGTCGAGGAGAATGTGAAGACTAGGGAAGGTTTGCTCAGTGTGGCAATTACATCATTGCTGAACTTTGAAGATGAAGTTTCAAGGAACATGCATTATATTGTATAAATTTAAAGAGTGATGTAAGGAGGAAATAAAAGCATTTTTGAGATGTTAGATATAAAATAAATATGATTTTAGCTTGATGGGTTAACAAGTCAACATAGAGTTTCTCTACCCCCTAAGTTACAGATATATGGCAATGTTTGAAGAAATTAACACAGGGAAAAATAATGAAGTATTCAATAAATAGAGATTTCTTAATAATTAGGAAATCATGGAATTAATAACTTGACAATAACCTTTTATTAGAAAAGGATAAGTGAACTGAGAAGTAAGGCATGATAGAGGTTATCAGTTATTTTGAGTTGATCAATCAGGTAGATGGGGAATCAGTTACCAAGTTTATATGAGTACTTCCCTAGGGACTCAGACTCTGCTATACGTTCAAAACAAAAATGAGGCCAAGTTTGAAACAAAAAGGAGAGGCCTATCGCTCAAAAGAAAATAATTTCAAGATGGCAACAACAGAGTTTTGAACCACGTGTGGGCCAATCCGAGTATAAAGCCCTTTACAATTGAACAGGCCACACATCTAGGAAGCCATTATGGTTCTAACAACCATGTCAATCATAAATATACCAGATCATGATCAGGGAAACAGTGTTCACAGGACCAGGCTAAGAACTAAGGAATTATTAGGTATCTTATGTTCCCAGATATAATTTTTCTTTTTATGTGTTTAAAATAGTAGCTGTATTTTCATATCCTTCTCATGATAGAATATATTCGGTAACAAATCACACTGTAACATTTTTATTTATGAAGCTGGGTAACCTTAAGACAATGGAAGTTGCCTGGATCTACACATACCAGTGTTTATTCCAAAACCAAAACAGAACAACAAAATGAGGTCAAAACCCCACAAAAACAATGACCTTAGCGTAATGTGAAGACAGATGATACTAGTTTTGAAGTAAATGTAAGAAAAAGGCAAAATATCTAATCACAGCAAGTGACTGCTCATTCAAATGTCCTGCTACACATCTGTGTGTGGTTCAGGCTGAGTGGAGAAAAACCTCAGGAGGAGAGAAGAGGGAGCTAGTCACAGGCTTGAGGTTGAGATAAAGCTATCACCACCAGCAGCAGTTTCACTCTCAGTGTAAAAATATTATAAACAAAAAAATTCTGACAGTTAAACGTGAAATAGAAAGCGAAACCTAATGAATAACCTGAACTTTGATACCCTGAGAATTCAGTTTTCACTGAATTCAGAATCTTATTATTTACCCCAAGGCACAGAAATGAAAACATAAACACCAGTAAATCTATACAGTGATATTATAAAACGTTATAGGCTGATATTCAAAACAATGAAATTGATCACAGTCACTTTTTTACCTTCCTCTTCTTTAGAAGGAAAAAAATCACACAGGAGAAAACATTTGAAAGTAAAATATGTGCAAACCAGCATTAGGGTTATGCTGGTTTCTTCAATCCAGCATAAATTTAAAAACTAAGACCAGAAATGGACAAAGAAAAAGATGAAATAAAAGGAGAGTTGGCTGGATTTAGGAAAGAAATAGAAGAATAGAAAAAAAGAGACAATACGATCTTAAATGTAAGGCCTAAAATATAAGACGACAAAATAAAAACTTAATAAGATAACAGAAGAAATGCTAGGAAATAACCAAGAAAATGAAAATGGGATAAAGATAGAAGTAACAAAAGTAGGAGGGAACAACATTTATGCTGTATAATTAGAGTCCCTGAAAGGGTCACTAACGAAAAATTATCAATATTCTAAACTACAACTTACAAAAAATTACCAGATAAGCTAATAACAAAATGTACGTATTAAAGAGACTCACTCCCACTAGGTGCCTGAAAAAATTAACATGGAATGATCGACTTTAAGACACATCCAATTAAAGCAATCAGACTTCAAAGATAAAGAGAATTTCGTCAAGGTCTCCAGGCAAAGAGATCATGAACATTATAAGAATCAGAAGAAATTGATCAAGGTCAGACTTTTTAAAAACACCACGAAAGAGAGCAATCAGGCAGATTTTGAAAAAGATCAATGAAAAAAGTGTGACCCAAGATTTTATCCAGACAAATTTTCCTTCAGGTCTTATGGCTGTATAAAAACGTGTTTAAACTTATAAAAACTTAGAGATTTTGTACCCACAATCCCTTTCTGAGGAGCCTTCTGAGAGCTGATCTTCACTCCACTGATGTGTCACTGAGAAGACTTCAGCAAAAAGAGTGCAGGCAAGCCTACAGAGACCGACGGTTTTAGAACTAAAACAAAGGTGAGGGTCCAGAACAAATGGCGATGCACATTATTGTATGTTGTGGGAAACTCTACATCATGCCTTTACAATGGAACAAAGACGGGAATAAAGAGATTAGAATGAGCACATTGATTTTTGTGTAATTGGGAATTAAAAACTGAAAAAATCAAATAGTAGTTTAACAGGAAAGGGCATTTAAAAGACGTAACTGAAGACGTAATCACTAGATAAAATACAAATCTTACTATATTATCAGCCTAAAGTTTTTTAAAAAGCAAATGTACACATTTTTAAAAATACTGCAAATAACATCTACATAATGATTAAATGTTATAGAGTTTAAATAAATCATCTCCGTCATATCAGTAAACAAGAAATAGCTCTTTGTCTCTCCCAGTCTCCCGTGCCTTTGAGCGTCCATGATTTGTGATCATGTGGCTCCAGTCTCTGTCTCTAATCATATTGGCTTCCTCTCCTTGTCTTTTCTTACATCTGTCTCAAATACCATTTTGTACTTCTCTATAAATAAACTTGTCTTTGAATTTAGGGACCACTTGGATAATTAATGATGGTCTCCCCATCTCAACATCCTTACCTAATTATATCTGCAAGGACTCTTTTCTCAAACACGACAACACTCAGGGTTCTGGAGATCAGGACATACACATATATTCTTATAGGCATCCATTCAACCAACTACATCCAGCAATATGACTTGATGGAAATCACCCTGAAGATAAACCTCCAACAATAGGAACATGCACAGTGACAATATTATTCGTTGCTGCACTGTTTATTGTAAAATATCAGAAATGTCCTAAATGCTTACACATAAAAGATGATTGAGTAAATTGTGAGAAACCTACATAATAGAACAGTGTGGACTGATTTCCAGAATATATTGTTATGTAAAATAAATAAGGTATAAAAGAAGGTCTATAGTTCTCTACCTTTTATTGGAGAAAGAAGGGCATAAAACTATCTTCTTGTTATTTTAAACAGAATTTTAGGAAGGATAAAGCAGTAATTGAGGAGGTTAGTTACTTACAGGATGGAAATGAGATGACAAGAAGGGGAGATGGGAAACAGTAGGTGACATGAGCAGGGGCAGTGCTTCCCTTATGTACCTCTCCCCATCCAGCCCTGACTTTTAGAAGCATTTTACTGTTTAACATAACTCCCAAGTGTTGACATACTCCCATATTATTTCTTTAACTGAATAATTAAATAATTAAAAGAAACCCGAATGTAGCCAAGGGAGTGTAAAATATAATACAAAAAATATAAATGATTTTAAGAGGTGTTACAAATAAATAACATAACCAACTGGTATCACCCATTTCTCCAAGAAACCCTAGTTTCATTTGTTAGCCAGTAGCCTTAAGAAATGAAGACAGGCAGTGGGTAAGATCACTACTATTTGGGTTTTATTGCTTCCAGGCCTTTTCAATAGTCAGAGTTATGAGTATTTTTCACGCTCATATACTATCATCTATATTTTATTTCTATGTGGTGCATACACATAAGGATTTCCCTCTTGATATTAATCATCCACAAACCATAGTTCTTACAATGTAATTGCTTTATACTTAAAATATAGTTTTTAAAGTGTAGGCTTTTTTATTTTTTTTAATTTTTAAATTCCAGAATCTGGAGCCAGTTTGCCTAATCCCAAACCCTATATCTATGTGACTTGAACGAATGAGTTAACCCATCTGTGCTGTGTGTGGTTTCTTCACGTGTAAAGTGAAATAATGATATAACCTATCCCTGAGGGTTATTACAGAATATAATGAATGATCTGAGATAAGTGACTTAGAACAGTCCTTCACACATAGTATGGAGTGTGAGCTAATATTATTCCTATTGTGTGAATTGATACCTTGATCAAAGGTGATCTCCAAGTGATAGTAGTAACTCCATCCCTACATTGATATTTATTTTCTAAAACTTTTAATTATTTTATTACATTTGAATGAGAATTAGCCACTTCTTCATTTAGAATGAATTAGCCAATTCTTCATTTAGAATGAAGAATCATCTTCATTCTAAAAGCCATCTTGGCATGGTTTACCAGAACTTACCCTTAAAAGGAAATGCCTTATACCTGTTTAAAACTTACAGTTGGGAAAGCATTTTTACATAAATTACCTGATTTTAGTTTAAACTTCACAATCTGTCCCATACTAAGTAATAGAGTCCCTTGCCTATAGGAGTGCTAATTACCTGAAAGAGTTCTGTACATTCAAACTCTAAGTTACAGTTAATGAAGTTAATTAATTTTTCATCATAATTTGATCTTTTAAGCCCCATTTCATTTGCAATTTCTTACAGTGCTCTGAGCTAACCAATGATGCACTCAAAAAAGAGCAAAATATTCCAGCTGTGAATTATATCCTTGTACAACAAAAGATAACCAAATAAAAATGTTACTAATAGATAATAAGTTACATGGAATGTGAAAAAGGGGGAGAAAGGGTCTGGCTGATGTCGGGGATTAGTAAAGAAAAGGAGGACCGCTGGGAAAGAAGGGAAGAAGACAGAAGGAAGGAGCCTTCCGGCAGCAAAGGCAGGCACCTGGGCAGCGCCCAGTGCCGCCCCTTCCTCCTCTCTCTGAAAGGCAATGTCCACTGAAGAGAAATTGAAATCCCCAGCCTGCCTTCCCTGTGAGTGTGGAAGGATCACAAACATCCACTGAAATCTCAAGCCTGCCTTTCCCGTGAGTGGGGAAGGATCACACACATTCACTGCCTGGTGTGAGAACAGCATGCCAAAAATTCAAGACAAGATTTGGTCCAGGATTATTGAAGTCTTGAAATTCCCAAAAGAAGTAGGCCAAAACCTCTCAGATGTGACATTTTCACAACTCCAGGGCTTCCAAAATAGATAGATAAATAACAGATACTGTAGATAGAATTTCAACTAACGATAAATCACGAATGCATAGGATGTAAACCAACTTGAGATTTAGCAAATAATGAAAGGAATGACCAAAGTAAAAATGATATCGGAATAAGAGTTTTGAAAAGGATTTAAATGATAAAAGAAATAATACAGCCATACAAGACAACAGCAGCATGAAAGGGCTTGAATTTAGAGCCAAAATATCTTAGGATTTATTGAGTGAACCAAGTGGTTAAATAATGGTGTTTAAATTCTCTGAACATTATTTTTTTTTTTTCATGGAACTATTACTATATCTATCTCATGATGCTGGTATAAAGATCAAATCAGAAAATGTGTGTAAAGTTCCTAGAAAATTAGAAGCTTGCTCGAGAGGTTATCTTCTCATTATTTGATTTGCAATTCAAAATACAAAAATGCTCATATATTTATGAGCATTAAATTTTGAAACACGAATTACGTAAATTAGGAGCATGGTAAAATTTCTGTCTGGAATATGATGTCTACCAAGGCATGCTTTTTACTCACAACAGTCACACACAACTTTCCATATGTGAAACTACTTCAGTGAGCAGGAAAATACAGTCCCGGTGCTTCCTTCAAGCACCGTCTTCCATATGGGAGAAGGCAAAGAATTGCACAGTTGTTTTTCCAGATAGCTTAGAATTATTTTTGTCAAGTTCAAAATATATTTTTGAGAGGGGTTACTCATTAGAATTTCATTATATTTACAGATAATTTGGAGAAGATAGATACATGTATAACATGCAGTCTTCTCATCTAGAAATCTGGCATGGCTTTCGTCTCTCATTTTTCTTTTAAAATATGTTTTCTTCCATAAGAAAGTTTTGTGTTCTTCATAAACATTTTGTAAATAGTTGCTCCTCAGTATGAGTGGGCAATTGCTTCTAGGTCCTCCAGAAATACAGAAGTCAGCCGACATTCATGCCCCTTATATAAAATAGTGTCATATTTGCATATAACCTGTGTGCAGCCCCCTCACCCTTATACTGTCAATAATTTCTAGATTATTTATAATGGCTAATACAATGTAAATGCTATATGAACAGCTGCTACAATGTATGGTTTAGGGACTAATGATAAGAAATATAAGTCCGAATATATTAAGTAAAATGCAGCTTTGTTTTATTTTTAATTTTTTGAATTAAAATATCTGTCTGTAGTTGGTTGAATCTATGGATATGGAACACACAGGTATGGAGGGTTGATTGTAGAATTCCTATTTATTTATTCATTCATTCATTCATTGAGACAGAATCTCACTTTGTCACCCTGGGTAGAGTGCCAAGCATCATAGCTCACATCAACCTCAAATTCTTGGGCTCAAGAGATCCTCTTGCCTCAGTTTTTCATTTTTAGTAGAGATAGAGTCTAGTTCTTGCTCAGGCTGGTCTTGACCTCCTGAGCTCAAGTGATCCATTCACCTTGGCCTCCCACAGTGCTAGGATTACAAGTGTGAGTGACCACACCCGACCCAATTCCTATGTATTTTAGAACTTGGATGCTATTAATGACTGACATCTTAGATACCACTAGGTATCCAAGAAAGCTTTTGATTCCTTATGTTTATATTATACAGACAACATATAAAATTCTCTTATTTTGAGTTGAACATTTTTTTTTGTATTTTTAAAGGAAGATAACGCCATATTCTGGAAATCTTACTTTATAGGTAATTTCTACTAATATGCATAAAATTGACAAGAACTTTCAAAATACTGTGGCAAGGTACGTGGAAATCATAGGCCTCCTTATCTTTTACATGCTGAAAATACCATTCTCTGTTTAATTTTCTAAGAATGACACGTTCTTTGGTGTCTTTTTGTAATTTTTCTAGGTGATAATTAGTTTTTTTTTCCTTTCATGCATTGAGCTAAAGTATTTTATTAATTAAATTACTATCTTGAAACCAGACTTTACTTCCTCAACTGGTCATAAAGTATCCTTCTTTCAATAAACTTTTGAAAAGCACGTTCTTGTATAATGGATAACCTTGAAAGGGGATTATGGTATGGTTTATGTCTATATTTGTATTTGGGTAAGTCTGAGTTTAAAGCTAAACTTACTATTCTTGAAATAATGTGTTTGTTGACAGTTTGAAGTAATATAACTGTGGAACTGTAATGTAATCTCTGTGAGGGCAAGAGGATTTTGTGATGAACACAGCTCATAGGTTTACAGAGATATCCATAAAATAGGTTAAGCCTTTACATAAGCATGACACATTTCATTATCAATTTTATTAAAATATTTTTTTTTCTTGCTAAGGAATTAGGACATTTGTATTTAAGGAAATGTGGATATTTACTGAAGTAAAATGGTTAATTGTCATCTGTTGTTAGTGGTCCTTAGTGGGAAATTTTAAGATACTCTGATTTATTTGATTTATTAAGCTATTTCACTGCACTTGTGTTCCACCCAATTTTTTTTTTTTATTTAATGGTTCAACATATGCAAAATAATTTACTTCTTTTAGAAATATTCTTTAGTAATCCTTTCAGTAGGAGTGTCTTTCTCTCTGTTGATGTCTTTGTTTCTTGTTTGGTTCTGAGCACACGTTTATCTGGGTATACAATTTTGAGTATATACCTTCTGCCTTCATTGTTGTTGGTAAACAATTCAGTCTAATTGTTCTTCCAATGCAGTCAATCTCTTGTTTCTATTCTTTTGAACCCTAAACAAATATTTCGATTTGAATTTATTTTAGTCGTTCTGTACCTGTCTTAACTGTGTTTTGTTATTGGAGAGTTTGTCTTACAATTTGCCAAACACTATTTTTCTAGTGTTCTCTCTCTATTCTTTTGACACTTTCCTCCTAGAACTTTTATAAATTCAATAAATATGTATTTATTGAGAGCTACCTTATTTTATGTGCTTTCTAGGTATTTTGATATTACTAGCATTGGATTCATGTTAAAATATTATTATCCTATCATCCTTCTCTCTCATGTTATTTATTTCTTGTTCTTTGTGCTATATTTTGGATTATTTTACCATATCTGTTTTTTCTCATTAATTCTCTTTTCATCTCTGCTTTTATCAGAGATAATTTTAATTTCAAATTAAAATTTTCATTTGTGGAAGTACAATTTATTTACATCTACAAATTTTTTCACACCGTGCTCTTGTTTACTTATGAACTATTTTAGCTGTTTATTTTATGATGTCTTTCAGTTTCAATTCCGTCATTGACCTTAAGGCTAAAAATGTCAGAATAGTCACTGATTCCTCTTATTTTGTTCCCCTCCAGATCTAGCTCTTGGGATTCTTCAGTATATATCTAGAATGTGTCCAGTTTCTAACACTCTCTCTGCTTCCACCCTTGTTTTCTACCTTCTCAGACTGAGTATTCTCAGACTCAGCCAGATGAATGTTTCAAAAGGCAAGTCAGATTACATTACTCTGTGTTTAAAAACCTCCATTGGCTCCTCATCCTCTCCAAAGTGAAAAGCAAAATTACTTTGGTTGTTAGGGCTATTCAGCCTTATGCCATCTGGCCTCTATTTCCTTGATTAACTCCTATTCTGTATTTTATATTTTCCTTGATCACTCAACTCTAGCTACATTGGCCTCCTCACGCTCCCTCCACGTATCAAGCATGCTCTAACCTTCTATTCTGTCCACTGGGAACGCTATTCCCTGGATTTCTGCAGATACAGGCATTGTCTACTATTGAACAACTAATTATCCCAAAACTTATGGTTTAAAAATCTGAATGTTTATCTCTCATAGATTCTTTGAGCTGAAAGAATGTCTCTTTATGACTCAAAAGTCACACACTGTCTCTTCTACAATATCACGTCCTAGTGTCGCCCTGATGAGGACTTCCTTGATCACTCAGTTAGAGACTGCAAACCATCACCATCTTTGCCTGCTATTTCCTTTGTGGTAGTAGATACCCTTTACACTTATCATCTTTTAATGCAGCAGATGTTGAATTGTTCATTTTGTTTATGGCTGACTCTCCTCGGTGGAATGCAAAAGACAGACTCCATGAAAAGAGGGGCTTTATTTTATTCATTGCTATAAACACAGTGCCTAGACAACTGCTGGCTCATAGTAGCAGCCAATAAATCTGTGTTGACTGTTCGTTTCTGCTCTTTCAGTCTTCTCATCCCTGTGCCATTGAGGTTTTTGATTTTGTGGTCGCATTGTTCTTCTCTGTGAAGTTTCTTGTGGCTCTGATTTTTCATCTGGTGTTCTGTTTCATAGTTGACTATTACTTTGACTCCTATAAAGAAACACTGATTTTATATTAATTTTTTTTATTTTTTTAAGAAGAAAACAGGCTTTTTTTTTTTTTAAAGAATTTATTTTATTTTTATTTATTTATTTTTGTTGTTGCAGTTTGGCCGGGGCTGCATTCGAACCCGCCACCCTCAGCATATGGGGCCGGGGTCCTATTCACTGAGCCAAGAAGAAAACATAACTTTTTTGGCTGCTCCTCTTTTGAATTTCAAATTGATTTTATGATTTTTCTATACTAGTTTTTTCTTACAGAGATTCTGTAAGGTAATTCTCTGTGTTAGCAGGACCTTTCAGAGGGTATGAGACTCAGTCTTTCAAGCTCAAATGAAAAGAGAAGGATACTGTTCCCATATGTTGTAATTTAAGTTTGTCAGTTCAGAGCTCCTTTACCAGGAATTTCTAGAAAGAGAGTCTGTGTTGTAGGCTTCATAACAGGAAGCTTCTTGCTGCATCAAAGATCGCTTCTTTATGTTTAGTATGGCAGCCATTGTTTAGCAAGAGCAGTTCCAAGAACGCGCTGTGAGCAAGTGCTATGGTGTCTTGCCACAGGGCTCTTACAAGACTCTGGTGATATTACATATTGCTGTCTCACTATCTTAATACTCAGTTTGACCTTCCACTTATTTCTGGAAATGAATTCTTTTAGAATCTTTTCATTTATTTCACAAGCAAGATCCTCCTTTCTATACAGACATGCTGTGGTTTGGCAGATCATTCCAAAACAAATCTCCTCTTTATGTAGAGAATTGTCCTGAAGTTTCTGTAGGTAACCATTATTCTTGAA